>NC_141923.1:45460529-46118281 GCF_057802395.1 Ceratotherium simum simum
TTCAAAACAGGGCTGTGCTACCATTAACTATGGAAATAATGTTAAAGGCCTAAACACCTTTCTTCAAGTCTGGCTACCCTAACAGCACCCTTATTCCTTTGCTATGGCGACTATTTACTTGTCTATAAATTGTCAGCTCCTTACTGTCTCACTAGCACAATGTCGGGCACAGAGAGCACTCAGTGTTTGCCAAACAAATAAATCACTGAACTAGAATACCCTATCCTCTCAAGCATTCTAGATGCCTGAGATATTACCCTGTGTGATTCTCAAATAAAGTTAATTAAAAATTCTCAAAGCTCTACCTCATAATCCATTTATGCCTCACTATGAAAAAACCAGGAGAATAATGGTGCACAAAGCTTGGAGTCTCAACCTGCCATGTCAATCTAGACAGGAAAACAAGATGAATATGAAGTGGACAACTAAAATATCACACATGTGGCTAGCTACTCTTGATGTAGCAACCCCCAGAGCTTTAATGACTCTGTCTGATATGCTATGCTAGCTTTAAACATGAAATACATTAAAAATTTACACCTAATGGTCCCCATCATTTATGCTTAGAGGGCTCTTTCCAAGAGTTGTAGGTGTCAAAAACTTAGGTTTTGCCTAACAACTGCAGAGGCTGCAGGGGAAGGTGGGACTAAAGCAGGACGTGGAGTCAAACGGTGGTCACATTACAAGTCCACTACATATCAGCTCTGAGAACACAGACATGTCACTTAACCTCTCCGCATCACAACTTCTAGGGCTAACGATACCCACCTCAGAGAAGTGTTGCAAGTGTTAAACAGAGTGCCCAGTGGAAACTATTCCTACTTGACCCTAAGTCACTTAACCTGTATACTTTACAATGTTCTCAATCGCGAAGCATCAATAACTACCTACTTACCTTTCACGGTTTTTGTAGGAATGAAGCGAAATAAGAAAAACTTAATTTTTTGATAAAAGTGCTACACAAATATTATGCTATCTTCCTAGTAGGGTAATTCCATTTGCAAATGAAAAGAGGTACACTAAGGTTAAGAAGTACAAACATCAACTTCTGTTTCAGGAAGAGCGCCTCTGTAGGTGACCTTTCACAGGCCAGTGCGTCTGTCCCCCACTGTGAGGACTGTGGGCAACTGAGTGTTGGCTACTGATGGTTAGCAACTGAACCCTTTTCTGGGGAAGGTCCCTTGGACTATCTAGTTCAGAAATGGTGGGAAATGATGCTCTTCTCCCATGAGCAGCCTGCAGCCCACAACTGTGAAAAAAGGCCATGCCCCAGCCTCAAGGTAGGGCCACTATGGGGTCCCCTGCTTCAGAGCCCCTGGGAGATGAGGCTGAACCTAGACTTCAGCTAAGAGCACATATTCTTAGCTTCTTCCTTGGCTCTCTACTGCTCCCCTCACTTCCTTACTGTTTTCTTCTGACAGCAATTCCTCAATCAACCATTTATACAGGCTTTGCTTCTGCAGAACCTAATGTAAGAAACCACCAATATCTTCTAGTATTGACTCACCTAGGTAAAGTCTGACAACCATAGCAAATGGAAATGTTGCCAGGCTGGCCCAGGCTTTCATTAAGGCCTACCAGTACATCAGGACAGCGCTCCACAAGTCTAGCCAATGCTGGTAGCTACTGGAAATAAGCCAGAAGCCAAAGTTTGGGCAGAGCACATGGTATCACAGGTGGGGTAGGATACACCCTGCTTAGAGCATCCTCAGAAAGGAAGACAGATTTTCCAAAACCTGCAGGTGAAGGAGACTTTTGCCCCTTGGAGAATACCAGAGCACTCATACCTTACTTCCTACATGAAACACCTCTCTAGTCTGTTCACAGAAGTCAAACAAATCTCCCAGAAATGCTTTCCCTGCCTCAAAAGCATTTAAATGACATCAAGATTCCCATATCCACAGGGCCCGGAACAGCTGTTGACCACAGCAGGCACTCAATGACCTTTGGCTGAGTGAGCCAATGCACACATTCTAATGGGACAGAGCAGGAAGGGTCTCACTCCCCGCTGCTGTTTCCAGTCTCCACCCTCTCTGAACTCCTGCAAAACTGAACACACAGGCCCATATGCTGCCCCACATGATGTTTAAGTCTCTGGCGTGTGTCTATATATTGCCTCTTTCCACGACACACTTGGAGCCCCTGCTGTGTGCCTAGCGCCAAGATCAGGACTGAAGCTATCAACACTCAGTTAGGCATGGTTCTTGTCCCTGAGTTACTCACACAGGTCCTTGCACCTAAGAGATTGCTCCAGAAGGATTTGTTGAATTAAACTGACTGTGGCTTGGAAGAGTTGGATGACGATTCTGGGAGGAAGTGGTCTTTCAGTGGATGCTGAGGTAGCAGGATTTAGAAAGAACGAGGAAAAACGATGTCTTGGGGGAGGGGAAGGCATTCACAGCAATGGAGACAAGACTTGTAAATACGAATAACGAAGCACTGTGATGAGCGCTGATGGACAAATGTATAATGTAAGTAAATGATGCCAAACAAATAGGGGACAATTAACTGCCTGGGGGACTTGGGCTTACTTTTCTTTCCTCCCATTCCCACAGGTGCCTGGAATAGAGTAAATGCTCAATACTGTTTGAATTTTAGTAGATGTTAATTCCTTAAGCTTAGAATCCTCAAATGTGAATTTCTGCGAAGTAAAAGATACCCATATCAATCTTTTGAATCCAATAAACATTTCTGAGCATCAAATACTCCATCTCCCACAGCCAAGTTGCAGAACTACGACAGGGATGAATTGATGAAAGTACTCAGACCTGCATGGGAAAGGCCCAATAGAAGCATAAATACAGAAGTCAAGGCAACAATTGGGAGAGAAGGCTGTGCATTTCACCTTTGAATTGACACTTAATCATACTTATGAGGTATTCACTCAGAGGAAGACCCTCTTACAAAGTGGTGTGGTGAGCACAGACAACTAGCACATGACTGTCCTTCCCACAGGCACTTAACAAACTTCTGCAGGTTTGAAACAGCTAAGCCTCGGAATAGTAAGGAGCAGCAACAACGCTCTCAGGTCTCTGTTCCTAGCCCCAGCGAGAGTCATTCTCCTTCCTCTAGTCCTCTAACTGGCCTCCCGCTATCATCGATGCAAGCCCAAACTCCTGAGCTTGGCATTCGAGCCTCTCTGGGATTTGGCCTCACATGGCCCCTTTGGCCCAGTCTCCCAACGTGTGCCAGCCACATGCCTTCCCGCTCTTTCCAAAGCCTCCTGGCTCTTCCACATCTCTCCACCTCGGCCCACTGCTCAGCCTGGATGCCCCTTTCCACAATCACCCCTTAACAAAATGGCAAGCCCTGCTTAGAGGCCACCTCTTGCGTGAAGGTTTCCATGACTCTCTTGATGATCAGAATCAAGCACTCCCTTTTCTGGGCAGTTATTTTATTTCTCTGTGCCTCAATTCCTTCAACTAAAAAGTGGGAATAATGATCTGTATTCTGTCACTTCAGAGTTCTGAAAAGGTTCAAATGAGATGATGTATGTGATTCTAGTCTCTAAAATCTTAAAAAGTTGAAGAATGAATAAAAATGTACACAAAACTTAATATTCTCAGTTTACTATATTCAATGAAGCCACATATTTAGTTGGCTCATATGACATGCTCACTGCATACTAACAGCATAGTAGACACTGAAAATTATTTTTGTACTCCATTTCACCTTTTTTGGTTAAATCAACCCAATATTCTGAAAATATATTTTAACCGATATTAAATTTGATCTTGCTAAAAAATTTCCAAATGGAGCATCAACACCGATGCCAGTTATGTCACAGCTAGCCTAACAGAATCAAAATAGCACTCATACTTGGTGTGTGTGTGTGTGCAATAAAACTGAGGGCATTTTTAGACATTTTTCAGACATTTGCCAAACTATAGACATCTGTTGTTTATATTTCAAGTTTCCCCAAATATAGAGTAAAGCATCATCCTTCCAGACTGGGTAGCAAAGACTACTCACTTCCTCAACAAGATTCCATGAAGGCATCTGACAAGGTCTGTCATGACATTGCTGTACATACAATGGAGAAAATAATTCATACCTGGGTGAATGATTATGCCTAAAAGATCAGTTTCAACCTAACCGGAGCTCTCTGGTGGCAACTACAGGTTCTCTCCTAAACTCTGCTGAATTCAACCTTTTTAACCCATAATTTTCAAGATGTCAAGGAGGGTAGCTTGATCACAATAAAAAAATGAAGTAAAACCAAAGACAGTAAATCCACTGGATGACAGAGTCAAATCTATCCAACAGCAATATATCATAAACATAGGACAAATCTACCAGCACAAAATGTTTTTAAAGAGACAAATGTAAATTTGTATGAGTAGGCTCCGACAATCAAGTCTCATAAACAAAGATACGTATGTGGACAGACTGTTCCCTACACCATTATTTGTAATAGCATGAAAACAATCTAAATATCCATCAACGAAGAACAGCTCAATAAATTACCTGAATATAGTATACTTTAGCTATAAAAAGAAAAAAACTACAGTAGATTGAAACCAAATGACATGGAAGAATGACTACGATAAATTTTGGGTGACAAAAGCATGTTGAGGATATTATAAATAGACCGTCCCCATTCTTGTTTGTTTTTAAAGAATTCCACATACTTGTGTGTTTTCTTTTTTAATTTGGAACATCTAGACCATTGCATTTAATTCATTACAATTACTTACACATAGTTGTGTAAGTTGTGTTTTATTTACCTTCTTACTCTTTGTTTTCTATTTGTTCTACTTGCAATATATTCCTGTTTTAAGTAACTTTTTAAGCTTTATTTTGTATGCAGCAGTTTCTTTATTATTCTATGATTTCTTTTTATTCTAGATATTTTCTTCTGACCTATTTTTCATCATACTGATTCTCTCTCACCTGTCTCTAAACTGCTGTTAAGCTTATCTGTTCAGTTTTCTTTGTTTTTTGAAAAAAAATAAAAAATTTTATTAGCCTGATGTGGGGAAGGCCTATTTTTTCCTATTTTCAGTTTTATTGAGATATAATTGACATATAATATTGTGTAATTTTAAAGTGTACAACATGTTGATTTGATCATATATATATAGTGAAATAATTACCACAATAAGGTTAGTTAATATATCCATCACCTCACATAACTATTTTTTTTGTACTGAGAACATTTTAAGATCTACTCTCTTAGCAACTTTCAAGTATATAATGTTGTTAACTACAGTCACATGCTGTCTATTAGATCCCCAGAACTTATTCATCTTATAACTGGAAGTTTGTACCCTTTGATCAACACCTCCCTATTTCCCCCACCCCCTAGAAAACACCCTTCTGTTTCTATGAGCTTGGCTTTTTTTTAGATGGCACATATAAGTGATATTATACAGTATTTGTCTTTCTCTGTCTTATTTCACTTTGCATAACACCCTCAAGGTCCATCCATGTTGTTTCCTATTGCAGAATTTCCCTTTTTTATGACTGAATAATGTTCCCTTACATGTATATACCATTTCTTCTTTATCCATTCATCTGTCGATGGACACTTAGGTTGTTTCCACGTCTTCGCTATTGTGAATAATGCTGCACTGAACATGGGGGTGCAGATATCTCTTCAAGATTGTGATTTCATTTCCTTTGGATATATACCTAGAAGTTGGATTGCTGCATCATATGGTTGTTCTACTTGTAATCTTTTGTGGAACTTCCACACCGTTTTCCATAGTGGCTGCACCAATTTACATTTCCATCAGCAGTGCACAATGGCTCCCTCTTCTCCACATCCTCACCAACACTAGTTATCTCTTGTCTTTATGATAATAGCCATTCTAACAGGTGTGAGGTGATATCTCATTGTGGTTGTGATTTGCATTTCCCTGATATTAGTGATGTTGAGCACCTTTTCACGTACCTGTTGGCCATTTGTATGTCTTCTTTGGGAACATGTCTATTCAGTTCCCTCGCCTATTTTTTAATTGGATTATTAGTTTTTTTGCTATTGGGTTATATGACTTCCTCATATATTCTGGAGATTAACCCCTTATCTGATATGTGGTTTGCAAATGTTTGCTCCCATTTTGTAGGTTGCCTCTTCATTTTGTTGACTGTTTCTTCTGCTGTGCAGCAGCTTTTAGTTTGACGTAGTCCCACCTGTTTGCTTTTGTTGCTGTGCTTTGGTGTCATATCCAAAAAATTGTTGCCAAGATCCATGTCAAGGAGCTTTCCCCCATGTTTTCTTCTAGGAGTTTTATGGTTTCAGGTGTCACATTTAAGTCTTTAATCTACTTTATGTTATGCTTCTTACATAACAAAAAAATCATTCTAATCAATGCAGGTAGACCACAATTGTCCTGAAGAGCATCTGATGCAGAGCAACAGAGGGCCAGAACAGAGGAGGAGATGGGAAACAGACAGGAAGAAGGGTTGAAAGAAATGGAGCAATTTGCCCTAGAAATGATGTCTTAGTGGAGGATCAGTAGCTGACTTTAAATAATTAAACGACTATTAATTTAGAAGAAAATGTGACTTTTTTTCTGTTTGGCTTGGCTTTGATGGACAGACCCAAAACCAATATATTAAAGTTACAAGAAAGAGGAATCAGATTCAGGTACAAATATATAAACCTTATAAATAAGAGTCACAGCTGTTGAAAATGGAACTGAGCTGCCCAGCACTGGACCTGCCATCCTTCCCAAGCCATGGCAAGCTTCATGTCCTCTGCTCGCCCCACTAGGGAAAGATCCCAGAGAGAATGTGCCAGGTGTTCTGCAGAGATTTGTGCCTACTGAGGAAAGATGGACTAGATACTCCTCAAGTCCCCTGTCACTGTAAGATTTATAGGATCTATGACATTCAAAGGAGCTATCAAGTTCAAAAAATCAATTTAGTAAGTACTGATATTTTAATAAGTGAAATTGTCTGGCTATTTTCATTTTTATAGACGAAGAAATAGTTCCCAAAGGAAGAAAATTTGCCTTCACAGATCAAATAATACAGACTGAACACCAGACCAGGAGAATAATTCTCCAACCTCTAAGGCAGTACATCTCAAATTTTGCCAACTATCAGTTCACTTAATGGGCATATGGTACACATGCAGATGACTAATTGTAATCAGAAATTTTTATATACTCATACTTTTGGAATATCAATAAAACATAATATTTTAAAATTAATAATAAGTATTCCACATCAGCACATTCTTGCATCTGGGTTCAATGATGTATTTAACTTAAGCAATAGTCTGGATCCAAATCTAAGCCAATTAATATATTTCAGTTTAAATAAACTAGAACACCATAACCACCTGTGCTCTACAGACAGCTGGGAACAGCTGCAACGTCTTGTTCCAGCAGGTAGTAGAGATATTTGCATTAAGGATGCACCCAGGGATTATGGAGAAACTTCTCATTAAAGGTTTCTCCTGTTATCTACCAGAACCTCAAAAGCAGGGAGATAGAATGTTTCAACTTGGGAGGAAGCGGTGAATGGATTCCATATTCATCTTTGGTGTGCACTTGCCTCAGATTTTTATCTATGCCCAACATGTCACTGCACTTGCCTCAGATTTTTATCTATGCCCAACATGTTTCTGATAAAGTCAGCACATGCCAGTAAAGAGTCAAAGTCTTGGAGACCAGCTCGTCAGCAGCAGCAGCCCATTTTTAAAAATTCTCAGTATCTTATTTCTGTCATTGACCAGGAAGAGATAGATTAAATTAGAAAAGATAAAAATACTTAAACAATACGCCACCTGATTATGCCACCTGTTTAAGCCAAGTGATATCACAGAAATGGTTTTTACTCACAACAGGACCATGAACAAATACTTTATTTCACATCTTATTTCAAAAAGATCTCCTTGACAGCTAGCAAAATTCAGCGTAGAAAAGCTGAGATATTCACTTGCTGAACATTTCTTCATACAGCCCAGTGGAAAATACACATTCAACGATGGAACTTGCATCACCCTCTTGGCAGAAAAAGTGGAGCGTGGATAAGCGTTTGCAGAGTGACATCTTCCTGCTCTGTCATTAGGAATGTCAAGGAACCTTCCGATCAACATCAGAGCTCACGATATTAAACGAGAAACTAAAAAATCTCTCTTCCTGAAGCAAAGGTTTTCAATGACAAGCCACTGCACACTTCCCCTGAGGTGTGTTATCAGATGTGTTAAGGGCTGAGTTGCACTCTGCGTATCAGTGATCTCAACAAGCTATAAAGTAAAGCATGATCCCCACATGTGACTGCTCTCTCACAGGGCACACCGCTAACATCGTGGGACATGCAACAGCAGCGACTGATAAAGGGATTTTGCCAAAAGCTCGTTCCTCCTTCCCTTTGAGTATATTTGCTATCAGCTTTGGGGTTGATGTTGCAAACTTTTCAGCAAATCTGCTTTTGCTACAAGGAATGCAACTCTGAATTGATGCCTCTGAGATTTTGTTCTGTTCTGGGGCCCTTAGCAACAAAATTCATCAACTTCACCCTGGAAAACATTATTCTGTACTTGATCTGGGAAGACTCAACTGGTTTACTAGAAAGGCCACTGTCTTTGCATGAGAATGACTCAGAAGTGTTAAGTGTTTCATGCCACTATGTGACAAAGTTTCACAACAGAGAGAGCACTGGATACTATGGACAAATGAATGACCTGCCTAGTAAAATCCAATTTTCAGAGTCACTGTGGTACTTTCTAATCACAATTTTTCTTTTTCTGTCACTTGAGTGAAATTATCAACTTGGCAGATTCACTGGTCCCTGGACATTAAGATTCACATTCTATAATTACAATGGGTTTCTGTTCACTTTATGTTTATAACGTTATTTTGAGCTAGTATTGTATTCCTATCCTCATTGCTCGTTTTATAGTTCAATGAACCACTTCCGAATTACTGATCCATTTTTGTGAACTGGATAACGAAAACAACACAATAGTAACAGCAAAAAATGAAAGGTTAACAAAATAAAAAATAATAAAATAATGTACACTGCATGCTTACTATGTGCCATGCACTAGTTGACAGATTTCCCATCTATTAACCGATTTACTCTTCACAACCACCTTAGGAAGGAGGCAGTGTCATTATCCACATTCTATAGACGGGAAAGTGAGGTGTGACTTCACTCGCTCAAGGTCACAAAGAGCCAGGATCTGGGACCAGGCGATCCAGCTCAAGAGCCTGCACTCTTCCCAGGCTACGTCCCCTCTCAATAGGAGAGAACACACTCGCAGAGGTCAGGGCCTGGGAGGTACGCCGAAGCACTGGTGCAGTCCTTGTGATCCAACAGCAGTCCCTGGAAGGCTGCATTAGAACTCGCTTGCCCTCGGAAGCCCTGGGTAGCTCCTGCAGGGACTTCTCTGCAATAAGCCATCCCACTCCCTCAGACGTGGCGTGTGGCTATAGAAGTCAACAGCCACGGGGCTGGAGACCACACTCCTGATGATGGCTTTCCACCCTGTGCCTTCAGTCACATGGGGTGGAAATTACACAGACTTCCTTGGCGAGTAGGTTCAGGGTTACATGACCTACGAAGTCATTCTTTCTTGATTTTTCAGTTACATGTTAGTTTTGACTTCCTATTTTGTAAGGTGAGCCTTTAGCTTTCTCACACAGACTTGCTAATATAAAATAACTTTATTAAATCAATATTCACTGTTTTCATGGTTATGACTATGTATGTAATGCTCACAGCTGAGTCTGTAGTATACCATGAGAATATTGCCTTTCTTAATAACTGTCGCTCCTGGAATTAATTACACCTTTGTTTAAGTTTCCTTCGTTTTCTATTTGCTTATTATGAATTCATCCCCATACCTTCTGACATGACTATAAAACGCCCCTCTACAGAAACCCTCAGGTAACCTCTCAGTGGTTCCTCCTGACCTCCACAGCCCTCACACAGAGCCCTTCCTTGCAGAGGCCGCTGCAGTCCTTCTCGCTGGGTCGGCTGGCCACTAGGACCACCGCACAGCCGTGGGCCTTCTCACCACCCTGGGAATGCCCTTTGCTTTCCTCCTGTGTTGGAGCTCTTGTTTTCTGGATCACATGTCTGCCTCTTCATTTTCCTCCCTCATTTTTTTTGACAAGTCTTTTTTATGTTTTTGGGTTTTTTTTGTGTGAAATTTTTGTTGTACATTATTGTTTGTCAGTCACCACATAAGTGCATCCCTCCACCCCTTGTGCCCACCCCCCACTCCCCACCCCCGTAGCCCCTGGTAACCACCAAACAGTTCTATCTGTCCGTGTGTTGGTTTATCTTCCACATATGAGTGAAATCATGCACTGTTCGTCTTTCTCTTTCTGGCTTATTTCACTTAACACAATACCCTCCAGGTCCATCCATGTTGTTGCAAATGGGACAATTTTGTCTTTTTTTATGGCTGAGTAGTACTCCATGGTATATATATACCCCATCTTCTTTATCCAACCATCAATCGAGGGACACTTGGGTTGCTTCCATGTCTTGGCTATAGTGAATAATGCTGCGATGAACATAGGGGTGCATAAGCCTCTTTGGACTGTTGATTTCAGGTTCGTTGGGTAGATACCCAGTAGTGGGATAGCTGAATCATAAGTTATTTCTATTTCTAATGTTTTGAGGAATCTCCATACTGTTCTCCATAGAGGCTGCACCAGTTTGCATTTCCGCCAGCAGCAGATTAGGGTTCCCATTTCTCCACAGCCTCTCCAGCATTTGCTGTTTTTTGTTTTGGTGATTATAGCCATTCTAACGGGTGTAAGATGATATCTTAGTGTGGTTTTGATTTGCATTTCCCTGATGATTAGTGATGTTGAGCATCTTTTCATGTGCCTATGGCCATCTGCATATCTTCTTTGGAGAAGTGTCTGTTCATTTCCTCTGACCATTTTTTGATTGGGTTGTTTTTTTGTTATTCAGTTGTGTGAGTTCTTTACCTATTACGGAGGTTAATTCCTTGTCAGATATATGGTTTACAAATATTTTTTCCCAGCTGGTGGGTTCCCTATTCATTTTGATCCTGGTTTCATTTGCCTTGTAGAAGCTCTTTAATCTGATGAAGTCCCACTTGCTTATTCTTTCTTTTGTTTCCCTTGTCTGAGTAGACATGGAATTCAAAAAGATCCCTTTATGGCTGATGACAAGTAGTGTACTACCTATATTTTCCTCCAGGAGTTTTATAGTTTCAGGTCTAACCTTCAGGTCTTTGATCTATTTTGAGGTAATTTTTGTGTATGGTGAGAGATGGTCTACTTTCATTCTTTTGCAAGTCACTGTCCAGTTTTCCCAGCACCATCTATTGAAGAAACTTTCCTTTCTCCACTGTATGTCCTTAGCTCCTTTGTCAAAGATTAGCTGCCCATAGATATGAGGTATTATTTATGGACTTTTGATTCTGTTCAATTGATCTGTGTGTCTGTTTTTGTACCAGTACCATGCTGTTTTAATTACTAACGCTTTGTAGTATGTTTTGAAGTCAGGGATTGTGATGCCTCCAGCCGTGTTCTTCTTTTTCAGGATTGCTTTAGCTATTCAGGGTCTCTTGTTGCCCCATATGAATGTTAGTATTCTTTGTTCTATTTCTGTGAAGAAGGTCCTCGAGATTCTGATTGGGATTGCATTGAATCTGTAGATTGCTTTAGGCAGTATGGACATTTTAACTATGTTTATTCTTCCAATCCAAGTGCATGGAGTATTTTTCCATTTCTTTGTGTCATCATTGATTTCACTCAGTAATGTCTTATAGTTTTCATCGTATAGGTATTTCACTTGCTTGGTTAAATTTACTCCTAGATATTTTATTCTTTTTGTTGCAACTGTAAATGGGATTGTCTTCTTGAGTTCTCTGTTAGCTTGTTGTTGGTATATAGAAATGCAACTGATTTCTGTAAGTTGATTTTGTACCCTGCCACTTGGCTGTAGTTGTTGATTATTTCTAATAGTTTTACAATGGATTCTTTAGGGTTTTCTTTATATAAGATCATGTCATCTGCAAACAGCGAGAGTTTCACTTTTTCGTTGCCTATTTGGATTCCTTTTATTCCTTTTTCTTGCCTAATTGCTATGGCCAGAACCTCCAGCACTGTGTTGAATAAGAGTGGTGAGAGTGGGCACCCTTGTCTTGTTCCTGTTTTCAGAGGGATGGCTTTCACTTTTTCCCCATTGAGTATGATGTTGGCTGTGGGTTTGTCATATGTGGCCTTTGTTATGTGAAGGTACTTTCCTTCTATACCCAATTTGTTGAGAGTTTTTATCATAAATGGATGTTGGATCTTGTCAAAAGCCTTCTCTGCATCTATTGAGATGATCATAAGGTTTTTATTCCTCGTTTTAATGTGGTGTATCACACTGATTGATTTACGGATGATGAACCATCCCTGAGTCCCCGGTATAAATCCCACTTGATCATGGTGTACAATCTTTTTAATGTATTGCTGTGTTTGGTTTGCCAATATTTTGTTGAGGATTTTTGCATCTATATGTTCATCAGGGATATTGGTCTGTAGTTTTCCTTCTTAGTATTGTCTTTGCCTGGCTTTGGTATCAGGGTGATGTAGGCCTCGTAGAATGTGTTGGGAAGTGTTCCACCTTCCTGTATTTTTTGGAATAGTTTGAGAAGGATAGGTATTAAGTCTTCTTTGAATATTTGGTAAAATTCTCCAGAGAAGCCATCTGGTCCTGGACTTTTATTTTTGGGAGGTTTTTGATGACTGTTTCAATCTCTTTACTTGTGATTGGTCTATTCAGGTTCTCTATTTCTTCTTGATTCAGTTTTGGGAGGTTGTATGAGTCTAAGAATTTATCCATTTCTTCTAGATTGTCCAATTTGTTGGCATATAGTTTTTCATAGTGTTCTCTTATAATCTTTTGTATTTCTGTGGTATCTGTTGTAATTTCGCCTTTTTCATTTCTAATTTTATTTATTTGAGGTTTCTCCTTTTTTTCTTGGTGAGTCTGGCTAAGAGTTTGTCAATTTTGTTTATCATCTCAAAGAACCAGCTCTTTGTTTCATTGATCCTTTCTACTATTTTGTTTTAGTTCAATTTCACTTATTTCTTCTCTGATTCTTATTATTTCCCCCGTTCTGTTGACATTAGGCTTTGTTTGTTCTTTTTCTAATTCTGTTAGGCATAGTTTGAGGTTGCTTATTTGGGCTTTTTCTTGTTTGTTAAGGCGGGCCTGTATTGCTATGAGTTTCCTTCTCAGGACTGCTTTTGCTGCATCCCATATGAGTTGGTACAGTGTATTTTCATTTTCATTTGTCTCCAGATATGATTTGATTTCTCATTTAATTTCATCAATGATCCATTGGTTGTTTAGTAGCATGTTGTTGAGTCTCCAAAGCTTTGTCAAATTCCCAGTTTTTTCCTTGTAGTTGATTTCTAGCTTCACAGCATTATGGTTGGAAAAGATGCTTGTTATGATTTCAATCTTCTTAAATTTATATAAGCATGTCTTGTTTCCCAACATATGGTCTTTTCTTGAGAATGTTCCATGTGCGCTTGAGAACAATGTGTAATCTGCTGTGTTTGGATGGAGTGCTCTATATCTACCTGTTAAGTCCATCTCATCATGTTTTTGGTTTAAGTCCATTATTTCCTTATTGATTTTCTGTCTGGATGATCTGTCCATTGATGAAAGTGGAGTGTTAAGACCCCCTATTATTATTGTGTTGTTGTTAATATCTCCTTTTAGGTTTGTTAATAGTTGCTTTATGTACCTTGGTGCTCCTGTGTTGTGTGCATATATATTTAAAAGTGATATGTCACCTTGGTGGAGTGTCCCTTTTATCATTATATATTGCCTCTCTTTGTCTCTCATTACCTGTTTTATCTTGAAGTCAACTTTGTCTTATATAAGTACGGCAACACCTGCTTTCTTTTGTTTGCCATTAGCTTGCAGTATTGGCTTCCATCCTTTCACTCTGAGCCTGTGTTTGTCTTTAGAGCTGAGATTTGTTTCCTGGAGGCAGCATATTGTCGAGTCCTGTTTCTTAATGCATTCCACCACTCTGTGTCTTTTGATTAGAGAGTTCAATCCATTTACATTTAGGGTAATTATTGATATATGGGGGCTTCTTGTTGTTATTTTATTGCTCTTTTTCTGGTTCTTTTGCATTTATTTGTTTCTTGTCCTGTGTGTTTCGGACTACCAATTCAGTTTGGTAGTTCTGCATGGGGGTTCTCTTAGTTTTCTCTTTCTTTATCGTGTGTGATTCTGTTCTGATTATTTGGTTAGTGGTTACATAAGGTTTGTATAAAAAATCTCGTGGATGTGATAGTCCATTTTTTGATGGCCCCTTATTCCCTTAGACTAAGTCGATTCGATCCCTTTCCTCTTCTCCTTCTAAGTTATTGTTGTCATGTCTTATTCCTTCTTGTGTTGTGAGTTCGTGTTTAACATGATGAGGTTATATTTATGCTTGGTGCTTACCTTCCCTTGATCTTTGGTTTTATAATTAAGTGTTTGCTCATCTATTTTGATAGAGGACTGCAAGTTTTCTGGTTTTGTTGACTTGTTTTCCTCCTTGTTCAAAACTCTAAGTCCCCTTTCTCTTTTTTTTCTCAGGGATGAGGGCCTTCTTGAGCACTTCTCGTAGTGGGGGTCTTGTGGCAATGAACTTCCTTAGCTTTTGTTTATCTGGGATAGTTATTATTTCTCCATTGTATCTGAAGGATATTTTCGCTGGAAAGAGTATTCTTGGCTGAAAGTTTTTGTCCTTCAGAGTTTTGAATATATCATTTCACTCTCTCCTAGCCTGTAAAGTTCTGTGGAGAAATCGGCTGAGAGCCTGATAGAAAATCCTTTGTATGTTATTTTTTTTGTCTAGTTGCCCTTAATATTTTTCCTTTGTCATTGACTTTTACCAGCTTTACTACTATATGCCTTGGAGAGGGTCTTTTCATGTTGATATATTCAGGAGATCTATTGATTTCATTCACTGGTATTTCCAACTCCTTCCCCAGGTTTGGGAAGTTCTCAGCTATTATTTCTTTGAACAAGTTCTCTGCTCCTTTTTTCCTCTCTTCTCTCTCTGGAATACCTAAAATCCCTATGTTGGATTTCCTAATTGAGTCGGATATTTCTCGTAGAGTTTCTTCATTTCTTTTTAGTCTTAGTTCTCTTTCCTCCTCCATCTGGAGCATTTCTGCCTTGCTGTCCTCAATATTGCTAATTCTTTCCTCCATATTGTCAGCTCTGATGCTTAAGGCTTCCAGATTTGTCTTTATCTCCTCTATTGTGTTTTTCATCTCTACGATTTCTGATTCATTGTTTTTTTTATAGTTTCAATCTCTTTTGTGAAGATACTCCTGATCTCATTGAATTGTCTGTCTGTGCTTTCTTGTATTTCAGTAAGCTTTTTTATGATGGCTATTTTGAATTCTCTGTCATTAAGGTTATACATTTCTCTGCTTTCTGGGTTGACTTCTGGGCGCTTGTCATTCTCCTTTTGGTCTGGAGGTTGAATATATTTTTGCATAGTGCGCCTGTCAGTGTTGGCTTACTTTTCCTCATAGTGAAAATATATGGTCGCAGTTTCCTCTTGCTGCCACTGGGTGGAGGTCAAGGGCTGTGTATTCTGGCCCTCATCAATCTGCGGGCACTCTTGTTGGCCACTGGCTGATATGAGGCATGGCTGAGTGGAGGCTGCTGGGTGGGGAAGCGTGAGAATAGCTGGAGCTGGAGCGTGGGAACAGCTGGGACGGGAGCACAGCTAGGCCGAAGCAGCTGGGGCTCAGGTGTGGGTGGGTTGAAGCTGCTGTAGCTGAAGTGCCACTGGGCCAAAGAAGCAGCAGCTGGAGCACTGCTGGGCTGAAGAAGCTGGAACTGGAGTGCACTGGGCCGAAGGAGGAGCTGGACTGCCGCTGGGCCAAAGAAGCTGGAGCTGGAGCGCTGCTCCTTCCACTTCCTCTGGGGATTCCAGCTCCTCAGTCCTCGGGTGTATGGCTGCCTGGGTGCCTCAGACGTCCCCTGTGTTGTGTGAATAGCTTCTGTTGGAACATGAATGTCCTTTTTGCTGTGTCTTAGAGGGGGAGAGTTCAATGGGGGAAGCTCACTCCGCCATGATACTGATGTCACTCCTCTTTCCTCCCTCATTTTTGTGGGGCACATCCTCAGCAGCTAAATTTCTTAGTCCTGTATATCTAAGACTGTCTTAGCTCTACTCTCACAATTGATGGTTTGGCTGGGTATAGCACTGTAGGCTGGAACTCATTTCCCCTCATCAATAGCATATCGCTTTATTATTGAGAAGTTAAATGCTATGTGAGTTCTGATTTTTTAAATATAACCTGATTTTCTCATCTTCAGAAATTTTGACTATCTTCCCTTTATCTCTGGTGTTCTGAAATTTCATAACGAAGTGCCTTGGTGTGAGTCATTTTTTATTTTCAATGTAATTCCAACAGAATGTAAACTCCATGATGGCACAGCACCTTGTCTGCCTCCCTCCACTCCTGTACCTCTAGTGTATTTAACAGCACCTGTCACAGAGCAGGTGTGCAATACATCCAGGCAGGAAAAAAGGACAAGGCCTTGCTGGGCCCTTTTAATCTGGAGGCACATGCATTTTCCTGAGTTCTTTGTAACCTTCTCCCCCACTACTACTTCTGGAACTCACATTAGCTAGGGTATTGAATTCTTTTTTTTTTTTTTTCTGGTGAGGAAGATTAGCCCTAAGCTAACATCCGTGCCCATCTTTCTCTATTCTGTATGTGGGATACCTCCACAGCATGGCTGACGAGGAGGGTATGTCCATGCCTGGGATCTGAACCCGTGAACTCAGGCCACCCAAACAGAGCATGTGTAACTGTAACCACTTGGCCACGGGGCCAGCCCCAGGGTATTGAATTCCTGAAGTGATTCCCCAATTTTTTTCTCCTCATTGTTCTACCTTCTGGGAGATTTCTTTCACCTTTATCTTCACATCATTGAAAGTTGTTTTAACATTTGGTTACCAAATGTTTACTTGTTAGTTCTTTCTTTCTTGTAGGCTTAACTCTGAGTAACCACAAGTTTCATTTGTTTCACTGAAGGGGCCAGAATTTCAAAATTTTGGTATTTGTAAGGTCTTTTTCTCTAGGTCTGGTCAGTTTCCACAGAGAAGAATCCTCAAATCTTCTGGCTGATGTTATTGAAGGTCACCCAGTTACTCAGTGGTCTAGACATGACTCCACCTGCGCTCTGTGCTCTAATTGCTTTTCTAGAGGCCTTCCCACATCACAGGTGCTGACCAGGGATAGTTTCTCCCACAGGTACATGGGGGACAGGCGGTGGCTGGCAACCCATGGAGCACTGAACTCAGAATTAGAACACCTGGGATCTAGTCTGGATCCTCTACTTACTGTGTAAACTCAAGTCCTTTCACTTGGCTGAGTCTTGGAGTCTTCATTTGTTACATAGAGATACAACACTGTCGTGTGTGTGTGTGTGTACATACACACACATATATGATGCACATAATACTCTGTCCACCTCTCAGAGCTCTTGTGGAAATCAAATGAGAAGAAAAATAAGAACGTGCTCTACAAACATGTTGTTATCAGTACTAATAAGGCAGGTTGAGAAGTGGAAGTCTGCAGTATACTTAACCAAAGAGAGCATTATGGGGTCCCAGTTTCCTCTTGCATTAAATCAATGCTTGCCTGTCAGACAAGACCACCAAACTCAAGTGACTCACACGGAGTTAGACAAAGTCAGGCTTTTTCCTGTAAAGGTCATCAAGAATTTTTACAAGCAGATATTCTAAAATATTCTTTTCTTGAGGATTATTTCCCTATTCTCAATTAGAAATTGAGAATACTCTTTACCTTTGTAGACTATCTAAAACTGAGAAAGGCAACTCTTTTGCAGTTTTGAAACTAGACAGACCAAGATAGACAATAAATATCATTCGTGGTTTAATAACTAATGTTTTCCATTATTTTAACCCTTTTAGTGAGATGAATTTATACTTTAATATCTCTAGGTCAATAACAAATGCTAGCATAGAAAATCCTCTCCAAAAAATATGTGATAAGATTTAGAGTTAATTCATGCTTCCAATCAAAATCAATGAAAAAATAATTTTCACCATTAACATAGAGCATGCTTAATTTACTGCTTGAATTGCTCTAATCACTTCAAGGAAGTGTTCAGCTCCCTTCCTAACTTGTTACTCTTCTAACCTCTTTTATCTCTAGGAAAGTATTTTTTTCTAGTTCACTAAACAAATGCTTTCATGTGAACCTTAAAATTAACTTTAACCACAAATCCTCTTGGTTAATATCTTTGTCAAATGTCTTCACAGGCCCTGAAACTGCCACTCGTGTGGCTTTTAAACACAGGCTTTATGTCCTTGTACAGTGAGTTTCATGAATCCCCTTAGTCACTGATTAATTAGATGCCAAATTCATTGTCTGAAATTTAGAGCAAATCTTGTCACAAATGTAATCACAATGAGTTTACACAAACTTAGTGAACCCCACTCAAAAGTCAGGAAATCCTAACAGGAAAAATTACTTAAGAGGATAGAGAGACCAAGGTTTTATTTTGAGAAGAGCAAAATCATTGTAGAGATAGATTAAGGACACCGAACACCTTTAACTGTTACTACCACTGCTAGAACAGCCTTCTACAAGTATTTCTGACACGAATGTAAATTATAACTAATAGATTTTTTTGATATATTATATACCAGAAGACTAAAGTCAGCAGGAAATCTAATTCACGCAGTCAATATAAAACAGCAACTGACATCAAATGTTGGATAAAATGAGATGTTAAGAACTTTACTTTCTTCCCTTAAATTAAAGATAGTAAATGAAACTCCTCTGTAAAATATCTTTTAAGAGTCACGATAACTGCAAGAGGCTTATTAATTCAACAGACTTAGTTATTATTAATTATAATGGAAAAACTACCAACTTCTGCTGACAGAGTTGATGGGCAACATATCAAGTCAAGTGCTAGGTTTAAACCAACAACTTAGAAGTTTCTAAGATTCTAGACTATTTTCTATTCAAGTAAATTATTCTTAAGCAAAGATAAATAGAATCATATCAGGGGCTTAACATGCCCATCCCAAAGGAATTAGATAACAGCACATCATTTACCTTTTTAAAATGCATATTATCCATAATTTCAGGATGAACAAGATCTGGCTTAAAACAGATCACATGAAAAAGATCAGGGTGGCGGTAGGAGGGGTGGGGAGTGAGGAGGGAGGGAGCACTGATTATCAGCTCAGTGAATCATAATGAGCCCTGTGACAGAGCTCCTACAGAGCTGCAGAGAGCACGGACAGAAGTATTGGGCAGTCCAGACAGGACACGGTCAGGTCGGGCCGTATTCAGCGTACCTGATGCGGCTGTGAATATGCAATGCCTGTGGAGCTGACAGACCCGACACCAAATGGAGGGAAACCATCAGCAATCCTGACGTGTGGGGATGGAGATCTCACACCATGCCACACGGAAAAGGGAGATTTATCTTGTGCTGCTTCAAGGAGTAGAATATTCAACAAGCGGCAGAAATTAAAGGTAACTAGAATTTAGTTCCATGTAAGAAACAAGGATCTAAAAATGAAAGTTGTCTGACTAGAATGGAATTCTGATCAAGCGTGCACACTGAATATTAACATGGGGTCTGGATGCCTCTCCCACATGACTTCTGTAAAAGAGATGCCAGCCCTGCAGTGGGAAGTGGACAGACTGACGGGATAGAGCCTCAAAGCAATCTTAAGAATCAACTGAGGAGTTCTGTTTCTGGGGGTTTGTCCATGTAGGTACTCTGATCGATCCTCACATTAAGAACTAAATATGTTGGGTAAAACACTAAAAATAGATAACTAGATATGACCTGGCTGGTTACTAAGGAATGTTAGACACCAAAGATTAAGTGAAGACAGGAATCACAAGAGGTGAACAAGGGACTACAAGAGGTCTCTGCCTCAGGGGCATCTGCTGGACCAGGCAGACTTCCGCTTGTGTTTCGTAGTCTCATAGTGGTGCTGGAAGCAGGATAAAAAAACAAAACAAAACAAAACAACCTACCTAGGGCCTGCCCAAAGTGGGGCGTCTAATAGGACATACCAAAGGGCCACCCCCTCAGTGTCCGAGAGAGTTAGAATGGAGCGACACCACAGGACTAGAAAGACAACTGCCTGTCTCAAACCTTGGGGCTAAGAGAAAGGGGGAGATCCCTGCACCTCCAAGAATTCAGAACCCCAAGCCAGCCCTCATACAAGTTTGTGGCCAGAAATAACTTCATGTCCAGACACCCTTTAGCTGAGAGTTGAGTTTCCGGTGGTTCTGGCGGTCGGGAGGGCCTCTAATCACCTGGGAGAAGCCACCATCAACTCTGGCGTCAGCAAGTTCCCAAAACTCTAAGATGTGAACTCACAGAAAGAACTAAAAAAATACACACAAAAGCAAGGCACCATAAGTAAGAGCCAGCACAAACAACAGAGAGAAGAATCAGAACTGTAAAAGCTTTGGCTCTGCATTTATCAAAAACAGAATTGAGACAGAAGGCATGTACAAACACGCATCTCACACACATCGCAAACCTGGCTAAGACTCTGGCTATGCTGAAACCTCATTCACTCATCAAAAGCCTCTTACAATTAGAGCTTCTGTCAAAATTAATACATTAAGTGTAATTAAAACCTGAGAATAAAAATCTCTTCTTGGTATGCATTAGACTACAGCTTATCTCTGTACAAAGAGCTGTAGCTCGAATAATGCTACGTAAGTACTTGTACATAAATGCCCATGCGCATGTGTTTTAAGTCAACATCAAGTACACTTATTTTGAAACACTAGCTTAGTTAAAAGTGGTCAAATTTATAAACTCTAAAAATTTAATTCAATCAATCTCATAAAAGAGTTGACTAAAAAAAATCACAGCCAACACAAAATGTGTTCAAGTCACACATGAACTCTGCAGCAGATACTGCCACTTGGAAACTGTAATGCTCCACTCCAAAGCCCCTTCTCACTTTCATTGCAAAAGCAATAGAGGAAAAGGCGGGAAATGGTCCTGATGGTATTGGTTCTAAGTCAGAGTCTTCAGCTAATTGAATGTGGGACTAAGTCAAAATTCAACACTGGAAAATTTCACTACAAAACGGAGAAGTTCACCCAGGCTTACAGTAATAAACAAGTATCTATTTTCTGTTTCTTGGACTCTCCGTTATTCAATGCTCTTTCCTTAGCTTCACACTTTAGTGCTAACCTGCATTTATCTAACACGTGTCAGGCAAAATCATCCAAGGACAGCATCACTCTCATTCCACTGGTTTCAATGACCTCATAAAAAGATAACCGATGCCGCTAGAAATTCAGGACCCTGGGATTGCCTCCTATGTTTCCTTCTCTAGAAAGGCTTGTCATGGTCCAAACACTACTAATACTACTATTAGTCTCCAAGTTGATGGTGATGAATCAGAAGGATGAATAAAAGCAGGTTTATTCGACTATCTGTGTGATGCAATACACATGGGAACAAATGTTAAACTAGAGCTTCAAAACTTTCAAATGTCAATCAAGTTTAAAAGGTTATCCAGCTACAGCTCCTAATGCAACCTCTTCCCATATTCCACTAAATATCTAGAAAGACAGAAAAAAAGGTTTGTATGTGGGGCGGGGGGTGAAATCCTACCAGCACCAAAACAGAAGCAAAAGCAAAATCCAAGGACTGAGTTAAACTACTGAATCTGACTCCTTGTAATCATAAAGCTAATGAAATTGAGTCCAAAAAAACCCACAATGAAGAACTAACCCCACCACCCAGAAACAGGGCATGCCTTTGTGCCTGAAAGTATGCAGAACTGCCTCTCCCTTCACTGTCTTCCCCGTGGTTTACAACCAGCTATGGGATGAGCCAACAAGAAAACTGGGCAGACAGCTCTCTTCTTCAAGGGATATGTTTATGTATTAGAAATGCCATAAGAAAATGAAAACATTCATCTTCCATCTTTTCATAATACTGCAAGATTTAGATCTCCATGAACACGACACTCCATGAACAAGTACTACTTATACCACTACTGCCTGAGCGGCCAGGCTTGGACTGCGTGACTCCAGCGGGCCAGGCTCTGCACACAGGTGACCACAGCAGGGCTGGCAGCCTGAGTCTAGGGCAGTTAGTCTACAGGCTGGCCAGTGGCTCTAGCCTGGCTCTAAAAAGTCACCCAAGTGTCACACAGACATGCTGTCCCTTAGCTGATGAAAAGCTAAGATGAAAGATGAAAAGCTGAAAGAAGATGCCAGCTGGCAAGGTGAATTAGGGTTTCAGAAGCCTAGGAGGGCCACATCCAGGCTGAGGGCACAAGTGTGGAGAACCTACATAAGCAGAGAGGCAGAAGGAGAAAGGAGACCTGGGCAGAGTCACAAAGAGAATCAGCAAGAACTAGAGAGACCCAGCTGCACCTGAATTCTCCCTCCCACGACCACAGGGATATCTTTACCACGAAGCCCTATGCCCTGCCAATCCCATTTGACCAGCTCTAGTGAGTTTCTCCCGGCATCAAAAGAACCCTAACCACAACACAGCAACCATCCTGGGAATCTCGACCTGTAGCCATCACCAAGGCTAGGATCATCATCACCTGATATACTGATGACATACAGAGTATTCTCTTGAAGGAAGGAGAGAGAAGCATCAGGATAAACACTTGAAAGGGCCCACGAATACTTCATTCAGTGGATGCAGGAAATTATCAACTGCTGGGCAACAAAAGTAAATATTCATGTTCTCTTTCAGCAAAGACAGGACAGTTTATTTTGGGAAAAGGCCCCTTAGAACACATGATTGTATAAAAAAATCCAAAAGCAGTTTAGTAAGTCTTGTCAAAGTTACCACAGCACTACTGAAGAGATGATCGTGTAATAAATGGATAAATCACATTAAGGTTTCTCAGTCTCCCTTTAAGAACAATACGCATTTTTAAAGATTTCTGTGAAAGTCCCCAAATACGTGGGAGGTATACTCAGACACTATATTTATCATAATAATATTTTTTCCCAAGGTCTTGGTACTACTGCTTCTGGAGCAGGTCACGTCATTCACTACAACATGAGCCTTCTTTCAGGAAGTTAGAGGAAAGGAATATTAATCACCAAACCTTGAGGTAAAGATAATCACTTTTTTCTGATATACTTTTCTAAAGCCTTGTCTCAATTTTCTTAGATGTGAAACAAACAAGACACCCTAAGAAAAGGGAGTGAAGTGTGGAAAGGAGAAGGTTTATACGCTAATCTCCATTGGGAAAATCACCCTTCCGATTCTCTGATATCAAACCTGGGCAGCAAAAGGCCCCTGCAAACACTCTGCTTGTCCCCCTTAGACAGATCCCCATTCAGTTCACATGCTCTGCATGCCCCAGACCATCTCCATTCTCCATCGCCTTCTGCACCTTCATTTCCGATGTCCCAACCAGCTGGCAGAAAGCATACCCCTAGGCCTGACCAGGTTTTACTTTTTAAATCTAAACGCAATGTAAATTTAATAAACTAAATTTTTTAAATCCAGTTTTTCAAAATTTAAGTTTATAATTCTGCATTTTCCTATAATACATAAAGTTATTGATTATTTTAGTCACAATTACAAAAGCAGGATTAACTGAATAAAAATGAATAAAGGATATAAAATTTGTGCATGCTTGGAAAAAAAATAGGATTTTTTAGATATAAAGAACAGAAGTCTAATTTTTCAGGTTTTTTTACCAGTCTTTTCCCTTCCAATACGTGTGGATCTACCCATAGATTCCCAGTGATAAATAAATGGCAAGCAATAGGATATACTGGAGCATATGAGGAAGCCATTTGGGGTAAAACTAATTTGGCCTGAGTTTGTTTTTCCAAAAGGGCATGTTGCCTGAATTGTGTATCTGCTTTGCCATGTCCCAAAGAGAGGAGTAAATGCTCTTAAGATAAGAATGCAACTTCCCCCACACTGGCATTTCCTTAAGGATAAGTGTTTCTCCCTAGGCTAGGATTTGATTGCTGCACCCATCCTGTGACCACTCAGCTTGAGACCACAGACCTGACACCAGCCACGCCCATCAAGACACCAGACCTGCCCCCGCTGTGTCCATCAACAGCTATTCTGGCAGAGCAATCTGGCAGGGCAATCTTGTGGTTATTGTAAGAGGGACATGGCAATCATATGTGATATATGCTCTTTGAGGGTATATAACCGCTCTGTACACCCCATTTCTTTGGTCCCCTTCCTTCCTTGGGAAGGAAGCCCCCGGGCCATGGTCCTCAAAAGTTGGCTCATAATAAACTCACCCCAATTTTGATTTATAGATTGATTATGGATTATTTACGTTGACACCAGAGTGGCATTAACAAGTGGTTACGTGCTACTGAAAAATGGAGAGCAGTGACCACAGCAGGGTAAGTCACTATGACTAACAAGCATAAAACAATGTCCCTGTCATAAACTGGAAATGTTTAAATACCAATTTTAAATAGAAATGTTGTATTTTACACATAACTATTGTCTTCTCTATCATTTCTTCCAATGAAACAGTTTTATAGGATGGGGGGGCTTCAATGAAGCAAGGTCATCTTCAATTCAGATCAAATCATTAAAACATTGCAGTATGTATATTAGTAGTGATAAATTATTTTGGACACCTAGAAGCAATGATGAGGTAACCCTTTGCTTTTTAGTTACATTTCTAGCAATGGCACAGATCCACTGCACAGTTTGGATCTGCACTTCTTCTGGGAGAGTCTTAATTTGATGCTGACGCTGTACAGATTTGCCAGTCTAGCTTCTGAGTCCCTCTGACACACCTCTACCATTTTCCAGCACTTCCTTACTTTTTGGCACAACATGATATTCAGGCTCATCGTATACTTTTCCTCCTCAGGTCCTGGAATCAGTCATTTCTCCAAGGAGCCCTGGTTCCTTTCAGTGGAGAGTGGTAGTCAGCAACCAAGATCTGCATGCTAGGTGTGCCTCAATGCCATTGGAGTGTTGCTGCTCCCAAGTTCAGTCAGTGAACACAGCTAGAGACTACACATACGTATACAGATACATCTATAATTGTTTCTGTCTGTCTATATTCACTGAAATTCAGGAGTTCCTATCGATATCTCCAAGTCCAATCAAACGCCACAGCATTCATTCTCGTTTTCTCCCTTCCATATTTGTAATTCCCTTCTCAGAAGTGAGAAATCCGGCTCCCCTCATCCTTGATATACTAAGTATTTAATCAACCCCCCATTAGACACTAATTAGATACATTAGATCAATGTATCTAATCTCTCATTGCCACCACTGAGTCCCCAATCGCAGCGGGGCACCCCCCTCACTCTACTTGGGCTCGAACACTCTAAGCCAGACTAACATTGCCACACCACACACCACCCAGGCCCCTTCTCACCCCTCTCAGGATCTGACACTCCTCACACCAAACTGGGCCACAGCTGCCAACTCCCACATGGCTGCCCTCCTCAGGCTCTGACACCTGTGCTCTAACAGCTGTGCTGGGCTGCCCTCTCAAGCAGACACCCTCCTCACCCCAGCTGGACCACCATGGTCCACAGCATCCTCCTCCCTGCACAGACGGCTACCCTCCCTGGTCCCACCTAATGGCTTCTGGGCTGAATTGCTCAAGAAGCGGAAGAGGAAGAACTTAGCAATAATCTCAGTATAAAAGAGGAACAGTATAAGAAAAACGCCAAATTGGTGCAACTCTGAAATCTCTGCAGGTAAAATTAAAAAATAAAATATAGGTAATGACAGGTAGTTATTTTTTTTTTATATGAAAGTCACATTCCTGAAAATTTCCACAAATGTTTAGCTTTTATACAGGAATCACACTTTAGAGCAACTTATCACACTGCAGCGAGTTATTTCACAAAGCAAACAAGTCATTTTGTAGTGTGAATAATCCCACCTAATGTATCTGGTCTGCAAAATTTGATTTTCACCAAACATGATCTTTTAAAGTGCTGATACTTGAGGTCAAGATATAAAGTTCACTAAATACTTGTCAATGTACTCCAGAATTTCACAACTTATGCCTAAACAAACAAAACACCATTCTATTGTAATATAGAAGCCCCAGAGCATAATCTTTTTTGTTGTTTTTCATTAAAATGAATTAAAGGGTACATTCAGGAAGTTTTTAATAGATCACAGAATGTAATCTTAACACAAGAGTCAATGCATTTACGTCTGGAAGGGGGAGTTAAACTAGGAATTCATAAAGTAATTTTACTGCAAACACATGCAATCAATAGAATTTTAGGGACATTTAGTTATCCATATATTTATTTAGAAACGTGGTCTGAAATCCATCCAAGTGGGTTAGAAAAGGCACTATCAGATAAAGAACAAAGCACCTCTTTACCCTAAAAATCCTGGAACCCAGGGAGTCTGGCAGACAGCAGGGAGCCATCACAGGCGGAGCAACCTGGTCACCGTGAGGGCGGGCGTGGAAGGCCAAGAGGGAGCACTCGCCTGTCAGGACCAGGGAGCGTGTGCAGGAGCCTGGGGCTGGATCTTGGCTGGGGCAGGAAGGAGCCCCGGAGAGGCAGAGGAAGGAGACAGGTGGGTCAAATCTACACCCAATAAGCAGAGGAAATGAGGGAGACTGGAGTTAATCACAAGTTAATTCGCCTCACCGGACCTGACTTTTGCGGCCCAAGGCAGCTTTTCTAACGTGTACGCGGTCTTCCCCTGCAACCATGAAGAGGGCAGTCAGTTCCTACACTGGCAAACGGAGTGCAGACTAGTTACAAGCATCGAGCCTGAAACCAGACTGACTTCAGACCCAGGCTTCACAGTGTATTAGCTGAATGACCTTGGACAAGGTTTATAATCTCTCTGTGCCTCAGTTTCCACATGACATAGGGATCCTAAACACTGGAATGGGGACCAGAGGAGCAAGGAGCCCCTCCCCACCCAGGTGAGAGCTGGACCACAGAAGAGCAGCTGTGGTGAAATGGTTCAGGGGGCACCCCGAGTCGGAAGGCTTCTCTGGATAGGTTTTCCCCAGTGCCCCTCTTAGGTAGCTTCCGCCTCCTTCAGGACAAGAAAAATAGACCAGAGAAGAACCAAAGCAGACGAAACCTCTCCTGAGAAGGGAATCCTGCTGGAGTCGTGACCACGGCACCTCCTGCTCCTCCTCCTCCACTGCGGCCTTCCTGCCATGTCCGCTGGAGGACAGCCCAGGCCTTCACATTCACACAACCAGCACAGGACCTCACTCAGCATACGTTCAGGTCAGGTCAGTGATGGACCGTACCCACATCACTCAGGGAGTTCCAGGAGGGGCTCAGCACATCACAAGCCTCGGCCAGGGTCTCTCTCTAAGGCCCGTTCCTCCTCTAGCCCTTAGAGCCTTGAGGTCACTGTCACTCCTCGTAGTTTTACCTTCTCCCACACCCTGTGCTCAGTTTGAGCTCTCAGACACCTAGATTTCTGGAGAAGCCAGCCCCTTGTCCTTGCTTCTACTAGTAGTGACCTGATGCCCAACTCAGCCTGGATCTCTGGAGTCCCCAAGTTCATGCAGCGGACACTCGGAGTTCTTCGATGGGCCTCGTCCTTTCCCTGTTTCCCAGGTCAGACCTTCGCCCTCTCTGGTCATCTTACCAAACACTGATTACAAACGCCTGTGCACGTTTATTCACTCTCCACGTACTAAGCACTCCGCGTTGTGGCGGGCTCCGGGGACACACACACTTCTGGATACACAGATGTCTGTAAGTACCGAGACCTCCAAATTAGGCACAGCTGAGGGGGAAACCAATTGGCAGATCAGTGATCATGGAGCAGTGTGACGTCTTCTTATGCGAGTCCGGAGGGACCCAGAGAAGGAAGCTACGGCAGACGGGGTGGATGGGGGTCCAGATCTTGACATTTTGATTCAACTGTCCTTTACATACACGGACATTTTCATAAGTCTCTCAAGTCCAAGGAAGAAAAGATTACCTTCTACAATACAATAAGCCCTGCACATATGTAGCAAAACCTTCTCATTCCATGTATACATATAGAAATTAAGCTATTACACATAAAATATATTCTTAAATTCTGAGTTGCTTTTGTGGGTTATTAATGAAAACAAAATTCAGACAACCTACAGTAGGTGGACCTTATCTGAGCTCAGTTTCTAAAATGAAAGATACAAAATACATTATATTATGCGGTAGGAATTCTATCCCTACTGAACTTTGAACAGATGACCCTTTTCTCAAGAGCAACAATTTTACCAGCTTAGTTTCAGAGTGAACTATTATTCACGAGTTTTTAGAAAGTCACGAGGGGGCAAGATCGTGGTAGACTTTCCAAGTTAGGAGATTCCAACTTAACCAAAACCTGTGTAGAGCACACTCAGTCACAGGCAACAGCTGGTGAGATATGATATTTGGGACAGATTAAGTAAATGAATGTCAGAGCAGGAATCTGCTTTCCCCAGTCTGAATCACAAGTCTCTAGATCTGAAAGCCACATTACATCACTTTACTGAAGTATCTCTATGACAGAAGACAAGGCCCTCTGAATGAAACCAGCCCATTCAAACGAGTAGCTAAAGCCATCAGGTATTATCTGGGATATTTCTGAACCTGTTGTGAGTTCTAAAGCAGAACTTTTAAAGTGCATACACAAATTCCTCAATCCCCTTTTTCTCCTTTTAAAAGCCAGATTCCCACATAAGACCGATTTATATTGTCCCATCATTTTGCAGACTACCTATGAAGTCATTTTTTTTCTCAGAAATACACTCGAAAGTTATGTTTTTCTCATCATCCTCGTATATTTACATTTGCCAAAATGGAGGATGGGTGGAGGAAAACAGGTATTATACGATACAAACTGGCAAATTAATCTCCTTCTGGAATTTTAGCAAACAGCATTGAATTTTTTTATGAAATTAGAGAAAATGATTTCCAAATATGACGAAAGAATAAAAACTCTGCTGTGATTTCCTTCACCCTTCTGCAACTTTAGAAAGTCACTGAACATGGTATTGAAATCTGCGTCTGGCCCTCCATGAAGTTAATAAGTGATCAAATATTAAGACGGAAAATCATCAAGATGCGTATCCAACTTATAAACAGGCTCTTCTATAGCTCGATTTTCCTTTCTCCACATCCAATCCACAAGTGCTTCCATATGTTGCTTTCCTATTATTAGGACTGCACCTGACTCACCATTTTGGCCTTTCTCTGCACATCTGCAATCCACAGGATAATACAGGAGTAGAGACCAGGGGCCAGCTTTCACCATCTCTGGGCTGAAGAAGACTCAGTGGCAGGGAATCAGTTTGTTCTAGAGATCCCCACATACGAATCGAATGTCAAAAACCAACGCATTTCACACCATCCTCCAGTGTCTCTAATTCCTTTGCCCCCAAAGCCTTGGGAATCTAAAAATAAGCTCCACCCTCTAAGGATAAGCTCTGTATTCAAGCTCTGCAGTGAGAGACATCAAGACCCAACGACAGGACCTAAGGGTAAGGAAGGAAAGACTCCCCTGGTGGCAGGTGGTGTTAAGACCAGAGTGACTCTCCTGGGTTCTACAGGGGCCTCCCTTCTGGTTTTGACCATAGGCTCTAGAGGTGAAGGGGGCCGTGAGCATCAAGGGCCACTGTGAGGACCAAGTCACCTTATGTGCCTTGAGGAGAGGCGGGCTGCAGCCATTCTCCCCCGCTCCCGTTCTGAAATGACACCTTGGATTGTTTACCAGTTCCCAATCTGTCGTTTTAACCTGTACCGGTTCTTCTACATTCGCCCTCTGTCTTTTCTCCATGAACATCCTTGCCCCTCCGTAACAGCCCCCCTCCCCCCCAATGTCTCCTGCCATGTAGAGTTAGGCCAGGCTTGCAATGCACAAGGCAGCACAAGGAGCTAAAACGCAGCCTTCACTCAGCTTCCTGAGGCACACACCCTGGTGAAGGGCTGTGTCCACCAGAGAAAGGGAGGCCCTTTTCTATTTTGCACACCACCACCATCCATTCACCAAGGCTTGTACCCCAGGGGCAGCACCTCCCCAGAGAGGGCGCCATTTTCTCACTTGTATGGACTAGGGTCAGCTCTGTTCCTGCTCCCTTATGCCATCGCTGTGAACTAGAAAGATAGTTCTCCCATCAAAATGAATTCTTTTTGAATTATCTTTGATAAAAATATTATTCATTTTAAAGCATATTATGTTAGTATGTCTTTTCTCATGGACAAAGAGTTCCTCTTGAAGTCAAACAGAGCTGTTTTAATTCTATTTTGGACTGGTACACAGTCACAGGAAGAGCTCCAGCTATTAGCTGTTATTACTCTTACCTTTTAAAACGCCCTTCAGTGCTGGCTTTACCTAGCACCTCAAATACTTTTAACAGTGACGTGAGGGAAATCTACCTTAGACAAATTAGGAGAACACAGTCTTTCCTGCTTCTGATCCATATCCAACAAAACGATTGCTGAAATCTGAAAAAAATCTATCACAGCTGCAAAGTGTATTTAATTAAGCTACACATATGCAGACCAAGGGAAAGCACATCTTGTTATGAACATTAAATGAGGTGACAGATAAAAGCGTCTAGCATAATACAGTAGGAGCTCAGTAAACTTTTTAACAAAGTTAAGGAAAGGAGGCAGAAAAATTCAAAGGCCGTGCAAAACTAAAAAAGGATGGCAGCCTAGGGCCACTGTGCCTGGAGGAAACACACCCCAGCACAGAGTCACTGTTCCTGCAGTCAACGACTTCTTGCTCTGTATCCTCTTTGTGGGAGGGATGATGCAGGAAGCTAACCTTCACTGAGTTCCTCCGGTGGAGGCCACGCTTATCAGGATATGTATGTTAAGCTCATCACAATTCTATTAGCTGAGCACTGTTACCTCTCTTTTTATGAAAAAGGAAACAAGAATGATTGGTCTCAAGGAAGGAAATAACCACTCAAAAGAAGGTTAAAATAAAATTTGAATGCTGACACCATCATCTATTTATAAAACTCATCTATATAGAATCACTCATCCACCAATGGTTTCAGACAGCAGAAGGCTTCCTGCAGTAAAATTTTCCTTTGCTCATCTACACAAATGAAAAATGGAGAATTCTTAAAAATAGTATCTCTGGCACCCCTGGGTTTGTGTTTCAGTCTCGCCCCTCCAGTCGTTAAAGGTCTTGTTATCTCTGCAGTCAGAGGTTTTAGAGAAGATGCTCAGTCCCAATTTGGGATCTGGCAATGAGAAGTCTTCTGTAATTTGTTTTATAAAATGAAATGATTACTCCTGAGCACTGTGGGTAGGTGCAGATTGGGGCACTGAAAAGACGTGTGCCTATCTCCAGCTTTCTGCTTCAACAGTTAGCAGGCAAACCCTTAGCACCTGCTGCGACCACCACAGGTTCAGGGCAAACTGACGCCAGGAAGCCACTTCTCCACATGATCTTCTCTGGTCAGCTCACCTTAACCTGCACCCACCATCACTCCTTAACCTGGTCACCGGAGCTGCTCCTTTCAATATCTCAGGGACAGAGCAACGCTCCCCAGGCCCAGATTCTCCTTGGGTAGGCCTTTCCTCTCCTTCTCAGTTGCCTCAATTAAATGTTCCACACGGAGTTGGTTCTTTTTAGGATAGGATATTAAAAGTCTTAGGTGTAGCCTCTGAAACTTCAATGTCCTAGAAAGCATGGCCAGTGTGAGAGTGGGCTTTGTGTCGGGTCTGTTTCTGCTGTTCATGCCACAGACTCGCACAGGGCCTACCTGCCCGTCCGATTTCTAAACTAGATTACGCACGCCTCATCTCCTTCACAGCGCTCTTATAAGAACAGAATCACGTGTTTCTGAAAACTGCATAAATGTACTATCTGTATAACTTGAACTATGCATCTGTACATACGTTCCAGAAATCCTTAAAGGATTCTGGATTTAGTCCCCAAAGTTGGCACCATTTGGTGACATTTCATCCTTCCTAGTCCCCATTTTCATGCACGCCTCCTCTAGCTCCTCCTCCTCCTGGTGGCGGCTCTCTACCAATTATTTATGTGGAGAACTGGATTTTCAAGCTATGCTCCTACCCTATCCTCTTCAATCACTGGGCAGATTTCTCCTTCCCCCCTTCTTTCTCCTTTGCATTGTATACTCAAACATTTCCAACCAAAAGAGCTAAAATAATGATTGTTGCATCACATGGTTTTGGCAAAATCAGCATGCAGTATTGGAATCACTTTATACAGTGTTGTCCTTTCACATAAACTGTTATATAAATGCCAAAACACAGGGAGGGTACTGCTTAGATTTTCTGGGTGTTGTCTCCAGGGTGAAAATTTAGACTTTTTTCAGAAGAAAACTACAGATACATGCTGTGTCTTATAACTATGTTGCTTCAAAACTATCATTTTGTTTTCAGTTATTTTTCCCCCAAATACTAGCTTCCAGCCAGATTGTCAGCTGTGTGTAAAACAGTAAAATGCTCCCCTGTCTGTTTGCCTTTGCACAAATGAAATTAAACTGATTTTAAAGCTGCAGAGAGTTAAACCATTATTCCGTGGCATGGCGCACTGGTGACCATGCTCTGTCACGGGGAGTCGGCAGCTGGGACACATCTGTGGCATGCTCTTGTCCAGTGCCATACGAAGAGAGAAGCAAGGAACAAGCTACAGCTACAGGTCTGCAGCCTACAGATAAGAAGCGTGCTGGGGGAAAGAGGAAAGTTCTCAGTGTCTGCTGTTAGCTTGCTGTTCACCTGGACTGCTTGTGACAGAATTCCCATGGCAAGCATTAACAGAGCAATAAAAAGTGTTAGCAGAACACTTACATTATCTGTTCTGCAGCGTGAGTTTTTGCAACCCGAGCTTCTTTAAGGAGACTGTATTCATTAAAGACACTACAAGGGACTCTTTCTGTAAGGATGTCAGCTGCCTCCAATCCACTGTGGAATGAGACAAGATATAAGCGTGTAGAAATAAACAAACGAATCTAACTGAATAAAACAAATGTATGTCATGTCACTTTTTTGTTTACCAACCTAAGTATAATCTTGCTCATCTGATTTTCTTTAAATTGGCTATAGAAATGAAAATGGAATAATCAGTCAGTGAAGAATTGTCTATAAACAACAAATGAGGCCTGGGAGTAAGGCTAAGGAGTCTCTTATGAGCACTTGGCAGCTCAGAGACCCTTGAGTCAACTTTCTTGCTGATCCTGACTGTTCTAGCCTGTTCAAGATTGATGGAGAGGTCTCTGCAGAAGGTGAGATATGACTGTAAGAGCTGAGAACTAAGGGGTAAAACAAATCATCCTGCAGTTACTGGGAGTGGAAAGCATGATAAAAGAATAGAGACCTGAACTTCAAAAACAACTAGAATGTTAAGAGTTGAAAACAGTTTTTACCTTTAGGCAAGTCAACTTTAACAAAAAAAATCTTTGAAGAACTAAGAGACAAGGATACTCAAAACGGCTCGTATTTGAAGATACCTTCACTTCTTAGGAATCTGTTTGCTATTAGAAAAGAAGGTGAAAGTCCAGGCAAAAGCAGCACAAGAATGTTGTCCACTGCTTTAACATGTGCATAGCATCACATGACCACCATGATCCTTATCGTCTTTGAAAACTAAACTCGCATCACATTTAATTTTGACCAAATTTTCAGTGTCTGTGAACCATAGTGCATGCTACAGACACGCCACAATTTCAGACCAACAGCTTTTTGTAGCTTAGTCTGTAATCTTCTTGGCAAATCAAATCCTTTCCTCCCTCCCTGCTTCTCCCGTCCTCCCTCCCCCACCCCCTCTTCCTCCCTCTCTCTCTCTCTCATATACACACATGCTGTCTTGGATCTGATTTTCTAAACATATTGCCCACAAAGACAAAGCAGAATAAAAATTTCCATCTCTTGGAAAAAATAAAGGAAAGCTTCTGGGAGGTAGAAGAGTAGGCAGCAACAAATTAGCCTTAAAATTTTGCACAAAACATTAACTTCTATACAATAGAAGGTTTCTACACAGTACTCAAATATGTCCAAATTAGCAACAATTAAAGAAGTAACAATGTTGGTTTCAACACCAATCATTTTTATTATCACAAGATCCACCTGGAATAACTTCTCTGCTCTCCAGCCATAAAGGCATAAATAAAAAGAAAATGGGATTCTTGGTTTATATTTTAAACATTAGACTAATTTTACCTGATTAATATCAGAAGAGGAAAAAAAAATACCTAAGTGCAAAAGCAACTAGCTATTAAAAAAACAAACAGATTACATTCTGTGCAAGGAGCTGTCCCAGAAAATAATGAGAGTGCATGGCTACCGAAACGCCAAAGGCAGGGGCAGAGTTAGTCTGATCATTTGTCAGACCACGGGCTCTGGAGTCTGACAAAACAGAGGTCACAGCCCAGCTCTGTCCCTTCTTAGCTGTGTGTATGGAGGTTTCTTCTCTACACTTGCTCTTTTCATCTAAGAAACAGGGATGGCTAGAAGACTACCTGATGTGGTGGCTGGGAGGACTGATAGGAGACACCGTGTGAAACGTGCTTAGCGAAGTGCTTGCCTAGCAAATGGCCCTTAATGAACAGTGGTCTTGATCAGCCTGCTGAGCATAAGCACGGCACACAGCGTTTGCTCAAGGAGACGCTCAACAGTGATGGGAACCACTGGTAAAGGGTGGGCACATCTACCAAGGAGAAATCGCTCCGTCGACCCAATAAGAGAGAACAGAGATGCCTGAGGAAACATTCAAATCTCCAGGTTAGAGGATGATAAAATAAATAAATTGCCTTTGTCTATTACATGCGTTTTTGGGTTTTGTTTTTCCTGTAATGAAATACGTGTCTACCTTTCAGTGTGGAGAATAAAAGTGTATCAAATGTTTTGCTTAATACAAATGTCAAAAATGGCACGTGTGAAAGGCTTCCTGATACTGTGAGGGAGGGGACAGAGTAATCCCTGCCTCGAATGTCATTCAAAAGTGGCAGCCGGTGTACCCCTGGCCAAGCAAGACGTCTTCCCTTCACAACCCGAGGAGCCCTCCTCCTACCGTAACAACACAACACTAACCCTGTCTGTACAGGTCCCCGGAGCGGAGGGCTCGCTGGGCTGCACACCCTCCAGCCACACTTACAAGCTGGGTGGATCTGGGCAAACCCCTCACCCTCTTGAGGCCTCAGTTTCTTCCTCTGTGAAAAGGGGAGACACACCGATAATATTTCTGCCTCACAAGACTGTTAACTGCTGTCAAGTGAGACGTGTGTGAAACCAGAAAGCAGCAAAAGAATGTAATGAATTCTATTATTAAAAACAACAACCTTTTGGGAAATACTTTCCTTAATGTATTTAATACATTATTACACCCACAGCGAATGCTTAAAAAAAATTCTAGAATTCAATTGAGATGCTGACAAAGGACTGAATAACTTAGGACATGTTTGGAAATGATTAAATTCTTAAATTATTATATAGGTAAGCAAAATTTTTCATAGGGACATTGTAACATTGCATGCTAATCAGCCCCAGGAGAAGCAATAACTGTCAACAGCTCATGGCAAAGGGCCAACTGTCTGCCAAGTAAGTAAACGCCTAAAGAAACTGAGTTAGCTTTTTCAGAGGACCCAGAACACTGAGCCCTGATGACATGAATCCTGATAGCAATGGAGCTCTAAACATGGCCCCTGCCTTCAGAGTTCTGTTCCTTTCTTCCCTCCGCATTAGATTAAAATGAATGCAGTTACAACTGGTTTATAACTGCGTAGCAGTGTTCACTGAAAAACTACCAACAACTGTATGAAAACTCAGACACTACAACTAAGACAATTATACATCTGAAAAAAATGATACAAATTATGTGAAATATCTGTCTTTAGGAGCAACTATGTTTTTGCAGCATGTTGGGTATGAATATATGTATTTTACAAAATAGTCCTGCTTGACTATCCAACTACACTAGCTCACACTCCACTGAACAAGTAGTTTAACATCCTGTTATAATAAACTTGGAAATGAATCTAGAGAACAAGCCTGAGCACAGGGTAACTCTATAACTGGCTGATAAGGGAGAAAAAAACAAAACAGAAAGGAACCTTAACAAATAATACCAAAACCAAACAGATGCATGGAGTGTGACTCCAAGACCTTCAACAGCCTCCCCTACCCCACTCAAGAACCTACACACATACACGTAATCCAAACCAAATAAAACATGATTTCATGGGTACATAAAAAGCAAAAGTGTCAGCAACTGTATAGAGGTTTTTTGTTTTTATTTTTCCATGATGCTGATTAAACAGCAAAGCAAAATTAAATGCTACCTTGAAAGCTTAGAGACGACATCTTTGTAAGAGATAAGCCAGATTAAGCAAGTTCTTGAGCAGCATTGACAGGTATTTCCCATATAAAAATAAAATTATGACATTAGCACAAATGTGACATATATTCCACAGCATCATAACAACATGAAATGTGGCTACGAAATAAAACCGCACAATTTCCATAAAGCACTGCAGAGCCCTACCCTGCAGTCACACTGGGTATGTTGTAAGCCACTGACGGAGGCTCACGAACATCAGGCACCTAAACTGCACATCACTGGTGACCGTGACAGGACATCAGGCACCTAAACGCCACACCACTGGTGACAGTGACAGAACATCAGGCACCTCAACTCCACACCACTGGTGATCGTGACAGGACCTGAGGGGGATTAAACCACTGCAAGTTCAATTAAAAATTATATTTACAAAACTGGGCTACATTTCAAGACTCTGATTCTTAAGGTCCAGTTAATTTTGAAAATAAAATGCTCCTTAACTCATGCGTTCTGCTACCAAAATGTGTACTTCAATTAAAATACTACCATTTAACACCAACGTGAATTTTCAAGGACTAATGTAAGTTACTTCATTTCTCATCAATTCTTTTAGTCTTGGTTCATGAACTAATGATGTTTTTAAAAAGCTATAAATAAATCTTAAATCTAGAAAACAAGTCGTTTCCTTCTACCCGCCTATTTGAGGAAACCAAAAATCGCGTGAAAAGAACACCCAAGTATATCCACTAACAATGCAGTCAGCAGCGTTTCCCTCAGTGGGTTTGGTTTCTCTGTGTGCTGTTTGGCTTCGGCAACAGCGTGGGAGGGTGTCTGTCCTCAAATGCCCTCTCCCGAAACCCCTTTGTGCTCCATGAAAAGGGTTTCGCCTGCAAGACACGTGAGAGGCTATCACTACAGAATTATTTCCTATTGAGTAAATACACTTCTGAGAAGAAAGAGAACAAATTCAATTGCTGAGTCTTAAAATAAATACAACTGATAGAGATCTATGTTGACATCATCTATATCACCAAGTGAGACCATTACACACAATCACAATTGGGCGATGCATGAACAAGACATGCTGGCATCTTGAAGCTGAACAAAAGGCAGATGTAAAGCAGATGCTAACTACTGACACCTCTTCTTCTCAAAATACCGATCAACTGTGTGTGTGACTATTAACTCCAAAACTGTCAAAATATATGTTTAATTGAAACAGTTACTAAAATTCCCAACACCTCTAAATTTTAAAACAATCAGAAAAAAGAAGACGTTCAAGTAGGGAACTAACTCCATGCAGTCACCCATTCAGGAGCCTACTTATCAAAGCTGGTAGCACAGCACTGCACTGTTCATCTCCTTGGCATTTCTCCCCAGGCTGTGAACCCTGAGGGTAGGACCTGCCTTAACTGACCCATCCATGCCTCCCGCCCAGCTCCCCGACACACCACAGGTGAGAGCACAAGTCTGAAAGGACACCCTCGGTGTGGCATTCAGCATGTTCTCAACATCTCCCCCCAAGACTCCCCTTCCAAGCAACCTTCTCTCCCACTAATCAAACACAGTACTTCAAAACGCTGTTTTTGTGTCCCTCAATGTCTGAGTATCTTACAGATGCAAAATATATATTAAGTGTTCCACCAAAAGAAATTGAATATCCCTCTTCTGAACTTTAGGAGTTGTATGTCCACCAGCCCCTCCAGAGCTGCCCCTGACGCATAACCGCAGCTGACTCCAAGGTCAGGTCCCTCTAGGACATGCGGGCCTGAACCGGCTTCCTGCCAAGAGAACAAACCGACGAGAAATCACTCGATAAAATTCATCCCACTGGACACATTCACGAGGGGGACTGGGAGGAGGAAGAGAGACTAAAAATAAGGATATTCTAGAAAGCCAGCATAATGGGCATGTTATCATTTTCGGATACTCTAAACAATACTCCCACACCCAACAATCCAACTGGTGAGTGCCATCAACATCCAAAAATGATTCAGAGAAAAAGCAGCATCATTTCCTATCCCAAACTCATCCCGGCACCTGTCAAAGGCACAGCACAGGGCTCAATGCCTTCTACCCTCTCACCCTCTTCACTCACACCCAAGCTCCACGCCTCATAGTGGCAGACTCCCGTCTCTGCTGGCTTTCCTGGTCCCTGAGCTAAGGTGAGAAAATAAGACAAATTTTCTAGCTCTGCATCCCAATTAATTTAAGAATATACTTCCCTGTGGGTCCCAATTTGGGATCTATGAGTTTTACTGAATTATAGTGACATTAGCTCAAGCCTTGCAAAGGAGTCCTTAAAAATTACCACTGCATGAGGCACATATTTGTCATTCAGAAAATTGATATAACCCTCAGGAGAAAACCAACTAAATAAATAAACCTGAGCTTTTTGCTGGCATCTTCCTACCCATTATCAGCAACGCTCACCCCGAGCCCCTTTGTTGCTAGTTCAATGCCCCTCTCTCTACTGCTGGTAGAGATGCCCCTGCCATCCAATTCCAAGCCAGGCTCCTAGAAAGGGCACACGCAGCACGCATAGACCAAGAACCTCTTGACTCCGCCTCCCAACCCATCTTTCACCCCCAGCACATCTGGCCATTGGCCTCCACTTTATTTCTTAGCCACGGCTCGTGCCTCCCCTCTCCTGAAGGGCAGGAGTGTGGCTCAGCCCCGGGGGACATGCCCAGACTGGCCACTGGAACATGTGTTCCTGTCCTGCTCCAGCCTCCAGAACACTTGCAGGTAAGACTACGAGTTATGATGAGTTTTACGGCTCTCCACAACAGCTGCAGACATTTACTGCATGAGCTGGGCAGTGGAGCTGCCACCTGTGGGCCTATGACAGAACACTTCCAAGTCAGAACCTCGTTCCTCCAAAAGCAGATTAATAACGCAGCTTCAAGGAGCTCCAGCTGTCCTCAGAAAGCCAGTCACCTGCCACCCCTTCCTCATCTCATATACCATGTTGTCCAACTCCCCTGCAGGCCCTTGGCTAGAACTGCACGGGGTCAAGGTCCCAGGCACAGAGCCTCTCCCCGGAGGCCAGGGATGAGGGACCCAGCCTGCCAGGGGAGAGAGGAGGGGATGCCTGAGACAGATGTGCCTGGTCAGCTAAGCGACTTCGGGTCTTTGATTTCAATGCTCCACAGAATTAAACTTCTACTTCTGGGAAAGGCAGCATGCATGCATTTGTATGGATTCTGAGGTTTGGTAGCATGAATTTTTCCTCTTAAAAGAAGGAAAAGAAGTGACTTAGCTAGATCTATAGTAAAAAATAAAAAGCCTTTTTAATAGTGTCTCTATCCCACATCCAAGTTGGAATTCAGCCATTTGGCAACCTTACCAGCTGGAAATAACAAATACAAAAATAACACATTTGTTTAATACTTTTATAATAAAATTCTCTAAAACTTGATGTAAGTCAAATGCCTATCTTTCTTATATTCACCATCTATCCACCCAAAATATACTTATTTCTCACTAGATGCCAAGTACTATGATTAGAGCTGAAGATACAGACATCAAAAGAAGATGTTCTGTACTCTAACAAGGTTGGAAAACTTATCTGAAAATATGTACAATACAAAACACGAGATGCTCCATAAGAGATGCACACTAACCCCGCCTGTGGGTGGCAAGGAGAAGAGGTGACAACTTGAGGGCAGGCTTCACAGGTAACAGGCCACAACAACGCTGTGAGATCTCAACTCAGAGGTCTACCCACCAACCACAAAACCCCAATCACCTCATGACCCCATGATGACCTTCCCAGTGGCCAGAGGCAGCCAGCCAGCAACTATGCATTTGGTGGCACTCACAGTAACCAACTGGAGTTGCCTCCCAACTGGAAGCTGCCTCTTCCATTACCAAGAAGGAGCACAGTACTCTGCAGAGGTGACGGAGCAAACGCCCAAAGACCTAAGATTTTTATCGTGGCTTCTCAGCTAGTGTTGCAGGATAAAGAATGACAGGTGGGCTAAAAAAAGCTTCCGAATGGCTTAGAAATCTTGCATACAAAATATGCTCCGAAAGTGTGAGCTGCGCCCACACTTGGTAGTTACTTAAGACCAATGAAATGAGCAATGCTTACCACCAAAAGCATCAATAGTTTATTCAAATTATTATTAATTATCTAGAGAGAAAAAGGTTCATTTTTCACTTAGGTGGAGGGACAAGTCTGAAGATGTCCAGCCAAATAAGACACAAACAGCTGAGTCCTAGCCCCCCTACTTACTGACCATGGGGCTCCAGACCAAAGACTTGAACCCTAGGCACTGCCTGCCTGGCACTCTAAATCCTGCCAACATTGGGGCAACTTCAACATACTTGGTGGCCAGATGAAACCTTAGCCTTTCAATTCTTTGACCTCATTAATTGCAAAGACTTTCACTCTATTCACCAGCTCTCTAGGCCATTCTCTGGGCTTCATCACCCCTTTAAGTCTGGATATCTTAAATTTGAACCAATCTGATCACAAATTCGTGTTTCAACTCTTTCACTTAGTAACTCTACAACATTTGTTTTTGCAATTCATCAAGCCCTCCCTACTGGTCTCTAGCTTTTTTCCCCTCATTTTTTATTTTTATTTAAGAAATACATGCACATAGTCTAAAAAATCCAATCATTTTACAAGGCTTAAAATGCAACACAGAAGCCCCTGCCCCACTCCTTCTTCAAAACTGATTTCCCCATCCCAGAGAAAACACTTTTAACTCTTGTGGCTGTTTCTTCTCTTAATTTTTCCTGTAATTCTAAACAGCACACTTTCCAATTTCACACATTACACTGATGGATCGCTTTCCCTCTTCTTCCTCCTGCACACCCCTCCCATCAACATACATACTTTTCATCTTTCCAGTAGGGTCACACTACCATTTTTGGTTAAATATTCACTGTAGGCGTTATTCTGACTATGTTAACATTGTTCAAAGCTGAGCCCTGTAGTGAGCTACAGCTAAATTTCCTTTCTTGTTCAACTTGTTTTCCCTGGAGCTTTGCTTAACTTAGCTTTTGATTTGCTGATTTTGTTTATATCTATCATTAATTAATCCCCTGACTCTCCCACAGAAGTATAACTCTCTCTCAATGCAGTCATATGCATAATCCATTGGTTCCAATTTTTTTCTCAGATATTCCCTCTTGTAAACCTTCAGCCTCCTGCTCCAATCTGGATAGCATGTTCTCTGGGTCTGCTCCACAGCTGCCGTCCTGGGATTCTCCCTGTCATCCCTCTTCCTTTCTCTTTCGTTGTATGTCACCCGGATCCCACGCATTCCTCTTTATTTACTCCCTCATTTAGACAGAGCACCATCTCTCATAACTTCACGAGAAAGGGCACAGAGCAGTTAAATTTCTGCATCCTCTCATATCTGAAGATATCCCCATATCTAATTGATAGTTTGACAGGAAATAGACTTTAGGTTGAGAATCATTTTCACTCACAGTTTTGAAGACACTGCTTCACTGTGTTGCTGATGCAATAACCACTGTTGTTCCAACTCCTGGGCCTGTATGTGTGATGATTCTTCTCTCTAGAAGCTAGTGGGATTCTTTCTCTCTCTCTGGTATTCTGACTTGCACAACGACAGGCTGTGATGCGGCTCCTTCCCTCCATTGCTGTGTTGGGCACTTAGTGTGAGAGTTCAATCTGGAGACTCACTTCATCTGTTCTGGGACATCGTATCCCATTTTACTCCTTTATTCCTTTGGTAACTCCTATGCTTCCCATTTGCTTTCTCTAAGATTCATACTAACTGAATATTAGAATTCCTAGACTGATCTTCTAACTTTTTTTCTCCTCCTTAATTTCCATCACTTTTATTTTTCTGTTCTACATTCTAGGAGGTATTTTTATTTTCCAAACCTTTGATTTGTTTTCATCTGGCTATTATACTTTTCTCCTCAACATTTTGAAAAAACTTCAAAACTACATAAAAAGTTTAAGAAAACAGTACAATGTTTAAAACAAAGTTTAAAAAAACTGTACAACAAATATCTATATATGAATACCCTTCACCTAGATTTACCATTTATTAGCATTTTACTACGTGTGCCCTCTTTTTACGTATTCCTTTTTTCTGTTTTGCCAAAATTTTGAAATGTGCCATTTCACCCCTATATACTTTAGAACGCTTTTAAGAACAGGGACATTCACCCTGTGTAACTGCAACACCATTATCACTCTCTTCTGCTACGTGACAACCAAGCTCTACAAGAGGTCATGTCTTAAGGGTTAGTTGCAATGTGGAATCTGAAATCACACCAATGAGCTTTTCTTAGTGTGTTACATTCAGATTCATTGGTCTAACTTATACTTTGAATAGATCTGTCAACTATGTGTAAGTAGTATATGTACCATGAGTTATGTATGTAACATTCATTGGTCATTTGAGAAATATTGATTTACTGAGTTATGGATCTTCCAAATATTGACATACTATATATAACAAAAAACCACATTTATTAACATCACCACTAAACTCATCAGAAAAGTCTTAAGTATCAGGAACTATCGAGCCTTGATGGCAAATACAAGTTTTCCAAAATCCTAATCTTTGCTTGAAAGCTTGAATTTTAACAGAGGCAACAAAAGCACTTCACAGTTTTCCATTAGAAAATGGGTGCCAAATACCCAGGTCTGAATAACCACGTTTATATGCCATTCTTTCAAGTAAAAACACTGTTTCATTAAAGTGGCCAGTTCAGCGTGCAAGGCAAACACGTGCAGGGTGTTCTTCCCAGAGGTAACTGTCATGCTGTGGCATGTGACAGACAATCTTTCTATCTCCTTCCCATTTCATCATGCATCATAAAAAGACGTGTGTACTCAAGGGTCGAGAATTAATCAAAACCATGCTTACTGCTTCAACAAGTGAAACTGCCTTTTTTTACCTGCAGGTGCTTTGTGGGGATGAAGGAAAAATGACCACAGTTTGGAGCCACCACTTTGATTAGTGCTACAGTGCCAGCAGTTTTACTCACCCCTGCTCTCACACCGTCAGGGCAAATGTCCACACGGAGGGAAAAGGCAAATGCTACAGTACTCCAACAGCCTCCCTCTCCTTACACCCTCCAGCCAAACGGAAACACTCTGATTCCTGGAGCAGATCTGCTGTGCCTCTCGCAACAGTCATTTCCTCCCTCCTCCCCCGCCCTCCACTCATTTATTTTCCAAGTCTTGGATGTCACCTCCTCCAGCAAGCCCTCTCCAACTGCCCTGAGCTGAACCGGGGTCAGGTCCTGCTGCTCACACTTCCACAGCACCTGTGCGCTGAGGTAGGGGAGCGTTAGTCAGGGGCTCCTCAGAGTCCCTGCCCCACTCGCACCTGCCCCTCTCCCGGCAGGCGCTCAAGAATGATTCCTTCTTTGCTCACCAGACTGACTCCTCAACTGTGAAAGCTCTCTCTATAAACCTGCCTGATGCAACTTGATAACACAGCACTTTGAATGTAGGCACCAAAGCCATGCCTGACATGCAAGAAGTGTCTGGCTTTCATTGCCAAACGTCCAAAAAAGATGAAAGTTTTATGTTTGCCTTGTGACTCCCAGTCCTGAATTCCTAACCATCTCCAACGTGCCTGTCATCTGCATAAGGGTTCAGACTCCATCCAGAAAGAAGGCACGATGGCCATCTCCCCAGGACGGCCGAAGGCAACAGGGTCCACTCCTGGTCGGGGCACTGCTCTGCACAACTGGACCTGACCATGCAGGCACCCTCTACCCTCTAGCCAGATAAGAAAGGACTCGCTTGTCTTCAAGTCGTCCCTTGCAGCGCTGGCTGGTGCTGATGCCCTGCAGGGACGGCATTCGAGCCCTTATCAGCCTGTTGCTAGCAGTCGCAACACCCCTTTCCCCCACTGGGTCTAGGTGACGCTAAAGCGCAATTGTGCTTTATCCACACTGGGTAATACTGTGTTTCTGTGAAAATACAATCCGCTGAAGGAAAAAGAACCTGCTATAAAACCAGGCCTTGTTCCCAATGTGTCACAGCAATACCACGTCCTAGTGGGACTTCTGATTTTCTTGCTAGGATCTTTTATTAAACTATAAGTTTTGGGAGGGTAGTGGGCATAATAGTCCCAGTACTTACCACAGTACCTGGAACATACTAGGTACTCAAAAAATATCCCGTGAGGCAATTAAATGCAATAATGTACATACAAGGACTGGTACACTGTCAGGGGCCAACAGTGGAAGCTGTTCTGATTTTGATATGACAACAATGACAATATTAGGGTTTACACAGAAATTATTTAGTAATTTTTTGCTCTACTGGCCTTGTTGGCAATGTGCAAAGAATATTATTTATTAGGACCTAGCAATCTTAGCACGTGTCTAAGGGCAATGAGAGATGATGCAGTTCACGAATCTTAAAATCCTATGTTCGCCCTGCTCTTGGGTGGTGTTATGAATTTCTACCATCTTCCCAGGATTTCGCTGCAGACTCACAATGCAACAGCCATGTGATCCCTGAAAACTAAGGGTTCTTATTTGAAAACTTCTGGAGCACATTTTGATTAGGCACAGCCAACACGCTTTCACACACGGCAAGTCCTTCTCACATCACGTGCAGCAAATCCCTCTGAGAATAGCAGCAAGTTTAACACAAGTGGAACAAGTTTAACACAAGGAGCACTACTGATCTTGGAACTGCAGAAAACACTTGACCGAGTTCCATATCAAAGGTTAACAGCCAATGTATTAGAGCCATAACCTGAGAGGGAAATTGGTATTACATTGATAAAACACTGAACAGCAGGAAACAGAAAATGTTCAAGGAGGAAGGAGACAAGTCATGGAACGCTGCATGGCCTGGTGATAAACGCCAGGATTTTTATGTTATTTTCAACCAACTGAAGGGAAACCACTCTGTGCATTCTAGGAATGTAGACCCATTACAAAAACAAAGTGGCCTTTAAAGGAATACTGGAAATAGGGATGCCACATCCAGCCTCACACAGGAAAAGGACCGTTCACTCAACTCTGAAATGACACCTAACTGGAGCGTCTGGTACGACCAGAACAGGGACGTGAATTGGAAGGAAGCTCTGAAAAGGCTCACAAAGTATAATCCATCTGGTGAAGGAGAATGTTGTAAGATGAGGACAAGCAGAAGAGATTCCTGTTTTTTATCAACTAAGAATAACTTTTTAAAAATTTCCTTGAAAGGGAAATGGAAGGGTGATATCCACATTCTAATATAACCATTGTTTTTCTCCGATTAATTCTAGTAACAAGTCACAACTAATCCGTTTTACTCAAGAGAAGTTATCTGAGGCAATGACTCTGTAATCCGAAGACTAGGAGGTTCTTGAAGTTACCATTTGTTCTAATTAGGTCACCTTCCTACTGCAATACCCTAGTAAATGAGGTGTTATCACTTCAGTACCCAGCCTTTGCAAAAGAGAGTAAACTTCTGAATAGCTGCCATGCTTCCTGCTGGGAAAGATTTGCTCTCAAGCTAGCTGCTATTTGGTAGGTTATCTGTGGTCCTTTCATGCATCAAAATAATGGCTGCTGATTAGTCCACAGGAAAAAAAATCCAATTCTCTAATTACCCCCTTAAACACTCATGATACTTAGAATAGCCTTTTATTTCAACTGCACTTAATTAACTGCTCCCCTCCCTCTCTCCACTACTTCCTGACCCCAAGACTCAGCACCAGGCACTGGGCGTCCCTGGACACAGGTGCCCTCCCCCAGCCACCAGAGGCCCTTACAGCACCTCCTCTGAGTGGGGCAGTACTCCACAAGAGCACATGCCACATCCTCAGCTCCACAAGAATGCTATCTGAAGATACAAAAATTTATTTACTTTCAAAACCACTGAATGGTTTTGCTTTTAAATATTCATTTTAATTTTCTATTGAGTCATTACCTGTATCCATGCTTCCCCTTCCTCCCGTTACAGTGGAGGAGGATTTCATGCTGGCTCAGGCCACTCCTCCTGCCTTCTCTAGGATCCTGCCCAATTATCCCCCTGCTGGATTTTCACTCTCCCCTTCTCCAGAGGCTAGTGACTTTTAGCGTGTTCAAGACTCTTCCATATTAAAAAAATATGAATAAGCCCTTCTTTGACTCCATTCCCCCACCAGTATCACACTTTCACCTGTTCACAGTCAAACTACACGAATTTCCTACGCTTGCTCTCTGTCGTCACCTCCCACCACCTCACAGTCCATTGGATCTTGTCTGTACTCAGTTCTCCATGTTCCAGTGGAAAAGCATCTGTTAAGGTCCCCCAGGACCTCCACACAAATAAATCTGTGGGGCTTTTTCAGTCTTCTCTTTACAGCCTCAGAGCCTACTGCCCATCCTCTGGTCTTGAACCCCTTCTCCCCCACTCCTCTCTTCCCAACCTCTGGACCCTTCTTCACAGACGCCTCCCTCTCTACCAGGCCCTTCAAATATACCCAGTGTTCTCCTCTTATCAGTTTAAAAGCTCTCCTGAGGGGCGCACAGTCTCTCTTTCTCTACATACTATCTTTATGCCAACTCCCCAATCTGGCCCAAACCTCACTTTTGAGCTCCAGATCCATACGTCTTACAGCCTTCTGAACACCAGCACTTGTAAGTCTCACCGATGCCTCAAATTCAGCACATCCAAACTAAAATTCTCTTCTCCCATCCTCCTCTCCCCCAAAACAAAAAGACCCCGGCCCTTTTCCAGGATTCAGGCCGTCCTTCCCTGTCCTCAAGTCAGAAGCTCGGGAGTCATCCTGGCCTTCTTGCTCCCTCTCATGCACCACATCCATCCAATCCGAGGACTGACCCAAGCACCCAATTAATCTACTCTGTGCATATCACTCCAATCTGCCCACTTCTATTTCCACTGTCGCTCCGTCTAAAACATCACATCCTCTTGCCTGGATTGCTGCAACAGCTCCTAACTGACCTCCAGGTACTCACTAACCTTTGCATCTTTGATCACTTCTACAACGCCAAAGCAATCGCCGATGTGGCTGTTGTAAAATGCACGGTTGATCCATCGGTCCCCTGTTGGGAGCCCTCTAATGCCTGCCTGATATTCGGAGCTGACAACTCCTTTGGGGAGCTCAGCTCCAGCCTCTATACCTCACCCCTCCCAGAAGCAGGAATCGCCATCAGCCTCCCTGGCCACAAAGTCTTTGCACTGGCTCTTGCTTTCTCATTCCACACTTCCTCTATCCTTCTATCCAGTTCCCCATTTAACATAGTTAACTCCTAATCTTTCTTCAGAAGACTCAGCTGAAAAGTCACTTTCTATAGAAGCTGATTCTCTCTACTCTTCAGAGGAGGGTGAGAGCTCCTGTTATATACAGCCATAATCTCTTTCAGAACCAAACCCATAATCAGTCATATGATCTTACACCAGACTGCAAGGTCGACTAGCATGAGGACTGGATCTATCACCAGTAGCTGGCACAGTACGGGTTCCCTTAGCAGGTGCCCAATAGATCTTGTTGAATAAACTATAAAGAAAGTAAGTGGCCTCATAAATATCATGTTTTAGCTGTTTCACTGCATTTTGAATCACTTCTTTGTCCTTCATTGTCCAACTCTGAGAAACAAACATTGTTTTTATAATAAATCAAATAATTCCCAGAAAAAAATGTTTACAGATATAGAGGACATCCATATATATACATCTCACACACACACACATTATACATCATACATATATACATACATCAGATAAATGGATATATACTTTATACACACACATATCAAAACATTAAAGATCAGAGATCTGAAACTCACCCAGCATCCCTGTTTTCTCTCAATTAGAAAAAATGCTCTCTTTCCCTTGATCTTCAGCCTGATACTAGGGTCGCCTTTAGCCCTTTTCACTATGCAGAAAACCAGATTATTTATTCACTGGAATGACCCATAAGTCTAGAAAGCCAAAACAGAACTACTAAAATACACATCAAAAATTGACACTGAAGGTTTCAATTTAAGAGGACTCTCTCAATAATTTAAACAACAATTTTAGCTTAGTGATAATTTCACAACAAAAATTGGACTAAGTCTGATACAGCACAATCATCAAATCATTAATCAACAAATGTCACTCATTATTTTATAGTAAAAAGTTTAAATATGCTATTTAATTTTTCTAAGTCAACATACACCGTTCACTTATTTATTCATTCAACACTTTGTTGAGCATCTTCTGTATACCAGGCATTGGCCATTAGGATTCAGCATTAAAAGATGAGCAAAACATACACAGTTCCCATCCTCAAGTTCTGTCATGTACAGAAATCAGGTCTTCCACCAAATACTATATTCCAAATCTAATAACACTATTTGTTGTAAGATACATCACAACTCAATGTACCACTAAAATACAAATAAACAAAAAGAAATGCTGCTAATTAAACTACAACACAATGCTAAGATGTCAAACTTTGTAAAATCATACTCTAATTTCAGAGTTTTTATTTTTATTTTTATTTTTTTTTTTTAAAGATTTTATTTATTTATTTTTTCCCCCCAAAGCCCCAGTAGATAGTTGTATGTCATAGCTGCACATCCCTCTAGTTGCTGTATGTGGGACGCGGCCTCAGCATGGCCGGAGAAGCAGCACGTCGGTGCGAGCCCGGGATCCGAACCCGGGTCGCCAGCAGTGGAGCGCGCTCACTTAACCACCAACCCACGGGGCCGGCCCTCAGAGTTTTTAAAATGCAAAAAAAATATTCCTTAGAATCAATGAAATCTGGTCTTCTAATCTCAAACTCTAACTCTTTTACATTTTTAACAGCAAGTGTGTTTCGATTTCCTTGATTCCTTCCTTGATTTAACAGCAAGTTGTGTTTTGATTTCCTTCGTGGTACAAGTGTTTTACCACAAAGTTAGAGAAAGTTTTAATCTCAGAACTGACCTTGAGGGGAAAAGCCATTACATACTACTCAATTTAACAAAAAGCTAGGCCAATTCTCCACCCCAACTGATCATTCTGAAATAGTAAAACCTACAGAAAAGATTAGAGAGTCATAATGATATTCTTCACTTGGATTCATAATTGTTAACATTTTTGCCACATTTGCTTGCCCTCGCTCTCTCTCTCTCTGTATACATATATATATTGTGCGTGTGTATGTTTTGTGGAGAGAGAGAGAAAGATAAAGAGATATATGTGTACAAACATACTTTTTTGGGCAGAACTATTTCAGAGTAAGTTGCAGACATTATGATCCTTCATTCCTAGATATTTTAGCAATTTCCTACATATTCATAATACCATTACCACACCCAAGAAATTAACCTTCATACAATAATTATCTACTTTATTCCATATTAAACTTCTGCAAGTGTTTAAAAATTGCACTTTAACAGCATTTTTAAAAAATCCAGGATCCAAGAAATGATCACACACATTTGGTTGTCCCACCTCTTAATCTCCTTTAATAAAGAACAGCTTCCCTGCTCTTTACTTTTTTTTAATGTTTTGGTCTTCCAAATGACATTTTGAAGAGTCCAGGCCAGGTGTCTTGTAAAATGTCCCATGATCTGGATTTGTCCAGCTGTTTCTTAATGGTCAGATTCAGGTTAAAGATGATGTCAAGAGCATGTCTCAGATGATATGTTGTGTACTTCTCATTGCATCATATCACAAGACACATCCCCCAGAAGACATGGCCATGTCTCTACTCAATTACACTGCAGTTAAGCCCCATACTACAGGGAGCCCCCACCTCTTCCCCATACCCAGATTCCAAGCAGCCTCACATGAGAGCAGACATCATGTATTATCAGACATTCAGGAAAGCCTCTAATGAGAGAGGCAGAGACAGAGCAAGCAGGCTGCTGGCTGTGAGCAGACATGGAGAGCAACAAGTTCTGAGCAAAGTGCACAAGTGGAGGTTCCAGGAGGACTGTCTCCACTAAGAAAAAGAGAACTGACAGGTAACTGATGAGTCAGATGATGCTAAGGGGAGATTTACACTTCTATGACAGATAGGAGGTATGAAGTCATTCTAGAAAAACTGAAAACTAAGCAAAAAGAAAAAAAAAGCAATTATTAACTAAAGGATTATTTTTACATTTCGGGCAAAATTTCCTAAAATAATTTTTTGCTAAAGGGATGATATTCTATCTACTTTTCCTTTCCATTTTTACAATCATCCCCATTGTTATTTGGTGACAATGAGAGAGTATTTCTTCATAAAAATACCTTATATGGTCCCAGTTGGATAATTTTAAGTTGGTTAAGTGTGTGGGCTTTGGAGACTGGCATTGTCACCTATTAGCTGTGTGACATTGGCAAGTTATCTCAAATGTCTCTGTGCCTCAGTTTCTTCATCTATAAAATGGGTTGTGTTCATCTATTCTCATTGGGTTGTGAGAATAAGATGAGTTAACACACACCAAGTGCTTAGAACAATCCCCAGGACATAGTAAATGTTCAATACGCTTTTACAATCATAGTGAACATTATTAGCATTGTAAGGTTAAGAAGGCTGTTTTAACTTCAAAATGACTCAGCAATAAGAATTCAGCTTTTGTAGTAAAAGAGTATGTACTGACTGACCATGGGTTCACAGGATTATTGTAAATAATTAGCTAGCCGGATTCTTGGTTAAACATCCCTAACTGCATCACGGTAAACGGCAGTGCAACTGGACTCTCCACTGAAACAGCAGAGACGGTCGGCAGCTCAGAGCACCCCACCACTCCACGGCACGCTGCGGTTTAAACGGATGAGAGCCTATGGGAACTCAACAGTTCCCGTGCAGCCTGACAGCACAATGCAACCGAATTACACAGGGAGAAGCATTTTTTTTTCCTTAAAAAATAACATCTATATGGTAGGCCCTTAATAAATGTTGGCTGAATGCATGCAAAATTCGCTGTACACAGGAACATGAACTTTAAAAGCAGAGTGACACTGCTATACTTTTTAAAATCCCTAAACCATTCCTGGCTAACTGTCACCACTGGGCACGTTATTGTCTAAGACTCCAAGATGAAAGACTGTCTTACATTAAATAGAAGGTATCTTGCAAGCCTACTTAAGAAAAATGAAAAAATCTGTCACAGGTTCCAGCTTATCTTTCTCTGCATTTTCTACATTTCTCCTAAGTAATACCCTCATGGAAAAACAACCAGAAATCTAGAATCATCCTTTGATGGAATGATGCAATGTGAAGAACTGCATGGAAACAGGACTTAGCGCCAGCTTCATTTCACAGCTTCCTCACAGAGGCTCCGAGTGAGTGAATCGTGCATGTGAGTCTCAAGCAGCGAGCAAGTTACAGCCCTCCACATTCACAGGCCAGTGCTCTGCCTTGGGTTTACATTTAAAGAATGAAGCTTCACGTTATTTTATTTGGTGTTTTATGCCTAGATCAGACATATTTTAATATTAAAGATGACTATGTGTACCTTTTTGATGTAAAAAAACAAAGTCTGTGAAATCCAAACATACTTGTGAAATCCTTAGACTGTTTCATTTAATAATGATCACTGATGGCCTCTAAACCAGGCGAAATCTGTTAGCCAGACAATTAGAATGTCTGAAATGCAAATATAAGATAATTAACAAAAATGCCAATAGTTCTGCTAAAGCCTGCTGTGATATTAAAAGCTAGTCTAACAGGAACTTTAATAAGGAGAGAACTGAGTCAGAAACTGAGTTACTCTCTTTAAGAATCATCTTTGCCTGAACTGTAAGCTGTTCACTTACAATCATCACATTCCAAAAATATAAAATCCAATATTTCAACACATAGGAAATGTATTTTTGGTTGAACGGTGGTCTTAATGATGATTTCACTATCTTTTAAAGATTTCTTTCCTTCGTAGTCGTCACTTCCAGTTCCAGATTGTACCCTACACGGCCACAGTAGAGTGCGGTAGTGAGGTAAGCAGGCTGGAGCCTCCACATCAGCCGCTCCTCATCAGCTGTGTGACCTTGGCGAGGTTACTCAATCACTTTGTACCTCAGATGCCTCATCTGAAAAATGGAGAGGATAAAAGTCCTACCTTGTAAGACTGTTGAGAGGAAAAACAAGGAAATATATGGAAAGCTCTTAGTGTAATATCTGGCTGACAGTAAGCACTCTATATTTGAGTTCTCATTATTATTATGGCATTGTGGTATTGTCATAGGAAAGAAAAATAGCTAGAAGTACATCCTGTTTTCCTCAAGCAACAATAACAACAACTATTTGGGAAATGAATTATCAACTAGATTACAAAGAATATAAATATTTACGTTGAGGCATTGAATTCTCGCTTTAAATCACCACTCCCTGTTTTGTATGAACTCTTCGTTAATCACTTAAACTGCTGACTGCCAGAAAACCTCAGCTTGATACAGACTGTTGTCTACCAGGTGAAAATACCAAGTGTTGCCATTCAGGTGAGGTAGATTTCCATACTGAAGGTGAGCTGCAGGTACACTCAATCCACATCAAGGCTGCACAGATTTTTCGAGCACCAGCTGTGCACACGGCACGACCACAAAGCCGCAGCACAGCAGAACTGAATCCCTGGACCCCAGTACGCTGAGTGAAACTGAACATAAATGTTGGGGAAACAGCCGAGAGACTGGTTTATCATGTACGTTTCACATATTTTCATTTACCAAAACAACTTTTATCTGTCTGTATAGCCAGTAGGGTTTGGGTTTAATCAGAATAAATGTGTAAAAACTGGAGATTAAACTTAATTGTTAACACCGGGGTTTTCACTCATACTTGCCAGTGATAAATCTCGACTCGCTGCTAACCACACCCTGAGAAATCAGCAGGAAGAACCGTGAAGCATTGAGTGGATTTAATTAGTGTATTATTTTAAATATAATCTTTCATTTTGATGTTCCTGATAATAAACAATGGTTTTCACATAAGTTCAGGAATCTACCTCCTGTAATGGGTTGGACCCTTTCATTCTCATAATTCTCAGTTCTTTAACTGGATTCTGCCTCAGCAGCAACATATGAAGATGTGAAACGATCCAGACTAAACCATCTCGGGTATAAACACAGAAATGGAACAGAAGGAAATGGCTTCTCTTAGAGCCCAAGCAGAACTGAGACATTCAGTTTCCAAACATGTAAATGTGGAGACATTCAGGACAGTCACAAAAGATGATTCAGAAACATCACGTGATCACTCTCACGAGAAAGGCCTTAAGCAGCAACATAAAAATTTTTGGCTCACAGATGATGGTAATAAAATTGTTTTTGTTTATAGAATTACTGTAAGAAGAGAAAGATATGAGCTAAAATTAATGAAATTTAAGAAATAATAGAAAAAATAAGTGAAGTCAAAACCTGGCTCTTTGAAAAGAGTAAAATAAAAGATAACATCTAAGCAAAAAAAGAAAGGAAACGAGAAATAAAAATATACAATACTAGGAATAGAAAAAGGGATATCATTATAGATATAAATGATTTTTTAAAATGGGTATATTACATATAACTCGAGTTATATGTACATATATATATGTACTCGAGTTATATTACATATAACTCGCATCAGTAAATGCGAGTTAAATCAGTAAATCAGAGCTAAGGGAAGATATTCAAACAAAATACAAAATTACTAAACTTGATCAATGACTAAGTAGAAAACAAAAACCAATAACTATATGCATGGATATATAAAAATCAATAGCGGGGCCGGCCCCCTGTCTTAGCAGTTAAGTGCACGTGCTCTGCTACTGGCGGCCCGGGTTCGGATCCCGGGCGTGCACGGATGCACCGCTTCTCCGGCCATGCTGAGGTGGCGTCCCACATACAGCAACTAGAAGGATGTGCAACTATGACATACAACTATCTGCTGGGGCTTTGGGGAGAAAAAGGGAAAAAAAGGAGGAGGATTGGCAATAAATGTTAGCTCAGAACCGGTCTTCCTCAGCAAAAAGAGGAGGATTGGCATGAATGTTAGCTCAGGGCTGATCTTCCTTACAAAAAAAAAAAAAAATTAATAGCATTCTACTTTATGAACAACAAAGAACTCTAAAACCTAACTTTAAAAATAGATATATTTTATGATAGCAATCATAACCATAAGTTACCTAGGACTAAATTTCTTAAAACAGACAAGATCTCTGGGGATAAACTTTATTAAAAATCATAAAAAGTGACTTAAATAAATGGAAGTCATGTTAATGGATAGGAAGATTCAATATTGTACAAGTTTTACCCCAAATTAATCTATAAATTACTTGCAATTCCCATCAAAACTTTAACATGCCTTTTTTTTCTGTGTGTGAGGAAGATCAGCCCTGAGCTAACATCCATGCCAATGCTCCTCTTTTTGCTGAGGAAGACTGGCCCTAAGCTAACATCTGTTGCCAATCCTCCTCCTTTTTTTCCCTTTTTCACCTCAAAGCCCCAGTAGATAGTTGTATGTCACAGCAGCACATCCTGCTAGTTGCTGTATGCGGGATGCCGCCTCAGCATGGCTGGACAAGCAGTGTGTCGGTGCACGCCCAGGATCCGACCCCAGGCCGCCAGTAGCGGAGCGTGCACACTTAACCACCAAGCCACGTGGCCGGCCCTCTCTAACATGCCTTTTGATGGGACCTAGAAATTTGATCCTAGAATGCATATGGAAAAGGACCAAGAATAGTCAAGACACTCCTGAAGAACAAGGTGGGTGGGACTTACCTTACCAAACATTAGGATTTAACATAAAGGTGTAGTAATTAAAATAGTGTGGTGTTGGTACAGGGATAAACAGACCAATGGAAGAACACAGAGAGCTATATATGTGGTTCCACATGTTTACGTAGGAATTTAGTATATGACTGAGAAAGTTAATGGGGAAAGTGCAAAGAAAATTGGTTAGAGACACAGAAAAATAAAATTGGATCTTTACTTAGCTTATAACCTACACAAAATAAATTCCACAGGGCTTAAAGTCCTAAATATGAAAATCAAAACTTTAAAACTTATTAAAAGACAATACCAGAAACAATGTCTATGACATTAGGGTAGAGAAAGATTATTTAAATAAGAGATACAAAAGAATAAGCCACAAAAAAGGCGGGGCGGAGAGATAGATTTATCTGACTACATTAAAATTTAAAACCTTGAGACTTCTGACTTTCAGCATGATGGAGTGAAGAGGTCATCAAAATCCTCTCCCCAAATCAACTATCAAGTCTGATAACATCCAGTATTTGTAAGAATGTGGAGAAATAGAAACTCAGATATTGCTGGTAGGAATGTGAAACACTATGAACATCTTGGAGAACAGTTTGGCAATAGTTAATGGCACCGAGGATGAACACATTATGTCCTGCCAAACAACTCCATTCTAGGTGGTGGTCTGGAGAAACTACTACACGTGTCTGAAAGACGCTGCTCTGCCCCACAGTAAAACAGTGTGTGCCCGCACAGCAAGAGGCAAAGGGATCTGGGGAACAGAACAGAGAGCCAGAGTTCCAAAAAGATTCTATGGAAATTTAACATATGGGAACAGTGGGAAGTCAAGTCAGCAAAGAATGACTGTTGAATAAAGGGTTGGAGCACAACTGCTTCTCCTAAAAATAACACAGTTGGACCCCTTACCTCACACCATATAGATAACCTCTCATCCCTACAGATTACGTGCTCAAATGCCTTCACCACAGTTCTTGGCTGTCTCTAATTATCCTTCAGTATCCTCTTCATCAAAGTGAAATTCCGTCCATCACTTTTAACCACTCCTGTAAAAAGCCTTCCCTCTCTGTCCTGCTTGTCAGACTCTAACCCAATTTTCTTCTTTCTTCACAGCTGTAGCCAAGCAGCAAAATATTTACACTGGAAAAACAAAGATAGACTAGTGTCCCTTTAAATCAGTCTCACCCATCAAGTAGGCACTCAACACTATTCTAGCCGTTCTGTTTCTCAAGTCAACTTTCTTCTCCACTCTGCCTCCAACCTCTTTCTTCAAACTTCCTCCTACTACTCCATTCCCTTGTATAGTGAGCGGTGAGAACAAAAATCCATCAGACAGGAGCTCCTCATCCTCTGCAGCAAATATGCACACCTTACCTGCAGCTGGGCCCTTTTCCTTCCCTCCCCTTCTATCCTGTGACTGCCCTCGACACAGGCAGCTGTATGCACTCTGAGATACATCTCTCTTTCCTTTTCCCAAGGACCTGTTCCTTCAGTTACACCCTCTCCCTCCTCATCACTAATCTTCCACTTCACTGGATCATCTTCATCAGCCCTCCTATCATCCATCATTAAAAGGTGAAAAAGAAACCCTCAAACTATCCCTCCTTCAGTTTTGCTGTTTCCTGTCACTGCACACCTCTCCCAGAGTTGTCACAGGTGGGTTCTTCACGTCCCCATGTCCTGTTCACTCCTCAGCCCACTCCATTCTCCACTTTGCTCCCGCTACTCTGCCAAATCTGCTTTAGCCAACGTAATCACCAATCTGCAAGTTGTCAAATCTAACAATCTTCATCTTCTTGGACCACTCGGTAGCATCTGATGTTGTCAGCTACTCCCTTCTGCTCTAGAGACGCTCCTCTCTCGGCTTCCAGGATGCCAAGCTCTCTTGGTTCTCCTCCCTCTTTGTCAGTCCTTTTCTAAAGGCTGGGTTCTCCAGTGCTCAGCCCTAAATCTTCTGCCCCTCTCCACACTGCTGAGTTCCAAAACTGTATCTCCAACTTGTGTGCTCAACCCTTCCACTCATGGCTCACTGGCACCTTGAACCAAACAGGTCCCAAACCAAACTCTTGAACTTCTCCCTACACCCGCCCTTCTCTGTTGCCTTCACTTCACTTCAGCTATCCATTCAATTTCAATTTATTTCCTCTTAGTGAGTCCTGTTGTTTCTGCCTTAAAAACACATTCACTTCTCTGTATTTCCACTGGTACCACTTCTGTTGTATTAGTCAGGGTTCTCCAACAGAACCAATAGGATGTATAAATATATATATAGAAACAGTTGGTTTTTTTGTTTTGTTTTGTTTTCTGTTTTGTCTTTGAGGAATTGGCTCATGTGATTATGGAGACTGGCAAGTCCAAAATCTGCAGAGTGGACCAGCAGGCTGGAGACCAGGGAAGAGCTGATGCTTCAGTTCAAGTCTAAAGGCTGTCTGCTGCAGAATTCCCCGTTGCTCAGAAAGGTCAGTCTTTTGTTCTATTCAAGCCTTCAATTGATTAGATGAGGCCCACCAGCATTATAGAGGGCGATCTGTTAGTCAGAGTCTGCTTATTTAAATGTTAATCTCATCTAATTACACTCTCAAAGAAACATCCAAAATAATGTTTTATCACATATCTGGACCCCATAGCCCAGCCAAGTTGACATGTAAAATTAACCATCATACTCATCTAAGCCACCTCATCTCTGGCCTAACCTACTGCAGTAGCCTCTCCCTGCTTCCATCCTTACCCTCCAAATCAAAGCAAGGAAACTCTCTTCATTCATAACTTTCTCCCTAAACCCCTCAACAGCTTCCTACAGCACTGAGATTAAAACCAAGGCCCCTTACCAAGACTAGAAAGGTCCGTTACTTCTGGACTCGCATCACATCCCAGGCTCCAACTCTCGCTAACCCACCCTCGAGTGCCTCAGGGTCTTGGAATAGGCTGCTGGCAACACTTTCCCTGCCTTCCCTTCGCAAGGCTAATTGCTATGTAACCCTTCAAATCTCAGCATAACTTACATTTGTGTCCCTGGCCTGCACAGCGTTCTCCTTACTGTTTCCTTGTCAGCACTGAGCATAGAGGAAAATCACATACTTGTTTGGTTACTTATTTACTGCCTGCCTCTGCCACTATAATCTCCACAGCACAAGAACCACGTCTGTTTTACTCATCCCGGCACAGAGCTCAGGGCCTGGCACACAGGAGATGCTCAATAATAATAATTTAAAAACAACAAAAAATTCAAATGGAAGAAAAATCTAAATATTTTTAATCATTAAAGTATTTGAAAAAATAGGAAAAGATATACAAATCTTGGGATAGATGAGTATTTCTTAAGCACAACAGGAAACTTACAAATCGTAAGTGAAAAAATTCCAGATATGATTACATCAAGGTTAAAAAATCTCAAATATGGGATTAGACACCTTGAACAAAGTTAAATGACAGAGAAAATATATGCAATGTATGTAACAGAGGTTTTACAAATTAAAAAAAAATCAATGTAATTTAGAAACAGATAAGGAATTGAAACATTAGATATTTAATAAATGCCAGGAAATTAACAGGAATTCCAATTTTAACCCATCAGATTAGAAAAAATTAACTGACTTTTTTAAATTAAAAATGAAATATATTTTTTAAAGATTGAAAACAATGATTTAAAAATAGTTCTATCGGGGCCGGCCCTGTGGCTTGGTGGTTAAGTGCGTGCGCTGCGATGCTGGCGGCCCGGGTTCGGATCCCGGGTGCGCATCGAGGCACCACTTCTCCGTTCATCCTGAGGCCGAGTCCCACATACAGCAACTAGAAGGATGTGCAGCTACGACACACAACTATCCACTGGGGCTTTGGGGGGAAAAAATAAAATAAATAAAAATCTTTAAAAATAGTTCTATCAGTGGCTTTTCAAATAGGCTGTAGTGTGCAATCACAGCGCAGCGGGCTGGACTGCTTTGGCGAGAGAAAGGAATGTGGGAAAGTGAAGATTTTTTCCTTATGCCACATCTGCAATGAATCCACATAGCTTGTTTGAAGTAGAAGATTACACATTTCCAAAGCAAAGATTACCAACCCACAGACAGTGACATAATTACAGTCTCATCACCAGACAGCAAGATACCAAGGCCTAGAATTTTTCTATGGTTCAAATTTCTCAGTAAACACAGACTCAGAAGTACTTTCTTCAGAAATGAAGGCCAAACACATTAGTTTCAGGATTCATGATGTGCACCAAAAGGGAAAAAAAAATGCTTTGGAAGGAAACAGATACAGTTATTTTAAGGAAGGAAATTACCCCTAAGGAATCTCTTGCTTCTCTCTAGCTTTTAAATTCACTCGGTATTAATTATATTTATAGAATATAACCTCTACAGTCCTGGAAATTATACTTAAAAATCACAGTTAATATTTCAAGCATTTCTGTATTCTATTTTACTCATCTATTAAGATAAGTAAATGCCTAATTCTATCAAAGCTCCCCCCACACCCCCTAGTAATCATAAATTGATATTTTGGAGTCAAATAAAAGATATCTTCTCCCAACTGGGAACGCACTTGTGGAAATGGCACTCTCCTGTCAGGAGCGCCACCCACATTCTGTAGACAACTGCACGTGCAAACCGCAGCTTTTCTCGGTCCTCAGCCTCTAAGAATGGCATCCAAAACTGCCAATGGGACAGATTAGGCTTTTTGACATCTGGTTCACATTTTTCTCCAGCTTTATTGAGATATGACTGACATATAACATTGTTTTAGTTTGATGTAGTACCACTTGTTGTTTTTTGCTTTTGTTGCCTTTGCTTTTGGTGTCAAATCCAAGAAATCATTGCCAAGACCAATGTCAAGGAGCTTACTGCCTATGTTTTCTTCTAGGAGTATTATGGTTTCAAGTCTTAAATCCATTTTGAGTTGATTCTTGGATATAGAATAAGATAGGGGACCATATGAGGGGCAGTCCAAGATGGTGGCATAGACAGACCTTGAACTCACCTCCTCCCACGGACACATCAAATCTACAGCTACATATGGAACAATTCCCTCTGGAAAAAACCTGAAAACTAGCTAAATTACTCCACAACAAAGGATAAAAGGACCACATCGAGATGGGTAGGAGAGGCAGAGACACAGTCTCACCAAAAACCCCACCTGGGGCATGGTGACACACGATAGGGAGGGATCCCACAAGTCCAAGCTTCTCTCAGAGGAACAAGGGATTTGTGCCCCACATAAGGCACCCCAACCCTCAGGACCTGCACTGGAGAGATGAGCCCCCAAAACATCTGGCTTAGAAAACCAACCAGGCTTACGTCCCAGGGACACAAAGGGCTACAGGGAACTGAGATTTTCCCTTTAAAGGGCTCAAGGGCAGTCTCATTCACCTGGGACCCAGAGCAAAAACAGCAGTTTGACAAGCACTCAGCCTATACCTGAAGGAGACTCATTCGCTCATCTTAAAGCATGTGCACACAGCTGGGACTCTCTGGAGACGGGGTGCTGGTGAACACCACTTTTGCACTCTCCCTCCACCCTGCTAGCTCAGGAGGGCCAGCTGGCACCATTCCGCCCCCTTGCTAAGGCAGCCTGAGGCCAGTGGTCAAGGAGCACTATCTGGCTGCCTTGCTGACGCTGAAGAGCGTGGGCAGCTGCAGCAATCCCTGCTCCCTGGCTGGGGCAAACAAGCCAGCAGTTATGGCATTCTCCCGTCCCTCGCTGAAGCAGGCAGGCACGCACAGACAAGGCGCACCCCGCTCACCCCCCTAGTGATGGCACTTTCCCCCTTAGTTGAAGCCTGCGACCGTGCCCGCCCCCTATGCTCTCCAGCTGCCCCACACAATCCACCCAGGGGATGCCCCTCAATCCCCTGGCCCTGGTGGCCAAGGGGGCTTCTGTTCCTGGGCTCCACTAGACAACAATCAGAAACACAGTTCTTGGCAGGCTACCATCCCCAAGAGACTGCACAGACAGCAGATAAACACACCCCCAGTCTTCCTGTGAAAAAGGCCTATTTACTTATCCTGGAGCTTCTGCCTGAGGGACAGGCTTCAGGTCTGCCACACACCTACAGGCCACAGAGGCACTCTCAGAGAACACACGCAGGAACACACAATACTTGCACATTCCCTTGGCCTCGCTACAGCTCGACGACAATACCTCCCAGAAAGGAGCTTATTATACCACTCTTCTGGAGCCCTGATTTCTGCAACTGTCGCCCAGCAGACACCTTCAAATCTCCTGGTCTGGAGGCCAGCAGGGTTTACAACTGCAGCCCCACAGGACTGTATATATTGGCATACTTTAAAAGCTGCGGCCTGAGGGTCTGGCTTCCAGTCAGCCTGAAACTAGCTGCTGACTGAGATCCTCCCCTTGGAACACTGACAGGTCTTGCCACACCCTCAACAACGGGGACCTTTATCAAGAATAAATCAGGCTGCTTAGACAACCACATAGGTTCGAGAGACAACCAAGAGCTAGAGCAAGGTTGAACAATAAGGTTCACCTCCCACACAGGGCCACTCCTTCAAGACTGGGAGAGGTGGCTGCTTCACCTAATACACAGAAACAAACACAGCGAGTCAAGCAAAATGAGGAAACAAAGGAATATGTTCCAAACAAAAGAACAAGACAAAAATCTCAGAAAAAGACTTAAATGAAATGGAGATAAGTACTCTACCTGATAAAGAATTCAAAGTAATGGTGATAAAGATGCTCATGGAACTTGGGAAAAGAATGGATGACCACAGTGAGAACTTCAACAGGAGATAGAAAACATAAGAAAGTACCAAACAGAAGTTAGAGTTGAAGAATATAATAACTGAACCGAAAAATGCACTAGAGGGGTTCAACAGCAGACTAGATCAAGCAGAAGAATTAGTGGTCCAGTTTCATTCTTTTGCATGTAGCTGTCCAGTTTTCCCAACACCATTTACTGTAGAGACTATCCTTTCCCCATTGTATCTTCTTGGCTCTCTTGTTGTAATTAATTGACCATATATGCATGGGTTTATTTCTGGGCTCTCTACTCTGATCCACTGATCTGTGTGTCTGCTTTTATGCCAATACCATACTGTTTTGATTACTATAGCTTCGTAATACAGTTTGAAATCAGGGAGCATGATGTCTCCAGCTTTGTTCTTCTTTCTCATGATTGCTTTGGCTATTTGAGGTCTTTTCTAGTTGCATACAAATTTTAGGATTGCTTTTTCTATTTCTATGAAAAATGCCATTAGAATTTGGATAGAGATTGCACTGAATCTATTGTTGGCTTTGGGTCTGATTCACAGTTAAACAACCAAAAGATCTCTGTGGAACCACTCCAAAATCTAAGAAACGGTTTAATATAAGCTAAAATAGCAAAGGTGGGGAAGTTTCCTCTGACGAGCAGTCTACAATATTTTAATACAGAAGGAGGTGGCATTTAGAGGAAAGGTATCCCACATGTTTCATTAGTGCTAATTTTCATAAGTGAAAATATCCCCACTGCCTCTAAAGCCTTTAGCTAAATTGCTGAAAGGTCTTTCACACAATAATTCTGTTTTATGGCCATTAAAGCGCCCAACTAGCTGCAGAACTGCCTTAGTGAACAGATGCTGTTGAAAACTGCTTCAGCCTCAAAGCAGCTGTGAGGTGAGAATCGATGGCGCCACGGCGTGCCGAGGATAAGAGAGGCCGGGGTGCCTCCCGAGAGTGGCCTACAGGGGAAGGGGAAGGATAGCTCCATCCAGGCGTCTCCACACCCAGGTCCCTCACGGGAAAACAAGGCAATGGTGAACCAGTAAGAAGCAAACATCAAGACACAACACAACACGTCAAACAGTGTGAAGACTGAGACACAAGATTTTTAGAAATATGGTGTTTTTTTTTTTTTTTTAGGGGGAGGTCCCTTTTACAGGGATAGTTACAAGGAATACCAAAAAGGAACTATGTTCATTTTCTAGACTACTTATCTCTGGTTGCATGTGTCGTTCCATCTGCATGGATGCCTAAGAACATTTTTACTGAAAGCTATAGAAATATGTGTCAAGGAAAAACAGTACATTAATGAGCATCCAGGTTATAGTTTCAGATTTAATTCTCATCAGCAGAAGTGAACTCTCCTGCATTCATCAGGGCCACCCCTGTCCGCAGGGAGTGCAGGGATGTCTGAATTTCACACAGCTGGCCCTTAGATTCTAATCACAGGACCAATGCTCGGTCCTTATTTTCACATACGTAAAGGACAAGATCTTAAACGTGCTAATCCCTTACAATTCCCACTGACTAAACTTTGAACAAGAGAAAGGGGCGCTGGTGGAGAAAAGGCAGCTGGAAAGGTATGGGGTCACCTTGGGCAAGACGTCACATTCTGTTCTCCGGACCTGGGGCCTTATCTCATGTATGAAAGAGAAGGATTCCAGGTGCCAACGGGGGGGAGTGATGCACTGAGCAGCAAGATGAAGGAGAGAGCGCTGCATGTTACCTTAAAGGTATTTTAGTACTTCATGGCATCCAACAGGCAGGAAGAGACTATGGCCTGGAATGAAGAGAAAATTATGTGGGTTTCATCCATCCTCCATTCAAGAATCACCACAAATGGTGACACGAGGGACCACCAATGGAGATGGGGAGGAGGGGAGCACGGGGTCGGTGTAGACACAGATTCTGCAGGATCTGGGGGTCACAATGGGGGGTGGTGCCTAGATATTAGGGGAAAGAAAAAGTTAAGCATGATAGGAAGGTTGTCACTTAGACTATGAGGTAGGTGGTGATGGGACCACAATCAAAGACAGGAAGTTCAGAAGAGAGTCGGAGGGCGAAAAGCACGGTTAGGAGCAGATGCTTAGGACAGGAACAGAGGTACAGTCCTGGCAGGGAGAGAGGCAGACACCAGAAAATGCTCATGGTCAGTGCTCCACATTTCACACAATAAAAGCATCTTACACCCAGTTGTGTTTTCATATGTGCTTTTTACCACATTAGACCCCACAAAGTTCAGAAACAATGACTACTTTAACAAAAAAGGGCAAGGTGGTAAAAGACTTTTATCAACTTCTCAAACTGAATTAAGAACTCAACAACAAAAAAACTAACAGAATTAAGAGCCTTAAGCTCAACGCAACCAAGCAATCCTAAAAAGGGCCTGTAACTCTAGGCCTCAGTTTTTGTACTGGAAAAAGTGACCAGACTGAACTAGAATCTTCCTAATGTAATATTACAGAAAAATGGTATCTTAACCGGGGGCAAATTATACACTCCTTTATTTTGATAAAAAAGGAAGCTGACTTATGTTCTAAAATCTCATATTAAATTAAAATATTCTTCTCAACTGAAAAACTCCTGTTTCAAAAGTGTGTTTTAAGAGTCAGAAACTCAATAAAATGTTACAAGAATACCTGTCATTAACATATTTGGGATTAACTCCATGGATTTTTTTAACCTATAAACTGAGTGCAATTCAACTGCATGTACCATCAGAGGAGATATTTTGCTGACAAATTATTTTAAGTCTCTTTTGGTAAGTGTGACTACATGTTTGTCTGCAACTGCTTCTCCTCTTCCCTTTCCATTCCCAGATCTTAGAGAAATTGTTTTCCTCCACAAAATCTCTGCTGCTCCTTCTCTCCCATCCAAGCCCCAGATCCAACCAACGCCCTCCCCAGCACTGCTTTTTTTTATTCTATGAAATTAGCAACCACTGCCACAATCAAGATTTTGGCAAAATGAATTTGTCCTTGCCAGATTAGATCATGGGTAAAATTCAAGAAAGAGGGAGCTTCTATTGACTAGGGTAGTAGAGAAAACCAGCGTTCCTTCCAGCCCACACTCCCATCCAAAAGCCTCTCACCATTCTCTGCCCTGGGCTGGGGACAGTCTTAACTGTGCCTCCAACCCAGGAAAGAGAGAAGCTCTGAGACCAGAGCTGAGAGCAGCCCTTCCTATTCCAGGCCAAAGACAGATTAACCCCATATCAAAAGTCAATTTGTAAAGCATCGCCTCTATTTCCACAAAGCCTGATTTCGAGCAATGGTTTCTGCTAAGCAGCGCACATTAGTGAAGGAAAGGGAACTTGTCAGAAGAGTCTGATATCAATTCATGCTGCCTGCCAGAGCATGCAGCAATTCGGCTTTTAAAAATGAAGATTAACATCACTAGTCATTAGGGAAATGCAAATTAAAGGTACAATGAGATATCCCTTCAAATCTGTTAGAATGGCTATCATCAAAATTATAATAGATAACAAGTGCTGGTGAGGATGTGGAGAAAAGGGAATCCTGTGTACTATTGGTGGGATGCAAACTGGTACAGCCACTATAATAGTATGGAGGTTCCTCAAAAAATTAAAAATAGAACTACCATATGATCCAGCAATTTCACTTCTGGGAATATAGCCAAATGAAATAAAAACACTAACTCAAAAAGATATCTGCACCCCCATGTTCACAGCAGCATTATTTACAAAAAGCCAAGACATGGAAACAACCTAAGTGTTCACTGATAAATGAATGGATAAAGAATATGTGGTATATTTATACAATGGAATATTATTCAGCCATAAAGAAACAAGGAAATTCTACCATTTGCAACAACATGGATAGACCTTGATGGCATTATGCTAAATGAAATAAGTCAGACAGAGAAAGACAAGTATTGTATGATCTCACTTATATGTGGAATCTAAAAAAATAAAAATAAAAAAACCCAACCTCATAGTAAAAGAGATCAGACTTGTGGTTACCAGAGGTGGAGGCTGAGGGGAAAGGGAATTGGAGGAAGGGGGTCACAAGGCACAAACTTCCAGTTATAAGATAAGTAAGTACAAGGGATGTAATGTACAGCATGATGACCATAGCTAACACTGCTGTGTGATATACAGGAAAGCTATTAAGACAGTTCATCCTAAAAGCTCTTATCACAAGGAAAAAATTCTTTTTCCTTTTATCTTCTTTCTTTTCTTTTTATTGTATCTATATGAGAAGATGGATGTTAGCTGAACCTACCATGGTAATCATTTCACAATATATGTAAAACTATCATGCTGTATGCCTTAAATTTATACAGTGATATATGTCAACTATTTCTCAATAAAACTGGCTTTCTCAATTATGATTTCCCCTTAGGTCACCATTCTGTGACATGGTGAAAAAATAAGAAGCAATGCAAGGAAGGAAAGATGTGATATGATACCCCATATTCTTATAAGCAGTAATAATAATCACGGCTAACATTTATTGAGAATTTACAATGTGCCAGGCACCATTCTAAAAGCCAAGAACTTTACATGTATTAACTCACTTATTCCAACCTATGAGTTGAGTAATATTATCTTTCATCACTTGAGAGATGAGAAAACTGAAGGAGAGAGTGATTGTCACTTGGCCAAAGAAAAACTGGCATTCCTTGGGATCCTGCACTCTGAACCAGATTCCATACAGCCTGGAGCTTACGAGTCTAAATCAGTGGTCCTTGACTAGGGTCATCCTGCCCCCCCAGGGGACATTCAGCTATGTCTGAAGACAGTTTGGGTTGTCATAACTAAGGGCAGGGGGTGCTATTGTCATCGAGTGGCTAGAGGCCAGGGATGCTGCTAAACATCCTACAGTGTACAGCACTGCCCCACAACAAAGAACAATCCGGCCAAACTGTCAGTAGTGCCAAGGTTGAGAAACCCTGATCTAAGATAATATTCCTAAACGTCTTAATAATCTTTTTCTCCTTCACCACTGTTCAACGTGACTCAGTGGAGGGAATAATGAAGAGCAAGAAACACCCAACAGAGAAATACATTAGTGTGACAAAAGACTAAGTGGAAGAAATTCAGTAAATTGGCGCTAAAAGCTTTATTCAATTTTTCAAAAACAAAAATACCTTCCCATTAAATAAAAATAAAAGCATTATATTCCAAAGAAAACAAAACAAAGGTAGGAACCAGAGTCAAAACTTCTTTAAAAAACTGATTTTATATCACACCTCAAGTAAAAAGTTCTCAAAATCACAGTTTGGGCTGCCCAATTTTGAAGATTCTAGTGGGGTAGTGACTGCACTAGAGGAATTCTTGTTCTCGTCGAATCTCACAGGCACAGAGGGGGACAAGGACAGAGAGGAGCTCCCCATGGGTACTAGCAACACCCCGCAGGTAAGCAGCTGCTGCACTGAACGTCAGCACTGAACGACTTCTGCTGCCTTCTCCTTCACCGCACGCCCTCCCCAGTCAACGCTTCACAGCAGAGTCAAGGCCTTTGTTGCCAGAAGCTGACTACCCCAACCCCCCCAACCATCCCCCACTGCACCTTGCCCCACACCCCACCTCCTGTGACTCACTGCTACAAAGCAGCCACACTTCATTTTCCCACTCAAGGACTCCACCCGGGTGTCGGGTAAAGATTAATTTTCACAAATAAGAAGAAAACACTTCAACCAATTTGACTATCTGGAATGCGAAAAATATGTATTTTCTGAGAAAAGCTTTCATCTGTCTCTGGGCAAAAGTTATTAAACTCCTTTGCACTTTCATGAAATCATGTAAATTAACTGAGAAGCAACCGATTCTAAAAATCATGGGCGACTGTTGTTCATTCCATCAGTCACTGAACATTCTCCTCAGGGGCCCTGTCTGTAGAGGTCAGGCCTGCTCTCAAGGAGCTTACAGTCTGCGGGGAACAGAGACTCACTGGGACAAGCCTAACGCAAGGCAGAGGGAGTGACACCAGACCACAGAGATTTCACAGAGCGGGGGTATCTGGGGACAGTCACTCAACTTTCAGAATAAAGTTTTGAGGATGCTATTTTTTGTGTAATTAAGTAAGGAATTAAATATGAAGGATGCGCTTACATTTTTAAATACTGAAATCCAACTACACAGCCAATGAGAATGAGCCTCTACAGCACTTGAAAAGGGAATCATGCTAAAGTCTTCTCAATTCCCTGATTATGTTTACGTTGATGGTTCAGTTTATGCTGAGCAAAGACTGCACACTGGAGGAGTAGAGAGCGGCTTTCACAAGACCACAGGATTCCACCACGTCTTAATAACCTCCTTGCTCTGTAACTAAAAGAGCAGTTACCAACTCCCGAGAGCCTACCTGGCCAGGAGGTGTGTGTGCTGTCCATCCTGTCTAATCCTCACAGCACTCTGAAAGGGGCCAGACACCCAGAGGAACTCTGGCGCTTGTCCTATCACACGGCCAACAGAGAGAAGAGCCAAGAGTCCAGTCAGGCTCATCTGACATCTGAGTCAGCCTTCTTCCTGCCTCCTCCACCAGGCAGCCTCTCTATCTCACAAATAGGAAAACTCGGCATGCAGGCCCCTAGCTGTAACAAAGGTATAAGTTTCTCAGGAAAGGAAAAGAACATACCAAAAAATTCAAAGTTTAGTATAAAATCAGAGTTCTTCACCCAAATACTCAATTCTGGAAAATCATTACTGTTTTAGCAGGCTAACCATTTTCTAAGTGAGGACACATCTCTCACTTGTGCAACAAGCAGCTGGTTTAAACCGCTGCAAGCTACAAATGTGAACGTTAGCAGCTGTCACCAACTCCCACTTGCTGTAATTTCACATCCTCAAGTGAAATAGCTAACTTTCAAAAGTCCCTGTGATAATTTACAAAAACTTAACTGAGGTTTCAGTGTGATTAAAACTTTAAAGCATCCTGGATGACAGAACAAATATTCACACAACAGAATGCTATATAGCAATGAACAAACTATTATTATATCCAACATGGAATATTTCACTCACAATAATGCTAAATGAAAGAAATCAGAAACGAAAATGTGCATACTATAGATCCAATCTATGTAAAGTACAAAAACAGAGATAATTCATCTGTGGTGGTTACCTGGTTACTGCTGGCAGGGGGGCAGTGACTGGGATGGGGAGCAATGGGTTCTTTGGGGCTCTGGCAATGCTGTTTCTTGATCAGGGTACTGTTCAAACGGGTGTGTTCACTTTATGAAAATCCATCAAACTCTACACTTATGACTCGTGTACTTTAAAGAAAGTCTTCTTAAAATGAAAAATGTTAAGATCTGTTTACCAGAATGCCCATTCTTCTGCATTTTAAAGGAACCAAACTTAATAACATTAGTTCAACCTTGCTCATAAAACATATGTATAAATGGTATTTAGAAGTTTAAAAAATGGTATTCTTGGATTTATGATACTAGGTCGCAGAGTAAAATAATAAAAATGATTTTTTTAAACGTCTGGGGAAAAAAATCACTGATACTCATGTTAACAATTTCAACCAGGCACTATTAAAAAAAACTTTAAGTTTTTCATCTAACTATTCATGTGAAATAAAGGTTTAACTCTACATTGAAATACTACAAAATTTCTCCTTTGTTCAAAAAGCAAGGAATGAAACTAACGTTGGCAGCGTGAGGAATGCACGAGGAAGGAAAACCGACTCAGGCCAGACGCGTTTCACTAAGAACGCCTTATCAAAATGTTCTAATTGGTTAAGTACATTTTCCAGTGAGGAAATACACTGATTTTCAAAGTTAGTGGGTTCAATAATTCAGAAACTACACATTATTAAACCTTCGTTGCTATGATCTAAAGAAAATGATAAATTTAAATTGTAAAGTTAACAGAGGAAACCTATATTCGAATCATGAAGCTGCAGTTTTAATTTTTAATCTGTCAGTCCGTTTTAAAAGTGTTTTAAATAATCCAACTGCCAATAATTAAGTATGGATAACAAGTTTCATCATATCATGAACCCATTTATAACTTCCTATAACAGATAATGAATACTTTCCAGAGAAACCAATCACTAACACTATTAGCTAACATGGATCCCTCACTACCACGTACCAGGCATATGATATGTTCCAAGCGTTTCCCTTCAAGAGTCACTTCCTGGAGGCAGATGGTGCTACTATCTGCAAACATTTGATGGCTCTCCCTACAGAAAGATTACGGATCCCCAACCTCTGAACTCAGTCAGCCACAAGACTCGCTTTAGCTAGTGAAACGCAAGCACGTCACTTCCAGGCAGAAGCTTTAAGAGCTATATTCTTTCTCTTACCTCCCTTCTTGATCTTTGAAATACAGATCAAGATGCACCCTCCCTCTGTGTCCCTGAATTTCCACAATGAACACAACCCCCGTGCTAATCCATGATGGACATGAAATACGAGTAATGCTTAAGCTGTGCTGTTGTAAACCCACTGAGATGGGGAGTTGTGTGTTACCGCAGGATAACCTGGCCCATACTGACTGACACAAATCTCTGTTTCATACAAGTGGAAAGTGAGCCACAGAAAAGTATCTTGCCCAAGAGTCTACAGCTAGTAAATGAGGGAAATTAAGAATTCAGGAAGTCTAAACTCCAAAGCCCATACTTTCATTCAATTCTTGTTTTCATAATTTACAAAACTTAACTATTTCTTCTTAAAACTCTCAATAACAAACATGTGATTCCTAAGATCAGAAGGAGAAAAGATCAGAGATGCACACAAGATGTGCCTGTGGGTTTGCAGAATACCAACACATTAGTTATTGACCCATCAGAACAACCCACTGTGCCAGCACACGAACAAGGCAGGTCACTCCACTTGGTTACTCATTTGACAACTGTGCTGGGCAGGGGGCATGCAGACATGCAAGACAGTCCCTGCCTTGAAGGAGCTTGCGGCCCAGCACAAAACAGTAAGCCAACAACTAATGCAGCGTCAGCGCACTTGTGGAGATATGCACACGTGTTCTGAACTTGAGGAGTTCACAAAAGGACTTCTCACTGAGGCTGGAAGTGAGGAGTGTCAGGGAGAGTTTCTAGGGGGAAATGACATCTGAGCTGTGTTTTAGATGGTTTAGATGGTGAGAGTACAGGGTAGTATACGAGGCTGGAGCATGTTCTAAGAAATGAGAACATCAAAGGTGTGGAGGTGAGGGAAAACACAGCCACCTGGGGAATTTACCTAGAACGTGAGGCTGGAATGCAGACAAGAGAGGGACGGTCCTGCAGGGCTCACCCGGCAGCAGAGCGAGGATCAACAGCAAAGCAAGAAGGAGCTATCAATCTGAGAGTCCTGCGTCCAGGGCCCCTGAGCTCCCACTAACTCTAGCTTTGGTAAGACAACGCCAAAGGTTCCTGAAGCCACTCATTCGCCCCTCACCTGTGACATGGGTGTGATCAATAAAGAGCTTTTAAGTAGGCGTCCTTGTGACTCGGTAGCACAGGACTTCAAAGAGGCTCCAGTGCTTCCTCACAAAAGACAAGGGCAGTTGTGCACTTTAATGTGAAAGGCAAAGGTGTAACAAAACAGACCACAGCAATTCAAGTCAGTCAATGATACCTCTAGGACTCTCCCTGAAGGCTTGACATCTTTTCAGCCACACAGAACTTATCTTGATGTACCTTTCGTTACTTGCTGTCACAAGCACCACTGCAAACAAACCAACTACTTAAATTCAAGCCTCCATCACTCTTCCTTTTGTAGAAAGGGCACTCTCTCCAGAGTACCTGATTTCGGACTGGAGAGCTTATCCTAACACTGCTAATAATCCTTAAGTCGACAAAGCAACTTCCATTTTTACTAACAAGTATCATATACATTTATTTTATCATTACAGCAATCCTAGTTCAGAAATAAATGGATTTTCCAAGTCACACTCTTGGGATATGGGAGAATCAGGAGCAGGATCTAGTCTGGTTCCTCTCCTTCAGCACACTTTCCACCTGCTACCTACAGCAACAGACCGATATTCCTGGGTCCCGGGCAACACACCTGGCTTAGTGACCTGAGACTACTTACCGGCTTCTTGGAACTTCTTCAATTCCTCCCTGTGTAAAAGAGGAATCAGTCTAAATGAAGTTCCTTCCAACTTTGTTTTTAAAAAGAAAAGTTACAGCAAAAGATTCTCTTCCTCCAGGAAAAGACAGGACAGTTGTAAGTGCCTGAATCAGTCATAATTCAAATAAGTTTGAGAAAAGGCATAATTACAAATACAAGTATTCTCCCACACTGACATGTTAAAAGCAACTCTTTAATAAAATTGTGTTTTAAGGACAATACAAATTAAATATGATTTTTCCAACTAATACATGAATCAAGTCAATAGTATAGTTATTATATATCAGTAATGTAGAGAATTACACTGATAATTAAGTTATTGAGTGCTAGAGTCAGGTATTCCTGCTCCAACACTTGGGATCCAAAACAAGCAAAGGAAGAAAAGAAACAAAAACTTCTTTCCCTGCCTCCCAATTCTTTGATGGCTTCTCCATCCTTCCGTTTCCCCTAACACAAGGTTGAGGGTGCTCAGTAATACAAGGTACTTGATATTTAATTTCCCATAAAATAGTATGTCTAAGTTTTCTTGCTGCTGTAACAAATTACCACAAAACTTCGCAGCTACAAACAACATAAATTTATTATCTCACAGATCTGTTGATCAGTAGGCTTGGCTGGTTTCTTTGCCCAAGTATCACAAGGTCAAAATCGATGGGTGGGCAGGACTGTGTTCCTTTATTAGGCTCTAGAGAAGAATCTGCTTCCAGGGACATTCAGGTTGTTGGCAGAATTGAGTTCCATGTGACTATAGGACCGAGGTCCCTGTTTCCCTTCTAGCTGCCTGCGACAACTGTTCTCAGCTTTTAGAGGCTGCCCACAGTCCTTAGCTCATGGGAATGAGCTAAGGGAGGGCAGCAGGTTGAGTCTTGCTCATTCTTCAAACTCCCCTGCCCCTTCTTCCCTCACATCTCTGTGAGTCTTCTACCTCCTTCTGCTGCTTTTAAAAACCCTTGTGATTACACTACTGAGGGCCCACCTCAATAGTCCAAGATAATCTCCCTATTTTAAGTTCCTGAATTCCATCTACACAGTCCCTTCTGCCATGTGAGGTAACATATTCGCAGGTCCCAGAGATTAAGGCATGCGCACCTTTGGGGGGCCATTATTCTGCCAATCACATCATAAATACAGAAAAGAAGACATAAATGTCTCTTGCTATAAAACAATGAATAATTCTGCCCACACGGCACAGCAGAGATTTAGATTAAATATCAATGAACAGAAAAGATGGCAGCAATGACCTTGTGATTATTGTGTACAAACAAAAAAACCCATTAGTTGTTAGTGCTCGAAACAATGAAAAGTATACGTGCTAGAAGAAGGGTTAAAGAAAACAAAAATGTTAAGTGTCAAACCATGTTAATTACAGAAACTAAGAAAAATGTGATATTCTGAATCAACTCTTCAACTTTCATAATTATTCACAGTAGGCACTGTGAATCACATTTTACATTAAAATTTGAAGTATCTTAAAACCTACCTTAAAGACTCTCACACAAATCTGAACAGAGAAATAGAGATAAATAATTATGCTGTTTCAGATGTTCAACCAGTACAAGTCAAGGTGCCTAGCTTAACCACAGCAGTAAAAATCTCAACATTTTATTTAGGTGATTTCAAAGAAAATGTACTTCAACAGGAAAGCCTACTGTTGCTAACTTTGTGAACAACAGAAGTCAAAGCTAAAGCGAAAAATAAGAAAGGAAAAGAACAGCTCACAAATTACTAAACTTACACTATTTGCAATGGCAAAACTATCAAAAACTTTAGAAAAACATAAAAGTACTGACTAGCCAAAATCTACAGAAATGTAGTAGCTAATAATAATCAACTCTCAATGTTAAAACTCACACTATGTAAACCATGAGATAATCAACTAATCACATATATATTTATTAAAATTATTCATATCAAGAGTGATAATATTTAACAATTAGAATTATAATAAAAGTTTATATAAATCAAAAATTTTAAAATATTCCCATTTATTCTCTAAATAATATGTACTAAATAGTATAAAACTGTACCCAAGTGATGCAAGTTAGAGTACCATTCACCAAATCATGCTAATAATCTCAAAGTCATCTGTTAATTGTTAGAAATTACTGATGTGATCCTTTATTTGATGTATCTGTCACAAGCTAAGCAATGTCTGAGCTATGATTTCACATAACAACCAAACTCTTCCAATAACTTCCCCCATTGAATGGAAAGAACTGGTGAATTGAAAGTTGATATATAGAGATTTTCCCACAACATAATATTGTTCATGGCAAATCTTCTTTATCTTCTGCTGAACTAATATCAATTAAACCCAATTTTTTTCTATCCCTAATAATATTGAGATTTTTATATTCACTATTTCTATTATCATGTAAGCCATGAAAACCACTTATTGGACTGTCATATTCAATTATCTAGCTTAATTTTATAAATTTTGTTCACCTTCAATCTATGGTGCTTTGAAAACATCAACTGTCCAAATTCCAAGAATCAATAAATTAAAAGGATGTTATTAAAAGTTAATTGTATTCTTCAGATTTGTCACCAAATAAGTGTATTTTCATGTCACGTTGTTGAATAATTTAATAGTTTTTCTCTTGGAATATTTTGCTTTACTTCAAATTTGTTTGTTTCTCTAATATTCTCTATCACAGCTCCCTGTATTTGGTTTTATATGTTCTATCACCTATTATTTATCAAATAAATCTATCCATTTTAATAATTGAAAATTTTCTCCTAAAACCAAAAAAATAAGAATAGTTAGAATAGCATGTAATAAAGCCAAATCTCTAAAAAGTTTAATTATCCAAATGCTATCTCACAATTTCTATTAAAGTGAATATTCAAGTCTCTATATGATTTCCAAATGGAGTTTGCATCAATAATACCACATGCTGCCCATCCAAAGGCAAATAATTTATTACTTCAATTCCAAGTTCTTAGATATATTATTTAACTCTGGCATTTATTTGATATAAGTATAAAAATATCAAGAAAAAATATTAAGTGGTTTATTTGGTTTTTATCATTCTATGGCATCATCTAGATAGAGATAACTAAATACAAAAAGACAGCATCAAACGAAAATATCCAAAAGTTTTCCTAGAATTTCAGCTGAGACAACGTTCTTCTCCCTAGCACTATACTTGCACCATCTGTACAAAATACATAAGGTTTTCATGTAAATATTTTTCATTGAAACCATTTTTCCTGAATGTGACAATCAAGTTTAATATATTTCAGATATTGTTCCTTCTAGCTCCACGAAATCAACAAAAACATCACCTATCTTCAAAGATTTGAATATTGCATTTTAAGTAAATTATTAAACCACTTCTATGTGAAATGGCTGGAGCTTAGTCAATGATGACTGAAATTTTACTGCCCTGATTTGTAAGTTTTCCAAAAGGCTATTTTCTCATCTCAATAGACATGTTTTGCAACAATGAGGATCATAACTCTAAACTACCACGATATATTCATATAAAAACTATTTTTTGAAGTCTTAATAAATACTTTAAGTCAGAAAATTATTTTAAACTATACAATATATTGTGTTAGTATTTCATAAATACTTTATCCTTTGTTTTAGCAATATCAAAAAAATTTGATAAATGTTTTTGGAAGTTACTATTTCAACTTTTTGGAAAACTGATTCATGTTTATATTTTTTTCCAGCTTTTTTGGGATACACTTGAGGTATAATACTTTAAGTTTAATGTATAGAATATGTTGATTTGATACACATATATTGCAAAATGATAACCACTATATCCTTAGCTGACACCTCCATCATGTCACATAATTATCATTTCTTTTTTGTGGTTAGAACATTTAAGATCTACTCTCTTAGCAACTTTCAAGTATATAAAATAGTATTATTAACTATAATCACCATGCTGTACATTAGATTCCTGGAACTTATTCAAATTATAACTGGAGGTTTATACACTTTGACCAACATCTCCCCATTTTCCCCATCCCTTAGCCCCCGGTAACCACCATTCCAGTCTCTGTTTCTGAGTTCAGCTTTTTAGATTCCACAGATAAGTGATACACAGTACCTGTCTTCTTCTATCTGACTTATTTCACTTAGCATAATGCCCTCAAGGTCCACCCATGTTGTCATAAATGGCAGGATGTCCTTCTTTCTCATGGCCAAACAATATTCCATTGTATATACATAACCACCACATCTTCTTTATTCATTCAACTGTTGACTGACACTTGGGTTGTCCCGTATCTTAGCTATTGTGAATAAGGGGGCAATGAACATGTGGGTACAGATATCTCTTCGAGATAATGTTTTCATTTCCTTTGGATATATATCCAGAAGTGGCATTGCTGGATCACATAGCAGTTTTATTTTTAATTTCTGAAGAACCTCCATACTGTTTCCATAGTGGCTGCACTAATTTACGTTCCCACCAACAGTGCACAAGGGTTCCCTTTTCTCCACATCCTCGCCAACACTTGTTATCTCTTGTCTTTATAATATCCATTCTAACTGGCATGAGGTGATATCTCATTGTGGTTCTGATTTGCATTCTCCTGATGATTAGTGATGCAGAACATCTTTTCACGCACCTGTTGGCCATTTGGATGTCTTTGGAAAAATGTCTATTCAGCTCCTTTGCCCATTTTTTAATCAGATTGGTTTTTTTTGCTATTGAATTGAGTTCTTTATATATTTTGGATATTAACCCCTTATCAGAGATATGATTTGCAAATATTTTCTCCCATGTTGTAGGCTGCCTTTTCATTTTGTTGATGGTTTCCTTAGCTGTGCAGAAGCGTTTTAGTTTGATGTAGTCCCACTTGTTTATTTTTGCTTTTGTTGCCTTTGTTTTTGGTGCCAAATCCAAGAAATCATTGCCAAGAACAATGCCAAGGAGCTTACCCCTTATGTTTTATTCTAGGAGTTTTATGGTTTCAGATCGTACATTCAAATCTTTAATCCATTTTGAGTTGATTTTTGTGTATGGTATAAGATAGGGGTCCAGTTTCATTCTTTTGCATGTGGTTGTCCAGTTTTTCCAACACCATTTATTGAAGAGACTATTTTTTCCCCATTGAGTATTCCTGGTTCCTTTGTCATAAATTGACCACATGTGTGTGGGTTTATTTCTGGGCTCTCTAGCCTGTTCCACTGATCTGTGTGTCTGTTTTTATGCCAATACTATACTGTTTTGATTACTATAGCTTCGTAATATAGTCTGAAATCAAGCAGCATGATGCCTCCAACTTTGTTCTTCTTTCTTAAGATTGCTTTGGATATTTGGGGGTCTTGTGTGGTTCCACACAAATTTTAGGATTGTTTGTTCTATCTCTATGAAAAATACTATGGGAATTTTGATAGGGACTACACTGAACCTGTAGATTGCTTTGGCTAGTACTGACATTTTAACTATTAATTCTTCCAATCCATCAGAACAGATTATCTTCTTATTTATTTGTGTCATCTTCAATTTCTTTCATCAATGTCTTATAGTTTTCAGTGTACAGGTCTTTCACTTCCTTGGTTAAATTTATTCCTAGGTATTTCATTCTTTTTGATGCAATTGTAAATAGGATTGTTTTCTTAATTTCTCTTTCTGACAGTTTGTTACTGATTTTGTATCCTGCAACTTGACTGAATTTGTTTATTAGTTCTAACAGTTTTTTTGTGGGCTTGGTATGGTTTTCTATACACAATATCACGCTATATGCAAATAGAGACAGTTTTACTTCTTTCTTTCCAATTTGGATGCCTCTTCTTTCTTTTTCTTGACTAACTGTTCTGACTAGAACTTCCAGTACTATGTTGAATAAAAGTGGCCAGGGTCTTGTTCCTAATCTTAGAGGAAAATCTTTCAGTTTTTCACAGCTGATTACAATGTTAGCTGTGGGCTTGTCATATATGGCCTTTATTATGTTGAGGTACGTTCACTCTGTACCCAGTTTATTGAGAGTTTTTATCATAAATGGATGCGGAATTTTGTCAAATGATTTTTCTGCATCTATTGATATGCTCATATGATTTTTATTGTTAATGTGGTGTATCCCATTGATTGATTTGCAGATGCTGAACCATCCTGTATCACAGGAATAAATCCCACTTGATCATGGTGTATGATCCTTTTAATGTACTGTTGAATTTGGTTTGTTAATATTTTGTTGAGGACTTTTGCATCTATGTTTATCAGGGATATTTGCATGTAGTTTTCTTTTCTTGTAGTGTCCTTTTCTGGCTTTGGTATCAGGGTAATTAATGCTGGTCTCATAAAATGAGTTTGGAAGTGTTCCCACCTCCTCACTTTTTTGGAAGAATTTGAGAAAGATTAGTGAAGTCACTTGGTCCTGGACTTTTGTTTGTTGGGAAGTTTTTGATTATTGATTTAATCTCTTTACTAGTAATTGGTCTGTTCAGATTTTCTATTTCTTCATGATTCGAGCTTGGTAGGTTGTATGTTTCTAGGAATTTATCCATTTCTTATAGGTTGACCAATTTGTTGGCATATAATTGTTCATAGTAGTTTCTTATGATCCTTTGAATTTCTGTGGTATGTGTTGTAACATCTCCTCTTTCATTCCTAATTTTGAGTCCTCTTTTTTTCTTAGTGCATCTAGCAAAGAATTTGTTTGCTAGGTGCACTAAATAAAATGATAAATAAAATGTGTCTACTTTAGTTATCTTTTCAAAAAACCAGCTCTCAGTTTCATTGATTTTTTTCTATTGTCTTTTTGTCTCTCTTTCACTTATTTCTGCTCTGATCTTTGTTATTTTCTTCCTTCTACTAATTTTAGGCTTGGTTTGCTCTTCTTTTTCTAGTCCTTGAAGTACAAACTTAGGTTGTTCATGTTTATATTTTTTGTTAAAATAATCAAGTTGTATTTCATTCTAGAAATACAAATTCTTTTTTTTAGGTTTGTATATTCTGGGCTGTAGTTTATTAACCAATATTTCTTTCTTTATTCTGACAGATTCAGAATATTCATGTTTATGATAGCTAAAAGGACAAAACTTATCCAAACTTTGTTGCCTCTTCATTTACAATAAAATAAAATTAAATTAATTCTTGAACTTATAAATATCAAAACACCAGACACTACTAACCCAAGAATTATGGTGCAATAACATAAAAAAAACCACAGTAAAAACTATTTAAAACTCAGCTGTTTAAAAGCTGTAGCAATTAAAAAGTCTGAGGATAATGATAAATGGATGATTCTCCTAAAGTACAGAAAGCTCCAGCTTCATAATGAACGCACAGTGGAGATACGCCACCCATTGCCACCAAGACCCAGGCTGGACAGACAGACAGACAGTGAGTGCTTTAACAACAGACCCCACTACAGCCTACAAAATTAGCTTGAACTAATGAGTTTACACTGAAATTTATATTAGTTTTACCACTTCTCATAATTACTATTACATTCTTCATTGAGCGATAAGGAAGAGTTTCAATATCTTATCAACCGGTAGAGCCAACAGCTGCAAAGCAGTCCTGGTTGTAACAATCACATTAAATAGCCCCAATTTTTCTCTAAACTGTCACTACAAGACCATTGATATTTTCCATTCTGAAATATGCCAACTGGAACAAAGTGATATTCAGTTACTGTTTAAAAGTGAAAATACCCAAAAAAGGAGATTTCAATAAAGCACAACATAAGACAGGAAAACCATGATGAGGAATTTTCCACAGTAATGTTGCTAAATTTAAACCATGTCGCTAGCAAAATATTCACCTATCAGGCACCATCACCACCACCACCACCACCACACTATTCACTGGTTAAGTAAGAGCAGAATAGTTGCCCCACATCATTAAAAAGTAAATGAACAAACAGAAATCACCTTAAATGCTCGGTCATATTATGCCACTCCCTCTGCTTAACACCCCACAGTGTTTCTCCTTAGAAAAAAGTCCAAAGTCTCCAACCAGGATCACAGGAGCTCCAGATTTCTCTGTTCTCCTGGATAATTCCTCTTTACCTTTCAGCTCACAGCTCACATGCCACTGCCTCAGAGATTCTTCTGTCTACCCAATCTAAACTCTGTGCACCCTTTTCCCACAGCACCTTATTCTTTTCCTTCACTGTGCTTTTCACAATGTGCGATTAAATGTGTAGTCACATGATTACTTATCGTTAGCCTACTCATTAGACGATTAGCTCCACGCAGACATGTTTTGTTCACTGCAGTATATCCAATACCTAGCATGATGCTTGGCCATAAAAAAGTGGATAAACACTTGTGAAATATATGAATGAGTGAATAAATCACTAAATGCCCTATGTCTATGTAACAGAACTGCCAAAAGTAAAACAGGACTTTAGGTTTTGTTAAAAATTATATAACAGGAAAAATACCTTTAAGTACTACTATTCCAAGAGCAAATATGTACACAAATAAAGATTACACAATAGTAGCACATACTTGCCATCCTCATCTGACTAGCTGGGACACTGGCACGCATGGAAGACCCAAAGGTCCCCTTTTCCAGCAGCAGAGGGGTACTCCCTGGTCTGCTCCCAGATTGTGGGGCAGAGGGAAGGAATAACATAGTTGAAAGACCAAGTACTCAAATTCTAACAATGGTAACCACACCCACCCATCTAGGTCTCACTTTTACGATCCAATCAAAGATGACCCTTTCATTACCAATACTGCAGAATCAGAAATTTCAGAGCAGACAAACCACTGCTGACTCAGGTCAAACAACTTCTGCCAAGAACCACCACACACCATGGCATTGTGAGGGGAAATGGAGTGAACAAGAAGACAGACAAGAAGAACAATCCAGCAGGGCCGGGGAAGGGCCCAGAGCCAGGGACTCACAAAGAGCGGTGCCAAAAGGCACCAGAGAAAGAGAATCTGGGGTGAAGTCAACATATAACTGGAAAAGCCAAGTGGGCTAACAACCGTGGCAAATAAGGACAGGGTAAAGGGCTGGATGTCTTGATGAGATCAGATAAGAAAGTACATGCATACACAAGTAGAAGGAACTGGAGATTATGGTCACTTTCAAGTGAAAGTGGGCTATAAGTTCCACTATACCCGTGGGGAAAGCGGAACAGAAGGGACAGGCTCCAAAACTGAAAGAGTTAAAGCACTGTGAACCATGGATGCTAATGCACGGTTTAATGGGGTCAGGTAAAAACAGAGATTGCGGTAGGTACTGAGTCACTGAAATATGCAGAAAGAGAACTGTAGGTCGGTGAGGTCAGGAGAAGCAAGGGAAGAGGTAGTTTAAATTAACAACGTAGGGCTGAAAAGAAGAGACTGAAATGGAAACAGAATGAAATCATTTCTAGCTCTATGAACTGGAAGAGATGGAAAGAAGAATAAAAAGAGTCTACTGGTGAAAAACCAGGATTCAGTTGTGAGGCAGCAGGAAGAGCATTCGAAGAAAAGGCTCAACATATGACACTTTGTCTAGGGGCCAACAGAGCAGCAGGAGTGGCAGGGCAAAGCTGACCAGGGATGGGAGTTTGAGAGAGAACCAAAGGAGTGAGGGATTTGTGACTAAGGTGCTAGGTTCAGGTAGGACGGAATACTACATACAAGGCCCTCAGTATACAGGTACCAAGATGAGTAAAATGCCCAAGGGAAAGGCAACATGGCGGGTATTCGGTCAGCTCACAATAAATATGTCTGGTCTACTCTTTTCCCTTGGCCATGATTGACTGACCCAGGTTAGGCCTATCAGATTCTCTTTCTTGAAAACTTAAAACCCTTAAAAGAAATAGAAGGTAGCTGGAGACAAGTCACTTTATAACACCCTTGAGAGAATTTCTGTGTTAACTCTTGTTGATACTCCAGTTCTCCTCTCTCACAAAACCTCGTTACTCAACTTCTCCCAATTCTGAGAGCTGTTCCTACCCTAACTTGTAATAGTTTCTCCATTTTTTCTTTTTTTTAAGACAGAATCATTTCTGTTGCTTATAACCAAAGTATCTTACCTGATTCAACATGGCTCCTGCCTACAGCCAACTCATTCATTTTATAAAGGAGGAAACTCAGGCCCTGAGAATATATTTTTCCCAGGTTACAAGACCAAAACCCAATTTTCCCTACTACTAGCACAGTGGGCGATATTTTTAAACACAGATTTAGACAGACAACTACCAAAAGATTTATAAACTAAATAACTTCAGGTAAAATCTAGGTGTAAAGGTAAAACATAAAAAGCTAAAACTGGAGCAGATGGAGGTAGGTGAGGAATAAGGAAGAGCTATTGATTTTCCATAGTAGCTACTGGAAGATATATTTCATATTCTATCATAACATAAAGCCTGAGTAATCAATGATTTCTACAAAAAAAATTTAAATATCTGAAGCCACTGTATCAACATAAAATCTAAGATAAAAAAAAAAAGTACAAAGGCACACAGCCAGAGGCAGCAAAGATAAATGTCAACACAGAGACAAAATTACAAGGACCACGTCTATAATATCAGAATATCTCTGGCACTCATCACACGCTCAAACACATTTGTCTTGGATATCCTTCTCCACCAAAGTCTTTGGGCTACGAAACGTTTCTCATACTTCCTTGACTGTCTGAGATTCTGTTGCTGTTCCACTTCCTCCTCCTCTCAGATTCTTTGCAAGGCTGACTTCCTCTGTCTTCCCCATAAGTGTCCTTCCCTTCCTGAAACTTTTACTTTATTTCCCTTTCTCTAGCCAAAAATTTGGCCGCTAGAGATTAATCTTTCCTGTTTCCTTGGTGTCTGATGTTCTGATCTAACATTCCCTCATCAACACAAGACAATCTTAATGGGTACATTCTAGCAAACTTTTTCCATGGCACTACTTCAGAAACAACACAGGAGCTTTTTTAATAAAAACATTAACAAAGGTGATCTGTTTCTAAGACTGAGTATAAATACCATATGTGCTTTAACGAAGCTATTCATTTCCTTTTGAACCACGGGTTTTCAGTAAAAATGGGAATCAAGTCTGTTATTTATTCCAGATGGTCCAAACCCATTATGATAAATAAACATGTACAGCCAGTGCCCCATATGAAATACTTCAAGTAAATACAATTATTTTATAGAAAAGGAATCTATGTTATAGATTAAAGAATTTAATTAAAAGAAAATTTGTCATAAATCTAATAAGCAGAATATACCAACCAGAATGGAAACTGTCTTCTCTCCTCTTATATATCAGAAAACAAATGAAATAATCATAAGAAATTAACATTTTACATACTTCAAACTTGAGAGGAAACATGAATAGTAGACTTCTTACAGCACTCAGCTCTGTTTACTTCCAATCTTTTAATAATTACAAAAATTCAAATCCGTGTACATGTAGTTTATGTGAAAACACCTACTACTCAATTAAGAGAAGGAAAATAACAACTCTTGATGAGTTGTATAGCAAGATTTAATACAAAAACTCTCTTTAGGATAAAGAACATCATTTATTTTTCAATCACAACTATTCTAAATTGATATACGCTGGTTCCACTATATCCTAAAGCAGTGGTTCATCACGGGGTGAGGGGAGGAGAGGGTTTGCCCACCCCACCCCCAGGGGACATTTGGAAATGTCTGGAGACATTTTTGGTTGGCAGCTGGGGACTGGGGGGTGTGCTACTGGTATCTAGTGGGTCAAAGCCAAGAATGCTCTAAATACGCTACGATGCATAGGACAGCTCTTCACAACAAAGAATTATCTGGCCACAAATGGTTAAGAAAGTCTGTTCTACAGAGAAAGAGGACTGAAAGGACAAGGAATAACAAGGAGTAGCTGTGAATGCCCATCTGCAAAGGCCCTCCCAGCTCGCAGGAGCCACCTACCTTGGAGGCCTGCGGAGTGGATATCACGTGGACCATGCTGGGTTTGACGCCGTTAGCCTTCGGCCGCTTATAGAGAGCAAATCTGCTTTTCCTCCGGCCTCTGTCTCCATTAGGTAAAGCACCGTTGTACCTATAAATGGAGATGAAAGAGTTCATTTATTTACAGATTTTAAAAGTTTTAAGAATAAAAGTGAGATAGAATAAGAGAAGAGATAGGAATGGTCATAAAGAATTGCCCACTAAACACCCCACAAAAGGAATGGGCTGCAGAACCGACTTCAGCTGTAATGAAATTCCAATCACTTCCAGAAACTTAATTTGAGTGATCTACAAAGTAATTATAGGCTTCCTATTCTATAAAATCAGACTCTTCAAATCTTTTGGAAAGAGACAGAGTATAAATAAGCAAATGAGAATTCTGCAGAGGCCGTACTAGTGCTGGCTCAATTCAGCCAGCGTCATTCTAATGGACCCCTGAGAAACACTCAAGAAATATTTTTAAATGAAGTAGTTAGAAAGTAGCATGCTAATTAAACTTCATCTCTCATTCTCAAATCATGTTAATGTAAGATCTTTATTTGTAAGAAGACCAAATTTAATTACTTGCATTCTTAAAAGTTCTGAATTCTCTACATCCATTCCCACTTCTATTTGAACCTACACTGTCAGGTTAGCAAAATTAACTTGCAAAAATTAAACATAAAATCTGACTCTGCAAGAAGATTGCCCATAAAAAGGCCCAAAAGTAAAAAGATGAGTTTTAGTCCACAAACTGTCAAATAACTTAAAAAGTCACCTGGAAAACATATAATGTCCTTAAGCAGATTTCCTGCATTAATACCTTAAGCTAATATCAGTGTTTAAGAGACACAGGATTGCAAGGTAGTGCTTCCATTTTCAACTGTACTTTCTGACTCTGGATGCTCTGACCGTTGTCTCACGTTGCCACACTGACATGAGTATTCCCCACCTCCCCCTTGGCAGAAGATCTTTTCAAGAAGAGAACCCAAAGAAGGGGAAGGAATCATTTAAGACTGACATGGATAATACTACAGCTCCAAGGCCCCCTCAGAACACCAGTCAAGGGCAGCACACCTGGTGGTCCGCTCCTCTCCTAAAAGTCTTGCCTTTGCCACTTGTCCAGTCACATCCAGAAGAGCATGGTGGCCCAGAAGGCAAAGGGACCTGAGCCTACCGAGGACATCAAAAGTCAGAACAAAAGCTTTTGGGTTTGTTTTACATTTCAGTAGCTACAATAGGACAATGGATTTAAATTATCACCAGAAGTTATTCCTACTATGTTTTGAATTTTTCCATTTCCATCACAAAGAAAAGTTAGCTACATAAAAATGTCTCTAGAACACAGAGATAGTTTACTTCAAGTCTATGCCTCTTCTTTTTCTGAGGCAAGATCATAATAATGTACATTATTTTCTTAAACATATTTTTGATGGCTACTATAATGAACGTATCGATGAGTAAACAATCATTATAAATTCACTTTAATATATTTCCACATCACTTAAATCAAGATGACCATTCTGTATTAAGAGAAAAATATGTGAATCAATTAAAGCCAGGGCTCTAAACAATTTAGAGGACCATTTTCACCACTGTGGCCTAGAGGCAACTGGTAAAAGATCTAGCCAGGTTTGCTGCCCCTCAGGGTTCCCGGCTCTCTGCCGCATCTTTCTCTCCACCAGACACTGCTGGGCAAGAGCACCTAACGAGGAAGAGTGTGCCAGAGCTTTTTAGGGGTCTGCCACAACAACCCTCCCTTCTTGGGAGTCTATCCTTTAACTTCCTACAGTGAGCCCTGGCACCGTGTTGGGATGAAATGGCCAGGCCAGCGCCCTCCCCATCACCCTGGAGCTGAATGGCCGGAGGTGGACATCTGGCCCAAGATAGTCAATGACAGTCTCGTCCCGGAAAACACAAAACTAGGACTGAGAGACAACCAGCCAATCTCTGCGGATGGCTGGAGCTGTAAAACATCAGCGCAGGCGCTGTGGGGACATCACAATCTGTCACGTGACGGAGAAGCAGAGAAGCGAGGACTGGAGCAGATGAACAGAGACAAGCAACAAGAAGCGATGGAAAGAGGATCCTTAAGGGCTTCTACTGGCCGCTTCTACTCTGATCCTTGTTCATGAAATTCTTCTTAGTTTCAGCTAACTCAGGTTGGTTTCTGCTACTTACAACTCCAAAGCCGTATCTAATATGAAGGGAAAAACACAAAAACCAAAAATGTCAGCCTTAACATATGCAGAAACATTTTAATTTAAATTGCCTGAGCATAGCTGCTCAGATATTACAGGTTAAGCAAATGATACACCAGTCTACTTGCAGACTGCCTCCTTACTTAGTAATCTAGATGATGATCAGTGAACAATCCTACTGGAAATAATGAAGGTAACAGTGGAAAACCAGTGCCATGATGAGACAAGTTTCTAATTAGGTTAAGCTACATGGTCACTCATTCAACATTTATAACTCCAAGTACTAGAGCTACAATGATGAATTTCTGCTTCCCTGTCTTCAGAGCTCTCCTCTTAAAAGCAGAGAAAGGCACAAAGACAAGTGGGATAAAACACTTATGCAACAAGATGCACTAGTCCCACAAAGCACATGGGAAAGAGGCATTAGGGAAGGCTTCATGGAGGAGACACCACTCGAACCGTCTTGAAATGTGAACAAGACTAAATGGGGAATGTAGGGCAACAGTATGCACAGAGGCCAGGAGGAGTGTAGGCAGGTCAGTATGTGAGAGCAGAAAGTTCAAGATGAGAGAAGTAGTGGGCTAGGAGGGTAAAAGGTAGGAGGGACCAGATAACAGCCTGGAACTTCACGATAAGGGGCATGGCTTTTTCCCCTAAAGGGAATGGTGAGTTGGTAAGATTTAAGCAAAGGACTAACATGACTGGATATAAAGTAATCGCTGGGGCAGCACAGTACAGGATGGATATACAGGTTAGAGACAGGAAGATCAGAAGGGAGAACTATCCTAACCATAGGCGGAGTGTAAGTGGGTTGGATGGGGCCTCCCAAAAGATATGTCCATGTCCCAGAACTTGTGAATGTGACCTTATTTTGAAAAAGATCTTTGCAAATGTAGTCTGGGATCTGGAGACGAGATCATCCTGGATTACTGGGGGGCCCTAAATCCAATGACAAGTGTCTTTATAAAAGACACACAGGGAGAGAGAGGAGATGACCGTGTGAAGATGGAGGCAGAGACCAGAGTCAGACAATCACAAGCCAAGGAACGCCTGGAGCCACCAGAAGCAGGAACAGGCAAGGAAAGTTCCTCCCCTGGGGCCGCTGGAGCCTGGCCGACACCTGGATTCCAGAACTGAGGCCTCCAGAACTGTGAGAGAATAAATTCTGCTGTTTTAAGCCACCAACCACATTTCTCGTAATTTGTTACGATAGGTACAGAAAACTATACCAGCCTAGACCAAAGCAGCGATAGCGGAAATGAGTTGGAGGATTAGACAAAAAATTTACAGTTGTTTCAATGCTTGGTGAACATCAGCAACTCCAAGGAAGCTTTATAACAATATGCATGCCTAAGTCTCAAGAGATTCTGGTCCAGCAGTTCTGGGACAAGGCTCCAGGCACGCATGTTTCAAAAGTTCCACAGGTGATGCTTGATTGAAGCCAGTTGAGAACCTCGCTTTTAAAGGAAAAAAATCAATAGTACTTCATGGCCTGTCTGGCTGCACAGAGTGAGGGACAGAGAAAGGGAATGTCACAGAGGCTTCTGGTCTAGGCCAGGGTGATGGCATTATTAGAAAAAGGAACAGGAATTACAGGAGCACCCAGGGGGAGACACTTAGGAGACAAGAGACGTTATGGACTTAGGTGCCTTCACCACGCAGGTGTAACACTTAAAATCATGAGAGCAAAGGAGACTGCTCAAGAGAAAGGTGCAGAATAACGAAGTAAAGAAGGACAGACCCTGGGAAATATAACCACTTAAAGAAATAATCCCTCTTAGTTGCTACTAAGCCAGGGGAAGGTTGCATCACCAAAGACAAGATGAAAGAGAATTTCAACAGTGTTAATCAGTTAAGCGGCCATTAGCAGAACAAGAAGGCACAACCATGATTTGGAAAAGAGTGGGTCATTGGTGACCTCAACCATCTTCAAAACAAACAAGCAAAGCAAAAACAAACAAATCCCTCCAACCTTGAGCCTCACTCTGAGCCTCCACTCTCATTCCCATCTTCTCCCTACAGCCAAGAATCTTGAAAGAGCACTCTACACCCACTGGCCCACCTGCAACACCTGCCGACTCATCACTCCACTGTCACTGGACCTTTGCCTCCAAATCTAAAAGTACATTTGGTCACGTGTCACACACCCACCATCCCAACCACTCTTCCTCCTTAGAGTCTCCCAATGGCTCTCCTATCAAGGAACACAGTGTGGCAAATTAAAGATGGCCACAAATTCCCATTACTTCTCCCATTGAGAGGTGAATCTAATTCTCCTCTCCCTAAACCCAGGCTGGCCTTAGTGACTTGTTTACCAACAGGAGGTGGAGGAAGTAACATTCTGAGACTTCCAAAGCCAGGTCTCAAAAGCCTTGCAGCTTCTGTCTAGGTCTTGTGGGAGCCTTGAGCCGCCACGGAAGAAACCTGGGACCCACCATGCAGGGGAGGCCACACAGAGGCGCTCCAGTTGGCAGTCGCAGCTGAGCCCAGCCTTCCAACCACCCACTAAGGCACCAGTTGTGTGGGTGAAGCCATCTTGGACCCTCCAAACCAGCCCATCATTCAGCTGACTACCACCAAGTAACCCAGTTGATACCACGTGGAACAGAAGAATGGCCCGGCTGAGCAGTGCCCAAACTCCTGGCCCATCATGCAATAAATAAGACAGTTGTTGTTTTAAGCCACTAAGTTTTGGTGTAGTTGGTTACACAGTCATAGATGCCTGGAACAAGCCCCAATCCTTCAGCACAGTCTCCCTCTCCCCGCTTCATGGTGTCTCCTTTGTCACCTGACCTAATTCAAGTCAAGCACTGTGATCTCCTCCTTAACACTATCTCCCCCCTCAATCTAACCTCTCCTCCCCCTAGGGAATGTGAAGTCCATCTCGAGCACCTGACACAGGGCATGGGGCACACGGTGGGCACTGAAACCCTCTGAGCCAACAATGTGACAGGAGGACCATCTTTTGTATAGCGGAATAGAGCCCAGGCATAAAGATGCAATTCTGCTTACAAGGGCAAAATGTTATCATTCCTTTTTTCCATGAAAAAAGGTCAGGATGTTCCCTGGCCTGGCAAGCTTTTCAGCTAGTGAGTTAGTAAAAATAAGATTTCCAAGTGGTGCTGACACACCTGTTCCAGCTGCTGAACAAGGGTACTTCAATTCAAACTCACAAGTTGCCTTTCAATCGTCAAATTTTAAAAAAAATTCTGGAGACTTAAAAACAACTTATTTAGTAAATGTGTGATGAAAATTTTACTTTTCATATATGCAGAGCAAATAGTTGGTCTTAATAGTAAAGGTATTTGGAAGCTGCAATGGACAATGAAAAACCTATGTAAGAAACCTCACAAAGTAATAAAGGTTTTTCTTGGTTTAAAATTCAGAGTTCAAACACTACTGTTTTTTTAAATAACATTTGCTGTGCACTTACTATGGGCCAAGAAAGCCTGTGAGGAAGGCGTTACTCCTCCAGTAGAGAGACAAAAGCCTGGCACAGCTGAAGTGCACACACCCCGCAGGGCCAGGGAAGGGCAGGCAGGACCCGGATCCACACTGGTTCTGACTCCGGACGGCACACTCTTTCCAACAGACCACCCTGACGATGCTTAAATTCAAGGCATTTCTTGGCATACAACACAAAGACACATTCTTGAGAAGACGCCTGCCTCCTAAAAATGCATTTGTGGAAAAGAATTTTCCATAGGAAACAGCAGCAAGAGAGTGGGTGCTAGGGGCTCCCAGTCACATTCTGGAGGCATCACATTTGATCCTAACCAGCCTGAATTCACGGAGCAGCACATACATGCATGTGGGCTGCAGAAGGGGCGGGGCAACGGCACTGAATGATCACATTTCAGAGGCAGCCCGGCTTCTCATCACAGACTGAAGGCTCTGCCCTCCCTGGGAGGCAACATCTCTGTCATGTGCACAGATAAGTCACGAGCAATTACTGCAACCAAAGGAGACTGTGCCCTGCAGAAGAACAGGACAGCAACATCAGAGACAAGCGACACAAAGGCAGGGCAGAGCGTGACACATCCCTGCACCGTGACATGTGTCTCAATGCAGTGCACACTAACTCACCACGATAGTGAATGCACTATTGCAATGTGCGTAAGAATATGCACACAACCAACAAGTGCCTGACATTGGCTCTACACCATTGCAGTCCCAACTCCTTATCATTTAACCTACCGTATGGACCTGGACTTGCCCTGCCCGAATGAACTTTATATACCAAGCCCAACAATGTTTATTTCTCTGGGTCTAGGAAATGCTGCATCTTGAGGGTCTCATAAAATAAACAGTAGACTTTGATTTCCAGCCAGAGAACTAATGATGGCAGCACCATGCAGTCCATCCCTGTGGAGATGACCTGCCGCAGCTTTTCAAACATCAGTTCATTCAGAAAATCTTCCTGGGCTTGGCCTTAAAATGAAACTCTCAATTCCCTATTTCTGGTTGGAAATGGTCTTTGCTCCAAGTAGCTACTTCAGATCTACTGAATATGAAAATACATACATCCATTCAAGAATGCATCAAGTGAAGCGCAAGGGGTGAGTCAGGCCCCAGGGCTGGGTGCTAAGGGGCTAAGGATAGAAAAAGACATCTTATCTCTTGAGAGACGCAGGTGGAGAAGACAGACAAGATAACAGAACTACAAAACAACACTGATAAATGCTAATGAAAGTGACTTAGAAAACACAATGGAAAAAAATAAATCAGAACAGGAAGTTTTGAATTAGGACAAGGCGACATGTCTTGGCATGCCCTACACATGTGATTCCAGTCATGGGACCTTAAGAAGAGTTTTCTACACCAGATCTGTGTGACAACACAGGTCAATCTTCCATTTATCTTACACCACTTGGATTGGATGCTCTTTGAGAAGTTTCCTATTTCTTTGTATACCCACCTTCACCTCTGCATGGTACCTTAAAACTGAAGAGGAGCTCAATAAAACCGTCACCACATAACTGTGGAAATAATACAGTGGTGTAAGGATCAAGCCAGCCCCAGGGGTCAAGTGGTGAAGATTTGGCGTTGTCATCGCCACAGCCTGAGTTGGGGAACCAGACCACGTGTTCCCTGTCAGTTGTCATACTGCGGCAGCTGCCTGTTGCTGTGATGCTGAAAGCTATGCCATGGGTATTTCAAATACCAGCAGAGTCACCCATGGTGGACAGGTTTCAGTGGAGCTTCCAGACTAGACAGGAAGGCGGCCCCAGGCACCCACTTCTGAAAAATTAACTCTATGAATAGCAGCAGAGCATCGTCTGATATAGTATCAGAAAGTGAGAGGATGGCACAAAAAGACCAGGCAGTGTCTGCTCTGCTGTCCACAGGGTCGCTAGGAGTCAGAATCCACTCGACGGAACTAACAATAAAGTAGGGCTCAAGAGACAGGAATTCTAGCTCCAACGCTTTTCCTAGGTGTGAACTTACCTCAGATGGGCCTGTTTCCTCAGCTACAAAGTTAGCAACACAAAGTTACCAATTCAGTTTAAAAAGAGATTCCCAAACCTCTTTCAAACATTTCAATTCAATATGGACATGGAAGGCATTTCATCCTACTAAATACAGCACCCTGTTTAAGAAGGGTGAAGGCTGTGGCCGTCACTTAACGACTGGCTTTCATGTGCTGCTGCAGTTCCAAGACTGAAATCTCTATGGCAGGTGAGACGTGGTGATTATACTTAGGTTGCCTTCTCCTTACCTTGAGGTTTTCTAGCTTCCCCATACCAAAATATGCCCCAAGGCGAAACATGAGCAAGTTTTTTCTATCAGGAACACAGTACCACCCCACACTCAGTAGGTTTTAAGCCGTTCTTCCAGGGCTGATCCACCAGTACTCCCGTCCAGCCACCCTGCAGCAAAAGGCAGGCAAGGAGACCTATCCTGGCTCTGCGTCCAACCCCACAGGACTTTGCCTAAGTCCCAGAACTTCCTGGAACCTCACTTTCCTTCCCCATAAAGTAGAAAGGCACAACCTTCTCCAGGGTGGATTTTGGTGCAGAGTGGTGTTGGGAGATGAGGCAAAGTTCTCCAGCTCAGGAGAGGCCCTGACCCCAGCCTCACCTACACTGACCCCTGGGCAATCCCTCCATTCTTTCCTGCATTCACTCAATTCCTGTTGACTCTGGAGGGTCACACTTCCCTACCGGCTTCTTCCTCCAAGAAGGCCACACAAAAGAAAAAAACACACAAAGCAAATCCAGTCTACCTAAAAAACAAAACTGTTTATGAAAAGAACAACATTTATTATCTAATATTTAGCCATTGGCTTCTTTTCTCCTCCCTTTTTCATTTCGAATTGGTACTGTCATTGAATCACAAAAGAAAAAGTTTTTTACTGTACTGACTCTTTGATTTCTGAGCATTGCTGGAGGGCCGACAGCACAGCATTTTTCACTGAATACTTGAAAGTATGCAAAGCGTCAGGAATAGGGAAGGCTCCTTATGTTACTCTTAAATTCTGCCGTTGGCTCCAATAGTCCAAAATATCTCCGATTAAATACATATTAATATAACATTAGTGCTTTATGTCAAAGAATCTATTTTTTGCCCTATAGGTAAAAATTATTTTTAAAGTATTAACCTGGAGTATTTTTCATTCCTAAAAGAAGAGAAACTATCACATGAAGAGAAAAAAATCAAAGTGTAGCAAGAAATGGATTTGATATAAGGTTTATACAATTCAAGAACAATCAGGTGAAGATTTATCATTATATCTTATTCTTGAATTAGTGCCATCTCATACTCCACACTTCTTTTTCTATTTTACCAATTAATAATTTTGAAAAACAGATTAATCCCACATATTCCTTTTTTATCACTTTGACATTTGCTTATTTTAACCCCTTATCATCTAAATTAAACGGCAGGTGCATAAACTCTATGTGGTAGACTGAAATACTGGTCCTAGTCCTGTGCTCCTCCCTGAAGACTTTTCCTCTGCCATGACTACAGCTCCAGTTAGCTTCCTTCCCTTGACTCTGGGTTGGGCCATGTGACTTGCTTCGGCCAATGGGATGTTAACAATCATGATGCAAGCAGGTGCTTAAAATGTGCTTGGCAGCTGGGATTACCCTCTGGTACCTCTGCCATAGCCATAGGAAGAATAGGTCCCAGGCCACCTGCCAAGAAGATGAGAGACACTTGGAGGAGATCCCAACCACATAAATGCAGCATGAAGCAAAGCCACCTCAACCAACCCATAAACTCATGAGAATAAATGACTGTTGTTTTAAGTCACTGAGTTTGGGGATATTGTGTCAGACAGCGTTATATGGCAAAAATTAACGTCATAAATTTCAAAAGCAAATTAACTTAAGTAGCTTCCTCAGTGTCTACAGACTTTTGGCTAAAAACACATAAAATATCAAATACATACCCATCGAAAGTTTTATATATAAAGAACAGTCTTTCACTCTGAAGGAAGATGTCTAAAATTAGAAAATTCTAAATGTGCCCCTTTTTAAATTGACTATAAGAAAATGGGACTTCTTTTAAAAAAGCATACTTCTTAAACAAAGAGGAATATGAAATATCAAATTGTACATCTTATTTTTTCTTTTCCATAAGTCATAGGTCAAAATCTGTGGTCCTTCAAATAAGCTATATAATGTGTGAATACAAAAGTCTTAATCTCTAAAAATCAAATTTAGACATAGAAGAATTAGGATAAAATCACTAATTATTTAGCAAAGCACTGATTCTTTTAAATCTGCTTATACACAACTTCTACTATAGTAAGAGGCATCTAAAAGTTGAGCATCTCCAAGGCTGCCTAAAAAGGAAGCATCTTACTCTAGCACTGGGCCCATCATCTCACATGGACTAAGGCATGGGCATTTCAAACAAAGAATTTGATGGTACAAAGAAATCTGATTACTGGCCCAAAGTCTGAGTAAGCCAGAAATCAAAACTAGCATTGGAATCTCTTCCATATCATAACTTATTATAACTGTTTCTAACCACTAAAATAATTACTTCCAATCTCTTCTCTTTTTTTTAATTTCATGGCATGCCTCTTACTACTCCTAAAAAGAATCACACTAATGTATGCTTTACTTCACTAACGTTTGTTTACTTTAAACTTTTAGAGTACGCATAGGGAATTTTTAGAAGGTCCTAGAAATATGGACTCGCCAGAGCAAGCAAATCCAACTTTTGAACATTACTGGGCTAATTACTCACTAAAGAGATATACAATTGATGCTGTGTGCAATAATTAAGTTCTCAAAACAATTTGTTATAGAGTTTATTAGCTTCATTCAATTACCCAAGACAGATTTTGGGGGGTGAGGGGGGTGATTTCATACCAAATATAAACACTTTTTAATGAGCTACAAAGCATAAAGCCATTCGTAGCTTTACATCATGCATATTGATGCTACAGAGATTCACTCTCTCTCATATAACTTTTCTAAAGAAGACTTTTCTATTTCTAGAATACCTACATAATATAATAGCTGAAACACAAGATTAAAAAATATTAGAAATAAAAATGCATAAAAAATCAAGTTTATTTCACAAAATGGAAGCACTCTCTAAAACCACATTTTATAACAGCATAGTAGTAGGTGAATCAGATCAATTACACAAAAGGGCTTCGGAACCTCTCTGTAGTAAATGATTTTTTGTAACAACCAACCCTTCAGTGCTACACAGAAGCATATTATCTAGAAGTTAATTTTGGTTTGGAGCATTAACCCCCAGTTGCAAAAGGAAAAGAAAAAATCTTTATATTCACCATGAAAATACATTATCATTTACTACAAATAATAAACTACTTTTAATGGATACTAGCAGTCAGTCAACAGCCATGTACATAATCTGAATACAGGGAGTATCTTATCAAGAATCCAAGAATCAGAACGCATTAGAAGTTCTCCCTCAAACTCTCTCAATTTATAAATTCTTGAAATATAAGAAGATTCTTAGGAAATTTCTAGCCATATTCAGAAAGGCAGTTTGAGACCTACAAATGACCTCAGATATATACTGATTCATTGTTTAGATTTGCATTGTCTTATATGGTAGCCACTAGCCACATTCAGCTATTTAAACTTCAATTCAAATTAAATAAAATTAAAAATTCAGTTCTTCACACTAGCCACATTTCAAGTGTTCAGCAGCCACAAGTGGCCAGTAGCAACCACAGTGGACAGCAGAGCTACAGAACCTTTCCATCACCACAAAAGCCAGATTTGACAGTGCTAGTATAGGTGTTCAAGCAAGCCAAATCAAGACGCATCCTTAGGTTACCCAGCCAATTGGTAGTAGGATCCTGAATCCTAGTTCAATTCTGTCCTCAGGATTTCCAGAATTTGGCAGTTTTTGGGCACTGTGTTTCTAAAAGAGTTCCTCGGAATAATGCCAGAGTCTAGAAGACATTCTCAAACTCCATCTCTCTGCTTGAAGATGTTTTTCTATCTGGTAATTAAGAAAATGTCCCAATTCCTTTCCAGGGAAAGGAAACATTCTGGTATCAAAAAGTATATTTTGCTTGAGGCCAAAGCATTTTCTCTAGGGACACACTCTGGAATTTGCAATGTAAGTTGTGGCAAAGTGTGATTCACTTACAAAAATTCACTTTATAAACAACTTCTCAATTCAGACTAATACAGATACTGAAAAGGCATTTGACAAAATTGCTCATCCATTCCAAATTAATGGTTTTAAAAGGCAAGAATAAAAAAATATTTCCTTCCCATAATTTTTAAAGGTGAAACAGTAAAAGTGTTTGTATTAAAAATCTGGGAAAAAAAAGGATGTGAATTTCATTACAGCCAAAGTCTGTTTTGCAGCCTGTTCCTTTTGTGAGGTGTTTAGTGGGCAATTTCTTATTACCATTTTTACTAAACACTGTTCTAAGCCTAACCAAAAACAGTGAATTAGAAATAAGGGGTTTTAACTGTAGGAAAAAAAGATATAAAACTAGTGTTATTGCTATAATAATTAAAACAATGTATTACTTGAGAACAAAAACCAGAACCAATGGAACAGAAGAGACACTCCTGAAATAGACCCTTGACTACACAAGAAAGTAACAAAAGATGAAGCAAGGACCACCAGTCAATAGGAAAGAAGTTGGATTATTCAATCGTGTATGGAAACCAACTAGCTACTTTGAAATATAAAAACTGTTTAGAGCCTCATCTTACAGTCCACCACAAAATAAATTCTAAAATACTCAAAAGATAAATGTGAACAATAGTCATAAAACCAAAAAAGAAAACAAAGTTGATTATTTATCATATCCCTGACTTAGTAATAAAGATAAATAATAAAGATAAATGTAGTGGAAAAAATTACCAAGACTGATACACTTAAATATGCAAACATCTGCAACTTGTGCATATCAAAAATTATAAAATCACATATCCAACAAAACTAGAAAAAACACTGGCAATAATATGACAAAAGCTTAATATCTTTAATAGGTAAATGTTTCTACAAGTAAAGGAAAAAACACAGACATCCCCATAGATACATAATAGAAAAAGAGCCAAAGAACATGAATAGAAAATTCAGAGAAAAAATAATGGTTAATGAACATTTTTTTAAATGTTCAATCTCATCGGTAATTCAAAAAATGCAAATTAAGGCAAGACTTCATTACTTGCCAATAAAATTACCAAGCTGTTGAAATGACACAGCACCCTAGTATACCTCCGGTGAGAATGTTAATTGGTACACTAAAAGTACTCATGTTTTTTGACCTAGTAATTCTAACCTGAGGGATCTATCCTCAGGACATAATTCTGAAATGCAAGTCAAGTTTTATGCACAAAGATGTTAACTATGTCATTATTTTTAGTGGCAAAAAACTGCAAATAACCTAAATGTTCAATAATAACGGATTAAGTAGATCATGTAATTCTGCATGATAAAAATATATTTACCACAAATTCTTAATAGTAATGAAAAAGGATTACGAAAACCAGAAAATACAAAATGTACGTATGGTATCATCTCTAATATGTTCAAAATATTTAATATTCATAGGAAAAACTGAAATAAATATACCAAAATATTAAGTGATTATTGCTAGACTGTATGTGATTTAATTCTTATTTATATTTTTCCATACTTCTAAATGTCTATGTTGACTATATTTTTTTAAACCATAATTAAACATTTTTTAAAAGCATATATTTCGTTAAATAGGGTGGCCTCATTCTTTTAATTTCTAATGGTATTGATCAATTTATATCTGAAACAAGACCCAGAAATAAAGTCAGGCCTGAGGATGGGAAGAGGATTTAAACCTACACTCAACAGAAAGCAACGATGTGCCTACACAGTGAAACGGCTGCTTTCAGACACTGTTTATGCATGGATTAGCTTGGTTTTTCACAGCAGGGGAAGCTGTTACACTATAGAATACCATGCACCTATCATTCTGGTACTTTTTAAATTTTTTTTTTTTTTTTGTGAGGAAGATCAGCCCTGAGCTAACATCTATTGCCAATCCTCCTCCTCATTTTTTTCCCTTTTTCTCTCCAAAGCCCCAGTAGATAGTTGTACGTCATAGCTGCACATCCTTCTAGTTGCTGTATGTGGGACGCGGCCTCAGCATGGCTGGAGAAGCAGTGTGTCGGTGCGCGCCCGGGATCCAACCCAGGCCGCCAGTAGCAGAGCACGCGCACTTAACCGCTAAGCCACCGGGCCGGCCCCATCTGGTACTTTTTAAATGTTAAAAATTCTCCAGTTTTCTACTTCTACTACAAGTACTCTTGACATAGATATACTTAATTCTTTTATGTAGAATTGTAGTCAAAATTTTAACTCGTAATTTATCATTAGTGTACAAAAATGGTTTCTAAGGCCCAAAGACACAGACTTTTGAAAATTTTAAATCTGAAAAATCTGTTACTGGATTAATTGCTAGTGGAAGAGAATTCTCAGCACACTAATGAGGCCATGTCAAGCCTTCGTTCCTCTCCCATGCGCCCATCCTCCTGATACTGACTCTCCAGATGAACAGGGCACCAGGCTCTACATCCACACCTTGACTGATGACAAGAGCAGGAATTGCAGGCAACACACAGAATTAGCAGCCTGATATGTATTAAAATTTGAGTAGATCAGGATTTTTCATACTGCCAAAACCAGTATATACAGAACCCTGTTTTCCATAATAGTTACAGCAGGACTACTCAAAACAAACCAATAAACCAAAAAGATCATTTTCACATGTGCTTGTCAAGTGAACTAAAGAAAGTTAAGCAGGTTTTCCTGCTCTCATCCTCACAGCTCTTTTTTTTATTATTATTTATTTATTTTTTTGGTGAGGAAGATCAGCCCTGAGCTAACATCCAACGCCAATCCTCCTCTTCCTGCCAAGGAAGATTGGCCCTGGGCCAACACCCGTCCCCATCTTCCTCCACTTTACACGGGACACCACCACAGCATGGCTTGACAAGTGGTGCATCGGTGCGCGCCTGGACCCTCGGGCCACTGAAGTGGAGCGTGCGCCCCCAACCACTACGCCACCAGGCTGGCCCTCACAGCTCTTAACATGCTAACACACCCTATAAACCTCCAAGTGTAAGATACAGTATGCGGTATTTCCCAAATCTATCTGACCTAATATGCTACTGTCATGCACATGAATAACCATTTCCTGGAATAGTGCTCTAAGCAGCAAAGTTTGGGAACTGCCAATGTGTACATACCATGCGGCTCACTGTTACTACAAACACATGGGATAATGTCTTGAAGAAAAAGCAGAAGGAGTTAGAAATAACTGGATTGCATATTGCCTTTCCCATTAATACACCTTTTCTAATCGACATCAACTGGAAATGGATTTCAATATATGAAACTTCACTTTACAGCCATCTTTTAATGACTATATCTACTATAAGGAAAAATGAATGTTATAATTATAAATTAATATAGTTATAAATAGAATGTTTCTTTTAATTTACTTCCTTGGTATATTAATGACAAGCTACAGCAAAAGAGGAGCTAGAAATGAAAAATTGAGAGGTCAAAACCATAAACACAGCTCATAAACCTTTCTCATCCTGACCCAAGGGAGGCCTACACAAGACCTGTGCAAGACAGTAGCCTAAAAGTTCCTGGGACCTACAGTCACTATAATAAAGCTGTGGCCACCCAGCAACCTCAGGTAATGAGGCAGGCTAGGGAGCCCCTGTCTCTGGTTTTTCTCCCATGGAAGAGACTGTTCGTTGTCCCCCAATACTCATTCTCCCTTCTTCCTTTTAGTAAAATAATCATCACAATCACTGACATGTATACAATGCTTCCTTTGTGCCAGGCACTGTCCTGAATGCTTTACATGTATTAACTTAACGCTATCCTCACCATAACCTCATGAGGTAGGTACTCCTATTACCCCCATTTTAAAGACAAGAAAATAGGCACAGAGAGGTTAATCAACTTCCCCAACGTCTCATAGCTATTCAGTGGCAGAGCTGGGACCCTAACCAGTCCATCTGAGGGAAACCCCCTCAGGTTCCCTTGCAGCTAGGTGTGTCATGTGAGTGTTTGGGACAATGAATAGGATCATAAATGATGTATACAACTTCTGACTCCTCTCCTTAAAGTTGAAACCACTTTCCCTGACCCTTCTCTTCCCTGAGGGCTGGAACACAGTTGGGAGACAGGACAGCTTGTACTGTGTTACTCCCTGAGAGTAACAACGTGAAAAAACCTGGGTTCCTGAATGACCTTGAAGACTACAGCAGCCATGGACTGCTCAATGTTGGGCTATTTCACGAGAAAGGAAACATCTACAGTCACGTGCCATATAACGACGTTTCAGTCAACAACAAACCGCATATATGACGGTGGTCCCATAAGATTAGTACCATAGAGCCTAGGTGTGCAGTAGGCTATACCACCCAGGTTTGTGTAAGTACACTCTACGATGTTCACACAATGACGAAATCACCTAACAACGCATTTCTCAGAACATATCCCCACCATTAAGTGGTACATGACTGTATTAAATTTCAGCTATATTATTTAGGCGTATTTTGGAGTATCTTTGCTAAGAGGAACTTAACCTCATTTTGCTTTAGCCCAAAACTTGCTTTGTTTTCTTAAATAAACTCTATTAGTAATTTGTTTCTTAATAACTTGGCTCTCAGCTTTGGTCCAGATAATAACTCTAATTTATTAAATGCTTACTTGACGCTTACTTGACACTGTTCTAAGCACTTTACATGTATTAACTCCTTTAATCTTCTTAACAAACCTATGTGTGTGTGTGGGGGGGGGTCTGTTAACATCTTCATCCAATAGAGGAGAAACTGAGGCAGTGGTTAAGAAACCTGTCCACCATCACAGAGCTAGGAGGTGGCAGAGCTGGGGTGAAAACTCAATCACTCTGATTAAGTCCAGCTGAACGGGTACGTTCACTGGTTGAGGTATTATCAAGTTCATGCAACAGGTTTAGCAAGTTCAGTCCCTTGAAAAACACACAACACTTACAATACAGAGTGTGGTTCTAAAACAGGTCTGTGTAAAGCACTAAGGAGCATCAAGGATGGAGCACCAGGGCCAGTTCAGTAGGGGGCAAGATAAACCAGGATCAAAGAGAGTTCACAGAGGAGACAACTGTACAGCAATGCGTTGGACTGGAAGTAAAAATTCACCAGGTAAATGGGGGAAAGGGACAGAGAGAAAAGGAAAGGACTACATATGCAAAGGCTATATGCCATTAAACCCCTGCAATTGCTCCCAGAATTAGCACAGATGCTTAAAAAAGGCTGCACAGGGTCCTGTGAGTGCGTGTGGGCAGACAACACTGGCCCAAAACTGGTCAGCAGCACGCGATTTATCTTCAATCTCATTTTTCACCTTTTCCTTCTAAGCTCCAGCTGTAACCATGGTAAAGGTTCTTGAACCTCTCATTTCCTTAAGATCTTAACACCCAAAGGGCAGAATCATTTAATGTCCTTAGACTTCGGTCTTCTTCTCTGTAAAGTTGCATCAGATTTCTCAGGATCTAGAGTTGAAGGAACTTTGGGCATCACCTAGTCCAGCCTCTCCACTGCTGCCAAGAGTCCATTCTGCTATCTCTGAGACAGAGGGCCAACCAGCCCTCCACTGACGGAATATGGCCACAGGGGAGGTCAGCTCATGGTGGGCCCATGTCTCTGTTAAAAGTTTTCCTTATGTTAAATTAAATTTAGCTTCATCATGTTTACCCAGTATTTGTATCAAGTCTTTTCAAGCTACACAAATGAGTCTGCCCCCTTTCCTACCTGACAGCCTTTCAAATATTTAGAATCATAGAAATAAAATGTTGTAAGATATTTCCCAAGTACAGTCATGTGTGGCTTAACGACAGGGACCCATTCTGAGAAATGCATCATTAGGGGATTCTGTCATTGCGTGGACATCATAGAGGGTCCTCACACAAACCTAGATGGGTTAGCCTTCTACACACCTAGGCTATTCAGTACTAATCTTATGCGACCACCATCAAATATGTGGTTTGTCATTGACCGAAATGTGACACATGACTGTGCTATAAACACCTCAAAACATATGTAAAAAGATATTTAAACATTCTTATTTCAAGTATCTACCCCTAAAATTCATTAATAAATAAATACTCCATTCAGTATTGTGTCAGATATAGGCTAATCTGAAAAAATTAAAGTGACTACCGAATGTATTCAAAAATGGTTAAAAAAACTAAAGAGTAATAGATAATGGGATCAATTATGAGATTATATTGGATCAATCAACATAGATGGCATTCATTAAAATACATCTTCATTCTTAAACTCTGTTTAAATGAATTTCTTTACTTTGGCTATACGTGGGGAAATGGTTTCCTTCAAGCTGGCGTGCTGGCAGTTAACACTGGATCTTAATGTTAACCAGCAAACACCCCTGACAGTTACATAGAGCTTTCTGCCAGGGATATAATTCCCATATTATTTCCTCCTCAAACTGTTTTGCCTTTGAAGAGATCAAAGCACTTCACCTTATTTATCCTTACACCTGCCTTGAGAAGGAAGGTAGCAACTATAATTACAGAGGTCTAAGTTATTAAAGTTTCCTCTTAACAATATGGGTAATGTGTATCCCACAGATTTCTAGAAAAGCCATCAATCTTGTCCTCAATGTAGCTAGGGCCAGCATAGAAAGTAATAGGGAAGGAGGACCTGTTAAATCTCCCACCACCACCAAAAAAGAAAGATGCCAGGAAAAATGTACATTCCATACACCAGAGGAAAGACATAAAATGTCCTTTAAAAATAATAAAAGTACAACAAAATATTTGCATTATCCCCTGAAAGATACTTGAGCTCTTAAACCAAGAACAAAAATATAAAGTATGCAATATTTTAAATAGACATCTTAAAAAAAAAATCGAGAGATCCTAACACCTTCACAGATGCTACAAAGGTATGAGAAGTGATATAATCTGGATAGGAACTGCGGCAATCCACTCCTGACAGTGAGGTAAAAACTCATCTAGCAGAATGACAAAAAGATTCTTCACAATTGTGATGTCATTTTAAAAAAAAAAGTCAAGGGTGGGCTCCAATCTCCAAGGAAACTGAAGACACACTTGGTGATGGAATATATTCTTAGGTTTCCTCCCTCACAGCACTGTTTTCATGGACTCCATGCCCCCTCAGGTAGGCATCATTTTATAAAGCATAATTCCACATGTGATTACACCCGGTAAGTTGTAGAAATAAGAAAGGACAAAGAATGAACTGCAGGGTGCAGCATCTCCAACCAGAATAAAGCAGAACTATGCATGAAAGAAAGTTAAGCAGGAAAAGGTACATTGTATGCAAAGCCCTCACTTTTCAATAACCATGGATATGTGGTTTAAAGATTATCTAATAGGTTCACACATTTTGGCATCTAACTTCACAATTCTTGTTTCAATTTTATTACAACTCTGGTTTAAATGTTTTATTTACCTTCACAGAAGGATGCGTATATACTAATTATGGGAGGAAAAAAAAGACAAACCCTAGTATAAAGGATTTGGGTAAAATATAAGTCCACATTTTCCGAGCATGAGGACTTCTGATTACTGAAACGAGTAATACAAGGAGGTGGTGTCTCCTATGCAGCTCGTCCCAGCAGGGGGCTGTGGGTCTAAAGCTCTGGAGGGACGGAAGCAGAGAGCATCGACACCTCCTCCCGATGCTCGAGGACGGCTCGCTCTTCCCACAGCCACCTGCCACCCCCACCCACCTCCTCGCAGGCTCCTCAGCTCTCTCATCTGCGAGTCCTCACTGAGTGCACCCCAGGTGCCCCGCACTGTGCTAGATGACAAGGTGACAAACACGTAAGAAAAGGAGCATATGACCCAGCAGGGGGCAGCGCAGCTCACACTGATACAGTGCTCTGGGTCAAGTTCCAACAGAGAGGTCTGTAGAAGTGCTGTGAGGCACAGGAGGAGGGGGCGGGGAGGGACAGGCATCTGGGAAGGTTTCGGGGAGCCTGGGCACCTACACTAAGTCTTGGAAGGATGAACTTAGGTGTTCAGAGTGGACAGGGGCAGGAAGGAGAGTGTCTCCCAGCAACCACAGCAGGATGTGCAAAGGCTGGACACTCCAAAGAGGCAGGGACATCTGAGCAGCCAAGAGCAGTTCCGTGAGGCTGCAGGCCGTCCATGGGTCCGGAGGCCAACGGGGCAGGCAGGGCCTGCACTATGAAGGCCCTTATAACACAGAAACTTCATGCTTTATCCCACAGTCAACGCACACACATTTTTACATAAACCCTAACAGGGTCACGTAAATTGCTTTTCACTGCTAACATCTCTCCAGCAGCACGGTAAAGGATGGACTGGAATGGAGAAGTGATGAAAAGGCATTCGAAGGCAACAGACGTGGTGGGGACAGGGAAGAGGAGTCAGATGGGAAGAAAAAAAGAAAAGTTTTAAAAATTTGGTGACCCATACGATGCAGGAGGTGAGGGAAGGATCTAGGCTGACTTCCAGGTTCTGGTTCACGTAGCTTGTAGCGCCAGTTAAACAGAGGGAATCAAGGGGAAGGAGGCAGATTTAAGGGGGAAGAGAGATACTGATCTTGGTGCTAAACTTCATATTATGACCAAAGGTATGAAGTAATCTGTACTTCCTGTCTAATGCTATTAAAACATTAAACCTCAACCTGCCTGTTCCTGGGCTGTTTACACATAGAACATTCGGTCTTGTACCAAATCTGATTCCAAGTCAGCCTGTCACACTAATGACACTGTGGTCAAAATACTCCCCAGGTAATGACATAACAATACTCTAATTTTCCTTTTCAACACACACTCAAACCACACACTTAGAAATATCCACTCATCCTCCTACACATTTCTGGCTTTTCGCTCACTTGCTAAAAGCTGGGCCAGAGTATTCCATCACAAGACAGACAGTTATGGGGGTTTTAGCCCAGTTGGAGATCACTATAGACGTATTTTTCCATATTTCAGTGTCTGACAAATAGTTCACATAAAACCAGAGCTCATAAAGAGAAAAAATAATATTTATATTAAACAGAAAGAAAGCAATACCCTCAGAATGCCATCCTACACAATTGGTGCTGGTGTAGGAATTTAGAACATCAGTGGGAGACAAAGAAGCAACCCATCCCACCACAGCGACTGTCACATCTTCTCCTTCCCTCTGGCCCACATGAAGTGCTGCTGTACACCATAACCGTAAGTGACAACATCATGGCCTGGCCAATAAGACTATACACTCAGTAAGATGGTACCGTGTCCTTGGAAAACAGTTTGGCAGTTTCTTAAAAAGTTAAACATACGCTTATCATAAGACTTTGTAATTCCACTAAGTATCTACCAAAGAAAAACTAAAACATATGTCCACACAAAGACATGCAAGCAAATGTCCATAACAGCATTGTTCGTAACAGCCAAAAAATGGAAACAATCCAAGTGTCCATCAACTGGTGAGTGGATAAACAAAACATGGTACACCCACACAATGAAATATCATTTGATCATAAAAAGGAATGAAGTAATGATACATGCTACAACACGGATGAAGCTCGAAAACATTATGTTAAACGAAATAAGCCAGACACAAAAGACTACATACTCTATGATCCCATTTATATGAAATTTCTAGAAAAAGCAAAATTATAGGGACAAAAAGCAGATTAGTAGTTGCCCAGAGCTGGCGGGGGAGCAGGAATTCACTGCAAAATGGCATGAGGGAACACTGTGGGGTGAGGAAAGTGTTCTAAAAGGAGATCGTGGTGATGAATTTATAAATGCATAAATACATTTACTGAACCAGCAAACTGTACACTGAAATAGGTAAATGGAACAGTGTAGAAATTATACTGCAATAAAGCTGTAAAAGAAGAACAGACCACTCATCAACAGAAAAACGAAGACTTTAATCTCAGAGTATTACAACACAAGCAAAATTTCTCTCTCAGCATGTAAACACGAGAATTCCACGATAAGGATTGCTAGAATGCTACCATCAACTTCAAAAGTTCTCCTCTGTAGCATATTCCAACAGTACCAAACCAGGACCTCTACATGCTGTTAGTTCTCTAATTCCTTCTCACCCTTCAAGTTTCACCCTAAACGCTACCACCTTCTCCTACCATCCCAGTGCACCTTGCACATGCCTCCAGTCCAGCACTGAGTCATCATATGAAACTATGTTTGCACATCTCTCTCTTTACAGAACTAATGTTTCTCTAATGGGGAGTCACGGACATTCTTGGGGGTTCATAATATATCAAGAAGCATATCTGCTATCTTCTTTTTCAGCATCCCAGTTTGCTCTGCATTTAGAATCAGGACAGGGCAAACTATTACCACTTTAATTGTCTGGCACTAACAAGAAACCAACAGAGGCAGATCTACTATGCAGATGATGCACTTGGGTCAACAGAAGGCCAAATGAAGTCACACTGCACTCTACAAGAACAAACACTTCAGCAGTTCCAAAAGGGAACTGCTGGTGGGAACTGCTGGTGGGAAGAGTGAGTCATCCCACGGCAGGAGAAGCATGCCAAACTCAAAAATCTTGGCCCTTATGAGCCAATGCAATATCTTGTATTGCAAATGGCGCTTTTGTCTTAGCAAAACAATATCATCTACATATTAAATTAATACAGTTAATTTGGATTTCAGTGACTTTGTAGTTTTATATTTCATTGCAAATTGGCTGTGGTTTATCGTGGTAAAACAGACATAAACATAAGGTGTTTATTCCTAGTTAAGTGGCTGTACATACCTAAGTAACATTATTACAAAAGTAATGTTAAGTCAACACTGGGGGTGAAAGATGATTTTTTTTCCCTTTCAAACAGAACCATGTACTACTGAAGTTAGAAAAACAGTGCACTAGAATATATATGCTTTAATAGCAGAGTCCATATCTTCTCCGCTCTATAGCCCAAACACGGCACAGGAGAAACACTCATAAGATATGGTTGAATAAGTGACAGTTTGCATTATGCTACTATTCCAAAAAGAGCAAAAACGGTAATTGCTACTGTCTGGTAATGCACTCAACTAACCTGTTTTGAAGTTTTAAACTACAGGAAGTTATCCTTTTCTCAAAGATAGAAAAACTGACCAAGCAAAACTTATAGGAGTTGGGGGAGAAAGGAGGGACAGCATGCATTCTGTGAAAGGAATGGATTTCTGTCTTTCAGTGAACTATTTCAATATTAACCCAAAGTAAAGAGAACATTTGTAAAATATTTCCTTGGAATCCAGGATTTAACGCAATGCCCATCTTCTGGTCTCTTTCTACCCTCTTTCAAGCTGGGTCTTCCACCTCATTCTTTTCTCTCAGTGGAAACCCTGGCAGAGGGGAAGCTGGTACTAAAGAAATATTAGGATGGATGGCCTTGTTCACTTTGCTCATTCAACAGCTGTACCAGGCTCAGCACCAAGTTCTGGGGATACAGGGCAAGAATGAACAGGGGACCAGTGAGGATGACAAACAATAAACCAGATTACAAACAACAGGGGAAACTGGAGATTCTGACAAATGCTATTCTCTAGTCACCATTATGCATATAAATTTTACATAGAAAACAATGTTTAAAAACCAAACTGGGATACCGCATCTGTTTCTCACAGAGGAATGGGTTAGCGATTCTGAAACTACTTCATGCACATCCCAGTGTGCCGGTCAGTTTTATGAGTCAATTTGGCTAGACTATAGCCCCCAGCTATGTAACCAAGCTTAATCTAAGTGTTGCTGTGAAGGCATTCTGTAGATGTGACTGAAGTCCACAATCAGGTGCCTTTAAGTAAGGGAGATCATCCTAGATACTCTGGGTGGTCCTGATTCAATCAGTTGAAAGGCCTTAAGAACAGAACTGAGGCTTCCCTGAGGGAGAAGAAATTCTGCCTGTGGGTGGCAGCTTCACCCCACGCCGGAGAGTGCCAGCCCGTCCTTCCTGATGGATGCCCTATGGATTTCAGACTTGCCTAGCCAGCCCCCACAATCACATGAGACAATTCCTTGCGATAAATTTCCTAATATATAACTTCTGGTAGTTCTGGTTCTCCAGTTGAACCCTCAATGATACAACAAGACTGAACAAATAACTAAATATACTGTAGATAATGAGAACCAGGTTTCTCACTGTCTAAGAAAGAAGTTATAAATCAGGAAAGAGGGGTGGCTAGAATGAACTGTGCAGTGTTGGACTGGAATCAGAGGTATCGGTACGAACTAATGGTTTTTAATATATATATTTACACAGACATAAAAATATAGAAGTGATGCAAGCGTAGGTTAGTGTATACATGTTTTTCCTAGCTCTGTCCACAGAGAGGGCCTAGGAGCAATGATATCTCAGCAGCAATGAGCTCACTTAGCCAGATCTCGGTTTCTAAATATCATTATCCAATAAAAGGAACCAAGGCTCCTCGGAAAAGTGGATGATACCAGGGTAGTGGCAGAAACAATACAAGATGAGCCTGAAACTTCTTGTGGCACCAGAAAACAAGGAAGCGCTCGACAGAGGACAGGACATGCCACAAGGACAAAGCAGCCAACCTAATGGAGCCCCACCCGCCCGAGCCAGCACAACTGAGCAAAAGAACAAATAGTAACACTTCCGGATTACAGCCCTCAAATAAAACAAATATCCAAAACTTGATTTTGATATGAACAACAAATACATAAATGGAGAAGGGGCAGCTCTTCCTTAGAGAAGAATTTCAATTAATGAATGCAAAAGGAATGAAGGAAATACAAAAATAAACATTATGCAAACATCACGGTAATAACTATTGCAGGAAAGATCCACTGATGGATGCTAAAATCAATGGAGGCAAGTTTAAGGAAAAACATGAAAATTAGTCTCCAAGTGTCACCCTGAAGACATTTATAAATTACGAAGGAAACAACAGTAACTTTACAGAGGAGAAATTATGCAGACATCACCTTAGCCAAGTGACCAAGGTAAAACATTTCATCTTCACGTTCCCCTGCCGTGCCACACTGAGAAGACCACACTACTTCTGTGGACTTCTTGACAAAACTGCGTAGAGAATATATTAGACCAACCCAAACTGAGAGACAACCTACAAATTAACTGACCAGTACTCATCAAAAGAGTCACCGTCAAGCCATCCCACTACTGGGAATCTATCCAACAAACCGGAAATCAACAATCCAAAGAGGTTTATGCACCCCCATGTTCATTGCAGCATTATTCACTATAGCCAAGAAGTGGAAGCAACCTAAGTGTCCCTCAACTGGATCAAGAAAATGTGGTATATATATACAATGGAATACTAGTCAGCCATAAAAATAAAGACAAAATTGTCCCATTTGCAACAACATGGATGGGCCTGGAGCGTATTATGTTAAGTGAAGTAAGCCAGAAAGAGAAAGACAAACACTGTATGATCTCACTCATATGTGGAATATAAACCAACACATGGACAGAGAAAACTGTATTGTGGTTACCAGGGGCAATGGGGGTGAGGGGTGGGCACAAGGGGTGAAGGGAGACATATATATGGTGACGAACAAACAAAAATGTACAACCCAAAATTTCACAATGTTAAAAACTATTAAAACATCAATAAAAAAAAAAAAGAAAAAGAGTCACCGTCATGAAAGATTGAGGAATTGCCAGAGACTGGAGGTCTAAGGAGACACAGCGACTAATACAATGTGAGATCCTGGACTAGATCTTAGGACAGAAAATAGACATTAGGGAAAACCTGGGGAAATGCAGAGAAGGTCTGCAGTTTAGGTACTAGCATTGCACCAGTGTTGATTTTCTGGTTTTGATCACTGTTCTATGGTTATGAAAGTTGATCACATTAAAGGAAGTGGAGTGAAGGAGGTACACGAACTCTCTGTACTAGTTTTACAATTTTTATGTAAGATTAAAATAATTCAAAATAAAAACCAAAAAAATACCTGCAGTTCAAAAAAAGATATCTAAATCTGGCCCTATATTTTTAAAATGTTTTAAATATAGTACAGTAGTCTGGATCTTTCTAATTTAAAATAAGAAGACTGTGTACTCCTATTTTTACTAAAAATAAATATTATAAATACCAATCTTTAGTGTTTTTAAGAAAGCATGCCATTATAATCTCATCCTCTTCGTTTAAAATGAAATGAAACTAATCTTGAAAAAGGAAATCAAACTAAGAATTTTGTAAAGGACAAATGTATATGTCATTATCTGTACATGAGTGTGCAAAGAGAAGGGCCTGAAAGACTCATTCATTCATTCATTGCTTGATAAATTTCTACTAAGCCCTGGCAATATTTCAAACACATGTCAGCTCTGGGAATACTAATGTGACCTGGTCCTCATGCTTCGCAGAGCTCACATTCTAGGGTGAGAGACAGACAAAAACCAAGTAAATATAAAATAAATGCAAACTAGGATATGGTCTACAAAGGACACAGGATGCTGATGCTGATAGGGAGACTAAGGGGTGGGAGAAAGCAGAACACATAAGCATATACGCCAGATCACCAGGCCTTGGAAGCACTGAACAGTTCAGGCAGCATGTGCTATGATGTGAGTCATGCTGGCCCTCCCCATGCCGTGTGGGTATACCCAGCAGAGGAGCAGGAGGGGATTCGGGGACGGCCAGGGGACACTGCATGGGTGGCAGCTGTTTCCTCTGTGTGGTGGGACCCTGAATGCCTTACTTTCCCCTTCATACATTTCTGTATTTTCCACCTCTTCAACAATGAACACGTTAAAGCTTCCTTAAGAAAAGGCAATTACTTGTAAAAAGAAGTTAGGAAGTATCTCAATTTGCCACTGCTGTATCTGGAGATTTCTAGTAACGTTGCGATTTCCTATTGTAATCCTTTCGTCTAAGAAGAGTGTGTTCAGGGAAACGACAGAACAGAAAATGATTTCATGTTCATATTTGGGAAGAAATGGCTCTATAAGCAACATACTCCAAAAGTTTCTGAAGTCTAAAATCTCTTGGCTAAGAAGCTCAGTTAGCTGAGAAGCTACCACTTCTAAGCATTAAATTCCTAACTCTCTGAAAATTTACTGACCGTAAGACATCCGAGGACCATCACTGGTAAAGGGAGGGAATTCCTGGCATAAGCCCCACATGGTCTCAGACGGCGCAGTGGGTGGGACAAAGCCCCCGTTAGAGATAACAGCATTCAAGGTGTAGCACGCCCCAATTCTGCCCCGCAGATTTTTAAATGGGTAATATATTTATTGCATATTTACTTGAAGAAAGCTTGAGTTTGTTTTAAAGGGTGAGCAAAAATTTAAAAGGCAGAACAGACACCAGGGTCAAGTTCTGCTCATGAGCTCACAGCTACCCCTTATTTCAAAGGCCACCAAAGAGGGATGGACAAGTTCAGGTCATAGTAAATTAGACACCACCACTCATGAAAGAACTCTCCAGAACTGGGAAGATCAGAACTGTGCTGATACCGTGCTGAAGGGCTCTGTGCAGCACACCTGGCACTTGTTTAAGCTCTGTCAATGCCTTCGTACAATGCTACAAAGAAGTTTCCTTGTAATAAAATGCTTCAGATCCCCAAATATGGCCCATGAAACAAATTATCTCCTAAAAACTGTGAGGCAAATTCCACCTCAGAAAAATCTTAGACAAGAGAGGACAGGTGTTTATTTCCCTAACTGGCCATTCACAGGTCAGCCGGTCCTCTGCATGTTGCTGATGCGAGAGCACCGAGGCCTCAAGCAAGATTCTGGTCTAACAGCATCTATTCTAATTCAACTTTCCAGATCTACACACATAGTAGACAGAATAATGCCTGAAAAGTGTTAAGCATTTTCATTTTTGAATCAAATTATATATGTAAGTGGAGTGATTATGCTGTGCACCTTACACTTACACAGTGCTGTATGCCAATTATATCTCAGAAAGAAAGGAAAATAAAACAAGAAACAAGTTATACTTTGACCTCATCCATGGGAACCCCAGATTTACAAGGGAATGGTTCACGACTATGCAACTGCCATCCCAGCCCGGTGGTCCACACCTTGGCACCAGCCTTTTGGGTTCCAACCGAACCACACAAGACTACATTCCTACATCACTGAACTAATGCTCTCTTCAGTTGACAGGACCACTACACAATAAAGTACAAGGGGAAAGAGGATAGAAGCAAACACTCAGCTGGTGCACCAAGTTCCACATGCTCTGGCCAGCACCCCTGCCAGGCTCCACACATCTACCCATTCTCTCAGCCTCTACCCCCCAACGCCAACACTTCCGTGTCTATGGAGCAACTGTCATCTCCTGATAACAAGTGAACCTCCCACTTGTCCACTACACCTCATCGGCTCTAGTTCTTGCATTGTCAACTTCTCCCTGTCTTGTGGTTGAACAAAAATTTCAAACTGAAAACACTACTGAGTCCTTGGCATCAAGTTAAAAACTAAAAATAATTTTAAGCCTTGAAGATTCTCTTTTCCTGCTGTCATTCCATAAGGAGAGGCTGACAAAGATCCACTTAAAGAGGGTTAGTGATCTTGCAGAGGGCTGTGCTGCGTCTGCACATAACCCTTTAATGTAACAGTCTTTACGTAAAAACTCAAAAGTAACCCCTTTTCAAAGAAGGAGTCAATTTCAAGATTTGCTTAAACCTAATGTCCTTTTCTTTTAGATCTTACTGTAAAGGTAAAATTAAAGATACACTATTGTTGTATTTACTGTTGCTTTTACTACTTTTGAAAAATTAATTTGCACCTAACAAGAATATATTCAAATGGGATTCATTTAAAGCAACCATTAGTACTGTTTTAAATCATTTTAAAAGGCTATCTGGGATTGGAGGAAGGAGTTTGTTTGTGTTTTGGGGGTAGGGAGCCGTTATCAACTATTCTTTACAAGCCCTAAAAACATTAATGGGGAAGATGCATCAGTTTTGTACAATCACAAACTTTTCAGATATAAGCACACTCAGCCAAGACACCCTGCTCTGAAGGTACACGTCTGAGCCATGATGCACGACTATTACACCCGGGCTGCATTTTCATTTCACTCAGACACACACTAAGATGTTAACAAGGGAGGAAGCAGAGAAGGTGAGAGGAGGAAAGGCCCATTTTCAGACAACTAATCATTCATTTCTGATGAAAGCCAATTTAAGCAGCAACGAAATGCCCCACCAACAAGAAGCTTCAAATACCAAAATCCCAGCTCTCTCATTTAACAACGAAGCTCGTTTGCAACACTCCTTCCAAAGAAAGGAGCCTGGTTTTACCAACTAGAAAGCTTGCCAAATTGGGGGGCGGGGGGGGCAGGGGGTATAGGATGACTCAAGACTTCGCTGGCCCTAGTGTTTCTGTTCATCTGTGCTAGTGGAATCTCACTGGTTCCAAGAATTATATTTTTAGATAATTAATTACAAAAAACATTGCAACACGGAAGAACAACAGCAAAAGCAAGCTGAAACATACAAGGCAGTACATGCATAAAGAAAGGCCCTCAGAGACTTGACTTAAAAGTCAATCTAAGATTTAAAAAATACACCAAAATATAAACGTACCCAAAGAAGAGGGAAAAAAAAGGAAAGGCAAACAATGGCAAAAGAAGGAACGGATACAGGAAAAGGAGTCAGGTTGCATAAGAAATAAACTTTCTTTTTTTTTGGTGAGGAAGATCAGCCCTGAGTTAACATCCGTTGCCAATCCTCCTCTTTTTTTGCTGAGGAAGACTGGCCCTAGGCTAACATCCATGCCCATCTTCCTCTACTTTATATGGAACAGCCCACAGCATGGCTTGACAAGCAGTGCATCGGTGCGCGCCCAGGATCCGAACCTGCGAACCCCGGGCCACCGCAGCTGAGCGCGCAGACTTAACCACTGCAACACCATAGCACTAAACAAAAAACTACAGGGTACTCTGCTTACAAAATTAGCAATTGCATTCAAACTACAGATATATCAATTTTCAATATAGTTTCATCATTAAGACAAACCTTGAAACTACTAAATACAAAGAAAACACAATATTTTTCAGTCCCACTCTGCCCAGCAGCCCCAGGTCTCTCCCCTACCACCCCACCCTCCCTGACCCATTTGTCTTCCTTCCCTGTCTCTCTCCCGCCCTCCCCCAGGCAGCACCAACCAAGGAAAATGATTGGGTATGTAATGCCCTGCCGTTCAGGGTGTCTGAGAAGCTAAGTACCCAGCTAGATAATTAAGGATTCTGTGGCTTATCCAATGAGTTCACCTCCACCCAGCTGTCCCTGCAACTGTGTCGCCAACATTCAGAAAAATCCCTCCAGCTCCCTGTCGGCAGGATCAGCTTGAATCACTTGCAACGCCCATTCTTTCTCACCACCTCCGCACATGTTCATCAACTTTGTCAGCAGGAAAAAGGGAAAGCCAGGCTGGGAAAAGGCACCTGAGAAAACAAACACACCAACAACACAGGAGAAATAATTGTTTCAACATGAACTAAGTATTTCCATAATCATGCTATGGAGACTTCAAACTAGTTAAATGAATGAACAACAGACATTACTAGACTGACAATATATTGAAAACAATTTGCTGACTGTATCTTTTAGTTATGCCACAAATTAGTTACAGTCAGAAATAAAATAAATGCTATTATTAACTTGGTGGATCAATTCTTTAAAATTTAATTCCATCATTAGTCACATCTAACAGTAAGATCTCCCTGTTCCTTAAATGTGCCAAATAAATCATTTTACAAAGTTTCTCAAGTCAGAGCTTTACAAACTCAAATTTGGCCAATACTCTATTATATAATATTCCTGTTAGGCAGCTGCCATTTCATAGTCTTTCCCTGTACAGATATTATAGAAAATAATAATTCATGAATATTTGTCAGTCTTTGAAAGACAAAAAGAACCACAGAACCACTTGCACTTTGATTTGATTAAAAGGTTGTAGGGCATTCCAGAGACAGGAAATGCTCAAATCCTGGAAAACGCCTTTGCTAGTTCCACGGTAGGACTAAACTCCAAACATAAGTGCTTTGTGTCAAAACCTACATAAAAATACTGTTTTGGGACTCAGCACTTTTTGCTAACTATATGTACAATTTTCAAAGAATACTCCTGAAGTTACCTTTACCTCCTCATGAAAAATAACTACTCTAAACAAAAACAGCTGGTTCTTGGAGAAAGCAATTTTCTGAGCATTGTACTGCTCTGGTAAGCATGGAAGAAACGAAGGCTGCGGTGGGGAGGGGGCGCAGCGAGGGCACGGGCCTGGTCGCTCTGCAGCCTGACACTCGAGAGCCACAGGCCAGCCTCTGGCAGTGGCCATCTGCAGCCAAGGTGGCAGCCACAGGGCTGCCCGCGGGAAACCCGCATCCTGGAGCCTCCCAGAAAGTGTCCAGGTGAAGAAGCGATGGTAGGCTGGGAACTGCAACCAGGGGCAGAGCAGCTCGTTGTCCCCACTTCAGATTGAAATGTCTGGAATCAAGCAACATTCCCGTGAGAATGATCCAAGCATCACTCTTTCTGAACTCACTGCAAAGATGAATCCACGTTTTCCTCCCTAAACAAGGCACACTAGCAACTTCGATCAACTCAGAAGAGTTTAAGATCTTAAATCCCAACCATCAACCTCAAATTGTATCACACAATCTTGTTTTTAAACAACTGATGATCAAATTAGAGATCACACATGAATGTGAGCAGTCATTCTTCACACACTAATGATACTGCTCAACACCCTGAACAGGGAAGCATGCCCAAAGCCACCTTTTCTACACACATGCCCAGCAGAAGACTCACCCCTGAGACATCCTGGAGTGGCCAGGAACTGGGGCCAGGTGCCCTGGAGGGACCCTGGAGAGTCTGCTGTCCTGCCCAAGGATAGGGACCCAATGGCCCACTATGCTCTGGCAGCTCAGGTTTTCATTTTTTTCCTCCACTTTAACCCAGACATGAAGCAATTATTTGTTACATGGCCCAAAAAGCTCTTTGTTCTCTTATAACCCACTCCAACGGCTGAAAAGAAATTTCTCAAATTTCACTTGAGAAAATCATCTCACTGTGCATACCCAACAGTCTCTCCCAAGGAAACAGAGGTTACTGTGGGATTCTTATGTGAAGGAGAAGCCATAAACCTCTTTTGGAAAGAGGTTACAGACCCCATCTTAGACTCTTCCCTATAAACCTGATGACCTCACCTCTAGCGCAGCCAGTAAACGAACTGGGTGGGTGAAATTCAGTTTATGATGCTAACACCCAGTCACATTCCCCAGCTGATCTAGGACCAGAGAGCAGGTGGCATGACACCATCATCTCTACCCAGAAGGCAAGGACGGCTGGACGCAGACTAATTCCACACTAGCAGGTACTCCTCCACATGAGTCTCCTCGAGGAAGACGCCACAGGCAAACTGCCAAGTGTCCCTGGAAAGGAATGGTCTCAGAGCGCACACCTACAAGAAGAGGAGGAGGAAGAGGGAGGGAAGGAGAAAGAGGAGAAGACAGAGAAGAAAGACACACATTCAACTTGAGAGTGAGACCACTGGCAGGTGTCCCATATAAATTCCATGCTTTACTCATCAAGTAAAAACACTTGGCACTGAACAAATTACATCAGATGCAACAATTACCAAGATCAGTGGGCTCAAGTAGTCAATTATTATTTTTATTCTTATTTAAACAAAAGGCATCCCTCTAACTGAACAGCCCTGCAGAATGATATATCATATATGACATCTCTAGCTTTGCTTTCTGGACCCAATTCTCCTCAGCTGAAACTCTGATTTAATCTCTTTTTCAACAGCCCAATGCATTAAGAGAAACCACCGGTTTAAAAGGTTAAAAATAAAACCTGGCAGTTAGCAGTGATGCTTCTAAATTACATGCTCCACAGAAGCAAATACGTTACTGTGTTGCCACACTATCTAAATCCAGAGCCTCTGGGCATGACCCAAGACACTCCACCACACCACCCAGGAGATACTGAAAAACCCACAGAACTGGAACGAACCAATGGAACCCTTGACCAGCAGCAAGACCTTCCCTACAACCACCCTTACAGAGAGCCAAGTTACCTTTAACATGATTTTCACTTTTAAAATTTTATTTATAGGAATACAGTGTTTGAAGAGGATTTCCGAGGATTCCCTTGGGTCCCAGTTTTCTCTACATTTACACTGTTATTCAATGATAACTAACGTTCAGAAGGATCAACAAAGCAAGCCTAACCCATCAAAGAAAGATTCAAGTAGACTCCACATATTATATTTGGAAAAACAGAATCATGAACTGTAATTTTTTTTTTTAAAAATCCTCCACAGAGATTTCTGCTTAATCATCAGTTAAATCTAAAACTTCGATGGTCCATAAGTATGACACTCCCAAAGCACTCTGTTTAACTGAGATCTTCACTGAGGGTGGTATCTACTGGCTAAATTTTCAGTTTTTTTTTTTTTTTTTCTTACCCAGTTACTTCTGGTCCAGAAGAGACAAGAGTTCCAGCTTTTGAAAGATATTCTATCAGAAAATAAATTTCAATTTAATAATGGTCACCACGTGTAGCTAACACATATATAACAGAAAGCCCAAAATGTCAGCTCTTGGAGAAACCTCACTTTAGACAGATCTTCAGTAATAAACTGACTCATCAACCAACATTCCACCAAAATTTCTGGGCTACCATCCCTAAACATTACTTCTCACATTGAGAAAATATCTACAATTTCTTGATCATTTTTTCATTGAGAGCAGGTGCCCATAATACACCAGAAAGAAAATCTACAAGGCAAAATAATCAGCGAACTACTCACCATAAGACAGTCTTTTATTATAATCCAGTCAAAACTAAATGAACACATTCATCAAGCCATTTTACAAAACCACAATTCATAAACCATGCGGACTGCAGCTCACCCCCAAAGATTTGTGCACACTGAGAAGCAAACCCCTCCCTTCTACTTATCGGCCAGTCATGAGGCAGCACACGTGCTCACAGAACCAGATTTGTGTATGTTTGATATTTAGAATACAGTTCTGGGGTTGCAGAGACACCACGAAGAACAAGAATCTTGTTAATTCAGTATAATTTATACCACCACATCGCTCTCCATGTACGTAATTTTTTTTAATATCACATTTTCCTTTTAATTTGTTATAAATCCCATGAATAACCTGAATTTTAGACATTTCATTATCTATTATAATCCTTATAAGAACCGGAGTAGGAATGGAGAAGGGAGATAAATATTCATTGGAGAATTCTACAAACTGAAGGCAGGGAGGGAAACTGGATTACGGGGAGGGGGCAGCAGAGGAAAAGAAAACCGGGGAAGAAAGAAGCTCATATTTCCCTGCTACACACAGTGCTCTCCAGCAAAAGAAACAGAGTTAATGACAAGATTGCTGGTTCCTCGTGATATTGATTTTTAAAAGAAAGAAAAGGAGTGAAAAATAAACTCAAGTTGGCTTCCAGGGTACCCCAGCTGTCTTGCTTCAAATATATAACAAGCTGTACTCAACATGGTATGATGGAGGGAAAAAGTCCACCAATACCAAGTAGGGACATGAAAAAAGAACACGTCGAAATTGGCTGAACAGGAAACATCATATACACATTATAAGCATAAAGCTCTCTAGAAATCAAAGGAAGCATGTTGGAGAGAAGATGATGCTTGCAAACCCAGCCGGCATACAAACACAAAAGCCAGCAGATAAATAACAGGAAAAAATCATGGAAGGAATACTTATCTGTGACTTCAGACTGGAAAGATAAGAAACCAGAGCAACTAATTCTGAGTAAAAATAAAGATTTATCACTGTCAAAAATGTTTGGATTTGTTGACTTTTCTAGGGAGTTTTAATACTACCTGCTAAGATCACTTACAGCTGGAATTACCAGCAGCCTCAGACCACAGCCCTGCACTCGTCCACTTGAACGCCTTCTCTTTCTTAGTTGAAAAGCAAAATTTTAAATTCACCACCATCTCATTTCAGGGCCAAAGAGTCCGTTGTCAATGAGGGTCCGTCATGTTTACGTGCTGAAGAACTTTGCAACTCACCTTGGAAGACGCAAACAGGCAAATACTTTTAGGAAGCTAATAAAAAATATATAAATAAAATAAACACCTATTTAAAAGTAAATAATCTATTCTTAAAAACCAGAGCATGGAGCAAAGAAAAGTGGGGAGGGGCCATCCACATTAGAATGCTCATATTTCCAGGGCAGCATTTCTCCATCCATATCCTTGACCATCCACCAAGTGGCAGGGTACTACTCAAGGTGCTGGGACAGAGCACAGGTGAGTGAGACCCAGGCCGAGGGGGCTCCTTAAGGAGGAGATATTTACAAGGCACGGAGAGCTCACTAGAAATAACTGCTCCTGGCTGGAGGAAAAGGCACCACGCTGAACATGACACCTGAGCTAAATCCGAGAAGGTGAGCAAGGAAGTAGCAGGCAGAGGGAACTGCATGTGCAAAAGCACTGAAGAAGAAAAGAGGAAGAAAGTTCTTTGAACACATAATGGAGGCTGGAAAGTAGGCCCCCAGGGCGAGGAAGTAAGTTATCTGGGGCTTGACTGAGCATTTCACGTACAGAATTCAGTATCCTTCAAAGTATCCTTTTCTCTGAGTACCTAAGAAACTTATTTCTAGAAGCCATGCCCTTAGCATACATACTAGTCTTTCAGAGAACTTCTGAAGATCTCAAACAGTGGATAACATTTCTGTATTTCTCCTCCTCCCATATATCCAGTTAGAACAGAGAGAACTTTGAAATCACAGGGCAATTCTTGATGCTGCAAATGCCCCCTCAAAAAAAAAAAAAACAGAATTTGTGTTAGATAACCTATTAACATATCTGCTCTGATAAAGAAAAAATATATTTGGCTTACTTTAAACGTTTTTCTAGCATTAATCAAATTCTCTTAAAATGAAGGTCAGTTAGCTATTACTTTAAAAAGCAGCACATATCCTATGTATATGAAGTATATAAAGTATTTTTGTACATGGACCAATAACAAAGTGAATGTGCAAAATATGAAAATAATATCAGCATCATGGGTGATGTTTCTTCCTTCTTTCAAAATTTTCATTAATATTCTTTATACATCGTCTTTTTAGCATACAGCTTTTTAAATTAATTCCATATTACCTGAATATAAATAGTCTGCTTTAAAAAAATTTCCAATTACAAATTTATCAGTAGAGGAAAGCTAAATGATTAGTGTTAATGATTAGCGCTAGCATCCAGAAGTTACAAGAATCTATGACACGTAACTTAAAAGCGGTTTAACTCCAGCAGAAATTTGGGTCAAAGAATTACACAAACAAAATCGGAGAGTAGCAATTCACGGTAACTAACATGGTGAGTATTCAACTGGATAAAAAACCCAATTAGATCAGAGAAAGAGTCAGTTCAACTGAGCTTTAAGGGCCACGGAGAGCCCTCCTCCTGAGGGCGTGGAGCTCTATTGTCCAAATTTGATCTGAATGGAGCTAACAGGAAAAACAGGGGCAGGCATCCTTCAGGCCCTTAAGGAACGGAACATAAAGGGAAGTGTAGTCAGGCAAAGCCATCACGCAGTGAGGAGGGGCCGGCTCCCCACAGGGCTGTCGCCTACACCATTGTCTGCCCCATCCCAGCCAGTCCAACGGGGAAATCGCCAGCATTTCTATTGTTATAATCACAACTTCAGAACCTAACGCCAAACATTAAGAGTTACACCCTTCAGATTGTTATCAAAAGTTATTACTGATGATGTTATAAGATTTATAGGCTTTGAGAAGTAGAATATACATAAGTTTTAGAATCTGAGACCTAGATTCAAATTCCTGAACTTCAAAATCCTTTACTAACTATGCAGGCTCATAGGAGTCACTCAATCCCCCAGCATCTCCACGTCCCCATTTTTCCAATGGGGATGACATCATGTCCTCTGAGGCCTGCTGACATGGAGCACCTGGTATATGGCAGGGGCTTGGGTCCCCTTGCAAGCCTCTCATACCATGCAAGGGACCCCAAGTTCTTACCCCCTCCTACAGTCAGTCAATTGTACAGTAGCTGGGAGAACCCAGTAAGGGGAGAGTCCCTCTGCTCAGGCGTCATCACTACCTACGAAAGGAGAAGCAACTCTACGCAGCTGCTCCTGAAGACCTGGGTTCTTCTCTTCCACGTGGTCCCCCCGGAGCTAAAGAAGCCTGCAGGCTTGCCACCACAGCTAAACTGCACTCGGCACAACTGAGGAGCAGTTTTATTTCTCCGACAACGCCGAGTCTGTATGCTTAATTATCTGGGACAGGATTTCCAACTAATAAACCCGAAACATGAGCTCTGACAGTCATGGTGGGGAGACGAGGGCAAGCAAATTACTAAGGTGATGAAGATTTGTGTCTTTTCTCTCTCATCTGGGGAGAAAGCAAGTTGTGTTATTTTTTAATATTTAAAACAGTAGCACATGGGCAGACAACCACTATACGACAATAATTCAATTGAAGGACACTCTAGTGTGCATGAACACTCAGGGTTCACCCTTGTGTAGCTGATTACATTATCAGAACCTCCTGATTGAATTACTTCCCTGCAGCGCTTCCAAGTCTCTGCTCTTGCCCACAGAACATCTAATACTGCTTATCAAGATGCTGCATGTGTCCTTTGGCATTTGACCATCTCATATCTGAGGATGCCTGTTTGTTAAGAGAGTTTTTTCCGAAACTCTGGGTCGCGTACCCCTCACCGCGTATATAACTGAAAAGGCTTAACTGCCCCCACGGGAAGGCTGAAGCTGTAAAGCACGAAGCTCCACCAGCTTCCAAAAGGGTCTAAGTCAACTGCTTCAGCAAAGCCTTGAAGCTGGCATCTGGTCTAAGTTAACATTTAGAGTAAGCAAATAAAAGGCACTCTTCCTGGACTGCTGTTGCCTCCGCTTTTCGGATCAGCTAACCTAGTGCAGCTACAGCACACGCCGTTCTAAGTGCTGCTGGTGAGGAGCTGGAGAGACGCAGCGAAGGTCTCTTCTCTTAATCAATACCAACAGGAGGAACGAGAGACAGGAAAGGAAAAGTCAGCATGCAGGACATTAGTATCCAGCAAAGACTCCCCTGAGAAGAGAAGTGCCTGAAGCCCCTTTTCCAGGCTATAAACAAATACAAATGCTAGCTGAAATCATCACCAACAACGGCAAAAGAAAAAAGATTTCAGGGGTGCAGGCCACAACTGAGACTAGAGAGATTTTCTCGAGGAACGAAGACTAACTCAATGAATCGGCTTCAAAACTAGAGAAATGAACTTTGGATTATTTTGGATTACGACAGAGATCTTCCTTGAAGCATTAATCTAACTGTACCATATTCAGGTAAGTAAGAAAGCAGACAGGAGGAGGATTCGTGTTTTTATTCCCTAGAGATCACACATTTGATTTTTTGGAAAACATACTAGGAACACGATACATAAGTGGGCAAAGCACATCCGTAGGTAATTTCCCCAAAAAAGTTCAAGTGAGTTGTAAACATTAAAAAAAAAATTAACCTTACTAATAACTTCACTGCATGAAGTTTCCTATCACTGTGTTTAAGGAGACTACTCAGTACGGAAAGGATTTGACTAAAAACTAAATAAACAGGGTGCAAAATTGCACACACACAGTAGAGGCAGGATTTACAAACAACGTATTGGCATCAGAAAGGCCTGGATTCAAATCAGAGCTCTGTCACATAACAGGCAGTTTCAGCGATGCTGGACAAGTTTTTCAACCACCACGTGTGGCTCATGTGGCTCATCTATGCAATGATGAGTGATGGTGCCCACCCGCCTCGATCAGAACTTAAGAAGTCATGCACGAGCAGCACTCTGCACTGGACCTGACTAAGAGTAAGCACTCAATACAGGATACCGAGACACCCACCATCAATCACGACCCCTGCACCGGCTTTCCGTGCACCTCCCCCAAAGAAAGAAGGAACCCAGCCGCTGAGTGGCAACAGCCTAGCTGAATTTCCTCATCCTTGCAGGAAAAAAAAAAAGAAAGGAAAATCTCAGATCCCGACGCTTCCTCTTCAATGGTGATTTTAAACTGTGGGCTTCTGACCAGGGACCTCCACTGCGATTGAAAAGGAGCCAAGCGCCCTGAAGATGAGGCAGAGGTTGACGCAGCACCAGAGGAGCAGGGCAGCAGGGCGAGCAAGCAGGGCAGTGATCCGAGACCCTGCACCTACCGCAAACATCACGAGACTCTAGACCCGCTGGGCTCGGCTCCGCTCCCCCGGCAACAGGACCCAGTCCCCACACTTCCGCTGCTGGCACAGCTCAGCGAGAGACAGCCAAGAGCCCGGCTGCACTGACGACCTGGAGGAAGGGCGCCCAGTAATCCCCTCCAGGTGATTCACTGGAGGGTCTGCACACCCAGCCTCCTCGGAGGCAGGGCAGGAGGGCCGGGGGCTGCAGGTCCTTCTCGGGCGTTCGGGGACAGCACGGCTCCGGAGGACAACTGGCTGAGCGCCGAAAGGTTCTCTGATCCCTGAATGCTCTGCGGGGTGGGGTTCGACCCAAAAACATTCATCAGTTCCAGCACAAGTTTCCAGAACACACTACTGAGTGAATGAATGATGGCTCTAGCCCACCATCGCCATCTCACAGAGGAGGGCTGGACCCAGCCTGAGCCACTGTCCCTTGGCAGGGGAGGAGACAAAGGTGGGGGCAATGAAGGACAACAGAGAAAATGTTTGGAGATATCAAATAAGATCAGTCCTAGGATTAGTTAGCTCACCTACTCTGAAGGCCGAAACTGTGCGCCACCTCCCCGTAGAGTAACTCCTCGAGATGCCCTCCTGGCTCCGGATCCAGGAGGCCTAAATCCCTACAGCGCCCAGGCCGCCTGTCGTCTCGAGTCTCTCTCCTTACACTGGCCCTCCAGCCCCTTAATCTTCAAACTCACGGATGTCTCGCGGCTCTGAACCTGTAAACGGGCCTTCACACACACTGCTCTCTCCCTCAGGACCCTCAGCCAAGTCCTACCCACCCTGCCCATCTCAGCTTAAACAGGATCCCTCCCTCCAAACACAAACAAGTGCTGTCCCCTACAGTACATCCCATAAAGCCCTGTACTTCTTGGCAGCACCCTGCCAGGCTTAATTTGTTTAAAGTCCCTCTTTCCTGATAGACTCTGAGCTCCACGAAGGCAGGGCCCACTCTGGGATTACCCACTGTATTCCCAGCACAAGAATTTGTTGACCAGCTGATAATACTCCAATTTCACCTCATTCCCCAAGTACTTCAGCCTCCAGCCAAATCCCTCAAGGTTCCCATAACCCCACTCTTTTACTACTACTGCTCTATAAAAATCCAGGTCACCCCTCAAAACTCTGCTCACAGGCCACCTCCTCTAGGACACCCGTCCCCATCTCTCAGCAAGACACATGCCTCTGACCTTCACCTCATGGGAAGAATCCAGCTTCAGAGCAATCCAGACCTACTTTCAAATCAGGCTCTGCACTGACCAGGTGGGAGACCTCAACTGGAGCCTCACTTCCCAAATAATAAAATCTAATTCCTGGGACTGATGAAGTAAAACACCCACCAGAATCTGGCACACAGCACACCTGAAATGACAGCTCCCTCCATCCACCCTCCTCTACACCGGGCGCAGTCTGTTGTTAAGTTCTGTCTTGCCCTTAGAGGGTACACCCCTGGAGGGCATTTCCTTATGTGGTTCCTAAATGTGAAGTCATCATCCTCATCAAAGTAGCAACAATACGAGAATCATCTCACACTTACTGAGTGTTAATGTTCAGTGTGTGTGTTTAGGTACTACTTAATTTCTAGTATGTACAGTGGATCCCATTTTTATTTAAATATATCCATCCAGAATACACATGCATTAAAATATATCTATCTATATATTTGGTAAGATCTATCTATATATTTGGTATCCCAAAAGTCTTCATGTAGTTTTAAACTTTAAAAACTACAGAATTATAAAAAGCCACGAACTTACAACACACTTCATTTGGAAGTTTATTTAAATTTCTTTTACACTTAGTTTATAAATTTTGAATGCAAAAGTTATAATTTTAAATGTTTCAGTCCCTCTGATTAAAAATGGCAAACGTTAAAATTCCCCAAACAGAATCTGGGGAAGTTTAAGAAGTTAACATTCACTTCAGCTACTGCAGGAATCTTCTCTCTCTCTCTTTTTATAGCAATGTGCTCAATTTGGAGGCAGTACCTGGTGGATCGTACGCCTGAAGGTCTCTCTCCACCCTGAGCACCGTGCAGGTGGCTGTCACACTTGCTCTTTCTATAGAGAGCACGCTGGTGCCCCACACTTGCCACGCCAGAGCGATCTTCGGCCTTTGCTTGCTTCTTCCCCAGCATGTAAGTGGTCTCAGTGTGAACGAGACATGTCAAGTGTTTCAGGAACTGTACTACTTCTTACTGCTGACAGTCACAGACAGGTGCAACGGATACAAATGAGCTTTCATCCTGTCAGTTCACGCCCGACTGCAGTGTTGAAACACTCTTCTGGCCCATTCATCGCCCTGCACCTGCAGGATGCTAGTACAGATTACCTCCCCCACTCAAATCTCTGTTAGTTCTATTATTTCATGTCAGGGGGCCTTTAACAGCCTGAAAATCTGTGTCATGCATGAGCTGTCCTGGGTTAAAGCAGTTTATGCTTAAGGCCACCAGAAGCACGCTTCTCAGCTAAGCTAGACCATTCTTCAACTGCCGTGCTCTCAATGAATTTCAGGAGACAATATTGATGATGGAGATTAACGAATGCAAAGGGACTCGTAGATGACTTATACATGATAAAGATGTTCCACAAATGCTTTTGTTAGCTAAGATTTTCAGATCATACAGTACTTAATATTTGAAATAACTCATCTAAAAGGCTGAAACTGTGCTTACCAAAATAATCAATAAGCTAAAGGAAACAAAACAACTCAACAAAAACTTAGTGAATTCTTTCACATTAGTCAGATCTGACAACTGAACCACACTGTGGTAAATGTAGTACTGCGGTGTTGGAGTTGTCTATTGCTGTGTAACAAAACACCCCAAAACACAGTGGCTTAAAACTACAACTGGCACTGACAATTCTTTAATTTGGGCAGAGCCCAATGAAAAAGGCCCATCTCTGCTCCATGTGGTGTGCACTGGGGCAGCGTGATGGGCCAAAGGATCCAAGATGGCTTCAGTCACAGCTCAGCTGCCTCAGCTGCGTGGCTGGAATGGCTAGGGGCTGGCCGGGCCTCCTCCCCTCTTGCAAGCTCTCACTCACCAGAGCTAGTCTCTCCAGCAGGGGGGTCAGACATCTTTATATGGCAGCTGCCTTCTAAGAGGCTATGGACTATGTTATGGACTGAATTTATATGTTGAAGTCCTAACCCCCAGTACACCTCAGAATGTGACTGTATTTGGAGAGGGTCTTTAAGGTTAAATCAGGTCATATGGGTGGGCCCTAATCCAATATGAATGCAGTCTTTGTAAGAAAAAGAAGGGCCACCAGGGATGGGCACAAACAGAGAAAAAGCTATGTGAGGACACAGCAAGAGACAGCCATCTGCAAGCCAAGCAGAGAGGCCTCAGGAGAAACCAAACCTGCTGACACCTTGATCTTGGACTTTTAGCCTCTAGAACTGTCAGAGAATAAATTTCTGTTGTTTAAGCCACCTAGTCTGTGGTATTTTGTTACGGCCACCCCAGCAAAGTAATATAGGGGACAAAAACGGAAGCTACAACACCCTTAAAGCAACATCCAAGTCACAAACCTTCACTTCTGCGAAGTGGTCACAGACAGGTCAAAGCAAATCACAAAACCAGCCCAGATCCCGAGGAGGGGATTCACCTCCTGATGGGAGGTCCAGCATGCACACACTTAAATATTGCTGGCCATATTTGAAGGCTACAGGGGAAGAATATGGCATGAAGTCAAAACTCTGAGTTCTCCTATCTGATCTCCAACTGCCTGCAAGACCAACTGGGAAAGCTGGGTCATGTGTACCTCAATAACATGGCCTTTAGGTACAGTTCCTTCACTGGATGGCTTAAAAGGCCAACCAACTGAATGCTTATTAAAGGGAAATTGTTCAAGTATGTCAAAAACTAGGAGAAGCATCAACTGCTGACAAACACAGTTTGTCACAGGTATATGAACTGTGGCTCGCCTGCAAACCTTATACGTAGCTATAGAGCAAGAATACAGATTCCATTCTGAATGCCATCCAAGAGCGTGTGATAAGAAAAGCATCCAAACTATAATGTAATCCCATGTACTACAGCAAGGACCCAGCCTGTGGAATTTTCTGGGATCTGATGTGAAGCATACCCCTTTGTGTCTATGATCCTTGTACAGAAAGGGCCTTTCCTCAAGGTAATCAATCAATCAATCAAGTGCTCCAGAAAACCCTAACTGCTCACCCATCACAAGTTTTGATTAGAATCCGAGTGTTCCATAACTGTGTAGCAGCAAGCACGACAAGGCTAGGTGTGGACGGAGAGGAGGAGGGGCCTCAGAGGCTCCTGGTAAGGTAGTAAACAGCCGTTTTATACCGACAGCCTAGAAGCCAAACACGCAACTGCCTGCTTTGGCTGGATGCTATTAAACCAGTACTAATTAGAACAGAAGGACAAAGCTTGAAATAATGATTCTTATCCTAGAAACAGATTCTGCATGAGCAGAAAAGCAGGGAACAGAGTGAAGTTTCTGAGAGTGAGAAGCATTATGTGGATGGCTGGAAATAAAACCTCGGTTGAGAATGACTTGCAATAGTCTTAAACCTGCTATTGAAAATACCCCTGATGCATATTTACTGGGTTTGTCATCCAAGAAGCTTCTATGGCATAGTATTTCCAGCCATCATTAACAGGCACTAATGACCACAGCCTTTCAGCGCCACCGCGGTGCACTGCAATGCGGCTCAGAGCAGCTGGTGGAACCCAAACAGATGGCCGGCTTCCCTTCAAGGCAAAACTTTCTGCAGGTGACAAAACGACTGTCAGGTGACTGAAAAAAGAAAAACAAACAAAAGTTGAGACTGGAGTATCTGATGTCAGTAAAGTCTGTGTTTAGTATCACAGGGAGCCTTGAACCGGCCCTTCAGGTTGGGAGGACTGTTTACAAAACTGGAGCTGTGCTACAGAATCCGCGTGTTCCCTCCAAATCAAGAACCACTGACTGAGCCCGAGACACCTCTGTGTGCTAGCGAAATCCATTCCTCCAAGACACTCGGTGAGTACCTACTATGCACCGGAAAAGGTGTGCCTGGCACTCCAAGACGGGTGGAAGTCGGGGTCCCTGCCCTCAAGGGGCAGACTTGGAGGGAAGACCAGATAGTTTCAATGAACTCAAATGAAATGCCATTACTCTGGGCACGTGGCAGGCTGCACAGCAGACTGAACCACGTCTGTGTTGAGGGATGTTAAATATATGTCCTTGTATTTGTTTACACTTCTATTTTCCCTTTGGTAAATTGTGTATATACTTTGCCTCCTTAACTAATAGAATACTCAGAATCCTTTGGCTGTGAGAGCAGAACCCACTCAGGGTGGTTAAACAGAAACAAGTCAATAAAAATTGAAAAAGTTGGGGGTTCTCAGAGGACACAGGATTATTTTCTCAGAAAAGCTTTTCCTGGTTATTCCGTCTACAAGGGCTCCCACCACCTTCTCCCTAGCACTTTACCGTGCTAGTCCCCCACCTTGCCCACTCAATCACTTTCTTCCCCCTTTCCTGCTTTATTGTCCTCACAGCACTCTCTGAAGTTAAATTTTGTATCTACCAGTGTGCTGGCCCATCTCTCTCACTAACGGGAAGCTCCACGTGGCAGGCTGCTTGTCTAGCCCATTTGCTACTGTACGTGGCACAGGGCCTAGAGCAGAGCTGGTCCTCAGTCCATATTTTTAAGTCACTGAATGAATGGCCAGTCACACACAACTTTGGGCAGGGCGTGCAACTAGGTTTCACGCGGCACAAGAACCAGAATCTGGAACCAAGACAGCTTCTTGCCTGTCTCACGGGCTCCAGCCTCAGCGTCTCCCCAACCCCTGTTGCACCCCTTCTTGCAGAAGTGTTTTCTTCACACTTGTTTCAGAGCTGAAAACCCCGCTACAGTCTCCCATGCCCTTAGGATAAAGTCCAAAATTCTTCCAATAGTTTATGAGCCCTTCATGACCTGCCCCCCATCCTCCTTTCTAACATTATTTCATTCAACTTCTCTTTTCTAACCATATCAGGCTTTCTTCCATTCTTCAAAGGGGCATGCATGCTCACCTCTGGTCTTAGAATACTGTGTATCCTCTTCCTGGATCACTCTTTCCCTCTCGCCGCCACCTGACCACCCTCTTCTCATCCTGGCACAGGGTTGGGTGACCCTGCTAATGTGTCCCCATCATAGCTTATCTCTATAAATTGCCTTCTATCTCCCCAAGTCGACAGTAGGCTCTGCAGAGGCAGGGACCATACCTGTCTTGTTCACCACTGCATCCCTCAGTAGTAGATGCTTAAATATTTGTAGAGTAAATAAACTAACGGTCTATCAGTAATGGCTATTCACTAAGGGGTTGTGACAAGAATAAGATCGCGATTCACAAGGGCAGGGAACCTATCTGCCATGTCCAGCTGTTCCCCTGTGCCTGGAAGAGCGGACTCCCAATAAATATTTGTTGGATGAACCAATTCCTGGCTTGCCTGATGTAACTCCACCTCTTTCTCTCCCACTTGAGAAAACATATCAGAATTCAAGTGGGTGAAAAACGACATTATTAAAGGGCCATCTCAGAATCATTTGAAAGATCCACACTTTATTACTTGTCATCAATTACTGGCCATGTACCTCAAAACTGATCATTATTGAGACAGTGGTTGAGAATAGCTGATTTAGACAAAACTAAGAAATACGAAGCATCTTCTGCTCTCATTATTTTATTTTCCAGAAGATGAAGGTGACAATAAGCTCAGTAAAAACTAATCATTCTTACCATCACTTTTCTTTTTATAAAATAGATTCTGTGCAACCCCAGGAGAAACTAAATTAAAAGACACAAAAAATTCCTTTTCAGTTATTTTTCTCCCATACCAATGGGAGAAGTTGCTGTCGTCTCTATTCAACAGTCAACCCACTGCCCCACAGACTTACTTCAGGGCGGCCACTGCTGATCCCAGCACAGCAGACATAAAACCACGGCCCTGATGTGACAATACTGGTCTCCCTCCAACACAGCAACCAGTATGTTTTTGGTTCTCCTGGTCTTTTGTATGTACGCGTTTTATCTTTTGGATAAAATATGTTTGGTAAAGTTGCTGGGACCTGAATCAACTTGGTTTTATTTCTGTTTATACAAAGCATCCCCAAATATTGATCACATGATGAAATACAACCAAAAATGAAAAGTCCGAATGAAGGTTTCAATCTTGGTGTGTTAAAGAGAGAAACAAATAAATCTGAGAAAGCCAGACGAGAAACCACCCAGACAGCCACAAACTCCAAGCAAGACTAAAGTTAGTAAAGGAAAATATAGCAACCCAAAGCCAGAAACCTCATGGCCTTACCAGCCTACAGAATTAGACACTCCCTCCACACAAACAGATCGCCCCACACGCTGAGTGACAGCAAAGATTCTATTAAAAAAAAAAAGTTCAAAGACCTTTTAGTCTATAAAGGATACTAGTGTTTGATGTCTTTGGGCCCAAATTAGAGAGGAGGCTGAGAAAAGGAAAAGTATTGGTTTTTTTTTCAAGGTTTCTTATTACTACCAAGGGGAGGGCAAAGTGCCAAGGTCAAGACAGAAACAGCACAGAGAAATCAGGAGCCGCTTGTTTAAAAAATAAAGACCATAAACTCTTCAAGCAACAGTCCTCCTCGTCTTATCTGATAGAATGCTGCACCATCTAAGGAAAAAGGCCGCCCTCCCGGACCTCTGGCCTGTTGCAGTTTCCACTAAAATACTTCATTTTTCAGTCATATTTATAAACCTTCATTTGTACAGGTTCTTAACCCTTTTTCGTGCCAAGGATCCCTCTCGCAGTCTGGTAAAGCCTACTGAGCTGTCTCAGAAAAAGGTTTTCAAATGCATAAAATAAAAGATAAACGATTACAAGTGAAATCCATTATACTTAGTTATCAAGATAGTTTTAAATTGTGATACAATAATATATGTACTTCTGTATTAATGTATTAAATAACAAATTCAGCAGCGAGTCTATTTGTTGCCCATACTCAACATTGAGTGAAGTCCTAAATTTCAGTTTGCGTACAGCGCAATGAAAGATGTATTTCTTTTTCCTGTCCAAGTTCAAGGACTCCCTGGATTCCATCTGTGGACCCTAGGTTAACAACCCTTGGTTGAGAGAGCCAATAAAAATACATTTTGTGAAGCATCAAATGAAAAAGCCTTGCAAAATGGAATGGAGCCAAACTCCATTCCACTGTGAGGTGAGGGGAACTAAAAGTAAGCAGTATTTCTCCAAAAACCATGATGGCCATTAGTCAGCAAGAGAACTGCAGGCTTCACAGTGAATCCAGAAAAGGATTCGGCTCCCCTCATGCAAGTGACAAAAACACCGAAGCTTCGAGGAACAATGGCACTGCTGGGATCTGCCCTTTAGTGACAGCAGGGTAGGGATCCAGCTCAATTATGATCCTGAACAACTCTCCTTCCCCCTAGAGCCTTGGTTTCTTCATCAGTAAAATAAAAGGGCTGAACATGTACCTGACTTCTTAGGCTCCTTCCAGTTCTAAAATTCTTTCATCAGGTTATCTCTTCTGACGCTGGCTATTTCAGCCTCCTAAGCTTAATTTCAAAACATCACTGTCTTTCTTAAACTTGGAACAGAAAGTTTTACCAAATTTGAACACCCTCATGTACAACCTAACACCAAGCCTGTTTTGCACATATCTACTTCATGAAAAGCAATCATATCTCTGGTCTTTTCTGCTATTAAAACACAGTTCCCGTTGAAATTCTAGCACCATCACCTCAAGAATACACAAAATCAACCCACGCCGGGCTGCCTAGAATATGTTAACTATACAGTTTCTACATTTCAGCTAAGGAACAGTGTGACAGGGTAGAGACCAGGAAGGCCCTTGACAACTACCTACTAAACTGAGACAGGGTGGGGGACTAAGTCAAACTACAAAGCCAGTCTGCAAGAAAGCAGGAATTCAATGCGGATCTCCTGACTGTACCTTCAGGCTCTCCCCAGCACACTGAACTGCCTCTCAAATCCTGACACACTTCTTCAACTTTGACCTGTTAGCAGGTTCAAAATAAACAGCAAAAAAGACCCAACAGTTAGACCAGTCATTTTCTCTACTTTCAACTATGTAATGGGCACAGCAAAGAGTTGTGGCTGTGATACATTCACTGGTTAGAATCATGAAATCATTAAATTCCACTCATCTGCCAAGAAAGTGATGACCCTACTAAAATCCTAACTACCTGGCAATTCCCTTAATGTTGTGTAACATATCAAAAAGCACAGTATTTGTATATGGATAGACATATACATATATAGCTCCTTATACAGACATATATATACACACACACATCGAGATACCTACATATATACGTATATAGCTCCTCAGTCTACTCTACAGGATTTCTCAGCAACATTTTACTATAAAATTCGAAAGAGAACAAAAAGGACAGTCACACAACAGTTAAAAACAAAAAGCGTTGTATTTTTTAAGCAAAAGTTTCTATCAATATCAATATTTGGCATTTTTAGATCTCCAGATTAATTTTACCAACAAGAAAATCTACTAGAAATTCTGTTTACCAATATTTATGTCCTAAATGATCAGACATGCAAAGTTGATATTAATTTTTGATTGTTACTGTTGTTTTAAGAGGAAAGGCACAATCTCGAATCCTAAGGGTGGGATATGAATTAATAAGGGTCTCTTTAAAGTCTACCTACCTTCTCACTCTTTCCCCTGCATTCTCCAATGTGTTAAAATTGCTAGGGAGTCAGAAACCTACTCTCCAAAAAAAAAGAAAGACCACAATTCTTCTCAAGCATTCAGAAACCAGACCAGAGTCTTCTCAGCAGTCTGTTCTCAACTCACATTCCCCTTCCTCGGAGAGACGTTCTCTGACCTCCTGGATAAAGCAAGCAATACCTGCATGGAGCAGACATTCTCCAAGTTAACCCACTTCTGTTGAGAACTTGGTAACACCCCAACTTGTCATTCACTATTCATCTGTTTACATCTTTCCTTCTCTTTATGCCTGCCACTGCACACTAAAATGAAAGCTCCTTGTTCATGGCTGGATTCTCAATGCCTAAACAGTGCTGGCACATTGTAGGTGCACAAACAGCTGCTGAGTGTCTGGCCCAAAATGTTAAGTGCGTGCCAACCATGTCACCCTCTGTCTCCTAGAAAAGCATCAGGTAAAGGATAGAGCACGTGCAATCAGCAATGTACTTACATAGCCTGCTTTAGGGTAAGCCTGTGATCAGAGGACAATCCAGGGTATAAATCCTTTTCCCAGCTTTGGAACGCCCTGCACTTCCAGCTACGAACACAAAACCTCTCCAGGCCCACTCACACACTGCTTTTCTGAAACATCTCAATAATGATTTCCTCAAAAGGAAGTAACAAATAAAGTTCTGGCATAAATTAATCTTCCGAGTCAGGTTCACAATGTTAAACATATTCTGAAGCCAGCCACACAAACAAAACCAAACTCCACAAAATTAGGTTGGGCTGAGGTTACATAAGACAAGCCAAATCTGGCTTTTTTCCTGTCATTCTTTCCTCCTTCCAGTGAACCCTGACATCTGTCTTTGAACTAATGTGTAATTAAGATGCAAGTGAGAAAAGCGCCTGTCTGCAAACTGCTTCAAAAGATATAGACACTTCCAACAGTACTCCACTTAATACTACAGCAACAAAGTGAGGAGGGCTAGACTTTGAGCTCTACTATGCCTAGAAGCTTTTCTTAAAAATTCTTCTTTAAAATTACTTTTAAACACGCTTTTCAGAGTTCCCTGAGTTCGTCCACACCCGCGACTCTTCAGACGTGTGCTAAGCCTGCCTATCGGCACCCCCGACCTGGTGCCGAATGCAGGTCTGTCAACAGACAAGGACAAACGCGCGGTTCCCAGGAGTAGCACATCCAGAGGCAAAAATAACCCCTTCTCCTCCAAACCCAAGCTGCTCCCTCTGCCGAGGTCCCCCATTCCGCGCCCCCTCCACCGCCCGCTTCGCCCGCGTTAATCCCGCGGAGCCTCTCCCCCGGATTATTAAGGGGAAACAATAGAAATGTCACAAGGAAACTCGGGAAGTAGAAGAAGTCTCTAATTGCTGCCGTCTAACGACTGCAGATAATTACTATCTTCAAAACGTGGTTTTCACAGCGGAGCGGGAGCCGAGGCGGGCGAGCACCCGCCGCCGGAGGACGTCGGCGAGGCCGCGCCGGCGACGGAGGACGGAGGACATGCGGCCCCGGCCCCGGAGCCCGCCGCCGGCCCGCCCGGGTCACAGACAGGTCACTGCCCGGGGGCTGCGGCCGCCCGCCGCGGCCCCGACACAATGTCCTGAGCGCCGCCCGCCGCGCCGCGCTCGGGGCCCGGGGCCGGGGGTCCCGCGGGCCTCCCGGCTTCGCCAAGTGGGGGTCTCCTGCGACACTGCCCGCTGCCTGAGACGGTGGCGCCTCAGCCGGCCCCGACCCGCCCTCCGCGGCCGGGGCGCGCGGGGAAGTCGAGCCCCTCTCCCCGCGGTACGGCCGAGGACTCGGTCCCCGAGCGCCGCGCCCCGCGGGGCGTAGGGTCGCCCAGTCCCCGCCGCCGCCGCGCCGGCCGGCCCAGCTCCGCCAGCTCCCCCGCGCGGAGAGCGCGTCCCGGCGCCCGCCGCAGCCCCGCGCGCTGCCCGGGCACCCGCCTCCGCGCCCGCCGCAGGCGCCCGGCGGTCCCCAGAGAGCGCCCGAGCCGCCCCACCGCCCCGCTCAGGGATGCGGGCGCGCGCCGCCCGCCCCCGAGCTCCCCGGGCCGGGGAGCCGCGGACTCACCCCAGGACCACCAGCTCTCCGTATTTCACCGGCTCCTTATTGGGGGCGCAGTGCTCTTCCTGGCCGGGGGAAAACATGGAGCCCCGCTCGGCCGCCGCCGCCGCCTCCGCCGCGATCCCCGCCGAGTCCGCGCCGCCGCTACAATCCCATCCCGAGAAGGGGGTGAGCGCGCCGGGGAAAGGCACGGCGGCGAAGGGGGCGCGGGGCGGCCAGTCCCGCGGCTGCTCCGTCGTGGCTGCGCGGCTGCCCTGCCGGGCTCCCCGGAGCTCCGCGCGCCGCGGCCGCCGCGAGCCGGACTCGGCAACAACTGGGCCCGGGCAGCAGGGGACCTGCCCGCGCCGAGCGCCGCCGCCGCCGGAGCCCCGCGGGAGGGAGGGGGGGAGGGAGGGAGGGAGGGAGGGGCGGCGGGGGAGGGGCGGCGGGCCGCGGGGCCGCCGCGGGCGCCGGCAGGTGGGAGCCGCCCCGCCCCCGCCCCGCCCCCGCCCCGCCCCCTCGGGCCCCGCGGCCCGCCGGCCCGTGTTATGTAAACATAGAGTAAAAGGGAAAGGAAGTCTTAAAGGAGCAGCTCTGTTTTTCTTTTCCCGCCTCCTTCTCCAAACTCACAGCGCGGGGTCCTCAGCCCTGGCCGCCGGGGCTGCCGCCGCCGAAGGCTGCACAGGACCCCGGAAGCGCAGCGGTCGGGGTCCCGAGCCTAGCCTAGTTGTCCCGGGTTTAGTAGATGTAAAAAAAGAACTTCCTCTCCGGGTGTAAGAGCATTTGCTTTCGCGATGTCACTGTGTGGCTGCAGACATCTGGAGGTGTCGCCCACACGCACCTGGGTGTCTCTTCTTCCAAAACCAAGTCCCGCAAAGCTTGAAGACGTCTAGAAACGTGGAGCGCTTTGCTATTTGGTGGTGGATTCGAAGGCGTTTTGAAGGCACTTGGAGCACCCCGCCATTGTACAGGATGCAGCCACCCGGTTTGTCGTCAGCAGAGTTCCAAATGGTTTAAAAAGAAAAGTTGTTTTCTTTTTTAATCCATACTCTATCCACTTTTCCCATACCTTTTCTCAATCCCCTGAGGAATTTAAGAGGAAATTACCTGGGTGAACTTTTTAATGAATATAAATGTTCCCTTATTACCAGAATTTAATCAATGCACTGTATTTACTTCTTTATGCTTTTCTAAATAGTTACTACTATGGTTTTGAAATATGTTAGAGTGTGTATAATAGATTTACTGACTGCTGTTTTTCATCATGCAGGATTTTATTGTTTTACCGTTTTTTAAGCACTCATAGCATGCTAGAAACTCTACATATTGTTGCCAGTCGCTGCCTCTCAAGACTGTTAAATATTTAAAGAAATAAATACTGCAAAAGCTACCCTATATATAAACAGTGACTGGTTGGCTGTGACCCTAAGGAAAAGGCTAGGAAAAAAAAAATTGCATCTGTAACCTTCCATCTCCCAGTTCAACACCCTTTGTCTAACATTCTCTGACAGGTTGTTACTGTAGTGACGTGATGCTTCAGGAAATTTTGCTTCAGTTAGTAACTGATTTTTTTTAATTAAGGTTTTAGGAATAAATTATTTCAGAGTAACTAAAGCCATGCCATTGGTAAGCCACACACACACAAAAATTTAAACAATTATTTCAGGTAACTATAGAAATTCTATACTTCAACTGAATACAGCTGTTCTGCATATTTTACATATTCTGTGTATTTTATGTATATATATTCTGTTATAGTTTTAACCAACAGTCCTTCACTGAACTGTTAAATGCTTTCTTATCACTAGTGTCTAGGCATGAATTTCTGTCTGAATTTCTGCTTGATTAATATTGTCTTCATCTATCTACTCTATGCTCCTACCTGCTATCTAGATGTGTGACTGGCGAAGATCTACCAGACTCATGCTGCGGTTAGGCAGCCAACCATTGCTATAGTCCCTGGCTCTGTCCTTCTAACTTCTCTAGGCTTGTTCTGTTGCTGCTACTGCTCTCTAAGCTACGATTACCTCCTCCCTCCTCCTCTCTTGGCATGCTGTGCTTTTGTGCATTGCATTACACTGTTCTGGCTCCATTTCCTCCTTGCTGTGCTCTGCATCTGCTCTTAGCAAGATGGAAACAAATATTTATTAACTTCCTACTAAGTTCCAGACACTAGGCTGAGAGTTTCCCATAGGATGTCCCAGTCTTGGAAGGCTGTCCATTCTATCTGCCGATGGTGCCCCTGACTTCCAGAGGGAAATCTCTTTCTACTTTCCCAGCAGGTCTTTAAACGTGTTTATAGTGTTTAGTCAGGTCTGTCTTGATCAGAGTTACTTACAGGAAGTGTTGCTTTGAATGAGTTTTTGTATCAGTGGAGGCCTTTTATCTTAGGTAGCACAGGGCTAGCAGACCACTTTTGTGAATCATTCTGAGCCCTGAACACCTCAGGAATGCATACAGGGGCCAGGAGTGGAAATCCAAATGAGCAAGTGGGCTGACTGAGGACTGTGGCAAATTGGTGAGCCTGTGCCATCTAAAAGGGGCATCTGCCACTCATCTCCAGCTAATTGTTGCCATGTAACAATACCAGCTCACTGTTGCTAAATTTAACTTTTTTAAAGAAAGCCCAAATCCCAATTTTTATGCCAAATCTCCCAATTTTTAACTGTCAGCAACTCATTCAAATTTGTTGTTTTTTTTTTTTTTTTTAACACAGTGTGGGCCCACCAAAACCATGTCTATTTTCTAGATTGAGCCCAAGGTCCCCAAATTTTCTTTCTCTGACTTCAAGGAAACATGAGTGAAGGTAAAAAAATACTTCTCAAATGGGATCAAATGGCGGAGCTGGGAAGGGAGCACAGTGGTGGGGCATAACTTGGTTTTCTCAGAGAATTGGTGGCTTGTATCCCTATAGAAGCCAGCTTGCACCTTTCTCTGCCCATCTCTTATTAGAGTTTTCTGCTCACAACTTAAACCAATTAGAACATTACCACCACCCCCCAGCTAGTATTAGGAATCTGATTGTAGCATGGATTTCTCTCTTCTTGAATGTAATTGTTTTAGTTAGTAGCTCCAGGCTGGTGGAACAATCTGGCTGTGCCATCTGCCAACCCACTGAAAGCCAGGGTGGGTTTGGCTGACCTGGCTGCCAGGGCAGACCCTCCCCTCCCTCTCTGCTTGGCTTTTCATTTATGTCTCCCCTAAACCACTCTCCTGAAGAGGATGACACATCCACAGCATCCCAGAGGGACTTGATGCTATTTCTTGGACAACCAGAGGCCGTATGTTTACTACACAAATAAATAATATAAGGCTGTCTCTTGATTTCTCCTCCTGTTATATCTACCTCTTTTAAGTTAGAATTAAAAGATTTAGTGAAAAAGTTTATGTTTATCTTAACCATACCTTAAATAAAATCAATCAAATACCTTCCAGTATTTCTAGAATGAATGGTCTAATTTTTGGCCACTCTAGCTTCTACTTTACCTGTTTATGTTTGCAAAGACTAAAGAGTAAGAAGATACTTTCAGAAATATATGTTTGGACAAACTGATCATTTTTTTGTGAAACCTTAGATCATATTTCATTTTTAAATTATAGCTTTTTTTTCCTGATTGGAATAGTAACATGAGCTCTTTATCAGAAGTTTGGAAAATGTGAAAAGAAGGATTTTTTTAAATCTTATTTTAAATCATCCATAGTCTCATTACGCAGCAACAACCCTACATAACATTTTTGTGTATTTCCTTCATCTTTTTAATTTTTAATTTTTTTGACATAGTGGTGATAATACTGTATATTATCACTCTATGCCCAGTTTGTTATCCTGCCTTTTATTTCACTTAATATTATATTGTGAGCAGTTTTTTCTTGTCACTAAAACTTCATCAACATTTTTGTTATTTCGTCGTATAAATCGACATTTATTAACTATTCCCTTCTTATGGAACATTGAGAAGATACTAATTGGGGTCTTATAAATAATAAACATATTTATATTTGTTATTACTGTATGCGAACAGATTCCTACAAGTAAAATTATTACATCAAAAGGTATAAACATTTTTAAGACCATTTGAAGCATATTTCCAAAGAGTTTTTCAAAACGATGTGCCTGCCAATTTATACTGTAACTAGCAGGAAGTGAGAGAGCCTGCCTCAGGGAACTCTCACCAGCATTTTTTAAACACTCACTGATGTGACAGGTGATAATTTTTTATTTGCATTTCTTTGCTATTATAAGGTGCATTCACTTTTTTTTATTGTGGTAAGAAACACATAACATGAGATCTACTCTCAACAGAGTTTTTAGAGTACAGTCCAGTATTGTTAACTTAAGCACAATTTTGTACAGCAGATCTCTAGAACTTTTTCATCTTGCATGACTAACATTTTTTACCCATTGAACAACAACTCCCCATTTCTCCCTCCCCCCAGCCCCCAGCAACAATCACTGTACTTTCTGCTTCCAAGAGTTTGATTGCTTTAGATACCTCATATAAGTGGGATCATGCAGTATTTGTCCTTTTGTGATTGGCTAATTTTTTAGCAAATTGTCTTCAGGATTCATCCATGTTGCAGCATCTGACAGAATTTCCTTTTCTTTATGGCTGAATAATATTCCATCGTATGCATATACCACATTTTTTAATCCATTCATCCATCAATGGACCTTCAGGTTATTTTCACCTCTTGGCTGTTGTGAATAATGCTGCAAGTGGGGTTTTTAAATTATATGGTAATTCCATTTTTTAATTTTTTGAGGAACCTCCATTCTGTTTTCCATAGCGGCAGCACCATTTTACATTCCCACCAATAGGGCACAAGGGTGCCAATTTCTCTACATCCTCTCCAACATCTGCTGTTTTCTGGGCTTTTTATCATGAACATCCTAATAGGTATGAGATGATACTGCATTGTGGATTTGATTTGCATTTCCCTTTTCATGTACACGTTGTATTTGCATGTCTCTTTGGAAAAATATATATTCCATTCCTCTGCCCATTTTTTAATTGGGTTATTTGGGTTTTTTTGCTATTGAGTTGCATGAGTTCCTTATATGTTTCGGATATTTACCCCTCATCAGATATATGGTTTGCAAATATTTTCTCTGATTCTGTAGGTTGCCTTTTCACTCTGTTGATTGTTTACTTCGCCGTGCAGAGCTTTTTAATTTGATGTGGTTCCATTTGTCTATTTTTGCTTTTGTTGCTTGTGTTTTTGGTGTCATATCCAAGAAATCATTCCAAGACCAATGTCCTGAAGCTTTTCCTCTTTGTTTTCTTCTAGGAGTTTTACAGTTTCAGGTCTTATGTTTAAGTCTTTAATCCATTTTAAGTTCATCTTTGTGTATAGTATAAGATAAAGGTCTGATTTCATTTTTTGTGTGTGAAGATGTTCAGTTTTCCCAGCATTATTTATTGAAGAGACTATGCTTTCCCTATTGTGTATTCTTGGTGTTCTTGTCAAAGGTCAGTTGACAGTATACGTGGATTTGTTTGTGGGCTCTCTGTTCTGTTCCATTGGTTTATATGTGTATCTTTATGCCAGTACCATACTGTTTTCCTTATTATAGTTTGTAATATAGTTCAAAATCAGGAAGTGTGACACCTCCAGCTTTGTTCTTCTTTCTCAAGATTGTTTGGGCTATTTGGGGTCCTTTGTGGTTCCATATGAATTTTAAGTTTGTTTTTTCTATTTCTGTAAAAAATACCATTGGGATTTTGATAGAGATTGCATTGAATCTGTAGATTGCTTGGGATAGTATGGACATTTTTAACAATATTAAGTCTTCCAATCCATGAACACAGGATATCTTTCCATTTATTTTTGTCTTCTTTGATTACTTTCAGCAATGTTTTGTAGTTTTCAGTGTAAAAGTCTTTCACCTCCTTGGTTAAGTTTATTCCTAAGTATTTCATTGTTTTGGGGGCTATTATAAATGGTATTGTTTTCTTAATTTCTTTTTCAGATAGTTCAATGTTAGTGTGTAGAAATACAACTGATTTTTGTATGGTGATTTTGTATCCTGCAACTTTACTGAATTCGTTTATTAGTTCTAATAGATTTTTTTGTGAAATCTTTAGGGCTTTCTACATGTAAGATCATGTCATCTGTAAACAGAGATAATTTTAGTTCTTCTTTTCCAATTTGAATGCCTTTTATTTCTTTTTTTTGCCTAATTGCTCTGGCTGGAACTTCTCATACTATGTTGAATAAAAGTGGTAAGAATGGGCCTCTGTGCCTTATTGCTGATCTTAGAGGAAAAGCTTTCAGTTTTTCACCATTCAGCATGATGTCAGCTGTGGGCTTTTCATATATGGTCTTTAGTATGTTGAAACAATTTCCTTTTATTCCTAGTTTGTTGAGTGTTTTTTATCAAGAAGGATGTTGGATTTTGTCAAATGCTTTCTGTATCTATTGAGATCATCATGAGATTTTTGTCCTTCATTCTGATAGTAAGGTGTATCATGTTGATTGATTTTCATATATTGAACCATCCTTGCATCCTAGGGATAAATCCCACTTGGTCATGGTGTATGCCTCTTTTAATGTGCTGTTGGATTGAGTTTGCTAGTATTTTGTTGAGGATTTTTTCATGTATATTCATCAGGGATATTGGCCTGTAGTTTTTTTTTCTTGTAATGTCTTTTTCTGACTTAGGTATCAGGATAATACTGGCTTCATAAAATGGTTTGGAAGTGTTTCCTCTTCTTCAATTTTTTTGGAAAAGTTTGAGAAGGATTGGTATTCCTTTTTAAGTGTTTAGTAGAATTCACCAATGAGGCTATCTAGTCCTGGAATTTTTTTTGTTGGGAGGTTTTTGGTTACGGATTCAATTTCCTTACTAGTAATAGATCTGTTCATATTTTCTATTTCTTCATGATTCAGTCTTGGTAGGTTATATATTTCTAGGAAATTGTCTATTTCTTTTAACTTATCCAATTTGTTGGCATACAATTGTTCATAGTACTCTCATAATCCTTTTTACTTTTGTTGAAGTGGTAGTAATGTCTCCTCTTTCATTTCTGATTTTATTTGTTTGAGTCTTTCTCTTTTTTCTTAGTTAGTCTAGCTAAAGATGTCAATTTTGTTAATCTTTTCAGAAAAAAAAAAACCTTAGGCTTTTGTCAGATGAACCCGTTTTAAACAGGATCCACCTCACTAGGACCTGTACAATTGAAATTTTGAATCTAGTGAAATATTAAATATTTATTTCTGTTATATTTCCAATTTGTTAAGTTTGAACAATCCAATGAGTTCTTTTTTTCTCATTCTTTTAAAGAGGCTTTAATTATTTCAGTAGGTTACCCTGCAGATGGTAAGCAATCCAAATAATACAAAAGACTGAAAATTGTCTTAATCCCACTTTCATCCCATAGTTCTCCTCCCTAGTGGAAACCACTGTTATCAATTTCTTGTGTATCTTTCCATTGCTATCCTCTGTGTATGTGTATGCTTGTGTAAGTCATCTCTAAGGAAATACAGAGAAATGGTAGCACACTATATACATACACTATTGTATAGCTAGCTTTTTTTCACTTAACAAGGAGACCAGGAAAGATGACTGCATGATAAGATGGAGTCGTCTGTGTGAGATCTGAGGGATCAACAATATTCTATCCAGAAGGTACAGCAAGTGCAAATGCCCTAAGATAGGAATGAGCTTGGCATATATTAGTTAGGAGCAGAAACAACCCCATGTTGCTGGTGCTTACTGAATGAGCAGGAAAGGGGTGTAAGATAAAGTTGGAGAGGTAGGTAGGAGCCAGATCATACAGGGCATCAAGGTAATGATGTGAACATTTGATTTGCTTATCTTTGATATTGGAAGTCTCTTTGAGAGTTGGGTATGTTTGTTGAAACAATGAAAAAATAAAATCATCTAACAATTTTACCTACATAGATATCATGAAACCATAAAATGCTTTGCTGAAATCAAGCTACACATTTTAGAAGCTACATGAGAAATGATTTTTTAATAAAAGAATTCATTTTTACATTCTTAGCCCAAGGCCAGAGTGTCTGCAAACAATGAAGAAAGCTTGTAATAAGGAGGCGGTCCTGGAAGAGGGCCTCCTTACTCTCCTTTACCGCTGAGACAGAGACTTAAGGAAAGAGCTTAAGTTGAGGTGGGAGAAAGGCATCTGAAAAGAGTGGAGAAAGGGCTAGCTTAGGAGACAGAGACCTCAGTTCTACATCACTTAATCTCTTTATGCCTGCCTCAATTATCTCATCTGTGAAATAGGAATAATAATTTCCTGCCATATATCCCACAAGGTTTTTGAGAAAATCAAATGAGATAATGCATGTGACAGTAACCTGTGTACTGCAAAGTATTTAAATACATATAGTGTTGTCATTTTTTTTTTCTTGATGAGGATGATTGGCCCTGAGCCAACATCTGTTGGCAATCTTCCTCTTTTTGCTTGAGGAAGATTGTCCCTGAGCTAACATCCGTGCTAGTCTTCCTCTAATTTGTATGTGGGCCACCGCCACAGGATTGCTTGATGAGTGGTGTGTGGGTCCGCGCCGAGGATCCGAACCCTCGAATCCAGGGCTGCTGAAGCAAAGTGCATGAACTTAACCACTACACCACTGGGCCAGCCCATGTTGTCATTTTTTGAATAAAACTATAAGAAAAATATTTTGTGAGGGAGGATGTGGAAATATTAAATAATAATGAATCATAAATATGTGTTGAAAGCTTCTTATACTTGTTTTTGTGCAGCCCTGTAATAATAAGTCAATTTGATAAATATTTATTTAAGACCTATTATGTTAAGGCACAGTGACAGATACAGCTAGTAGCGCAGCTCCAAATAGGACAGCAGGAAACCGAGAGTCCCAGGGGCTCACTTTGGAGGTAAAATCCTGATCCTGGAATGAGGGCCAGAGAGGGAGAGTGTGGGACTCTGGCTGGCAGAGTCAGCACAATCTGTAGCTTTCCTGCTAGTTGTGAAATGTTCCAGTTGCAGCAACCAAGATCCTGGAATCTAAATAAGAAATGAACCCAAATGAGAAGGCTGCCAAACTGTAAGGTGCTCTACAATAGCATGATTATGAGGGAGTACTAAAAGATCAGCTGATATCAGGAAGTTGGATCTAAACTTTTGATCCAATGTTTCAACCATCTCCAACTTGCTTATGAATGTCCATTTGATCTTAAATTAACTGGATGCATTCATTTTATTCTTACCTTTTTATAATCTTTTAAATTCAGCCATTACAATTGCACATGTGAAGTGACTGGGTGTGTTTAGCTGCAAAATCAACATTCAAAGCAGAGAGACCTAATCTCCATGACCACGTGCCAGTTCACATGAGAAATCCAAGGGCACACTGATACCCCCAGCTCAGCACAGATGGAGCCAACTCCCACAGTCAACAGTTAAAGTAGGAACAAGCACAGATAACAGGTAGAAGTTATAACTACGCCCCTAAGCTAAATAATAAGACAAAATGACATTTTCATTCCTTTTAAAAGAGCTTAAACCAAGTTTGCAGCTTAATCACAGTAATGGGGGAGTTAAACACTTTAAGACCCACAAAATCAAAACTGTTAATTAACTAAATATTCACCTGCCTGGTTAGTTTAAGTTCCTCTTAACCTTTCTCTTTGCTTGGTCACTGGTCAATTACATGAGGGGTCTTTCCACTCTTGTGTTCAGTCCTTATTTTGTGATTAGCTAGTCAATATGCCAGAAAGATCTGCAGCTGACCAAAAACAAGCCACAAATACCCAATAGGGCAGTGAAGAATCATAACCAAATGAGCCAAATTTATTTCTTCTATGAACTTATGAATATTTTATTAAATGTTAAGTATGTCCACTTCTACATCCAGACAAACAGATGCTAAAAGCAAATAAAAAAAATTTTAAATTAAGTCCTTTGCCCTCTCCCTCCTGGTGTAGGCATTTTAAAATTCAATCTTTCTAGCGTTTATCACAGACTCTCCATATGTTTGGTACTATACATCATATTCAATAGAGAAGTTTCTTGCACTCTAAAATCTTTTTATAATAAAATCATATGGATGTTAGGTTGAAATGTCTATAGCTCTAAGCATATTTTTTCATTCACAATTAGAGATTTTATTAAGCAAGTTTTGAGGATAATGATTGTACCAGCTATCTAATACTGCAAAACAAAACACCCCAAAACCTAGTGTCTTAAAACAAAAGCCAAAAACCACCCTTGGTCCCATCAGCCAGGGTTAAGGGTCAGGGTCATGAAGCTGAAAATAGTGCCATGGGAGCGAGTTTTGAGGAAGACAGGCTGTGCACTGGGAAAACACCTCCCAATTGTCCACTACAACTATAATTCCAATGGAGAGAAAGCAGGAAAATTTGAGTGTAAACAAAATGGTAAAGTATAGAATGAATTATATTTAGTACTATGTGTGGGATAAACATGAGTCAGAAGAGCACAGCCAAAGAAGATACATGAACCGAAGCCGGCAAGGAGCAGTAGAAGGGGCCAACTAGATAAAAGGAGAGAAGGAAGTTCACCCCAGGTGAGACCACTGAAAGGTTTCGATATAGCAGGAATAATTTAAACTTGAAAGAGAGAAGTCTGGTTGCAGATTTTGAGACAGGAGGTGATGAAGTCAACATGGCAGGAGAGAAATGGACGTTCAATCACTTGAAATAAGTGAATGGACAGTGAGTTTCCACTATGTGTCGGACCCTGTGCTGAGCCCTGGGCTTGTTTTAATAGGGTGGTTCCAGAGCATCTGAAGGGTATACACCACCAGGAGGGCTGCCAAGGGACTCTACTTCTGCTTGTCACTGCAGAGAGAATGACAGCGACGTCAGAACAGTTCAGTGACCAAAAAAAAAAAAACCGGCAAATTAGAGAGGGGCATCACCTTTAGTGTAAAATTTCACTTTTCATTCTTTAGTTTTCTTTGCCTATAATTGATGATAAAGTGTGGGTAACATTATACTGCCTTCACAGAGGCTTGAGAAATGCAGTTTGGTGTTAGAGTGTTAAAACAGAACTAATGTCAAACACGAGCTTTATGGCTGATCATCACATGGCCTTCAATAAGTATCTCTCTCTGTGCCTTATTCTTGAAGTGCAGTAGATAATAATAACAAATAACATGAATCAGTGTTTATTATGTGCCAGGCACTTTTATCCAGGCTGTACACAAAATAACACATGTAATCCTCACAATGCAATAACCAAATGAGGTGGGTACTGTGATCATAATCCTGCTAATATAGATAACGAAATTGAAGTATAGAGAATTTAAGTGTCTTGACCAAGATTATCAGGAAGGTTAGCAGTAGAACTGGGCTTTAGACTCAAAATATCTGGTTGCAGAATCCACGAAATATGCTATGGTATCTCTTAATTACTTTTTAAATTTTTAAAATTTTAATTTGTACCCATTAGCAATGTTGGCTAATGTCCTTTTATATGTCTGTCATTGTCAGCAGTTTTTGTCATACATACACTTCTAATAAGTAGGGCCATTTAACTAAGTGGATGTACCCCCCGTCCCAAAGTGACAAAAAGCACAGAGCCAAATATGCCTATTCACAATATACTGTGTGGAGGAATCATAACGTGTCCTAGTCGACCTTCCAGTAAGAGCTTTAAGCTCTTGAGGCCATTTGAGGACCCAACACTCTCTGTGAGCATGCACAACAGCCATTACTCCCCTAGTGGAGGCCAGTGACTAGAGGCTCATTCCCGGTTTGCTGCTCTGCTGCCTCAGCACCACACACACATACACACTCTACTTAGGGTGGGTGAGCCATTTGGTCTCCTCATTGTAACAGAGGGACTGACACATCCAGCTTCCACCCCAGCTACCAGAGTGACCACTGTCCATTGGGTGACTAGAAGCTTACTTCAACTCCAGTGTCCTCTGACTTCTCACATTTAGGACAGGAATTCATGGCTTTGCCGAGGAACCACTTGCTTGTAGAGGGATTGGAAAGGCATCCCAATCATCCCTCAATCTGCTCTCAATAGACCCTGGACTGGAATGGTCTAGTCACCTTTGAGTAACACAAGTTGGTCATTCTTCTGTTGGTGGGTGTGTCTTCTGTAGCTGTGTCCTTAGCCAGTTGCTAAGTTTACGGACATCAGCACAGGTGAGGGAGAGGTCCAAGCACTTTGCTCTGGGAAAGCAGGCCAACATGCAAATGCTTTGCGTCGCTGCTAACCCCAAATTTTCTCAAATTTCATTATTGAAAGGATCAATGTCAGTATCATGAATATCAAATTATCAAGTTTCATCTTCTAATGTAAGTTGGCAGCCTTTGGCCTTTCTACATGAACCCAGGATAAGATGGTGTTGAAGTTAGGCCTTTTCAGTTAGAAGAAATGGAGAGCCATTTGTGATTCTTTAAGAAAAGGGAGGTTTTGCTGTAATCTCCACGTGGATTAAAACCGGAACTGGGGCAGCTCTAGGGACCGGTGGGCTGTTCCTCCCTCAGAAGATGTCTGATTTCTTTCTTTTTTTTTTTTTTGTGAGGAAGATCAGCCCTGTGCTAACATCTGCCAATCCTCCTCTTTTTTTGCTGGAGAAGACTGGCCCTGGGCTAACCTCCGTGCCCATCTTCCTCCACTTTATGTGGGATGCGGCCACAGCATGGCTTGACAAGGGGTGCGTCTGTGTACGCCTGGGATCCGAACCGGGGAACCCCAGGCCGCCGCAGCGCAGGGCGTGCACTTAACCACTTGCGCCACTGGGCCAGCCCCAGAAGATGTCTGATTTCTAATGTTTGCTGTCTTTCTCTTTCTCTCTCCAGGCGCATTTCCTCTGCTGACTGTTTTCTTCCGTCTTTAACTTTTGCAGAGCACGTTGGAAATCAAGGCGTTTTATGTTGTAATGATTCAGCTTCTGCTCCTAATAATACTTGCTGAAGTCCTTCTCTTGGCGTTTTTTTAGTTCACATTCCTGAGAGAAGACATATGATTGGCTCAATATGTTTTTTGAACATCAGATCAGGGGTCACAAGTCAGCCTTAGACTGGGTGGTCTCTCCTGGTCAGTCAGCTGTGGTGATGAGGAAGAGTCAGAAGGGGGAAAAGATGGCTACCAATGGCTCTTCTCTCTCTCTTTCAAGTAGAGATTGCCTTACTAGAAGCTACTATGGGCTAGCAGGTACCAGAAACATGTCTCGTGTAGATGGGGTATTTGAGGCTGAATTGCAGCAAGCTCTTGGTAACAGAGTATTAACATCATAAATTTTATATAATTAAATTAAAATGGCACCATTTAAAAAAATTTTTTAATGTTCAAATTTATAGTCGTTTCTAGTCAGTTTTTATTTTATTCTTTCAGATGTAGGATGACCCTATTTTACAAAGTTAATTCTTCCATAAATTCATGTATTACTTTTGAAGAAAGCAGATTTTTAAATAAGTAAATTATCAAAGAAAGGTTCAAGACTACTACAATCTCTTTCATCTTCTTAAGCTTCAAAAGTATCCCAGCTTTTTCAATCTTTTCCCTGGAGCTTGCTTTCCACTATCTCCAACCTCACTTTAATTTAGGCCAAATGATCATTACAACTGAAACTGCCAGAAGCAACAAGAAATGTTCGAAGGATTTATCTTTGTTATTTGGCCTCTAACACAGGACCTACAAGGTCAGGATTCATCAAGTTATCATCTAAGCATAATTTGTGGGAAAGAAACAGCAGAATCAGAGATGAAGATGTATTTTAGCAGTAAAAAGTGAGGTAGTATTACGTACAAAGAATAAGAATGAATTTTCATCATTTTTATTTTAAATGTTCTCATGACAATTAATCTAATCAAAATATCTCCTCTTCCAAAGACAGATTTCCATGATAACTTTTTTTTTTTTTAAAGATTTTATTTATTTATTTTTCCCCCAAAGCCCCAGTACATAGTTGTCTGTCATAGCTGCACATCCTTCTAGTTGCTGTATGTGGGATGCGGCCTCAGCATGGCTGGAGGAGTGGTGCCTCGGTGCGCACCCGGGATCCGAACCCGGGCCGCCGGCAGCGGAGAGCACGCACTTAACCGCTAAGCCACGGGGCCGGCCCCATGATAACTTTTGAAGCTTCTTTTTCTAGACATATCCATCATTTCCTCTTGCCCATTTGGAGAACTTTTCCTCCTAACAGCCCTGAAGGGATATGACTCATCCCAGTGGGTAATTGGACCAAGAGTGGGCATGTGGCTCAAGCTAGGCCATTCAAATTCTCTCTCCTAGAAATTTTGGAAATTGAAACATAGAGACTGAATCAATTGACATTTTAGGCTCCAGAGCCAAAAGGTCATATAGAATTAGTAATAGAATTGGCTTTATGGCCAAATTTAAAATGTAGCTAAATAAACAGTTAAATGCAGCCGAAGTTATGGGAAAGCAGACCCTAAAAGGCCTGTAGAAGAAGCTGATTTCCATAGGGAAGATGGAGTTGATGTGCAAAGAGGTAAAGATGAATATTCTGAGAAACACCAAGAGAAATTATCTGCCTGTAGATATTTGAATTCCCATAAGTCCCCAACTGTATCATCAGATTCATAGGATTTCTTCAGACCTTTACAATAAATTCCTCTTTACTTCAACTAGCTTGAGTGTGTTTCTCTTGTAAAGAGATTAAGATAATTTCATTTCTTATGTGCATACTTTTAATCTAGATGAAGACTGCATTTAGTATGACTCGAAAGAAGGGGATGACCTTCACCCCTTCCAGGGCTTCCTGAAGAAAATTGAAGGTAAACACCAAAGCATGTATGTCTTAAGTATTTGCAAAGTACAGCAGTTTCATGCAGAATGGGACTTGATGAGTAACTGCTGTGACTGAGATGAGACTTAATAGAAAAGCTTTTCTTAATAAGAGGGATGATTCAGTCATTGTAATCATTCAGCAAATTACATCGTCTCCACTCTATGTGCTAAGAACTGTGAACAGTTCTAGAGCCCTCAAGGAGATTAGGTGAGTTATAAATAAGGTTCCAGTGGGGCTATGAGTAAATCACAGTTACTATATAACACCCTTCAGTCCACTGAATGCTAAGGATGATTTCAAATGGAGAGCACTGGGCTGGAGAATTGGGGGGTTTGAACCACATATAAAAATTTCAGCCCTTTCTTGCTTGAGTTTCTCTGACAAGGGACTCCAAGTTTAAACAAAGTCCTGTGAGCAAGTTTCTGAGATAATTCTGAACAAGTCAACAGACATCTACTAAAAATGTACTATATGCTGGGCACTAAACATACACTAAGATGAAAAGGGCTTGGCTCCTTGTCAAGGAGCTTTTGTACTAGAAAGCGACCTAAGATAAACACATCCAAATGACTTTTATACCTTGATAAGGGATATCATTCACTCATTAGATTACTGTTTGTATTGATGCCTGAATGCTGTGTTGGTGGATTCTGTAACTGTTTGAAACTTTTGTGGCTTCTCCTTGATCTCCTGTCATTAGCTTAAATTCTATTCCATGAAGAACAGATATGATTCCAAATTAACGTCATTATAACTTGGTAAGAGCACTAATAACTGAAAACTCTCAACTTGCTTTGTGGGTAAAGCCTAGGAAAGTCCACCATGTCTTAGCCCTAGAAAGCATAGTGTCAGTGTTTAAGCAATGATATATTTGGTGCCATTTTTTGTTTTTGAAGAAAAGGGCAAACAATATAACCCTCTGAATCTACAGATCATGAGAGACTTAAAACATCAGTTGTCAGTACAGGAAGTAAGTCAAAAGAGAGAAATCTGGCACAAGAGCTAAAGCAGCCAGTCACATTAATGGAATAAAGAAGACTATACAAATATCTTTGGATCCCAAACTCAAATTGCCTCTTTCTTGCATGGCAGCCCAAGGAACTCTCTTAGCATCAGTTAAGGGCCCCAGCACAATTGGAGTTGGAGACTTAGAGGGAGAAGCACAAGATGAGACAATATTTAGAAAGCATCTTGCAAAGACACAGTCCTCCCTAAGTGCTTCATAATCATAATGTTATGGTTGAGTGCCTATCAAATTATAGCTGAAGACCAAGCAAAACACAGACCTTTTCAGAGCAGTTATTACTCACTTAATGGTCTGATAGGGCAAAGGATAAATTCTTGAAAATGTCAGGTATTCAATAAGTCATATTCTCAGAGAGAGAGAAAAAAATCCTTCCAGAATTCAGGCTTATTACCTAAGATAAAAGTCATGGTTCATGTCCAGCAGGAATTTACAAAGACAAACACAAATGTTGCAGTATTAGTCTCCAAAGCTCATCATCAAACCAAGAACCAAACTGTTCTGAATCATTCAGCTATATCCCCAAATGCCATGCTATGGAGAAGCAAAAGACTCTATAGGGAATTATTTCGAAAGGACCTTGACACAGAAACCTTCGAGAGTAGGTAGACCCGAGCTGGGGAAAGATGGAAAGAGCAGATAAGTAGAATACATAAATTGCTAAATCTGGTTTTGAATCCCAGGGCCACCATTTGCCAGCTCTGTGACTTTGGGCAAGTTACTTAACACCTCTGAACCTCAATTCTCTCTTCTGTAAGATGGCAGTAATAATAATATTGTGAGAGTTAAGAGAAGTAATATGTGGAGCATAATACCTGGCATGTGGTGAGCAATCAATAAAGATCAGTCCCCATTTCCTAGGATGGCCTAGAAAAAAATGTCAATTTATAGTTTGCTTTTCATTATACTTTACCTATTTCTCCCATTGGATTGGAGAGGCCAATATAGTGAGTGGTTAAAGCACACAGCAAGTGGAGATGAATTGCCAGGGCTCAAAGCCTGGTTTTGTTGATTTCCAGCTGGGTAACTTTGGGCTAGTTACTTAACCTCTTAGTAACCCAGTTTCCAGAAGGATGAACTGAATTCATGTAGATGCTTGGAACATTATTGGGCACATAGTGAACACTGTAAGATTGAGTTACTCTCATTATTACCATTTTGTTAACTGTACCCTGACAAAATATAAATCCCTTCAAGGAATTTATTCCAATAAGTTTTTCCCCCCCAGTTGTCAACTCATGTCTTGGATGAAAAATATTATTTTTTTGATGAACAGAAAATATGGTTCTTTTCATAATAATTCATGGGAATAACTTGAAAAATAGACATTTTAAATTATATTTTTCTTTTACGAGTGGATGGGCAGGGCCTGGAACTGGTGTTTATGTATTACATGTCAAAAACATTTGCATGGTTTTCCTTCTCCAACACATGTACAATTTTTTTTTTCTAGAACTAGAGTTCCCAAGAAGAAATTCTTTTTTTGTAACTGAAGCAACAAAAGTCTCTCTGGTGTTTCCTAACTCTGAAATAGAAATCATTTGGAAATGTTAAAACAGCTGTATTCAATTATCGCTGAGCAATTTAAATAGCTAGTGGTCTCAGATTCAGAATTATTCACAGCACCTTGTTAAAGTGGTGAAAAAGTCTCTATCAACTAAATTTACATATGTATTTGAATTCCTTTTCAGCCAGCTGTGCCACTCACTTCGTGGCATCTCCGTGGAGAGTCTGGTCTCACATTTTAAAAGTTGGAATTCTTGTAGCTAGGTAGAGACACACACACTCAAAGATAGGGTTTGCTCTGTGTTAAGTAAGGACACAGAATCCCATTTCTTAAAGGAAGCTTTCCTGAGAACAACCATCTGTCTTTTTTTCTCAGGCTATCCTGACTTCAAACCAGAAGTTGTAGTAAGAGCTGGCCTGAAACGTTTCTGTCTTGTCAGCTTCCACCTTCTGCAGGCAGCTCCGTTCTGTCCCGTCAGTGTCGGAGAGGCTGTGTGCCGACCGTGCAGGACACAGGGGCCGGGGTGCTGAGCAGTGACAGAAATGGACCTGTCATGTGGTCTGAAAATTCTCCAAGCTCACTTCTTAAGTCTTTGAGCCCTTTTTCCTTGTAAGAAACTTCTTTTTGCCTGGACCCCTCCCCACTACTGTGCAAATGGCTTGTTCCAGTACCCCCTCCCCTCAACCAGGGGCTGCAGCTTACAGTATGAGCTTTACTGTTAAAGACTCCTGGATTTGATTTCTGGATCCTCCACCTTCTAGCTGTATGACTTTGGGCAAGTTACTTCAATTCCCTGGTCATCAGTTTCTTAACTTTAAAAGTGGAGACAACAATATACCTACCTTGCAAGATTCTTGTGAGAATTAAAGAAATAATGCATCACAAGCACCTAAAACAGAGCTTCGAGAATAACTGAATGTTCGCTGCCTATTAGCTATTGTTTAGAATAAATGAATGCATATCACAGACATTAGAACAAAGAAGAGCTTTAGAGTCCAGATCCCTCTTCCTAAGATGCCCTTGGCTTTCAAAGTTATTCCAGGAGTGCTAGGAATAGGCAGAGCTCTCCGAAGTGAATCAAGATACCCCAAGAGATCGCCTGAGGCCCTGATGACAGACTTTGCGGAGGTTGACCCCTCACGGGATGGTGCATTACAGTTTAAGAAGTGCTGTGTGTTAGCTGCAGCATCCAGCATGATTAGACAGTGGGAATGGTTGGTCTAACAGAGAGCATCCTCCCACAGGCTCAGGAATCGAGATACACCCTCGCTTTCTGTTTGTCGTAGTGAGGAACTCCGCTGACACTATAGTAACTAAAGGCACCTACATTCCCATCTGCCACAGGAGTTGGCTACCCAATTCAAATGTACACCTGTTCTTTAGGGAGAGCAGTATATCTCACGTCACATTTATGTAAGGGGCCAGACCTAAGATCCAAGTGGCACAAGTGTGCTGAAGCAGCACTAAAGTGATTTTCTGTGCCACACACAGCAGCGAGTGCCAGGGCTCTGGGAATGAAGGCAAGGAAGGTGCTGTTTGTCTTTCTACCCATTCTGCTTTTCTGCCCCTCCCCTCCTTCCTCAGTGCCAGGACAGAGCGTCCCAGCCTCTATCAGGAGCCCCCACGTACCACCAGTGGAACTCCACTCGCATCTTTCCTCCTCCACAATGTCCCAAGCTCCAAGACGGCTCTCCTTCAGTTCTCAGCAGAGCAACACTTGCATTATTCTTTACAGGAATTTGTTCTCTGGTTAGACTAATTCACAGTAAGCTGTGAATGACCAACTAGTCTTGGGACTTGGAAATCCAGTGCAGTGGGTTGAATTGTGTCCCCCAAAAAGGTATGTCTAAGTCCTAGCCCCCAGTACCTGTACATGCGACCTTATTTGGAAAAAGGGTCTTTGTAGATATAATTAAGTGAAGGATCTTGAGATGAGACCGTCCTGGATTAACTGAGTGGCCCCTAAGTCAAATGATAAGAGTCCTTATAAGAAGTGGAGAAGACAGGGGCACGGAGAAGGACGTCTGAAGACAGAGGCAGAGGTTAGAGCAAAGCAGCCACAAGCCAGAGAAGGCCTGGAGCCGCCAGAGGCTGGAAGAGGCGAGGAGGGATTCCGCCCTAGAGCCTTAGGGAGGAGTGCCGCCTGCTGACACCTTGATTTTGGACTTCTGGCCTCCAGAACCGTGAGAGAATAAATTTCTGTTGTTTGAAGCCACACAGTTTGTGCTAATCTTTTTATGGCAGCCCCAGGAAATGAATATACCCAGTAACACAGACCACCGCAATCCCGGGGGCCCACTGAGCACGAGTACTTTCCCATACATTATTTCAGTGAATGTTCCCAAGGAGGGAAGAAGTAGAGGCCTGATCTTGCCTTGACAGATGAAGAACCTGAAGTTCAGAAAGGTTCAGTAACCTGCCCTGTCACAGGGCTGGGACTCAAACAGTTCTTCTGTGCCTTTCCATTCCGCCAGTTTCCCTAAGGAACAACTGTTGTTGGTTTGAGTTTTAAAGAGGAGCCTGTGCTTCCAAATGCATAGCTGACTGGTAAGCACTTTTCCTTAGTGCCTTCCACTTCCCTTACTCTGCCACTCTGTCTCCCGAGTTCAAGGCCCTGCGTCCCAGCTTCACACTGGCTGACTCAGAGAGAAGAGGGAAGGAGGCATGGCCGCCTCAAGTAACATCAAATATAAAAACATATTCTTTTTGCAGTGTTTCTACTTCCCTTTCCATGCTCCTTTGTCCAGGCTCAACCAATATCACATCCTAGCCCTTCTCTAATTTTTGAATGAACACGTTAGCAGTGGTATTAATTCCATCATTGTCATCTGTGCTTAAGAGTATTTTTTAATTAAATGATATTATCACATTTTGGTCACAGTTCCCCATCTGATTTTCAATAACAATTATGCTTCCACTTATATATTTCAATGTGTCTTAGCAATGTTTTTTTTCTGGTGGACTCACTGGGATCCCCTTTAAATTTCCCATGGCAATCAGAAGCTGACATCAACTCACACTCTCATTAACTCACAGAGGCTCTAGGCAGCTAAGATATCAGCAACACCTATCATTTTTTCCTTCTTGTGCTGGTCCTTTTCATCTCCCTCTCTTTGGAGCTGCTCAAGCGTTCCAGCATCTCTGTGAGGCTGAGAGGTATTGAAGTTGGCACATATTTATTGAGTGGCTCCCCTGTATATAGCACTGTACTCCAGTTGCTATAGAAATAAGCCAGAAAATCTAACTCTGGATTCTTATGTCTCACATACTCAAATTTAGATGAACTGTGATGTGGCTACAAAAAAATTATGCCATCTTCCATGAGAGGGAAATGCAAGCCTGCAGTTTCATTTGGCGCTTTAAACTGATAAAGCTGTCATGTGAAGACAGAATCATTTGTCTGTTCCATCTTATCTTCTCCGGACTTGAGGGAGCTTAATTTATAGTGAAAACTTAGTCTTGGGTGTTCTAGCTGCTCTGAAACTTAATGGAGTGGGAGAGAAAGACAGAAGAGAGAGGGTCACTAAAGAGTGACATGGCACACTTTCCTAGTGCTGGAGATGACTAACTCCTTCTGTTTTTCTAATATTATATCACGGAAATAGAATTCACTGGCAGACTGGCCGAGACTGACTGCTAAGCCCAAGGAGGGGTAGCACAGGTGAGGCTGTAGTCTGAAATGTGTACTAAGATTCAAGGAAGAAAGTAATAAGGAACCAAAAACAACCACTGAGTGTTGAGAGAGAAATAGGAAGAATGTTCTATCTCTGATTGCCCTTCTTTTGAGCCAAGCTTTCTTAGTTTTTCTTGAAAAGAAACTGAAAATCAATCCAGTACACACACCACTCTTTAGCTTTCGTTACTGTAAAGCACGGCTTCAATTTGAAAGAGGCATTGCTGAGAATAAAGCCATTGAGAAATGCTAGATGGGATGGGAAGTGGGGAGAGCAGAGAACAGAAAAGGAAGAGCAAAAAACTTTTAGATCTCATAGAAGTAAGTCTTTAAAATGACATTTTCCCTTTAACCCATGACGAATAGGAAAAACCTGAACTTGAGAAAACACTTGAATAAATTTGAGAGCGAAATTGATCTGCATGAGAACAGCAAGAAAGGACTTCACATATTACTTCTCAGTGATTTGCATCCTAGCATTTAAAGTCACTTGGTTGACGGGTGCAGGCTTTTGAGTACCACAGGTTACATACCTCAACCAAGAAGGTGCGCAAAGGTTACAATCTGAAGGGTTTCACTGCGATTTGGATGGGAGCTTGGAGATATTAACTAAAGAAGTGTAGAGACCATCACAATTATCTCTGCTTCTATTTTCTTTGAAGAAGGAAGAGGATCACGTTGTTTGAGCTTCTAACTGCACAGGAGGAAGGACAGGACAGCTAAGAGTTTGAAAAGACAGTATGAGGAATTTAAGTTGGTTGTTAAACTGAGAGCAAGTTTCTCACAAGAAGCTGGAGGGGTTATTTGAAAGACGTTCAATAACTAACTAAAGCCTTGGCCCTAGCAGCCATCTTGGCTCTCCCCTCCTGGTCATGTGAGTCTATAAAATAGAGCAGCAATGTTCTACACAGAGGCAGTAAAGATTGTGACTAAGTGCTTTTCCTATGGAATCAAATAGATGGAGGTTCAACTTTCATAGCCACTACCTGACAGCTGATTAAGCCAAGCAAGTTATTTCGCCTTGCCAAATTTTAGTTTCTTCCACTGTAGACTGGGGCAATAAATACAGTGTGCACCACTGGGGGTTCTGTTGAGAACTAAGTGAAATACTGTTATTACATACTGTAATAAATGCTAAGCCTTGTGTCTGGAACATAGCAAATATTCAATAAATATTAGCTAGTATTGTTGCTACCATGATTGTTACTTCAAGAGAAGCAAGATAATAGCCTAAACTACTTCCTTCTTCTTTTCATTCATATTTCGTGCCAGTAGGATATAATAACGGATTTAATATAATAACTAATATAATCATACAGTCACTGTCCTGTTACTACTTCAACTTCTTCAGGAATTGCAAGTGAATGTCTCCTAAAGCTGCCTACACATTTCATGTCCAGGTTGATCTTTAACCTGGTGCTACAATATTAACCTAACCTACCCATTCTGCAACACTTCACTGGACCAATGTCAGCTTGGGCTGCACTCCACCAGGAACACACTACCCTTTCACTGTTAACTTGCAGTTTCTCTCAGGTCTTAGGGCTTTCAAAAGCTTTCAAAATTGGATATGGGCAATTTCATTACTAGTGGTCTGTAGAGTCAATTTTAAAATCGTTCATCTTTGTAAACTCAAAGGTGCACCCATCAGCAAAGGTTCTTGCCAAGTTTCATTATTCTGGGCTACAGAGTGAATGGATATACAGGCAAAATCCTTCTCATAGCGATAAGACCATAACGACTCCATTAACGGAGAAATGGTTATCTGCTGCAAGTGGTACACGACTCGCATTCTTACTGGATTTTTTTTAAAAAATGTCGCTGAAAATGAGTTGCTAGGAGTTATTAGAAGCGTCCAGCTAATGAGGGTTATGCATGAAAGCTCCAAGAAAAGCCAGGAAGAGATTAGGTGACATGAGAACAATCAAAAAAAAAAAAAAGAAAGAAAGAAAGAAAAGAAAAGGAAAGTGGATATTTCTTTGCTCAGTTTTTTAGGGAAAGGGAGGAAAAATGAAGTTCTTTCTTACTGGAATCCATACGTGGGATCTGAGGAAAGCCACACACTGTTTTTTGTGTGTGTGTGTGTTTGTTTTGTTTCTTTACTTTTTTCTGGTTTCTAATCTCAGGTAAATATGACTAAACAGGAAAATGTGAGAAATTGCTGTCTCACTGAAAAATAAACAAGCAAACACACATAGAAACAAGGAGAAACAAGTTTCCTAGTTCAGAAAGCAATATAAGAACAGGGAGGCTCTCCACGCTTTCTCCAAGAAAAGGCAGTCCCCAGAAAACCAGCGTTTGGAGGCCTGGCTCCCGTACAGCAATAAAAGGTGAACAGAGGCAGATGAAATACAGGGAGGCTACCTTACCCCGCAGAGCTAAGTTTAGATCTTGCTTTCTAAAACATTTTCTGCAGGCTTCAGGGTTGCAGGGAGAATCAGCTTTGCAAAGAAAATAGAGAACTCCTCCTCAAATTTTGGGGGGCTCTTTAAGCAGCCCCATGACAGAAACACCATGGAGGAACATCCCTTGTCCATTAAGCCAAGAAAAATAACTGCCATGATGAGAATAAAAATCTTTGTAGTTCGTTTTCCCGTGAAAAACCAAGTAGGAGTTCCCTGTGAAAGAAAAGCCTTTGCTTAAAATTCAGTCATTATTATCTTCGAAGCAGATGGGGCCAGAGTCAGCTCAAGCTTCCTTGCGTGCAGACACCAGCCAAATTGGCCACTAATTAGCAGTGCACCACACTGTTAAATGGCCTTCTCCTTCCATTTGCAGGCCAGAACCTCGGTGACCTGCAGGGCACCACCTGAGACCATGGCTCGACAGTCACCGCCTATAAATCGTCCCGCCGCTGCCACCCCGTCAGTCGCCGTGCACTCGGGGCTAACAAAGGAAGCCAGAGGAGACTTTAGTTTTTCTTTATTTTTCCATTCTATCTCCTCCAAAGGAAATTCCAGTTTCTCAAAGGTCATCGGCCAAGTAAATAAAAATATGTTTTTAACTCACCACCTATTTTCTCTACTTAATATTTCTTATGTCTTTCTCACAGAAAGGATATGTGAAGGAGATTTTTCTCTTAAAATAAGGGCAAGGAGCATTTTTTGTTTTCACTTTTTTTCCGTGCCCTCGTGTGAATCTTCCAGCGCGCGCGTCTCTGCAGCGTGCTTTACGGCATTTGAGAGAGAGGATATCCGGTCAACGCCCCGCAGGCAGCAGGACGCGCGTGGCCCGCGGCGGCTGCCCTGTGCTGCTCCTCCGCTCGCCGCCTCCGCTGGCTGCGGGCACTGCCCCATGCGTCGGTGGCAGCTGGGCCTGCAGGTTTGCGTCTCAGCTGCAAGGCCCCTGGCCCGTGCCTTTGGCCCCCAGGATACGACTGGCTCTGTCAAGTCCATGAACACAAAACATTTACGTTTTTAAATCTCTTTTTCAGATGCACCACCGTTAAGAAAAACGTTTCAGCAAATCCAAAAGTAGCACAAAGAGGCAGCTGTGCTGGTCAGGGAGCAGATTCAATTGTCCTTCAGACCATGTTGTGTGTGGGACGACTGGGAAGGTTTTACACGGAGACTATCTTCACAGCACCGTCCACACTTAAAGCATATTCAAAGTCAAAGTAAGTGATGATATGTTCCATCGGGGATGTCCTAGTGCAAGCCTTATGTTACCACCCAAACTCAAATTCCTTGTCACCTCTAACCGGCTCTTGGGATTAAAACCTTGGAATTCTAATATTTTATATTTTTAAGAAGAACAGATAGGTTAACTTCATCTCTGAAAACATGAAGATAAGAATCTTCCAACATTATTATAGTTTTTTTCTTTCTTTATAGTTTTCAAATCAAGACCAAAAGCAAATATTTAAGATAAATCAGGTAACGATAATAATACTTAACATGTAGGGAGCACTTAATATGGGTCTGAAACTATGCTACGAACTTTATGCCCATTGCCTTCTTTAATCCCCAGGCAATGTTGCCTTGGATACTTAGTATTATCCTCATGTTAGAGGTGATAACAGTGGAGATCAGAGAGATTTAGTAACTCACATAAAGTCACACAGCTTGGGTAGGTCCCTCTGATCTCAGCATCTGAACACTTAACCACGACAGTTGCCTACCTGCCTTTGACAAATGGCAAATAATTGTCTTTCTAGAACTTTTTGAGGAAAAGCTTGCTTAGGATGTGTTTAGCAACCCCATTATAAATAAATAAAGGGCTATGCTGGCATGCTTCAGCCAATCCCTTCCCACAGGTGTTGTATAAACATGGCCGGAGATGAGTCTCTTGTGGAGAGCAGCTGGTTCTGGCTGTCGGCAACATCGGAATTAGCCAGAGCAGTTGCTTTTGAGACTTCATGGTTAGCCACACTTTCCTGTAGTAGTTCTGGAGACAAAGATCCTTGGACAAAATTTAGCAATCACACAAACCAAAAAAAGCAGAATTTTTAGGCAGGTGAACAGTTTGCAAGGAAAGAATTGTGAATCTCAAAGCTTAGGGTTATTTATGCTTTCCTGCTCTCTACTCTTGCCTTCAAGGGATAGTTTAGCATCATATTAAATCAAAAGGCATCACAATGAAGGGAAGGAAAAGATGAAAGTGTTTTGACACTGCAGACCCTGAGTCCTATTTCCCAATACAAATTATTGTGAGAAAGATCCTGATTTGGACAACAAGAGCTCACTTAGTTATTTTAAGAGATGTGTGGTTTCCCCCAGAATCTTCAGAAGAACTTTCTTGCTGTTTTCTCCTCAATGCTCAGAAAAATAAAGTCCCTGAAATGAGACAAAGGTCAGCCACCAACACGAACTCATCTCTTTCCCATCTTCCTTCAGGCAGCTAAAATCTTCTTTCTTTATTGAAATGTTGCGCTCAGTAGAGGTTTAAACAAATTGTAAGAGACCATTTATTTAACGGTTTGACAGCATAACCAAATCTCCTTGTAGACAGGCTTCCATTATAAGATTCTGTTCTCATATGCCACAGAGGGAAATTCATATTCATAGGAGAGTGGAATCTTGTGTGAAAACCTGTCACGCTGATGGTACAGCCTCCACAATTAAACTGTTTACTGGGTTTGTAGTGGCACAGCTATATTACTATATTCATGCTGAGTATCCACCATCTCTGCTTGGGAAATCTCGGCATTGAATAAGATAATAGGGCTGGTCCTATGCAAATACTACCAGTGAATGGGGACCACTTAGCAGAGATGCCTTTTCTTGCCATAAGGAGCATTAGGATTGGAAATGCTCCTTTCTGCCAAGAACTCCAGAATCATCCTGTCACGAACCATTAATTCAGAGATCAGTGTTCCTGTTGGCTGCTGACCACCAAACCCAGAAAGTTGTGTTTAATTTGCTTTTTGAGTTCTCCCCCTTGAACTGTGCGAGAGTGGTGCCTAATTGCAGTGCCCCGGAAAACGTTGGCACCGAAGCTAGAGAACGATGCAGCACTTCTCACGGCCGTGAGTGGCACCACGGCTCTGTCCCAGGCAGCTTCACCTGAAAGCAAGGACAAGATGAACATGGCTGACCGCACAGGCTCTTGAGGGGGAGTGGGCATTACTCGGCAAACTCAGAGCTTTCTATAACGAGAGTCAATATGGTCTCCCAAAAGCCTGCTCGTCGGCACAGTAAAAGGAGGTGCTGCTTTCTTGGAAATCGGAGAGCGTATACAGCAGCAACGGCAAGAGTTGATGCCTATATTTTTTCTTATGAAATGTACACATGTGGCCCGCCTCCTCAGCAATGACTCTCTTGGCTTGAGTCAATGAACCAATTTCAGTTGGGGGATCCATTTCTTACTCACTCCTAGTCTAGGACGGCTAGACTGGGCTCCACCCCTGGCCTTAGGCTAGAGCTTATACCTGGGCCTAAACCAATCAACATATTGTATTACGCCTGGTTACAGGTTGATTCAGGAGGTTTATACATGAATTGATGGTTGTTTGCTAATACTGGATGTACAAAGGCTTTGCTATTTCTTGTTGTATTCAAACTTGGAAGGATGTAGCCCTAGGAACTGCTGGAAGACACTTTATGACTACATAAGTCTTGAGATTAGACCTGATATGGAGGAAACTGATGTGAAGAAAGGAAAGTAATCAGTTTATGATGACATCATGTAAGCCTGATCAAGCCAAACCTGAAGCTGATTTCCCTTGGACTCTCCAGTTTTTATTCAAGTTTTTATGTGGGCTGATTTTAGTCATGTTATCTGTCACATACAACCAAAACAATCGTAACTGATTCAGCTTTTTAGAGATACGTTACTTTAAAAAATTCAAAGGACAATTACCCAAGTACTTCATGTATGAGCATAGTCAAATTTGCCCTTCACTGGAGTTTTATATTTTCCTAAAAATATTTTGGGGACAATAACATTCTAAACATATCTTATCAAACTAATAGAGAATAGCAATAATAAATGTTTTGCACTGGCAAAGTGTTTTAGTTTACCAAGAGCTTCAGAAACATTACCTCATTTGCTCCTCATAAACAAAATATGAGCTATATAGGACAAGGTTATGATCTTATCTTACAGGCAAAAGGGTTAGACGAGGTCATGTCAAAAGAATGTAAGAGGAACTGATCTTAGAGATCATATGGCCCAAACTGCTGTATTACAGATGCAGACACTGTAGTTCCAAAATGCCGAGAGACTTACCTAACATCACACAGCTAGTCATTTAATTAATATTTTGGGGAAAACACTTTTTGAATTTCTTTGTAAGTTCAGCTGCTACATCATATTTATTATCCATAAATCTCCTCTACCTGGGAGCTTCAAGTACAGCTTCCTTCCTCAAAGAAAGAGGCCATGTTTCACTCAAAAAAAAAAACATTAAATCTAATACAGTTCATGTTTCTGAGCACTGGAAACGTGACTGGGTCACAAACTTGACAGAACAAATTTTCCCATCCGTATCCATAACCATAACCAAGACTGTAACGCAGCGCCTCCCCTCATTGCCCTGAGACGTTACCCCATCACTTTGATGTCATACGTCACTAAGGAGTGATGCTTCCCTGCTTGGAGTATGTGACCATCCTAGTGTTATTCTTAAAGTTAGAGCCACACAATTGGTTCTTCATTGGCGGCAGGAAGCTCTCTGCCTGAAAGCCTGCCGTCAGCACACAGGTAAGAAAATGCTATCCCTGGAGATCTCGTCCTTGATCACCAGGGGTAAAGTTACGACTGGGTGATATCTTACTCAGGTCTGGCATGAATGTAAATACTCCAGATCACTAGATTTCTGCCACCTTTCCCCCAAATATCTTTTTAAAAATTTGGTGATGATCTCTTAGGCTATTCAAATATATTCAATTAATAAAAACTATTCATTCAATCTTTCAACAAATACTATGTGCCAGGCACTGTTCTAAGTGCTGGAATAAAGTTGTCAACAAAATCGAGAAAAATTTCTGATCCTGTGGAACATACACTCTAGTGGAGAAGACAATAAACAAGTTAAGTAAAACATATAGTTAGATAGAGATAAGTGTTAAGGAGAGAAAAAAAATGAAGCAGAAAAGTAGGATAGGTTTTCCTGAGATGGTTATATTTGAGTGAAAAAGGAAGTGAGGGATCTGGCCATAGGATATCTGGGAGAGGGGCAATCCAGGCAGAAGGAACAGCAAATGCAAAGGCCCTGGGGCAGAAGCATGTCTTGGGATGTTTAAGTAACAGCAAGGAAGCCAGAGTGGCTTCATTGGGGTGATTGAGAGGGAGGTCAGTAGGAAATGGGTTCAAGAGATAACAGGGCATCATTGTGTAGACTTGGCCTTTATTCTGCAGGAGATGGGAAGCCCTTGGAAGGTTTTGAGCAAGGAGTGTCTTGATTGGACTTTATGTTCTAACAGGATATCTCTGGCTGCTGGATTAAGAAGAAACTGCAAGTGGGGCAAGAGAAGAAGCAGGGATACCGTTGCAGTAGTGAAAGATGATGGATAGTTGGACCAGGACAGTAGCAGGTGGGTGATGTGAGGACGTGAATGCTGTATATATTTTGAGGGTCGAGCCAACAGCATTTGCTGCAAGAACAGATATAGGATATGAGAGAGAGGAAAGAGTCAAGGATGCTTTTCAGATCTTTTGGCTGAAACAAGGGAAGAATGGAGTAGCCATAAACTGAGGACAGGAGAAGTTGGTTTCAGAGAGGATGCTAGGCTCTCATTTTTGGGCATGTTATGTTTGTGGTGCCAATTAGACATCCAGTTGGAGTTGTGAAGTGGGCAGATGGTTTTACGAGTTTAAGGGAAACTTCACCCTAAAGATACAGTTTTGGGAGTCATCAGCACACAGACGGTACTTAAAGCCATAAGACTGGAAACATTTACCAAGAGAGTAAATGTAATTAGAAGAGTGACACACCTGAGGGCTGAGCTCTGGGGAAGTCCAACCTTGAGAGTTTGGAGAGATGAAGAAGACCATGACCAGTGAGGTTGGAAGAACACCAGGAGAATCTGGAAGCCAAGAGAAGTGTTTCATGGAGGAAAGGAGCATTGACTCTGTCCAATTAAGGTCCATTAAGATGAAGTCTGAAAAGTTATGTTAGATTCAGTAATACTGTAACTTATTGGCAACCCTGAGCAATGTCACTGGAGGGGTGGGGTCTCCAACATGCCTCGCGTGGGTCCAGAGGAGAGGGAGAGAGAAGCAACTGTAGGTTTCAAGAACAGATGCCTCTTTCAAGAGGCTTTTCTCTAAAGGGAAGGAGAAAAATGGGCTATAACTAGAAGAGGAAGTGGGGTTAGAGAGGATTACTTTTAAGATGACAGATGTAACAGCACATTTGTATATTGATGGAAGGATCCTGGGGAAAGGGAACACTTGAAGGTGCAGGAGATGGGGAGAATGTGGGAGCCAACTTCCTCGGGAAGGACCGAGGCACGAGACCGTGCCCGGATGGAGTCACTGGTCACCAGCAGGAGCAAGGCCAGCTCATCGTAGCGACAGGAGAGAGAGCAGAGGGTTGGTAGATACAAGTGGTAGGTGTAAGATATAGGTCGGTTGCTGGATGTAAGCCAGAGCCTTGCGACAGTTCTCCTCTGCTGGCTCTATTCTCCTGCTGAAGTAATGTGCATTTCAGAGTCCTTCCTCAACATTTTTGCGAAGCTAAGAAATGTCAATGTGGAGGATTTTGTGACAGGGAAACCTAACAAGCATTGTGCTACTGTTATTAGTTTTGTGCCTAACTTCTCATACTCTGAAGAGTAGAGGGTTCTACTATCATAGGGCCAGGCCTGTCTTTCTAGAAACAAATTCCTGACAAGCAGACTAGATGGTACTGAGGAAGTCTCATATACCTGATTCCATCCCTCCTAAAAGGAAGAGACACCAGACCTCCCATTATTTGGTTTCACGTGCGCCTGCCTTTTCTCTCTCCCGTGAACTCCTCTCTGTCAGACCTCTTCTCAGATGTTTGGGAGAGCCTGCTATGGAGGCAGCAGTGGTGACCAGCCCACCGAAAAGAGACCCCAGGGGGATTCTGGGCAGATGCCTGCACCTTAGTGGTTCTCCCAGGTTTACGCTGGACTTGTTCCTGGCCATTTCTTTCTCTGCTTAACAAAAATAAAATAATTTCTGTCATTTTTTTTAAAAAGACCTGCTTAAATCTCTGAGAGAGGACTCTATGGAATGATGTTGGATGTAATGAACATGCTCTTTTCCCCTACTTGGAAGCTGAAATTTTCAGTGTCCGGCCAGGTAGGGAAAGGAGAGGAAACGAGCTTTGTTACCTGCTCTTTCTGACAGCTGTGTGGTAGATATTACGTGCACTTTGCAGATGAGGCTCAGAGAGCATGAGTACCTCGCCTAGCACCCTGCACCACTGCGTGGAGGACCCAGGCGTGAACCCAGGCTCTCAGAGCGCAGGCCAGGCTGCTTTCACTGGACTTTGCTCTCCGGTCACCTAGGAAAGGGCAATGCTGTGTCAGTCCGTGAGAGCACATTTTCCTGCCCGGGCCCTACGCTGGCTCTCCAGGTGATCCAGAAACTCCTGCTTCATGCCTGTTCTGCAGGGATGATGCTACAAAGAACCTTTTGTCATACCGCGGGCATTCGGAACACTGCTTTCTGCCCAGGTGACTTTTAATTTATCAGAAGTCTCTGGTAGATAGATGCCCAAACTATTTGGTTACTGTTTTCTGAGCCAAAAAATCAAGAAGTCTAGGCACTCGGCTGGAATGTGGATCTGCTTTTTTTGTCTTTGGGATTCCTTACTTTCAAAAACAACTTCCATCTTACCCCATGGCAGTGTTGTTTCCCTGCCCTGCATTCTGTGTCCTAAATATACTTCCTAGGCATTCCAAGTGGACATTCATGACTGTTTACAGATCAGCTTTTCCGAGCACAGGAGCTGCAGTGGCATCCTGTTTTCTATTTTCAGAATCCCAGCCCCTATCACTAGCTGTCTTTAGTGGGCAGATGGAGGCCAGCCTAGGAGAACATCCTCAGCTCCTCCACCCCAGCAGCAGATGAACGTAATGCTCATCCTGTCTTCCTTTCTTTTCTCTCAGAGGCAGCAAGCAGTGTCACTCATCGTTCCCACGGTAACCTTTTTATGTGTGTCCTTGGTCCCACTTCCTCCCATCTCCTTGGGAATCTCCTCTCACTTTTCAAGCTCACATTCAACCTAATGTCTAAGAAGCTCCTTTTTAAAAAAGAGTCTTCCTATTTTCTTAAGTTACCGCCCCATTTCTCAAGTTTCACTGCCACACTTTTTGGGAGAGGCGTCAAACTGGATACGTGTACTTCCTTTTACTCCGACCTGTCCCAACCGTTCTACTGACATCTCTCCCTTGCGATGTCCCCAGGGGGCTCCTAACCACCACGGCAGATGGCGTGGTCCAGGTCTTCCTTCTGTTCAGCATCTGCAGAGTTAAGAGTCAATCCTGGGTACAAGTCCTAACTCCATCACTTCTTAGCCGTGTCAGGAGCTTTAATATAATGCCTGACACATACTAAATAGTCCACAATGTTAGTTGTTATTCTCCTCATAACTATTATTAGCCATCCCTTCTTTGGGAAATTCTTTTGTCCCTTTGGTTCCCTGCCACTGAACTCTTGGTTCTCCTCTAATCTCTGACGGTTTTCTCTAAGCCCCCTCACTGGCCTCTCTTCTTCCTCTCTTCCTTAAACACGGGCAGTCTCCAATCTCTGCCTTCCAAGTTTTTCTTTTCCCACCATGTTCTTTCCCTCGGAGCTCTGACTGCCTCCCACAGCCTCCCTCTCCTTTGGTGCATAGGTACATCTCTAGCCCCCAACCACTGCTGTTCTGATTGGCTGGAGATCTGTCTGCTCCCCCTCTTCTGGTAGAGGCCCATCCTCAATGCCACTTCCTTCAGGAAGCCTTCCAGTCGTATACACGCTTGGTCAGAATTCAGCTCTTTCTTGGGAGGCCCCTCTTTATGAAGATTCCCATTTCTGCACTTATTATTATCTGTATTATTACTTTGAACTCTGCTTGGGTGTGCATATTTCTAACTCCCTCATTAGGCTGTAAGCCCCAGAGGGCAGGAACCATGTTTTAATCACCTCTTACCCCCATGTGCTGAGTGGGGTGTATTTCTCATGGTGACTGAACACGTTTGAGTAGACAGCAAGGGCAAGTGGGCTCTAGTGAGTGTTCAGACACCCAAGCAGCTTGCAAACTTGACTCCAAGCTATGGATGGCTCAGGAAAGGCAGGCAGCATGAAAAGGAACTGCGTGGATGGGACAGAGGATTACAGAACCCGGGCGAGGACTGAGACAGGAGAGCGGAAGGAAGGCCAGGGAGTGCTTAGGAAAACGGGGAGCGAGGAGAGTGAGCAGGACGGCAGGGTGCAGGTGGCAGGAAGAGGGGCGTCCTATCCCCTGTCCCACAGCTTTGTGCCTTTATTTCTCTCATGTAGTATGTCTGGCCCAGGGAGAAGAAAACCAAACTTCACAAGAGTAATGGAAGCTTATTGTTTATAAAGGTTTAGAAACATCTTGAAACATGAAGTATAAGAAAGAGACAGAGAGATTTTATTGTTTCATATGTAGTGTTTAAATATTAAAGTGAGATAAACATCTTTAAATGTAACTAGAAAATATACCATAAGACTCTCCTGTAGTTTTCCTGATGAAACACTGCAAATAAGATACACTGTCCACATTGACTATAAACGTCTATTGAATAAATTTCTAAATGACCAGATGAAAAGCAGTAATCAATTATATATAGAATACATAGTTGCACCTCTTTGCTTTACTTAGCAAAAGAGGGGGAAGCAGTATATTAAATTCATTTTTAATCTGTTGTCCTCTCTTTCCTCCATTCCTCTTCGCATTAACAGTATACAATTTATTTAATTAAGCTGAAATCCCACAGGCTGCTCTCCTAATGTGATCATTTAAACACAGGCCAGATGCACACACTATACTTGGACAAGACCTTCTCCACTCTTGAGAGCCCTCCTAGAATGTTCCATGGACTGTTTTAGAATTTTTATTTTTGAAAACTGGCATACGAAACATTTTCTACAACAGAAAAGAAACCAACAACATCTTATTTGCAGCAGAAGAAAACATCGTTGGGATGATGCCTCAAAAACACATTTGGGTGATGGCAGATCACAAGACACTTGGCTCTGGAGTCAAGATATCAGGTTTCAAACAAAAATATAAAGACTGGATATGAATAAACCCTCCTGAAAGCTCACGCTTCTCTAGTGGCTGGGGATTCAGATGGGGGATCAGTAACACTTGCTGATGACTCCAGAGAAACAAGGATCCCATCTGCAAACAGATGAAAAGGAGAAAATTTTCCTTGGGTGCTTTGCTTGAGACGTGTTAGAAACAAAATAGTCTATCACATCTTTCTAACAGCATCGGCTGGTACTCTCTTGCCAACAATTCAATTCGTTTAGAATGTTAAACTTGGAAAGTTGCATCATCTGTCTCAGAAGTCCTCAGGCTTACTCCTGCCTAACTGCCTAGTGGGAAATGGCAACTTGAAAGTCCAGGGACGTCCTAGCGTCAGCGCCCATCCTGTCTTTTTCGTCTTTGCACCACCAGGCGGAAGGCAGTGCAGTCAGGCAGCTATAAATGGCAGCAGGCCTTCTTCAATCTGGTCTCAAACAGACGTATGCCATTGTCCCATCTAGGTCTACCCTCCACTCTGTTCTGCTCCACTCTGTGCAACAGGGGGCCTACCAGTACAGACTGCACCAACTCCTGCACTGGCAGGAGACTGGAGGGTGAGAGAAGAGTGAGGCCTGAGTATTTATTTCCCTAGCCCCTCCTGCCAGATTGCAATGGCTCGGCTGCTTTACCTCCAAAGGCCACAGCTCCTGTCAAATGCCCTTTCCATACAGCCACTCCTTCTGGATTCTCCAAACCACTAGTCCCTTCAGGCCTAGGAGTGGCAAAGGTTAGCGAGAGTCCCTGTGTTAAACACCTCTAAAGTTACCGATTTGAGTATACCATCTGCTTCTTGCTGGGTCCCCGGCTGAAATGTGCCTAGCCAACAGTGATGGATTATTGATGGCTTCTCCCTATAATGCTGTATTGAAGATTTGAAGACTGACACAGAGATCGCAGTACGAGTGCAGTGATTCCTTGTTCTTGTTGACCTTGGGTGTGGGAGGAAGGAAAAAACAGCAAAAAATCTATATATTTCCTATTCCTGCTGTAGATCTTTATCATTGTGGGTAAAGGCTGGGCCATGAGTAACTTCATTCTAGAGTCAAGTCTTTGATCTTATAATTTAGTCAAGGCTTATTGATGGTTTTCATTTTCATGTTGCAGATACTCAAATGTTAACACCAATATCAAGAAAGAGAATTATTTATAACTAGGATGACATTTTAAACTTCAAAATCCTATTGTCCTGTGGAATGTACAACTGGAGGATGAGATTTTGAAAAAACACTCCAGTTTGATTCCATTTTCGTTCCACAGTCTATCCTTGGTCTGTGTTTTAGTGTTTCTCCTTAAGTCTTCCCATTTATAACAAGAAGACCCTTATTTCTTTAGTAATCAGTTCTCTTAATTTCCCACTTGAAGTTATTTAATCCTCCTTGAGAAAGCAAGTGTGTCCCAGAAACTAGAGCAAAGAATGGGAGCACACTGATCAAATTCTTTTCCTTTAAGTCAAAATTGACTTTTTTTGTGCCTAAACTTGTCTTTTGGCAAAGTGAGAGACAACGAAAGTTAATGTCTCTGCGCTGTAATGGACTGAGTCACACAAAAAACTGACAACGCCTCCAGATTCATGGTGATCTCAGCTTTATTACAAAAAGATTTCCTGGTTATGTCACGCAGCCCTGTGCCCTCTAACGGACAGATGCCTCAGAAGGTAGTCTCAAAAATAACTCTTTAATATTAAAATATATTTGATTATAAATGAAATAAGAGGAAACGTATTCATCTGGACATGAGATGTAAATATAGATTTTTTTTAAAAAACAGGAACGTGTTCTTGAACTGTCAGCATCTCTCAGCCAATTGTTTGATGAGTTATGGTCCTAACTGTCAAGACTTTGCCCAGATGATTTATTATTATTATTTTTAACACTAAAACAAAACTCTTACTGTTTCTAAGGCAGAACAGGGATTTGGATCACTGAAATAAAGAGCAGGACTGTGGAGCTTGGTGGATATGATCCACATATCTTTCCCATTCACTATACATCTAGAATTCATTCATTCAAAAACATTGATTAATAAACAGCTAACTGTAGTGCAGCATAAGTATTGTTATTAAGGTTTGGACCACAAGCTGTGGGAGCACAGATAACGCAGCAGTTAGTTTCAGAGCTAGGGGTGGGTAGTAAGGGAGACTCACAGTTACATCGGGCAGTGAAAGATGAGTAAGAGTTCACCAGTTAGGCAAGGGGTGAAGAAGGGATTCTAGGCAGAAAGAGCAGCACATGTGAAGGCCCAGGAGTGCGAGAATGCCTGATGTGACCAGGGATGGAGACTGTGCCAGACAGTTAAAAGCTCTGTGTGCCATGCCCAGGAGTCTGGACTTTGTCCCAGGGGCAGTGGGGAGCCTTTAAAAGAGTTTGACCCATAATCACATTTGTACTTTTGAAAGATTACATTGTTTGAAATTTGAATGGACGGGAAGAGGCTTGGAAACCAGGTTGGAGGTCACTGTGAGAGTCAAGGTGAGAGACAGTATGGATTTGAATTAGTGCAATGGCACTGGAAGGGAGAGGAGAGGGATGTATCTGACAGATACCTTAGAGGCACAGATCAATAGGACTTGGGCTTACTGACCAGCTGTGTGTGTAGGGGGGAACTGAGGGAGAGAAATGAGTCAGAGATGAGTTGGAAGTTTCCAACTACTGAACCAGAGGAATATGCTTGTGGGGAGAGAGAATGAATTCAGTTATGGATTCGCACAGTTTGTGGTTGCTGGGGCCATCCAGATGGAGTTATCCAATTGACAGATAAAATATGAGGCTGGAGCTTGGAAACCAAGCCAGAGATGAAGATGTAGATATTGGAGATCCTTATTTCATCAACATCGATGCCATGGGGATGGATGAGATCACGTAGAACAAGAAGAGGAAAGGAAAAGGAAAAAAATAGAGTCCAAAAGGCATGTCCTGTTTTCAACTGTGCAGCATTCACTTATTTTTCTAGTGGTAGTTCTTCGATTATCCTTTGGCCAGCCACCTTTCCCTACTCGGTGTAATTCTGGTGAAGTAAATCTTCATGGTGTCCTATCCACAGTGTGCTTGCCCTCTGCCCCAAGATGGGCAGAGTGTGCATCTCCCCACCTGGACACAGTGATTTGATCAGCAATGTGGCAGTGATGGGTTAGAGCTGTCTGCTTCCAGCTCACAAGTGGCATCACGATGGTAGCTTAAAATCAACAATGGTGGAAGTATTTACACCAGAGAAATGGGTAGACACTGCAAATCAGCCCCTACCCCACAGAAGTCAGTTTACCGGCTCACTCCAGGGTGTGGCCGTAAACCCATGCAGACCCATGAATCTCTTCCCAGAGATTTCATATATAGGTCCCAGAGGCTTGTGCACTGTGAGGTGTGCCCATGTCAAACTTTCTTTCTGTGTATAGAACCCACCTGAGAAGGAAATCAACTTACACAGGCAGGGAAGGATGAGAGATAGAGAAGATACAGAACCTCAAGCATAGAATTTGTTGCTGTTTTGTTTTTCCAAATTTTTAAAAATTTCTTAAAATTTTAAAAGGTAAGGTACTTATAGAAAATTCTATGTAATATGTGTGTTCAGTTAACAAATAACAAGAAAATAAACACCTGAATGACTACTGCCCAGGTCAATACATAGCATGTTATCAGTTCCCCACAAAGCTGCTGTATGATCTCTCCCTCCTCTCCATCTTGACCTTCGTAATAATCATTACTTGGCTTTTAAAAACTGTTTTACAACCTATGTATACATTCTTAAACACAACAGTATCTTCCTTTCTTCCTTCCTTCAGTCTTTTCTTTCTTTCATTCCTTCTTTCTTTATCACTTAGGGGGAAGCCAGAATTTAGGGAAGCATTTTTTCCTTGGGTGGGAAAGTAGGCAACAAGTTTATAAGTTGAAATGAAAGAGCCAGTGGAGAAAGATTAAGGATACCAGAGATAGAATAAGTTAGAGCATGGGTGTAGGGAAGATGGAAGGACATGGAACCCAGCATACTGACGGAGGCCTTAGCTTTGGAATTGAGGAGGGAGAGATGCCTCTTTCTGATACAGGAAGGAGGATTGGTGTCTACTCATCAATGCCCTTGACTACTTTAACATATACAAGGTGCAGCTGAAAAATAGTGATCTCCTCCAATTTCGTCTTAGCCCATAAGCTGTGCTCTGAGCCTCTTTAGGATAAGGCTTCGTATCCCTGGACTTTGGAGTTAGTGACCTGGGATCTCCTCACCCTTCCTCCATCAGCCTGGCATCTCTGGGCCCAGCTCTTTGTCTTTGGCCCTAGTTCCTGAAACCTGGTGCTCCTTGACTTTCTCCCTGGCACAGTGCTCTGGCAGTGGCTTTGCCCCATGGAGCCTTGGCCTATGGCCCAGCACCCTTTACTCTGGCCTAGTTGGCACTCTTACTTTCTCTTGTCCTAGTTTTGTCTCTAAGGCAATGAGCCCAGTGGTGGGGTTAGGGTTGGGTGGGGGGGCATGTTTGGCAGAAGGGGAGCAAAGTAGATAAATATGAAGGTGGGGATACAGGAAGTGGAGTTGACAAGGTCCACGCCTGTGACATCCTTGCTGAATCTGTATCCTTAGCCTGTGAGACCATGTCCATATCAAGATTTATAGGCCTTCTGAAGGCTGCTTGCCCAAGAATTCTTGAGATCTCAGATTTATTTCCCAGCCTCCTTCCCACTTCTGATAAATTGTATGTTTTAACTGCCTTGGCTGCATCAAAAACGAAGCATTTCCACAAATTAAACATGTTCTGGATTCCTTGCCTTGTCTCTGAGCTTGCTTTTGAAATACTAATTGGCCAGAGAAATAAATGCTTTGTGTTTCCAAAAAAAGAAACAGGGGAGACCTAGCTAAAGATAGCTAGCTCGGGGGGGAGATTTTTTTTTATTTTTGTAAGAAGCTGCAACTAAATGTCTGTGTATTCCAACAACATTTAGCAAAAGCTGTATTCTGTCCTTGAAAGTGTGAAAAGCACTGAATGAGAAGTCTCTTCCAGGGCAGGCGACAATGAAAGGCTTTGGGCTTTGGAACTAGAGATGGGATTGTATAAAATCCTCCTCTCTGCAGAAGCAGAAAGCCCAGTCGAATGACTCCCGGCAGTGCCCTGACTGAATTGACAAGGTGGGCCTGGGTGTATGTGCCGTTTTAGCTGAGCTAACACCAAAGCTTTTCGTCTCATCCTAATGGATGGCAAAGGTCGTTCTCTCCTTTCATTTGATGAATGGCTGTGATGCCACCACATTTGTCTTATAACTGCCAGCAGTTCTCGAGTTAGTGATAATGACGTCTTCCTAAGGAGGAAGTCAAATGCTCTAGTGAGTTTCTTGAAGGCCACTGCTTCTGTCCACCTATTTAACATACAGTTTACAGTCAAAGAGGAATCCCGCTGGCCAGAGGCACACAGTAATAGGATATGAATGCAAAAATCTTCCCGAAGATAGCGATCCCTAAATAATGATCATAAAAACTCACAAGCATCTTCTTCCTTTCTTAACCCATAGAATAATACTATACTGAGCACAGAACTGAACAAAATGAAAAGGTCAAATTTTTCTCTTTATTTGAAAGAATTCTACAAAACTGGAGTTGTCCCCACCCACCCTTACCGCACACTATTGGGGAAGCAGTTCTGCAGCCCCAATAGATAATTGCACAGATAGGTTAGTACTAACCAGTGGCTGTTTACAAATTAATGTAGTGGGTGGGGAATAACAACATATTTTTAAGAAGAAATATAGATCTCAAGAGTGAGGGACCAGGCCATTAAGGAAAGATGTTGGACATTTAGTCCTAGAAGACAGAAAACATAGACCTAATACAGCAGAAAGCCAAAATTACGGTATCATTCTGCTAGACATCATGAGACTTTTACTCAGTGACCTCCAAACCTGGAATTTATTTTAAATAGGAATTGGAATTCCCACTCACCAGCGGGAAACCGCAAGTTCCTGAGACCAGCAGTGCCTATACTTCTCAGAACATATTTCACAGCAAGTCAGCAGCTCTACCAAAAAGGGAGTCCTGGATTCTCTCTACCAAACTTCAGACACAAAGCGGGACACAGGCCTCCTCCGCCCCTTAGTGCCTTCATCTCTGAGGGCAGCTCAACAGAATGGCTGAAGAATAAATGAGATGACAGAGGGTTTGTATTTTCGGCTCCGCGGTGTTCCTTAATACGAATGAGTGGTGCACTTGACACTATTTAAATGCAAGAAATTACAGGTGCATTTTTTTCTTCTCACTAATTGATTGATTCATTCTTTGGTTGTTTATCTTTTTAAAAAACCCATAAATTTACTAAGTGTAGTCTACACACTAGATACTGTGCTAGTTGTTAAAAAATCAAAGAGGAATCAAACAAAAACAAAACCATGGAACCAGCCCTTGAAGGACTCTTAGCATCCAGTAGAAAATGACAGATTAAAAAATGATCCAAATAACATCTTACAGATGCTATTAATGGAAGTATCTACTGGATGTGGGGAAGAAACCCAGGAGAAAATGGTCAGTCAACTGTGTGTGTGTGTGTGTGTGTGTGTGTGCGCGTGGGTGTGCACATACACATAGGCTGGGGCTGGGGATGCAGGTTGATAAGATGAGTCAAGATGAGTTGGCATCGACCAGGAGACCAGGGTGGAGAAGGGCACTTTAGAGCAGGGACCCTGGAGGCAGAAAGCATCCTGGAACGTGAGAGAGACGAGTGTAAGACTTTTCTCTTGGTTGGGACCTGGAGTGTTGGTGAGCGAATCAAATGATGGGACAAAAAAGTAGTGGGGGCCAGATTTCAGAAGGCCTTCTATGCTACACTAAGATTGGTTCTATACTGCCGTCACAGAAGGGTTGAATCACTCCAGACTGTGAACATAGCAGTGTTCTGGAAGACGCACTCCCACAGCCTGGTAACGGACAGATTGGAGGGCAGGAGGCTGAGGCAGGCAAAACAGCAGGCAGACTGTTGCACGGGTCCATCCAGGTGAGACCCAACTAAGGGAACAGGATGGCACGGGGAGAAGAGGAGGCTCCCCTGAGGAGTGCCAAGGAGGGAGTGACGGAAGGGTGAAGGAGGGAACAGCCCGGCTTAGACTCAGGTTTGGGCTTGGGTGACAGGTGGTGTCTGTGGAGATGGAGACGGAGTGGGGAGGAGTGGACGATGGCAGGTTCCCTCCACTCTTTTGAACCGGAGCTGCCTGTGGACCATCAGGTGGGAGGTGCCACAGGCCAGAGGATCTACCGGTCTAGAGCAGGGGTTCTTAAATGAAAGAGTTTACAGTCTGTGAACTTGGGTGGGAAAAAATTGCGTGTTTGTTTTCACTAACCTCTTAACTAAAATTTTGTGTTTCCTTCATGTGTGTAGGCAACAAACCACAGTGGTGTCAGCAGTACTGCTGACTTTATCATTGTTAATATTTAATATTAACAGAAAAGCATACACATTATGGAACACATTTATTTTTAATATTTTAGTAACTGTATTTCAACATGACTTGTTTCATTTGTAATCCTGTATATTTTATGTTAAGTATTTGAAAACACTGAGGAAGGAGTTTACGGGCTACAGCAGGCTACCAAATATATCCACGGACCAAAGAAAGGTCAAGAATCTCTGGTCCAGAGTTTGAAGTCTTCAGGACTGGTCAGTAATTTACGGCCTTCTGCTGAGCAACGATATGCTGAGAAGGATGTGACCTATTCCAGCGGCTCCGTAAATAGACTGGGACCGAGAGGAAATAGTTGACTGCAAAAGAAAACGAGGTTTGTGCTTGTTTGGTTAGGAAGCCTCTGGCTTCCTTCCCAAAATAGTTGACCTTTATAGATCCAGTCTCTCGCTCCAAACGTGCTCTGGGCTGCTTTCATTTATTGCTCGTGGGGAAATTGTGTAGATGAGAGCCAGGAGCCAAAGTGATGTTGTAGACTGACCCCAGAGTAGGACGCTCTGACAATGAGCATCACTCAGCAGAGTTGGAATTGTTTGTAAAAATCAGTTAACGTGAGAGGAATGTAAAGCAAATGGCAGAATTGCATAATTGTCCCTGGGAAGGTCTCCTTTCCTGAATCCAATCCTAATATTCAATATAGCATAAAGAACAGTGTGTGCAGCTGGGTGGAGAAGAAACCTGGGGGGACCGGCTCAGCTGGCCACAAGGTCAGATGTGGCCACAGGCTTTGTCCTTTCCCTGGAATCAAAGGGCCTTCCTCTGTTCATGGAGTACCTTCTTTTTCAGCCTCCTAAGGCTGAAAAGGACAAGAGGTTGAAATGGAACCCTACCTTCATGCTAACCCTCTCTCGTTCTCTAGTTCTGCGTCTTGTCACTGCTCTTGGAAGGCAAAACAACGAAAAGTGCTATGTGACTTTCAATCCTTAAAAAAATGTACAAGTCCACTTCGGAGAGTTAAAACTCTGCAAATTGACTTCTAGAAATCTATCCTACAAAAATCTCACTCATGTGCACAAGGTTCTTGATTGAACATTGTTTATGATACTGAAAATTGAATAACACCTAAAAATCTATCAAGAGGCAACTGATTAATTAGTTATGGTTCCTCCATACTTATGGAGTATTTCAAAGTAGTTGAAAAGAATACACCAGTATGGATAGATATTCAGGCTACATTTCACTACAGTGAAAAAAAATACATAACAATATACATAGTAGGACCTCATTTAAAAAGAAAGCGTGTATGTTAAATCCTCACGTATGTTTGTAAATGTCCAGATAAGGACCTAGAAGATGATGCCTGAACTTGATAGTGCTTCTTTTGTCGGCTGAGATAGGGGAGGAGGAAGATGAGAGTTTCAAAGAAAAATTTTCACTCTTTACCAAATATTTCCATATTGTTTGAAGTACAAAATTGCTTTTGAGATTTAAAATACAACTGAAAGAAAGATCACATCAACCTTCATGTGTAATGAAGTAATCAGTTTTCAATTTTAATTTGTTAAGGAAACTATGCTGTATAAGAAAAAATTCTATCTCAGTTAAGATTAAGCATAACTGTAAATAACACTGTTTTAGACAAGCAAGAACTATATTTCTTTGGAGGTAGACAATCCAGGGCTAATTAGGCAGGTCTGTTTCCCTGCAACTCCTCCATCTCAGGTGTGTGGCCTCATCTGATTGGTCGAAGACAGGCCTAGGCCCATGTTTGTTGCATCCTGTTCTCAGAAAACCGAGTGGAGGAAGGGATAAATGAGGGAGTCATTTAGGGGCAGAATCAGACCCACCATCCACGTGTATTATCGTAAATCACTCTCCTCTAGGTTCTATGAGACTGCAGTACACAGTGGGAATGTGCATTCTCTATCTGTGAGACTGCACTACACAGTGAGTGTACACATTCTCTATCTGTGAGAGTGCAGTACACGGTGAGAGTGAACATTCTCGATCTGTGAGAGTGCAGTACACAGTGAGAGTGTGCATTCTATGTCTGTGATAGTGCGGGACACGATGAGAGGCCTCTTTCTCTATCTATGAGAGTGCAATAGACAGTGAGAGTTCACGTTCTCTAACTGTGAGAGTGTAGTACATGGAGAGAGTGCGCATTCTCTATCTGTGAGAGTGAGGTACAAAGTGAGTGTGTGCATTCTTTATCTGTGAGAGTGCAGTACACAGTGAGCATGCGCATTCTTTATCTGTGAGAGTGCACTACAGAGTGAGTGTGCACATTCTCTATCTATGAGAGTGCAGTACACAGTGAACGTGCACATTGTCTATCTGTGAGAGTGCAGTACACGGTGAGTGTGTGCATTCTCTATCACTGAGAGTGCAGTGCACGGTGAGAGTGCACATTCTCTATATATGAGAGTGCAACTGACAGTGACACTGCGCATTATCTATCTGTGAGAGTGCAGTACACGGTGAGAGTGCACATATCTATCTGTGAGAGTGCAGTACACGGTGAGAGTGCACGTTCTCTTCTGTGAGAGTGCAGTACAGGGTGAGTGCACATTCTCTATCATTGAGAGTGGAGTACCCTGTTATTGTGTGCATTCTTTATGTGTGAGAGTGTGGTACACGGTGAGTGTGCACATTCTTTATCTGTGATCATGCAGTACAGGGTGAGAGTGCAAATTCTCTATCTGTGAGAGTGCAGTACACTTGGAGACTGTGGATTCCCTATCTGTGAGAGTGCAGTACATGGTGAGAGTGATCATTCTCTATCTGTGAGAGTCCAGTACACTGTGACGTTCCACATTCTCTATCTGTGAGAGTGCAGTAAATGATAAGTGTGCATTCGCTATCTCTAATAGTGCAGTACACGGTGAGAGTGCACATTCTCTATCTGTGAGAGTGCGATACCAGGTGAGAGTGTGTGTTCTCTTTACATGAGAGTGCAGTACCCAGATTGAGTGCACATTCTCTATTTGTGAGAGTACACTACATGGTGTGAGTGCACATTCTCTATCTGTAAGAGTGCCGTATGCGGTGAGAGTGCACATTCTCTATCTATGAGATTACGGTACATGGTGAGAGTGTGCACTCTCTTTATGTGAGAGTGCAGTACCCTGATCGAGTGCACGTTCTCTATCTGTGAGAATGTAGTACACAGTGAGAGTGCCCATTCTCTGTCTGTGAGCGTCCAGTACAGGGTGAGAGTGTGCATTCTCTGTCTGTGAGAGTGCAGTACACGGTGAGTTTGCACATTCTCTATATGTCAGTATGCAGTACACGGTGAAACCTTGAGTGCCCTTCGCTGACTAGACTGGGCAGCAGCAGCAGAAGCCCTCTTCTGAGTGATTTCTCTTCTTTTTCTTCCTGCACTCCACTTCCTTCCCTCTTCTCCTTCTGCGTTCCTTTTCCTCATTCTCCACGCGCGTGTGCCATAGTTCAGTTCGCCAAGCAGGCACCACTCAGAGCTGAAGAGTCTGCTGCTGCTGAGGTTGCACTGGGGTTTGCTGGATCCCATGGTAGGAGGGCTGGTGTCAGAAACGAAGGCATCTTTTTCTGAGCATCATTTGGAGAATTAGCTCTCAGAGTGAGAGACAGAAAGATACAAAGGAGAAAAGATGCGGCCATTCAGCCAAGTACGGGTTCTACTCCTGGCTGCAGAAAAAGGCAATCCAACGTGTGTGTGTGTGTGTGTGTGTGTGTGTGTGTGCATGCACATGTGCGCACACTGTTTATGTCATATGTTTGCTACTTGATCTCCCAACATCTCTCTCTCATCCAAACCCCTGAAATGTTTTACCAACACCTCTCTTTTGACGTTTTACTTTCTTTTTTTCCCACTTTATTGAGATAGAATTGACATATAATGTCATATTAGTTTTAAGCATACAACAAAATGATTTGATATATGTATATATTTCAAAATGATTACCACAACAAGTTTGGTTAACATCCATCACCTCACATAGTAATAAATTATTTTTCTTGTGATGAGAACTTTGAAGATCTATTCTCTTAGCAACTTTCAAATATATAATACACTATTGTTAACTATAGTTACTATGCTGTACATTACATATCCAGAAATTATTCGTCTCATAACTGGAAGTTTGTGCCCTTGACCACCTTCACTGATTCCACCACCTCCGAACTCCCCACCCACCCACTAATCTGTTCTCTGTATCTATGAGTTTGATTTTTTTAGTTTCCACATATAAGTGAGATTATACAGTATTTGTCTTTCTCTGTCTGATCTATTTCACTTAGCATAATGCCCTCAAGATCCATAGATGTTGTCACAAATGGCAGGATTTCCTTATTTTTTATGGCTGAATAATATTCCATTGTATATATACAACCACATTTTCTTTATCCACTCGCCCATCGATGGACACTTAGGTTGTTTCACGTCTTGGCTACTGTGAATAAAGCTTCAATGAACATGGCGGTGCAGATGTCTCTTAGAGATGTGATTTCATTTCCACTGGACATATACCCAGAAGTAGGATTGCTGGATTTTACTTTCTCTTTTATTGTGATTGTTCATGCATCTTTCTTCTCTCTCTTACTAAACCATGAACTTCTTGAGGGCAGAGACTATTTGGATGCATCTGTGTATTGTTGGCATCTAGAAAAGAGCCTGGCATGAGTCCAGAGCCCAGTGTCTATTGAAGGAATGAATGCACCAAACATTATTCAAAGCTATAGGAGTGGAGGGGTTGCTAATCTCCCCAAAAAGGCAGATTACAGCTGCACAAAGATATTGCGAGGCCTTTTTGAATACAAAAAAAGGAAGAGGATTTAAGCAGGAGGAAAATGTGAAGAATTAAGGTCACATTCTGGCACATGTTTCTGTCTCTTCCCTGGAGTCTCCCTTCATCACTGGAGATGACACTTGTCCCTTCCTTCTAGACTCCTGTTACTCTGCCAGTGTCCCAGGACAGCACTGCACTCTCTGATGGGATTAGTGTGCTCATCGTGACTTCCAGCCATATCATCAAAGCTCTCAGGTCACGGAGCTTGCCTTATACTCTCACATCTCCTGATATAGTGCCGGCTACATAGTAGATGCTCAATAAATAATTTTTCCTTTAACTGATGATTAAATCTTCGCTGGATAGGTTAAATGTAAATATGGTTAGAAAAAGATAAATAGGGACATCTAAATGGACCCAGTCTTTGAAGTTAAGTCTTCCTTTCTCTGTTTCCTTTTTCTATAGCACTTACAAGCCTCTAACATACTACATCATGTAACTTATTCTATTTTGAGGCTGTCCCTTTTCCCCCTGGCAGCTGGAGCCTCCTACAGCACTCGCGGGTGTGTGAATTGTTACAATCATTTTGGGAAACTGTTTGGTAGTATGTACCAAGGTTATTAAAGCTTACATATTCCTAACAATTCCACTCCTTAATATATATACTCACAAGAGAAATGAGTACATAAAGTCAAATAAAAGATATATTTAAGAATTTTCATATCAACTTTATTTATAAAAGCCTAAAATGGAAACAAACCAAATATCTGTCAACAGTAGAATGGACAAATAAATATTGGAATATTCCTTCTATGAAATATCACACAGCAATAAAAAGAACAAACTAGTGAGACATGTAACAACACAGGTGATTCTCATAGACATTTTTATTTAGTAAAATAAGCCAAATATAAAAGAGCAATGCAAAGGATTATATACTGTATGTTCTCATCTGCATGAATTTGAGAGGCAAAACTAGTCTCTGGTAATTGAAGTCAGAACAGTGGTTACCTCTGCATGGGGGTGGTTACTGATTGAGTAGAAGCATGAAAAGCCTCCTGGGATTTGGGAAATGTTCCACTTCTTTGTCTGGGTGGTGGTCACACTGGTGTGTACATATGACACAACTCGTCTAGCTGTGCCCTTAGTGTTTGTGCACCTTTCTGTATATATGCTGCACTACAATTTTTTAAGTTAGAAAAAAAGAACACAGGGCAGGGTTTCATTTGTTTTGTTCAACACCACGTCCCCATCACCTGCAGGAGGAGGTGCTCAATGTATTTGCTGAGTGAGTGAAGGCACCAAGTCTGGGTTTGCATCCTATTTAATCATATTTATTTCTATCCAAGTTTTGTTTGTAGCTCTTAGTTAAACAGAGTATGTGAAAACTAAAGTTCAAAGAAGTTAAGTACCTTGCTCAAGATAATCCAGCTAGTTAGGGATGGGAGCTTCCCAGGTCTATGCTCTTAAACCACTATTTTAATGCTCTACATTCTGCCTCATGAAGGGACAGGTGAGAAATATGGGAATGGGGGGTGTGGTCAGGGAAGAGGAAAGCCATATTCTTGGCCAAGAGCCATATAGGTAATTCAGGAGGCAGCCAGGGAAAGGAAAGGGTCAGGTCCAGACTCAGAGGAGCTGCTCTTGGACTCAGGCTGTCCTGTGAGAGTTCTCTGATCCTGGGCCCCGTGACAGTGGCCATAATTACTGTACTAAGGCCATGAGGGGATCTTTGCTGAGGGCCCAGAGCTTAGTGTCTTGGCATCCTTGGGAGTCAGACAAACTAGTTCTTCTGGTGGAAGCCAGCCTTGCCCACACTTCACTTTGCGCTAAATAGAACCGTAGTACCGCTGATGAGAAAGCCGAGAGGTTCCGAGGAAGTGGGAGGAATTCAGATACCTCTTTGCTGGGCTTTCCTTCCTCTTCCCTCTGCCCAGTCAGTTTCTTTTCTAAGACAGCTTAAGTAAAATGAAGAGACCCTCTACGGTTGCAAGACACAGCAAAGGCTGTGAGACCTTAGGTCTTGCAGCCCACGTGATTGCCGGTCCTGAGAATGGGTTCTTGAGCCCCTGCAGTGCTCCTTCCTGCGTCCACTGGGACAGATCCAGATGGGAGAAGGAAGCCGTGCTTGAGGGACAGGAGAGGGATTCATAGAGGCTGCAGCCGGGCACCTTCACGATTTCAGTCTCGGCCCCTAAGCAAAATGCTTAAGGGAAGGCCTGGGTTGGATGACCACAGGATCTGGTTATTTGTGTCTCCTGCATCAGAATCTAGAAGCTGCAGTTGGGAAAGAATGCAAGTTAGAAGGAATTCTCCTTGATATTATTTCCCCTCATCCCCCACATTCAATTCTTCATCAATTCCTGTCAATCATAACCTCCAAAATGTATTTTCAATTCCCGCTTCTCTCCATACCCACCTCCACCACCTAGTCTCAACCGTCATTTCTCACCTAGATGGTTGGAATATTTTTCCAAGTGCTCTCTCCTTCCACCCTTACCTTCCCAGTCCACCCCAAATCCACACAGCAACCAATGTGATGACTTCTCTTGTATCTAGAATAAAATCTGGCTTTGTCACCAGGGCCACAGGCCCCAACTGCTGTAAGCGCCTGAGAATTTTCGACTTCATCTCACTCACTCTCCACCACTCTTGCTCGTTAGGCTCCAAATATTCAGGATTTTTGTTTTTTTTTTTTAATAACAGCTTAATTGAGTTGTAATTCATGTATCATACAATTCACTCATTTAAAGTGTACAATTTAATGGCTTTTAGTATATTCACAGAGTTGTGCAACCAATACCACAATCAATTTTAGAACATTTTATGTTCCAAATCCTGTACCCATTAGCAATCACTCCCCATTTACCTCCAACCTCCTCAGCCCAAGGCAACACTAATCTACTTTCTGTCTTTATAGATTTGTCTGGTCTTATTTTTAGCTCGTGAACACACCAAGCTCCTTCCTGCATTAGGCCCTTGCACATGTTATTTCCTCTGCCTGGAAGTCTCTACAGTCTGCTCTTGAGGGCTCCCCACGCCCATCTCCCCACGTCTTGAGTGGCTGCTTCCTCTTCTTTCATGCCTAGATTGAGAAGTGATCTACTCAGGGCTTTCCTGAATACCGTATCTAGAGTCCCAACGTTTTCCTTTATCATAGCTCCTTGTTTGTTTTCTTCTTATACCTCTACAGGTGGTAATCATCGCTTTACTAACTTTTTATTGCCTGATTCTTTCCAGATGGTTTTAAACATAATGCGGGGAGTGAATATATTTCTCTTGTTCTCTGTTGTATATCTAGTTCCTACTGCAGAGTTGGCACTTAGAAGACCCTCAATAAACATTTGGTGAGTGAATGAACAAATGAATGAATGAATATATGGTGCAGTTACCTGGCATTGCCTGGAAATAAGACTTCTTGCCTTGCCTATTTCAAGCAGCACATACTGCAATGCACCATCATGTAACCATCAAGCTTTTCTACTGCTTCAAGACAGGAGTTTTGGAACAAGCTTGTTCTCAAATCATCTTTAACAGCTGGCCTGAACTGGGTTTTTTTCCCCCCCAAAAAACAAGGTTATTTGGCCCAAAGAAATTTGAACAGAATGACCAATTGCAACATGGTAGCAGAACGCTCCTGTGTGAATGGTGGGATGAGGTGTGGGAGGTTTGACTTTTTCTCCTCTTCAAGATGGCATTATCAATTGCTGCTCTCTTCCTTTAAATATTAACAGCAAGACCATCACTTACTGTTAATGATTATCTAATTATTAGACAAGACAGCAACCCTGTCCACCAAGTCTCCCTACTGCTATAGAAAGTCCATTTAGTGTTTCCTTAGTGAAAAAGCTGGGTAAGGATCGCCTTCCATCACCATCAGCACTGTCCAAGATGCAGTTATCAGCTCGGGGCAAAACCAGATTGTAAACCAACTGAAGGAAAGGATATTCTCTATTCCCACCTGAGCGGACTGCTGTCTCACCCCCACCACGTGCATGTCCAAGAAGCTTGCAAATAATAGCTCCTCAGGAACATTTACTGAATGAGTGATAACTGGTTAGGTAGTATCTCCCATCTTTCTTTCCTGCTTTCATCATGCCCTCCCGTGCCCCCTTGGACACCGCCCTTGTCAATCCTAAGCTTGCAGGCTGCCCGGATGTCTCAATCACAGAGAAAGTGAATCCGATCGATTAAGCCACACTACGCTGTGTTACGGACCTAAGCAGTGGTGTGCTGGACAGTTTACAGTGGTTTACAAGAGCCAATCCTCTGTGTCTGTTTCCAACCTGCCTTCAGTGACTTCTGGTTGGTATCTTGAAATCAACCATGATGAAATTTACACCAGAGAAATCGGCAAATGCCACAAATCAAGGTCTTTATTTTATTTTAGAGCCACTTGTTAAACCTTTACCAGTACACCACTCATAAAATTGTTCACATGATTCCCTACCCTGTACCCCCAACTCTTTTCTAAGAGAATTCCGAACCAGGATTAATTCAAAGAATGACTCACCAAGAAAGACTTAGAGACCATGTATTTACAAAGCAAATACTTTTCCCACTTTCCCGCTCAGGCTGTTTCACAGCTTTCACTGTTAAGTGTTTTTAGACTTTAGCTCTGCTCTTAACAACGTACTTCATAGTTTGCCCATACAGGCTAAAATCAAATTAAAATCTTTTTTTTTTTTTTTTTAAAGATTTTATTTATTTATTTTTTCCCCCCAAAGCCCCAGTAGATAGTTGTAGTCATAGCTGCACATCCTTCTAGTTGCTGTATGTGGGACTCGGCCTCAGGATGGACAGAGAAGTGGTGCCTCGGTGCGCGCCTGGGATCCAAACCCAGGCCACCAGCATCGGAGCGCGCACACTTAACCACCAAGCCACGGGGCCAGCCCAAATTAAAATCTTTTAGCTAACTTCTTTATGTCAGTTTAGAGAACATGAAAAGACTACCTCATGCAGCCATTTTCCAGTCCTCAAACTGGACCAGACTCGATGCTTAAAACTGACATTGGTACATATACATATATGATCACATATATAAATATAAATATAAATGTATCCTGATATACATATATATATACATATATAGATACATTTTTTTTCCACTCAACCTTTTGCACTTCTGGCTTCTGAGACCAAAACTACCCTAAAATTCCATAGGACATTACCTTCTCCTGGCCTAGTGACTCTGTAGCACAGACTCTTAGAATTTTAGGTCTACCAGAAAAATAAGAGATGATCTGATATGGTAACCAGACTGCACTAAGGATGGCCGCTGGAAGTTAAAACAATTACGACTCTCTAGGCCCCACCCAGACACATTCAATCAGCATTTCCTGGGCTGGGATTAGGTATTTCTAGATTTAGAACCTCCCCAGATGATTCTAAGGTGTCATCAGAGAGAACCACAGATCTAATCACCCCTCAATTTTCAGATGAGAAGCCTGAGCCCAGTTCTGAGAGCCGTGCTCACAGTCCCAGGGTGGCTGAGAGAAGGAAGAGCTAGTCTGAGATGACATCTCTGGTGCCCAGACCACAGACCTTTCACAGCCATGCTCCAGACCTCAAGACTTCCCCACCCCTGTTTCATAGGCCCCCAAACATGAGTCCTAGAAACAACGAAGGTTTTCCTATGGCAGGAATCTTAAAAGGGGTGGGAGTCTCACAAGGCCTGACTTCATTCATAAGTCTAATTGATCCTTGATCTTGAGTAAATGATTCCCTTATATTTTCCCAGTATTTCAGTGTTTCTAAAATTAAAGAGAGAGTCCTTGTGCTAAGATACGGTCGTGTATATTATGTAGAGACAGGGACTACTGTGTCTAATCTTTACTGTGTCAAGCGGAAGGCCTGGTCTAGGGCCACATGCCCGTGGATCCATCTATAAATGCTTGACGTGTTAACTGCCTCAGTGGGATGTTTGGAGTCATCTGATGCTGTGATGAAGTTGTGGGCTGTGAAGTCATATCCTGGGTTCAAATCCTGGCTTCTCTATTGACCAGCCTGAGACCTTGAGCAAGTTATTTAACTACTCTGTGCTTCAGTTTAAAAGAATCAAAGCATTCTTAAAGTTGCTGTGTGAACAAAAGAGGTAGTGTATATAGAGTGCTGAGCATATTGCCTGGTCCAGAACCACTCAACAAACGCTAGTCGTTATTGCTTTGTTGTATCAGCCTATCTCTGTCTCTTCAATTGAATCCTGCTGGGAGAGGACAGAAGAGAGACAAGAGTGATAAGGGGGCAGGAAGCAGCAGCCTTTGGGAATCTTGAACCAGAATCTCTGCCTTGGACTTAAGGGTGTTGGTAGCTAAGAGGAAGTTACACTGCACCCTCAAGGGTACCCCCAAGGGCAACACGCAAGAGGAGGCCTGGAGCAGTGGGCTCTGGGCTGGCCCCTTCTTCCTCCCTCAGTGAATGGCATTGATTCGCGTTTGTTTTTTTAAGAAGACTATTTTATTAGCACTAAAATTATTTATTTATTTATTTATTTATTTATTTATTTTGCTGAGGAAGACCGGCCCTGAGCTACCATGTATTGCCAATCCTCCTCCTTTTTTTTCCCCTTTTTATCCCCAAATCCCCGGTAGATAGTTGTATGTCATAGTTTCACATCCTTCTAGTTGCTGTACGTGAGACGCCTGCCTCAGCACCGCAGGACAAGTGGTGCGTCGGTGCACGCCCGGGATCTGAACCCGGGCCACCAGCAGTGGAGCATGCACACTTAACCGCTAAGCCACGGGGCTGGCCCCTAAATAACTTTTTAAAAAAGTACATTATTCTAACATAGTTAATCATTAGAAAATTCGTCAGCTTATAAAAATGCGATCTATAAAAAAACCTTTCAGAAACACAGGTATTACCTGTATTACTTTTCTTCAAAATTGAAATATAATTGACATATAACATTATATTAGCTTTAGGTATACACCATAATGATTCATTATTTGTATATATTGCAAAATGACCTATCATCACACATAGTTATACTTTTTTTTTCTTGCGACGAGAAGGTCTACTCTCTCAACAACATTCAAATGTACACTACGGCATTGTTAACTACAGTCACCATGCTGTACATCAGGCATTGGTTCTTGAGGGCAGCAGCCCCCATAATCCTCCTGTTCTCTCATCCCTCTAACTGGGCACTGGCCTACAGGACGGGGCTGCCCACTCTGAGGAGTGCTGGGACACACCAGCTCAGCAGCCAGTCACCACCTCCTGCTCCCCTGGGGCTGTTTCTCATCCACCATCCCAGTTCAGCGGAGGGCTCTGCCCAGACCAACAGGAGATGCTATCAGAAACCTGCCCCCACTCATAACACTGACATGGCTTCTGCTCTTCAGATCAGTTGTTAATGAAAACTCCCATGAGTTTGAAGCATTGCCAAGGAAGGAACAGAGAATGATAAACGTCCTGAAGCAAAATGAGATATAGTTCAGAGATGTTGCATTTGCTCTTTTAGACAAACATTTTATGAAAGACATTGGGAAAAGTGTCAAAAGCCTTCGTCTGAGTTTCAAATATCAGCACAGGATATTTCCTTCCAGTCGTCATCAGAGGCAGAAATGCATTCCCTCTTAGGGCCCCTTGTGGAGCTCAGTTTTCCTCTTCAACTAGAGCATCTTTCTAAAACTGGCTTTAAGATTGTAGAATGATGAATTTGATGCAAAGAATTTCCCTACCAGTTGGCCCTATAACAGCCTTTTCAGTTCTCCTTAATAGATGCCCCCCAACCCCACCTCTGTTCTCAGCAATTTCTCCAAGTTTGAATTTCCCAAAACCTTATAACCTAAGGAAATCAGGAAATCTACAAACATCTCAAAATAAGCATTCTCTCTCAGCTGGGAACAATCGGTTTGCCTATCCTGATGACGTGCCTGAACTGGTGATATGGTTCACCATCACCTTCACCTATCATGAAGAACTTACTACAGAATTTTTCTTAGAGGCAAACTTTAATATTATGTGTTTAATTTACAAAAAAAATTATTTGCACATAACATTTTAGGACCATGATATTTGGAGCAGAAGTTCTTAAGATATGCACCAGCCCCAAATCTTCACTTTAGAGATGAAGAAGTCAAGATCAACAAGATGAAGAGAACCCGTCCAAGGTCACAAGACAATTCTTCCAAGGTTAGAAGCAAGGTTAGAATTAGAACCCAGGACTTCTGACTCATGATTGATTATAAATACATACATAAAATAGTTTTATTGAGCAATTACTATATGCCAAACACTGTGCAAGATACTATAATAAATAAACAAGCCAAAAAGATAAACTCCTGCACTCATGTGTAGTGGGAAAGCAGATCTACAAACACAATTCAAAATGTTATGAAAAGAAGATAACAGAGGACTTGACCCTGTGTGGGGGTCAGGGACGACTTCCCTGATGAAATGGCATTTGAGCTGAAATCCAAGAGATGGATGAGTAGGAGCTAACTAGATGAAAGAGTGTGGCCTAGGGGAGTAGAAGATTCCAGGTGGAAGGGACTAAGTGTTTTCCAGGACGTATCACTACTTCTTGACCATTGAATCAGGCAAAATGCCGTTGTTTCTTCTCTTGCACAGCTACCTTGTTTTTCTCTTTCCTTTGGTTTAGGTGGGTGTAATTTGAGAATATAATGTCCAACTACCAACCCCTCTTTGTGACAAGAATCAGCAAGCACTCGCTGTGCTTAGGAGGAAGGTAAAACTAGAGTATAGAGTGACTTGTTTGATATGATTTTAAAAATTATGAAAATATAGAATTGTTTGGAACTCCTCCTAAACTCATCAAAGCATTGGTTTTCAGTTGCCTTTCATACTATTCCAGAACTGGAAAAGATTTGCCTCACTCCAAGTCTCTTGATTTTCACTGAATTCCCATTAAACTCAATCCCTTATTTACACTTTCCCATTTTCTTTTCCTGAAATACAGGGAAAAGAGCATAACTATGGAAGCATAGACATCATGATGCCAGATGGGAATATGAGCTTTAGAATTACCAGGGAGACTTCAGTATCCTGCTTTCATCTTAAAAGCAAGGACATCTGAAACGTGTAAGCGAGCTCTGCATGGAGAAGGAGGTGGGAAAGAGTGATTAGGAAAGGAGACACCAGGGAAGTAATGCTGTAGGACGTTTAGTGGTTTTCAGTCCATTCTTGTAGATGTGAACTGCTACAAACTGATTTAAGTGCCTCTCTTGTCTGGTCTTTTCATCTTTTCTTAACAACACAACCCACCGCACTTTCTAAATTGCAAGGTCTAGATGAGTTAGAAGTTGTAGTGAGACATAAGACACAAATAAGCAAGTTCACACATCAACTCCATTCGTGGTTGTGGAGTTCTAGTCCTAAATCCAAATGGGTAGAATGAAGGGCATTGGAGCTATGACAGACAGAGAGCACTTTCTCATCTCGGGAGGGGAAAGCATGGGCAGTCAATGGCCATGTAGATTTATATCCAGTGTTTATCTGTGTTTCTGTGTTTGCATTATACATATGCTCTTGAGTCTTTTAATGTGCTGAATCTCAATGGGAAATTATGATTCACGTGGGTGTTAAGTGTTATAGTTTTAAAAGAGATAGAGCATTCCTTAAGGTTCTTCCTAGTTTGAGTCTTCAAAACGCATGTAAAAATAAATATTGAAAGGATGTAGGACGCAGGCTACAAGGCTACATAGGAACATTGACTTAGGAAATCCTGAACCCACAAGAATAACAGACCACCAGTGACAATATATAAAAGAGCCACACAAGACAATAATATAATTATATAATTAGTCTTTACAGATAATCTCAAAGAATGGGTCTAGCTGAAGGAGTCATCTTCAGCATGGCCACTAACTCCAAGAATGATTAAGCCATATGGCCCGTTACTCTGACTTCACAATCATTCTTCATTTTCCTCTTCTCTCAGTTCTTACATCTGTCAGCAATACCAATCTCTCATCTCCTTCAGGATAGAAGCCTGCAGTTAGCTTTTTCCATTCCCCATTGTTAATCATCTGTACACAATCCATCACCAAGTCTGTTTCTTCCTTCACTAATCTCTTGGGTTAGTTCTTTGAGGTTCTTTTTCTTTGTCACTATCCAACTCCATTGCCTCATCACCTCAGCTGGGAGACTGCAATTGACTAGCTAGTCCTTGAGTAACCAACTCCTCTTCTGGGTTTAGAGAATTCTCCATTGTGTGAATCTTGACAGGAGGCTGTGATACTGTGATTTATAATGAGAAATATATATTTGGTCTTTGTCCCTGTTTTTAGCACAGGGCTCCTAAAACCCTTGGAATTTCCTGAGGAGAGCAGTGAAGTTGTCTTTTGTTATGTTAATGAGGTGACTTTTGGAAAGCCCGTGGGTAACCAAAGGATGGGGGCTGGTTGCCAGGGAATCCATCCACGTGATTAGAGGATTGCAACTTCCAGTACCGCCCCCCGCCTCCCCCCACCCCCACCTCCACCCCACTGACATCCGGGGAGGGGAGAAGGGCTGGAGATTGCATCAATCGCCAATGGCCAATGATTTCATCAATCGTGCCTATGTAATGAAGCCTCCATTAATACCCAAAGGGACAGGAGTTCGGACAGCTTCCAGGTTGGTGAACACGTGAAAGTTCGGGGAGAATGGCACCCCCAGAGAGGGCGTAGAAACTCTGTGCCCTTCCCACATACCTTGCCCTATGCATCTCTTCCATCTGGCTGTTCCTGAGTTATATCCTTTCATAATAAACCAGTAATCTAGTAAGTAAAATGTTTCTTTGAGTCTGTGAGTTGCTCTAATAAATTAAATCTAACCCAAGGAGGGTGTCATGGAAACCTTTGATTTATAGCCGGTTGACCAGAATCACAGGTAACAACCTAGACTTTTAATTTAATTTTATTTTTTTAATTTATTATTTTTTTTGAGGAAGATTGGCCCTGCGCTAACATCTGTTGCCAGTCTTCCTCTTTTTTCCTTTTTCTCCCTAAGGCCCCAGTACATAGTTGAGTATCATAGTTGTAGAGCTGTAGCTCTTCTATGTGGGACACCACCTCAGCATGGCTTGATGAGCGGTGAGTAGGTCCACACCCAGGAGCCGAACAGGCGAACTCTAGGCCACCGAAGTGGAACTCGAAAACTTAAACCGCTGGGCCACCGGGCTGGCCCCAGCAATCTAGACTTTTGATTGGCATCTGAAATGGAGGGCAGTCTTGTGGGACTGAGCCCTTAACCTGTGGAATCTGATGCTGTCTGCGGGTAGATAGTGTCAATTGAACTGAATTGTAGGACACACAGCTAGTGTCGGAGAACTTCTTGGTGGTGTGTGGGACCTCCCCCCAATACCACCACCACCTGTTGGAATTGGGTTTAGAATCATTAGAGGCAGAGACTGCTCCCTTCTGTAGAAGCCAAAAAGGGCAGATGATTTGTCTCCCAGCCTCTCTTGCAGCTAGAGCTCAGGTGTCTGCAGTCAGAAGCCCCCCTCCCAGATGCTAAATCTGGGGCTATAATGCACAGGGTGGAAACAGTGGAGAACTCTTTTGCTGCAATGGCAGCAGTGCCAGTGGACATCTTCAGTGCCATGCAGGAGAGCTTAGCCTGCTGGGTCAGCTACGGCTACTGTGCTGGTGCTCAGCCAGACCAGCCCCATGGGGGAGATTTGACTGTGGCTCTGGCTGTGTAGCCCCCTTCAGTTCTGCTGAATTCCTCACCTGGTTTTCTAACTTCCCAGCATTTCTGTGAGTTATACAATCACCCATTTGAAAAATTCCTTTCATGCTTAAGCTAGCAAGAATTGGTTTCTGTTCTGAGAATCTTCAATGATAGTCCAGTCTCTCTATCTGCCCTGGCCCCCAAGCTATCACCCCTATCACTGCCAAATTCTCCTAAAGACTTCTCCTTTATCATATCATTTACTAATATATGCTAGAGAAGGTACAGTGGATTCTACATGAAGTCAAGCTCCTTAGTTTGTTTCTCAGCGTTCTGATTAATCCACCCTCTCTCAATCTAACAGAACGGCCATTTTCTCTGCTGTCTGTCTAGCCAGCAGTTTTCAAAAATGTTTTTATAAGATCCATAGAAATAAACACAATTAAGAACCAATATACACATACAACTGAAGCAAACACTTCATGAAAAAATACTACACGTTATAAACCTGATAGTTTCTATTCTGTCCTCTTCCTTTTTTTTCACTTAAAAAAAATGCTGGTTGACACTCAACAAACTGATTTGTAAAACACAGGTTTAGCCTATACTTGTGGTTTTCAGGCCACCCACATTCTGTTACCAGTTTATGACATGGGCAGGAAGTACATAAAGGAATTAACTCAAAACCTTCAGTTAATCCCACTTTTCCTATTAGGGTTTCTTATATTTACACAAAACTTGCAGGAAAAAATTACAAAATTGGCATCCTGACAAAGAAGGCCTATGAAAAATATTGTTCTCAGGACTACTGATTAATACTTGGATACATAATTAAATCAATTACCAAAAAAAAATTTTCTTTTTAAACTTTTATTTGATTTTGTGATTTTGCACATTACTATGGAAGAACAGTTTGATTCCACACTCACAAAGGCATTTTTTGCCCAGAGTTCGTCTCTTGGAAATAGTCCTGCTCTGGTTCAGGGGTTAGGGCATTGGCCACCCCAATTTCACCCAGGATATTTCTCTACAGAAACTAACAAAACACGTGTGTAACAAATTGCTGACATTTTTCAAATGAATGAGGTTGACTTAGATTAGTAAAATGATCAGACTAAAATGATTAGAAAAAAATCAAGTCTACAAGGGTGGGAATGAAGGGTTTAATGATCTACTGAAACCACTAAGGTCTGTTTATTGCAATCCAAAGGTTGATTGGGAGATGGCAATGGGACTGAGGACGGGGGATGGCCTCTAGGAACAGAGTTAGGTGGAAGCTGACGGAAGACTACAACCCAGGGCTGCTAGGGGCACAGCTGAGGTCCTGCCCCGGGACGTCCTCTTACCAGCTGCTGCCCTTTCACAGCTCACACTCCCTTCCACGGGGTTTCTGATGTCAATGTAGTTAGTCCTTGTGTCTGGTGGCCTGCAGCCTTTGTGTTTTGCAGCCGATTATAACAATCTGTTTACCTTTGTGAATATCTAATAGATAGTAGATGTGCTCCCTTGAGGTTAGAACTACATACTGAAATAACAAAGGAAAGATTTGTCTTTTCAGTTGGTTCCACAATGGTTCATCTTCCAACACGTCGTTGTATTCATCCATCTTTGTGGGCTGGAAAGCTAGCCATATGGAATCAGATACCCAGAGCAGAGTCTCCCCTCAGGAGCTTGGGAGAGCATGAATAATGACCTTCTCCCCCTTCCTCCTATTGGCTGAAATCTCTTATTAGACTCCTGGCTGTTTCCAATCACCTTGGAGTTTTCTGCAGCTTTCTGCTTCACAGCTTCCTTTCTCTTCCTTTCTCTCTCAAAAGGAGCACAGAAGAGGTGCCAAGAGAAAGCCAAGCCAGAAATTCCTTGGTAAACAGAAAAATGCATCCTCTATCCTGCCTCCTGATGGTCCCATTTCTGCTTCTTTTACTTACCCCTCTCAGTCTATCCTCACATTACTTTTCAGAGCTTCAGGCTTTTGTTGCAGTTAAAAGTTGCTGGTATTGGGGAGACTGGCATTTATTTATTTTTTCTTTGTCTAATCCACAGGGACATCTTTGCCTTTCTCTGCACTACCATTTGAGGGTGGGGGTAAAGTAAGAGAAGTCAACTAATGGATCATGGAAAAGAACTCTGGAAATTGGAAGCAAGCAATAACAAGCATTCCTAATGCTGCCCCTCCCCCCGTAGAGTGGGAGGTTATGTAGAATAGAGGTTAAGAACCTGTAGTCAGATGACTTGGGTTTAATCCTGCTCTGCCTCTATCTCCTTATCTGACCTTGACACATTACTTAATCTCCCAAAGCCTCAGTTTCCTTTTTTGCACTACAGTTATTATTATTAGTCCCTGCAAGGACAAAGGTGTGTGTTCTACCCTCTAGGAGCTTGCACTGCAATGAAAAGAGTACTCAAGACACATGTCCTACATCACTGTCATCCCAGTGTTTCACAACTGAAGATGCCATGGCCCTCCAGTCCCTGGTGAGATGTGAGAATGTGGGTCAAGTGCTTTCCTTAACACAATTAGGCATTGTGGGCCAGGGAGCTCACCTTTCCCTCCATGGTTTCTCTCATCTTTAAAGACAAATGATACCCTTGGCCGTCCAGGTTGGTTGATTTCCTGGTGATATGACACTAACCTGAGGTTTCAAAGCAGAGTCTTTTCATGTCAACAGCATGTATGGCACACAACTGGCATGCTGTTCAGAAGCAGTGACCCACATGCTGAAAATTGATGCTTCTGGTGGCAGATGAATGGATTTCATTCTCCAGAAAAATTTCTCTTTTCAAAGTGAGAGGGAGCTCTCTTTCTTTCTCTCTTTCTTTCTCTCTCTCTCTCTTTCTTTCTTTCTGTCTTTCTTTCTTCCTTCCTTCCTTTTTTTTTCTTTCTCTCTTTCTTTTCTTTCTCTCTTTTCTTCTTTCCTTCCTGCCTTCCTTCCTTTCTTCCTTCCTCCCTCCTTCCTTCCTCCTTCCTTCCTTCCTTCCTCCTTCCTTCCTTCCTTCCTTCCTCCTTCCTTCCTTCCTTCATTCCTTCTTTTCTCCCTTCCTCCCTTCCTTCTTTTTCTTTTCTTGGCCTGCTTGCTGCCAGAAATCATTGGATTATTTGGGACATCTTTCTTTATTTTTATTTTAAATAAGCATTGTTGACATCAGCTGAATACTATGGCTTCTGGCAAAGTATCTAGATAGTGTGTTTAATTGGATCCTGGCATTGTTAACAACTCATGGGTCCAGTGTTTTCTTCTTTTTTCACAAATCTGGAGGACATCAGAGTAAACTAAAATAATTTCACCATCTGCAAAAGATTTCACAGACAAATAGTACTTAGCTGAGAAATCCCTCGATAAATTTGCCAGTAGAACAATTCTCCTCACTGGTACGAGGGCGGTTTCTAACAGGAATCCTTTGTGCGTTGTAGAAGGCAAACACACATGCATTTTACATGAGCAAATTCTAAACCAACCGGCCAAGATTTTTTTTCAATTACACTTTCCCTAAAATAACCCCCTTAGATCAAGTTCTCAAAGGTTTTCTCTGCATGATTGTGAGCTGCTCTGTAGAGCCCTCAGATGGATGGGGAGGGAAGACTGAGAGGCAAAGTTTTCCGTGTAACCACAGTTACTTCTCGCATTGGAAGCTGCCTATTTTTGTGCTCTCTAGAGAGAGAATTGCAGATGATTTCTATGTCTGTCTCAAAATTGATCATGTGTTACCAAGTTCAGACTTCAAAAAAACTCAACAAAAGGAACGCAAAAATAACGCATCATTCTTCTCAGCCCATCAGCCAGTTTGCTCTGCACTTGCGTGTGCTAGCCGTGACATTACTTGTTGGTATTTATGACGAAATACTACAAATTTAAAAGTAGCAAGAGGAGGATACTATGAGGACAGCTGTGTTCTTTGTGTGAATCGATTCAAGGCTCTCATTCATAAATCAGCTAGAAAGTTTGGTTAGTTGCGTTTTTTTAGGTGATAACATCGTCAAGTCTGGGTCTAGTACATTCCAATTTGTGTTACCATTTAAACAAATTGTTTATAGTCCAGATTTCCCTCTTTGGGGAGTAAAAAAAAATATTTAATATTGTAAAACTAATCTTAACTTTGTTTTTACTCTTGCATAATTAGTGGCCCTTTTATCAAGGGGAGAAATGCTTTACATAAAATAATATTGAAGTCAATAAATGTAGAAAAGTTATAAAGAAGTGGAAAATAAGAAGACAGAAGTACAGAGGAGATTGAGAAGAAAGGGAGGGAGGGGGTGAGAAGAGAGAGGGGCAGAGAGAGAGGACATTGGTTGTGTGAGCCCTGACAAAGAGCAGGAAAAAAAGAATTTAATGACTGGACTTAATGTCACCACTGGATCTCATCGGTGAGTACAGCATTACAGACACTGAGAGTTTATCCAAAAATCCTTCAAGTTCCGATACAAAGTTTTCAAATGCTTATCCAAACCCAGCGAGCCACATCAGAAAGGCCCGGGTGAAGATTATTCCTAATATAAGCCACATGGTAGCTGGGCTCTCCCTACCCCTTGAGATCTAGATAAGTTTGGCTTAAACCCTTATTCTGTGCCTCGTAGAGGTCCAGATCTCTGGACCACTCTATGGCCTATCTATTCATTTTCTTAATGCTGTCTTTCAATGAGCAAAAGTTTTAAATTTTGATGAAGTCAAATTTATCAGTTTTTCTTCTGTGGTTCATACATTTTAAGTCCTAACTTACCAGTCTTTGTCTACTCCAAAGAGTAGGTGTTTTTAACATAAGATTTCAGGCAATTTTAAATTGAACGTTGGTCATCCCTGCTGGCCTCCCCTCCAACAAGGTTTCACACTGGCCACTCCGTGCAGAGATGTTTCAGACCGACACCACCCCCTGCCCTCACTCCTACCCAGATGATCCCCTACTCCAAGCCCCGGGCTCCAAATCCTTCTCCCTCTTATACAGAGCCATTCTAACTTCTAGAGCTCCAGGATTAGCTTTGTAATACTGAAGCCTATAAACTGTCCAGCAAGTCAGAAGGATTTTCCAAACACAGTTGTAATTTTAACAGCATTTTCCTCTTCCTTACATTATCGAATCAGCTCAAACTTCTGGGCCAAGTTTCCCATCAAAATTTTGGGATTTTAGCTAAACTTTGTCTTTTACTGAAATAATATCCAAAGACTTCAACATCTGGAGACCTCAGACACTTGCTCTCTTTACCCATTGTGTCCCTACTTCTGAGTATGATGTGGTGTGGCTGAATATGAAATGAATAAGCTACTTCTCCTCCTGGTAACACCTTTGTCTTCCGGTCTTAATGACATTCAACAGAATAATCTCATGGTCCAGAGTGTTACTTGGTGACTGTTCCTCTCATTTCTAATTTCTGAGACCATTTCACCCATGTCTACCTGTGGAAGATTCTAGGCATTGCAGGGTTGCTTTATAATATAGGGACTCCATCTCAAGTTGCTATTCTCAAGAGTTGAACTCCAACTTTAATAGATTCTTTAAATCTACCCCCAACCCCAATCCTTCTCTTTCAAAAGAGTTGGCTCATCTTACCTTCTCCAACTAATTTCTCCCTTCCCTAAACTACTGCTTCACTTATAATTCACTGAGCCTAATTTGAAATATCTGGATAATATCATCCGGCTCACAGAGTTCACGTGATAATCAAACAGAAACGCATGAAAAAATAGTCAATATGCTTGCAATACAGAGTCCCCATTAGACAGGAACCGAGCCCCGCGGACCCTGGTAAGTAGATTTGAACGCTGCTCCTCCCTTTGACCTTTCCTTTTATAGCCACTAATTCACATGGGGACTGAAAGCCTCCTCAGGAAAACAGAAGACTTGCATGCTGCCCGCTCTTGGGACTCATCACACAGCCACGTCTGACGGACTGGTTTGGCCCCAACGGGAGCCAGAAGCACAACAGAGTCTTTAGAGAGAAGTTATCACAGGGAGGAGCAGTCTGGCCCAACGAGCCAGGATGGAGAGCTGATTTCAGGAATGGCCTAGCAGCTGATACCAGAATCTTCCTGACCTAGTCCAGGTGACAGCACTTTTCATTGTAGAAAAAGGGCTTAGTTGTGCAAAATGGAGTGAGCCGTATATTAAGCAGTGTAGCACTTTGGGGCTCAACAAACCTTACTGACAACCCTCCCTTCTGTTTCCCCATCCCCCTGCCTGGGCAGAACACAGAAGAGCATTCTTCCCTCTTTGCCAGAATGGTGACAAGATCTCTGGCCTCAAGGTTCAGTGGCATTATTCCAATTTCCTGAACAATGGGTGCAGTGGATTCCCACCTTCACAGGTGGCTAGAGGGACAGGAGCCAAGTTCCGCCCCTATAGGGGCACCTCTGTGGACCTGCCAGCACCGTGGGCTGCAGATTCCCAGCTCAGGCCCCTGACCACAGTGGCCCTGTGAGTCAGTGAGAGGCTCAGTCATCATTGCTGCAGGGGCCCCTGCATCCAGCTAAACCTCTCAGGATGGTTAAAGTCCATTTTATAGTCCTGGAAATGAAGTATGTTCTTGCTCCTCCACACAAAAGCAGAGACTCAGAGTCTACACCAAAACCAAGCACACGTTAATCCACCTGCTGTCCTCCCATGAGCAAGTGGCGGGAAGGGGAGGATTCACATAAGATAAAAGGACTTGGCGCAACCTGGTGGTGAAGAGGGTGTTGTTTTGATAGCCTGTGGGTTCCTGGGAAGCTGGGTCCTTCTTCATCCACTCGGGGAGGAAATAGCCAGAGTGCTAAAAGGTCTCAGTCGCTGCAATAGCAGTAGGACAGACCAGGTGACTGTCCCAATTCCTCAGAGTGCTCTGGGCCCTTCCTTTCAGTCATTAAGGCTGGGCTGCTTGTCACATCATAGGTGACCAGAGGAAAATTACTCACCCCTTAAAATCATGGCTACAGCCCTTCCCACTCTTACATTTCAAGCATAGCATTACCACCAACATTCAAAATACTACAGGTTGCATCAGCCATGGACATATATCCCATAAACAAACTTCAGCCATACCAGGGCACAATCTGACGCCCAAAGAAAGAAAATCTCATTACAGAGTGGCATTTCCTTAGGGAGACTAACCCCGCAAAATGGGAGTGTGCTATCTTGGCAGACCAAGATACTCTGTGCTCCCAAAAGGAGCTTCTACCTCATTCTGTGAGGCGTCGGTGAGGCTCTCCGGCTTCCAGACCCAGCGGCAGCACAGCCATTTCAGCTTTGGATGTGTAGATTTCTAACACTGTTATTATGATGGAATTCAAATTATGTGCAATAGGTTGTATTTGGGTATTAATTCCCTTTTGTATTTGTTTTATAAGCTTAAAATATGTCAGAGTTCTCAGAATCCTGTAAAACAATTGTGTACACATCCAACAAGGAACAAATGTTGCTGTTTTAGATTTTACCTCCAGGGTTTTTTTAAATGTAAACAAAATGGGATGTAATGATTAAAGTGGAGGTTCCTGTTTCCCTCTCCAGCACTATTTATTGCCTTTCCTCCCCTCCTACAATCAACTTCTACTGTTGTTTACCCTTCATGTCCATGTCTTTAATCTTATGTCTATTCATATTCATGAACAATGTATAGTACTGCTCTGCGTTTTTAAACTTTTACGCCAAAGCTATCATACCATACACATATTTTGGCAACTTGCTTTTTTTCCTTTATATGTTTTTAGACCTTTCCATGTTGATACATATACGTCTAGTTCATTCACGCCTTATGGTCTTACTACACAAAATCCCACGGACCAGAAGCAGCAGGATCACTATGGAGCTTCTTAAAACGGCACCACCTTAAGCCCCACTCCAGACCTAAAGATCCACAGATGGTTCCTTTCCACGTAGAAGTGAGAAAAAAACCCTGTTGTATTGCATTGCATCATATGAGAACTCCACAATTTACTTATGCTATATAATATACAAATACATTATAATATATGTGTAAATATACTTACATTTATTGTTCCCATACAGATGGACATTCAAGTTGTTTCTAATTTTTTGCTCTTAGAACAATGCTGCAACGAATATACTTATGTCTTAAAGTGCACGTGTAATACTTTTTTAGGGTAATTGCCTGAAAGTAGAAATGCAAAGTTGAAGGTATGTTCCTCTGCTCATCTTCAACTTGATATTGCCAAATTGCTTTCCAAAGAGGTTGTGCAAATTTTATACTCCCTTTCACCGTGTATAATCCTGTTCTTGACAACACATGATATTGCTTAGACCTTTTTGAATTTTGCAAGTCTGATGAGTGTAAAATTATATCTCATGATTTTTTCTGCTTTTTATAGCTTTATTGAAGTATAATGGACATACACTAAGTTGCATAGAAAGTATACAATTTGATGTTTTGGCATACTTATACTCCTGTGAAACTATCACCATAGCTGAGATGATGAACATATCTGTCACCACCCAACATTTTCTCATGTCTTCCCATAATCTCTCCCTGCTGCTCCTCTCCCCGACACAGTCTAACTTGCAGGTCACGTGCAGCGTAGGAGCCTTATACCAACCTGCTTCCAGTCACTCCTCCAGGCCATTGTGTATCGTTTGCTCTCATCCATTTCACTTCTACATTTGTTATAAACCTCACAACACGTTGTTATGATTTTGGTTTTAGATGGTCAGTTATCTTTTAATTTTTTTTTTTTTTTTTTGTGAGGAAGATCAGCCCTGAGCTAACATCCATGCTAATCCTCCTGGTTTTGCCGAGGAAGACCAGCTCTGAGCTAACATCTATTGCCAATCCTCCTCCTTTTTTTTTTTCCCAAAGCCCCAGTAGATAATTGTATGTCATAGCTGCACATCCTTCTAGTTGCTGTATGTGGGACGCGGCCTCAGCATGGCCGGAGAAGCGGTGCGGCGGTGCGCGTCCGGGATCCGAACCCGGGCCACCAGCTGTGGAGCGCGTGCACTTAACCGCTAAGCCATCAGGCCGGCCCCTCAGTTATCTTTTAAAACGGTTAAAAATAAAAAGAAAAATTTGTTGTATTTACAAGTGTGCCTCATACCTTTGTGTAGCTTTAGATTTCCATCTGGTGTTTGTTTCCTTCTGCTGGAAGGACGTCCTTTAACATCTCCAGAAATTTGGGCTTCCTGAGGAATTCTCAGCTTTTGTATGTTTGAAAGTCTCTCTTTTACCTTTGTTTTTGATAAATATTTTTGCTGGCTATAGAATTTTATATTTTGTGTTTTACTTTTAGTATTTCAATAATGTTGCTACACTGTTTCCTGGCTTGTACTGTTTCTGGTGATTAAATCTGCTGTAATTTTTAGTTTTTGGTTTTTGAAAATAATACGTCTTTTTTGCTCTAGCTACTTTTAAGATTTTCTCTTTATCACTAGTTTTAAGAAATTTGATTATGATGTCCTTAGTGTAGTTTTCTTCATTTTTTTGTGTTTGTGTTTGGGGTTTATTGAGCTTCTTGAAACTGTAGGATTATAATTTGCACCAAATTTGGAAAAATTTTGGTCATTTTCTTCAAGTGTATGTATATATATACATATTTTTTATTCACTCCTCCTTCTTGGACTCCACCTGTATATTAGGCCACCTGAAATAGTCCTACAGCTCACTGATGCTTTGCAGTCTTTTTTCTCTCTGTGTTTCACTTTAGTTAATCTGGTTTCTATTGCTGTATCTTCAGGTTTACTAATCTTTTCTTTGTCAGTGTCTAATCTGCAGTTAATCTCACTCAGTGCAGTTTTCATCTCAGACGTAGTTTTCATCTCTAGAAGTTCTATTTCAGTGCTTTTTTTTTTTTTAAATATCTGTCATGTCTCTACTTAACATGCTCCATCTTTCCTCTACATTCTTGATTACATGCATGTAGTTATAATAACTATTTTAATGTTTTTACCTACTACTTCTATTATCTGTGTCATTTCTGGGTTGGTTTAGATTGTTTGATTTTCCTTCTCATTATGGGTCATGTTTTCATGTTTCTTTGCATGCCTGAGAATTTTCATTGGGTCTTAAAACATTGTGAATTTTACTTTATTAAGTGCCAATAATTTTGTATTTCTGTAACTAATTTTGAACTTGTTCTGGAACACAGTTAAGTAAATTGGAAACAGTTTGATCCTCTCAAGACTTGCTTTTTAGCTTTGTTAGGCAGGAGTCTTTTGTTTAGGATAATTTTCCTCATTACTGAGGCCTCTACCTAATGTTCCATGAGTTATGTGAATTAGAAGGTTTTTCCACCTGGCTGGCAAAACTCCAGACTATTTCCAGCACTACATGAGCCCTGAGACTCATTTTCTCTAATCTTTTCTGGTGGTTCTTTCTCCAGCCTCGGGTACTCTCCTCACACGCATTCACTAATCAGTTCTCGGATGAAGACTGGAGAGGACCCCCTTCAGATCTTCAGAGCTCTCTCTCTCTGTGCTACTCTCTCCTCCCTGGGGTGTTCTCTGCAAACATTAGCTGCCTTGGCCTCCCTCAGACTCTCAGCTCTGTCTTCTCAACTCAGGGAGACCCTCAGGCTCTGCCAGGGATGTTCCTCCAGAAGCCTGGAAACTCTCCAGGAAGGAAGCTTGGTTGATCCTAGGGTTCACCCGCATCTCTCAGGGGCAACTCTGCATGTGTCCAGCGTCAGTGATACTTGATATGTTCTGGATATTTGTCCTTTTTAGGCTACATGTATTGCCAATATCTTCTTCCATGTTGTGCCTTATATCTTACCTTAGTTTATGATTTATTGTACCAAGGTTTTCCATTTTAGTGACCAATTTGCCAATATTTTTCTTTATGAGCTGTGCTTTTTGTGTCTATATAAGTGATCCATTTCTCTCCTGAGATCATAAACAGATTTTTTTCTATCTCTTCTTCTAATAGTTTTGAAGTTTTGTTTTATACAGTCACATTTTGGGTATAAATGTTAATGAAATTACATCTGTACTCATTGGCTTAGAATCTAGAGATATCTGAATTACAAATGTATTAACAGTATTATCACAGTCTCGTACAATTTAGCGTTATAACGATCTCTAAAATTTTTGCTTGCTTATTTGGACCAACTACTAAATAGTGAGATTAGTTAGTATAAAATAAATGAGGAAAATATATATTTTATCCTTCACCATAGAACCCCAGTTTTCATACCCTGATTGTGGCTCAGAATCACCCGTGACATTTCTTCAAGATACTGATGTCTGGCCTCCACCCAGTGCTCCTCAGTCAGAATCTCTAGCAATGATGCTCAGGAAGATAGGCTTAAAAAAGCTGCAAGGGTGATTGTGATCTACAAGTTGCTGAGAACAATTTCAATCAAATTATGTGCTCATAGTATTTCCTTTCAGTTAGTTGCCATTAATTGAGCAACTGTTATGTGCTAGAGACTGTGTGAAGTGGTAGAAAATAGATATAACTGAGGCATAAACCTTGTCTATAAGGAGCTCACAGTTTAGGGGAGGATGCTGACCCAGAAACAGAAAATTTTACATAAATGTAAGTACAATGTCACAAATGCAGGATAATCTGCACGGGGGCAGTGGCAGCAGAAGAGAGGCACTCAACCCTGAGTCAGGGGTGAGAGGGTCAGGGAAAGAATCCTGCCAGAAGTGATACTTGCACTTGGTTGAAAGAATGAGCACTGGATGTCTGGTGACAGGAGGAAAGAGGGAAGATAGTATGGGCAGCGAGGACAAGGAGCAGAGGTGTGGAGAATACATTCCGGGGAGCGAAAAGTCACTTAGCGTTCCTGCATCTTAAAGTCTGGGAGAAAAAAGGCAGAGTATTAAGGCTGGAAAGGTGTGGCAAGAGCCAGATAAAAGAAGCCCCCAAACACCTGAAGGAGATCAGATTCTGACCTGTAGGTCAGGGCTTCTCAGACCTTAGGGTGCGTATGAATCACCTGTGGATCTTGTTAAAAAGTTGATTCTGGTCATAAGGTCTGCGTGGGGCCAGAGGTTCTGCCTTCTCTAACAAGCTTCCAGGTGACGATGCCCATACGGCTGGTCTGTGGAGCATATATTGGGCAGCAAGGCCATGTAAGAAGTCTACAATGAAACAAGACCAACTAATCTGAGGTCGATGTGCTGAAGAGGCCACGTGTAGGTGCTCAGTTGATGGTGCCAGCGAGCCCAGCCTTTCTGACTTCAGTGAAGCCATCTCAGGTCCTCCAGACCAGCTCATCTGTCATCTAAATACCAACAGGTGACCCCAGCTGATGTGGAGCAGATTGCCCAGGCAAGCCCTCTCTGAATTCATGATCCATGAAATTGTGAGATATCATAAAATGGTGGTTGTTTTAAGCCACTAAGTTATTGTGCAACTAAGTTGTGTTGTATAGCAAATAGATAACGATAGCAGAATTTGGTCTAATAGGCACTAGCTGTATATTAGAATCAATCAGGGAGCTTTTTAAAAATACTGATTCCCAAACTCTATCCCCAGAGATGCTGATTCACTTGATCTGAAGTGGGGCTCAGGCATTGATTGTTCTAAAAGCCCCCAAGATATGTCTTATAACAGATTTTATATAGATTTTAATTTGCTGCCAAGTTTGAGGCCTTTGCAATAGGATGAAGAACCATGACAGAGCTTTAAGCAGGGAGCTGATGTGATCATGTCTGTGTTAAACCAGTCATTGTCAACTATATGGAGGATAGATTTGAGGGGTTGAAGACTGGGGCTAGGGGAATCAATAAGGAAGTTGGTGCAGAAATCCTGGCGAGAAATGATGGAGGCTTAAATTGGGACAGTGATAGCAAGGCTGGAGAGGACAGGATGAATGACAAAGATTCAGAAGACAAATAGATTGTTCTAGAAGATTGGATATGGGAGGTGAGGCAAAGGAAGGAGCCCAGCACATAGGTTAGGAAAGCAGCCTGGATGCCTGGGTGGATGATGGTGGCACGCACGGCAATTGGAAGCATAAGAAGAGAGGCAAGTGTAGCAGTGGGGTGAGTTCATTTGGGGATATGCTGACTTTGCATCACCTGGAATGTCTAGGTGGGGCTGTCTGGCAGGCAGCTGGATATATAAATCTGAAGCTCAAGGGAGAGTTGTTAGCTACAGATATTGATTTGAGTGGCATCATCATTCAGATAGTAATTGAAACCAAGAGAATGGATGTGACTGATCTCCCAGGGATGGCTGTAAGGGATACTCAGATGGTCTAGCTTGACTCACATTCCACTTTCCTTTTATAGTGTTTTCCTATTCTGCAAAGATGAAAAGGCCTCAAATGACACTTGGCCTCAAACGTCTGAGATTTGGAAGGCAGATGTGAAGCAGAGGCCACCTCCCTCAGCACTTTCTGCTGGCAAGTAGGGTCCTGTATTCATGAGTGGAGAGGCAATTGCAGTGCCAGATTCAGATGGCCAGAGGACGGCTTCTTGGATCCCATGTCCCCAACTTCCATTCCACCCCTTTACACCCACACCGATTTTTCCTGTGGCCTCACAGACTGTTAGGATCCTCCATCTTCTTGCTACAACTCTGTATTCATATCCTTAAAGTTAAATAAAATTTTTCTTTTTGCTGTCAACATGTTTTAACACTTTAAAATCACCTAAGCTACTTGATGAAAATTGATGAGAAATTGATGCAAAGTTCCCATCCCCAGATAGTCTGGTCTAACAGGAATAGGGTATGGTCCAGGAATCATTGTTTTTGAACACATTCCAGGTGTTTCTAATACATAGCCAGGCTTAAACCACTGGCTTTTGCTAACATGTGTGTAATCTTGATTACTTTGTGCAAACCACAAAAACTTACTTGTCTGTTGCATCTTCACTCTATGGATCCTGAAGTGTGGCGGCTATCTGGTTTTCAGAGAAGAAACTGAGGGACAGTTATTTACCTTGATTTATACTCTGGCTGAAGTAAAACTTAGGCCAACGGAGGCTTCCTGAATTCTACAGCTGTATTATTCATGTTTATACACCTATGAGCAAGACTTTTGCACTAAGTAGGTGCATAATAAATAATTGTAGAAGGAATATTATTAACCTGAGTATTTTGTAGAAGATGGGTTTCTAAATTTATTAAATCTCCATAAAGCATTTTTATAAGTATCCATTTATTTTATAAGTATCAATTGACAAGCTAGATTTGGGTTTGATCTGGACTTAGGGTATGAATATAGCAAATGAATGAGATGAACTAGGAGTTGAATCTTTTTTTCATGCCAACAGCATCTAATCAGGCTAAGGTCCTTCAAGTCGGTATTCTGATTAAATGCCCCAATTACCAGTTAATTGCTAGAGACTAGATGCAACTGACTCATTTATCTTACAGGTTCCAAGTTGGAAGCCTAAAGCAAACAAGAATAATTCTAGCTCCACAGTTAGTTAAGCGCCAGGCTAAACCTGACCAATGTCGCTGTAAAATATGCCTTCAGGCATCAGAACCTTAGCATATAGCACCAAAGAGATCTAACATTAATAGGGTGTTCTGAAAGAGCACAAGCACCGCAGAGAACTAAAATCCAACGGTGCAAGCCACATGGATCCACATTTTCCAAGATAAATACTTCACATGACTCCTTAATTAAAGCCATTAATGATCATTAACCTCTTGGGGAAAGTGACTCATTCTGTTGGTAAAAATACACTTGATTTCATTTTGGTCTATTGTCTTCTAAGCTTACAGATGGACCATCTTTCCTTGTACACACACATACTCATCTGACAACAAAGAAGACAGAAAGCTGTAGATGGCCCTTCTTTGTTGAGTTTTGAAAGATTCAGAAATTTGATGCTGTATCCTGATCTTTCCCAAACAACCCTGCTGCTTTCTCTGAGGAGACACGGCCAGCACACCAGTTCTGTTGACGTTGCCTTGGACGACCAGTGATAAATCATGCAAGGTTTACTCACTTTATTGGCTTGCTCAGAAAAATCAATCCAGGGACTCAAATTTGTTGTTCACCAAAATGCATGGATCAATTAATATGCATTGTTTACTCCTGGGTCTTAATCAGATTTGAAACAAAGACACTGTATTATGACACCTGGAGGTAGTAAGATGTGCACAAGCTCCCAGCATGGAGGAAGAATCTTTCCATTTTCTCATTTTAAGTATAGATCTGATGATGAGGAAGAACTTCCTGTGAGTTTCATTGTCCACGTAATTGCCAGACTGACCCTCCCTTTCTCACCGATGGAGAATCTAGGTAAACTCCATAGGCAAGGGATGGATGAGCTTCTTTTAGCCCGAGGGGAAAAGCATCACAAGGGTTTGGGAGCCTGTTTAATTAAAGCAGCGTAAGCCTTGATAAGGGGCTGTCAGTGAATATTCTGTTTAAAACAGATCTAGGCGACTCTCTTCTTCTAAAAGCCATCCTGGCCACTCCTCATATGTCATCACCAATTTCTGCGTAAGAACCCTGGATAATAAAGACACAGGTAACTGTTCAGCACTGAAGCTTGAGTCCACTGGTAGGGTCTATGTCACCTCCTTCATTAACCAGAACTCTAAAATCAAGTCATATGAATTGTTGTCTCTTTTGTGTGGTGTGGTAGATGCTGTGGTGTGGCATCTAGATTCCACTCTCAGGATCTGGACACTCCTGCCCACATTTTCCTGGAGTATTGGCTGATGAAGGCTCACAGCTAAGATACTCTCCAGGAATTGCCAGCGGCTGGAGGGAGCTGCATCAAACAATGTCACGCCCCCTCCTTTCCTAGGCTGGTCAGCGTTTGTGTGTGTGTGTTGGTAGTAGTGGTCATGACAAAGCCTAGACCCTGGCCTCAATTTTGGGTAACTCTCAAGGGCTACCCAAGCTCCAGAGCTCCCTATGGGATCAAGAGAGATCTCTGTTCAGCTTCCTCATAGTTCACCTTCTCTCTCTGCCCGGTTCAGCTTCCCTCACTTCCTTACAGGTACTGCTCCCCAGAGCACCCCCAATAATTCTCCTGCAAACAAATCTCCATCTCAAAGTTCATTTCCAAGGGGACCCAATCCAAGCTACATCTCCAGCATCCTTTGAAAAACTGGGTGTAACTCAGTTCCTGGAAACATTCTAGATCATTTGGATCTGGTATATGCAGACAAAGAATCACCAAGTTGGAAAACCCCATTGATTTGGGTCAAATTAGTGCTTGTCATCCTTTAGACATCACTGAATTGGGCTCATTTAAAATAATATGGTGACTTCTTTGTTAAATGTAGAACCACACCTTCATTTATTTGGTTTGTAAAATGTTGTACATCTATCTATTATACCTTGCTTAAAGCAGATTGAGTCTCTCAAGTGCTGGACGGAGCAAATTGCTTTCAGCTCTCAGACACTTTAGGAGCATTCTGTAAAAACTGATACACTAACTATAGAATATTTTCCTCTAAAGCAGACCAACAAAGAGCCTTGTTTAGGAAACACTTTATCAGCTTAGTTCTGATTATTGTGTATGTTTAATCAGTGCTTTATTTTAAAAATTCATTTGTTAGTATATCTCTCTTTTCCTTTCATTTACTTCAAGTTATTATCATATTACTATTGTGACTAGGGATGTCTAAATTAACACTAAAATATCATAAGTCAAATCAGCATATATATGCCTTCAGCTAAGGCATACTGAAGACCCACTCTGCCCCAAGCTCTTTCTGTGTATAAACTCACATAATTCTTACATGAGACAGGTAGTATTATTATCACTATTTTCCAAATGAGAAAACCCATCCAAAATCACAAACCTGGAAGGAACAAAGCTAGATTTTGGACCCAAGTAATTTGGCTCCAGAATCTATGCTCTTAGCCACTCCACACTACCATCTCCTCAATATCTAGAAATCTAGGCTTAGAAAAGAAAACAAAGTGTTAAAATATTTTGGGAGTTTATAGAAAAGAAAGATTACTCTTATTTAGGGAACTCAGGGAAGACTTCATAGAAGGGGTGAAGTTTGAAGCAGGTCCAAAAATATAGATAGCATCTACAGGTTATAGCGAAACTCTTTCACCTTTAAACAAGGCCCTATAAAAAAACCTGACTTACCAGCAATTTCAGCAAAGAGAAAATGGGCAGAAAAACCAAACCCAAAACAAAAATACATAGCCAACTGCTTTTCTCCATCTGCTAATAAAAATAAGTCATTGTGTGCCAGGTACTGTAAAGGATATAAATGACTTCTGATGTATGATCAATGTCTGCAAGCACTTATAATCCAGTTGGGTAGATGAGACTTGAACTGGAAAGGGTAACAAGGAATGACTATAAAGCTCTATATGGTGAATGCCCAATAAGGGTATAATTGAGTGAGCGGGTAAGAGAGAACTGTCCATTGTCTGCAATCCTGCCCCCCAACCCCGTCCTCAGGATGTATTTCCAAAGGCCCATTAAAAGACAGTTACATGAGACTTGCCAGAGGGTGAGAGTTTACTAGGAAGTATTTGGAGGGGTAGAGGTAGAAATGAGCCAGGATGTAGGAGGAATGGAGAATTGATGGGATTGAGTTTCTCAGGTCCCAGGGCTTTCAAGACATAATCTTTATAGCATTCTGTGGAGACTGACAAACCTAGGAGGAAAATGGCAGAGTGGTGTTCTTACGGGAAGGCCATGTCTGGTGCTCTAGAGCCCACAGCTTTTTCAGAGACTTCCATTTTCCAGGTGGCATGGGAGGCAGAACTGACTGCTATGAAAGGACCATGTGCATCTGACCAAGCACAAGGGGCATCTCAGCAGGACCCAGTGAGGAGAAAAGACAGACTATGCTACACTGTGTAAGACCCCTGGGGCCTTTGAGTAATGGGGTGGGGTGGCGAATCCCAATACAAACTGAGATTGATTTATTTTTGTCATCCTGGCCAGTGGCTTCCAAGTCATGTAATTTAACATAGAAAAATAAAATAATGGCATCTTAGTATTGGGATGAAGTCATTACTCAGTGATTTTTTTTTCTGTCAACCCAGTATTGTAGTGAAGCAAAATTCACACCAGCTTTGGGCAATACAAATACTAAGTTTTATGGGATTATATCAAAATCATCACTGCCTGAGCATGTCAAGAAATTTCATGGAAAAAGATGAGACTTAATAGAATCCTTGAAGATTGAATAAAATTGAGAAAAATAGAAAGGAGGAAGTGGGAAACATTTCAATGGCATGTGCAAAAACATAAAAATGGGACCTACCGTTCCTAGCAGACAGGATAGTTTAGGTACCCTCAAAAAGCACGGAAGGCACCATGATATCTTTGAGATGGCACTGAAGCTCTACGCAAGAAAGTCCATATCTGTTTCTAATGAGTCCCCAACACTTCTCAATGTGTACTAGACTCATTTAGGCTGGAGCTGAAGAGTCAACTTACCATTGTGCATCAACCCCTCATCCCTCTGAGAAGTTCTCTCCAGATGTCAGTGATGGCAGCAGTGGCTGCCCTTCTTCCGTTTCCACACCTTGCTGTGCCACGTTCTGCAGAAGGAATCGGGGTGAACATGGGCTCCTCCAGTATTCCTCTGCCCTGTCATAGTCCACCATGGTTAAAACCAGAAAACACCGCACATGAGGCAGAAGTGAATTGTGCACCCACCCTGTAATAACAACTGTGGACTGCAGTCCTCATATGTGTGTTCTTTTTGCAAAGTTAAACAGCTTTTCCTTCTCACCAGTTAGTGAAAAATGCTGGAACCGCTCTTTTCCAAACCACCTATTGTTTCCATTAAGGAGTTGTTAACCTGTATCAGCTGGGTGCATAACCTGCAAAACCCAAATTTTCCTATGTAAAGTATCTTTTTATTTGATAAAGAATGAAGAACCATGGACCTATATTCTATATAAATGCCATTTTAAAATACCATTATGTCTAGTATTTAGCTATAGGAATTGGTGACCATTTAGAAAAACCCTGGCATTTAATTTTATCTGTGCTTGTTCAATCAGGAGAAAGTATATGCAGACACATAATGTCCTTTACTTCCTCTTCTCTGTGTCCCCACTCTATCTCCTTCTTCCTCACCCTCATTCCCTCCTCCATCTTCTGATTGCGTGTCCAGGCCCTGGTCCGTGGTTTCAGGAGAACAAGGAAAGCAGTCTCTCTATCTCCTTAGAGCATCTTTTCTGGGCACCTCAATAACAATGAATTTGCTCCCTTGCCCTATGTTTTTCTCCTATTTTTTTTTCTTGCTCTTTGTTTCTAATGATAATTGACATTATTTTCTAGGCAAATCATTTTCTGTAGCACAGAGCTACCAGTCCCTGACTTTGTTGAGTAGAAAAACTCTTTCACCCTGATAAATTACACATGGGAAATGTATAGGGAGATATATTGAAGATGGATAGAGAATTTTTTTTTTTTTTTTACTGGGAAAGATTTGCCCAGAGCTAATGTCTATTGCCAATCTTCCTCTTTTTTTTTTCCCCTCCCCAAAGCCCTGGTACATGGTTGTATATCCTAGTTGTAAGTTGTTGTAGTTCTTCTATGTGAGCCGCTGCCACAGCATGGCAACTGACAGATGGGTGGTGTGGTTCCACCACCGGGAAGTGAACCTGGGCTGCCGAAGCAGTGAGTGCCGAACTTCAACCACCAGGCCATCAGGATAGGCTGGCTCGGATAAAAGATTTTTAACAATGAACAGCTAAGATATAAATTAGTGTCCTGGGATGTTCATCCTTGCTCCTAACAGATGCTAAGTTTAAAGCTACACATGTCAGAATGGGGGCAAAATATCCATGGGGCAAAGGAGATGTTCTTTTTAAGAAAAGCCCATTGGAAATGATCTAGAAATAGTCAGAGAATGATTTTCCATGGGCTTCTTGAAACATAATCAAGAATTATAGAGGGAATGCTAACCTCACAAGTTTCCTCATTTTGGGAGAGATGTCAGATATCCATAAATGGCACGAACAGATAATTCCAACTTTAATCCAATGGTAACTGAATGTTGCAATTAATACCATTTACGTTCCTCTGAAAGTTCCAATTGTGGGGGGCACACCCATACATAAACAACCAGGATGAGCACCATAGCCCAATTCTAGACCCCAGAAGTGTCAGGGACCTCTACAAACTAATATTTACATCAAATAAATGCTAAGGGGTTTATTTGGGATACCAGAGTCCTGGCCAACAGAGTGTTCTCACAGGGACTGAAAGGACAGACATCAGACTACTCCCTTTGTCACTGCAGATGCTGGACAGAGAGCCGGCTTGAGCGTGAGACTGACCCAGAACTTTTCACTCCTTTCCTTGAATAGAGCCCAAGTACAGCCCTGGAGGAAGGTGGTCGCCCCACCACAAGGAGTGTGCAGCCTGGCTGGGACAGGTAGCCACAGAGAAGCAGAGTGGAGAAAAGAGGAGGCTGAGTCTGAGGGCTTGACAGTCTCAGAGAGAGCAGGACACATTAGGCGGGGCCACATGCAGTCAGCGCCCCTGTCCCCTGTCAGTGACCTGATGAGCCACTCCTCCCAGGAGGAAAGAGGAACAAGGATCCCTCCAAGCAGCTCTGGCTTGGAGAGTGGAGTAGAAGCCCTGTCTCTTTCAGGGGACTCCGATTCCCCAAATAGAAACCCCTACAGAGCAGCAGGTATGGTTTCTTTCTGTATTAGTCTGCTAAGGCTGCTGTAAAACAAAGTACCACCAACTGGGGGGCTTAAACAACAAAAATTTATTATCTCACAGTTCTGGAGGCCAGAAGTCCCAAATCAAAGTGTGAATAGGGTTGGTTCTGTCTGAGGACCACGAAGGAGGGAGCTGTTTCAGGCCATCTTCTCTCTATGACTCTTCACATTGTCTTCCCTCTATGCATGTGTCCAAATTTCTCCTCTGTATAAGAACACAGTCATATCAGATTAGGGCCCACCCTAATGACCTCATTTTAACTGGATTATCTCTACAAAGACCCCCTCTCCAAATGAGGTCACATTGGGTATGGCTTCTTGCTTGAATCAAGTTCCAGAAAAAGTGAGGTTAATAAATATGGCAGTTCATCAATTTATACAGCACTAGCCAGACAGAGAACTGTCAATACTCCACGGCACAGGTGCACTGTTGGGAAGCACAGCTCATGCTGGAGAGCCCAGCCACGCTCCTCCTGTTGCTGCTATTTCCGAACAAGACTTTGGGAAAGGCACACCTGGCTTCTTGAATGCTTTTGGGCCCTACACCTCAAACAGAGTCTCTGTCTGGAACATGAAGAACGGACTTGTTTGCACGTGTTCCCCATCAGGGTTGTTCAGCAGTCCAGAGCTTCCGTCTCTAAATATTTACAAAGTACTATTTATCAGAATGAAAGAGAATGTTTCTGCTCCACAGTGTTGGGCATATGGTAGCAGCATGAAACAGAAGATAAATCATGCTGGGTAATTCCAACTGGATTTAATGCCAGGAATAATTATTTTTAATCAGATGGAAAGTTCCCTTGGTGATACCAGACCATCATTGGAAAATAATTTTGTCTCTTCTCATTGTCTGATGCTATTTCTATAAACAATCTCCTAGGGGCTTTTGAAATATAACTTTATATCTTTTCTTTTACCCTTTCTCATTCTTTCTATTGTTGGGGGAAGAGGGAGAATCTCCCTCTGCCCTTTTCCTTAAGGTTCTTATGGCTGGCCAAATAATTAACAAAACAGGTTAACAGGAGAAAATAATACCAAGTTTAATAACATGTATACATGGGAGAAAGCAGGGACACTGCGTTTCTCAACACAATAGCAGAAATTCTCGTCTTAAATACCATGTTCAACCAAAGAGGATGTTGGGGGTGGGGGTGTCAGTTACAGGAGATTATCACTAAAGCACTGTAAACAAGAGTAAGGTTTATTATGCAGTTTTAAGGCCTCACCTTCCACACTGATAAGTTTCTAGAAATGAGGTCATCCCCCCTCTTCCCAATACAGAGAGGGAGATACCTTTACAAATGGAGACTTCCCTTGTAAATGATTGTCTGGCAACTCCTTGCAGGGCCAATCAGAGAATGTGGCCAGAGAGACAGAACTTCCAATAAGATGGGCTTGTTGGTGCCTTTTCTATTGTAACCTCTATCCTACATTATCTTTATAGCCGTCATGATAATAACTCCTTCCTGAAACAGATCTTTTGTTTTAAATTCTTTAGGCAGTTTGGGAGGGGAAACTCAAATATTCTTCCTGAGTTCCCTGAGTCCTTATTGTCTTCAGCTCAAAATAATCCGCATACCAGAGTGGTGCCTCCTGGGGTAGCTTGCCCTGAGCACCATCACTCTCTATGGGAATGTTCTATCAGTTCTCTAAATGCTGGCTTTTATTTACAGGATGCCTATAAAATTGCATAAAGCACTTGGGGCATAGCAAATCCTCCCACAACTATGTGGAATTTCAACAAATTTCTTGGTTCTCTGTGCACTTCTTCCCTCCTCCCACCCTCAAAAAGTGGGCAACAAAATATAAGTAATAACCCGGGAGCATCCCAGATCAGGTGCTGTATGGTTGGTGTTTGGTGTGTGCTGGTGGTGTGAGGCTGGAGAGAGGTTAGATGTGTTACTGGGGCAATGAGACCCCAGAGCACACCTCACTGCAAGGGCTGAGTGTGTGTGCACACCACCACACCCACCCACACCTCATGAAAGTATGGAAGCACTTCCTAGCCAGCTATGGTCTGGAATTTTTTAAATAACTGGTAATTTAAAAAATACCTGGCTATTTAATTCCATTCACTTGTAGGTGTAAAAAATGTGTGAAGGATACAGCTAAAAATCCTGTTTTCAAGCAATACAAAGAGGAGGTTCGTGTACATGAGAATTTTATATCAACAGGTGAGTAGGGGGAAGGCCATGTCTCTGAGGTACCCATCCTTTGGTTCTGGCTGCTGAATCTGGGTCTCAAGCAGGGATTTCCCTTCTGGGCTTCATGCAAAGCTGGGGTGACACGGAGACCCGGGTGCCTCACCAGCAGAGTGCAGGCCAACGTCAGAGCCTCCGGTTGCTCTCCCCAGGTTCCCAAGCTTGCCTGTCAAGCCCCAGTCCTAGATCGAACAGCAGTGTTTTTGCTAACAAACAAAGCTGATTTCCTACAGGTAAGAGGAAGAGCTGTGAGAACAATCTCCTTAAAAGGCAGCAGTAGGGCCTTTGACTACAGGGAGCTTAGGAGTAAGTGTGGGTGACTCCTGGTTCTGGATCCTCTCGTAGGCTCAGCTCCCTGGTTCTGGGAAAAGTGGCCTCTCATTTGGCTCCTCCTGCTCCAAACTGTAGGCTAACTGTTGACATCTAGACTCTCCGGGCCACTGAGAAACTAGGTTATTCCTACTGCTCCCCCGGGTAGGCTGACCTGGGCCCTGGGCTGCTGCTGCCACTCCCAGGTCTGCTACTCATCCTCCTGCTACGAGACATCCAACAGGGCGGCCTGACACTGGGAGTCCTGAGAATGTCCCAGGCACCACCAAAGGGAGCTCTGAGGGGGCCAGTGTGAACATCTGTGACCTCCAGGTGCACTCTTACCTATGACTGAACTTCTTGTGATTGTGTCTTCAGCCAACAATCCATTTCAGCATGCGCCTTTGCCACTAGAAGAAAGAGAGGCCTTATCACTTTTCCATTCAGAGCTTTACTATGATGCTCCAGGGGTATAAAAACCTCAGGGTCAGCAAGTAAAAGAAAGTTAGACATTAGCGCAGGCACTGAAAAGTAAATGATGGCTGGGTGACAATTCCTTCCTCAAGTCAGTGATTTCCAATTCTTTGCTTTTAACAGAAATGAAAGAGGAATTGTCTGTCACCTGATACATCATTAACAATAGCTTTGTATAGTAGATCATCATGTGATACTTTTTGGTAAATAGCTCAGCGGAATGAACACAATGGGGGACCACACTATAGCAAAACTCTATTCCATCTACTTCTTTAGCACTTTTCTTAGATACTTACAGAGGAGTTTACTATATGCCGGGGACAGGTTTTTGCACTTTACATGCATTAATCTGTTCAATCCTCATAACAATGCTGTAAGGTAAGTTTTACTATTATCTCTACATTACAGATGCAAAAAGAAACTCGGAGAGGCTGATTACTTGTCCAAGGTCACAGAGCTAGTAAGTGACAGGCTTGGGACTTGAACTCAGGCAGACTGGCCCCAGCGTCTGTGTGGGTAATGGTTGTGCTATGCTAATATTATTTCTCAGCTTATAGCAATAAAAGCAATAATGTCAATAGAATTGATGCTGAACCCTAACTTATTTTAGCAAGAAGTATATCCATCCACTGATACATGAATGGGTTGAAAATTTTAAAATCCCTGTCCATAGTGAGATAAATTTCCAATAAAATTCTATTTTTTATTTAATTACCAAACTTTAGAACATATTCTTACGTTTTATTAACTTGATATTGCTAATATTTATAATGATGACTAATGCAGAAGATATTTTATCATTTAAAGACTTTGTCACAGAGAATTAAATAATTAAATTTCTATATACATGCATTTTTTAGTTGCAAAGTATAACAGAGTAATAAATATAAGAGTTTTAAGAAAAAATACTACATTAAGATAAATTTTTGTGGCAGGAAAGTTGAAACAGAAAAGGAATGATATAAAATATCCAATTTTTAAAGCTGGGCTTATGTATTTTTCTCATTTTTTATTTATCTTTGCTATATCTTTGAGACAATATTTTTCTTATACATAACACATATATGTATTTTTTAAAAAGTGGGTAATATTGGGTATCAGATTACCATGGTATTTAGATTTCTTTGAATTTTTTAAAACGACTTTATTAAGATTTGATTGGCATACAAAAAGCTATATATATTTAATGTACGTATACAACTTGATGAGTTTGGAGATAAGTATACACTTGTGAGACCATCACCACAATCTATGCCATAAACATATCCATCACTTCCAAAAGATTTCCTTTGGATATTTTTAAAAGGGCAATGCAAAGGTTTATTTTTAAATGTCAATATTTAAAATATGCTGAAAATTACACCCTTTGCAATGATTTAGTCTTATGATAAAGTTTTGTTTGGGGGGGGTTATACACAATCTTTTGCTGTACCATGATGTTTAACATTTTTTAAAAATTATTTTATTGAGGTCATATTGGCTTATAACGTTGTGTAAATTTCAGGTGTACATTACCATATATCAGTAGCTATATAGACTGCACATTGTGCTCACCACCAATAGTCTAGTTTTTATCTGTCACCATACATATGTGCCCCTTTACCCCTTCCACCTTCGACCCATCCCCTTCCCCTCCAGTAACCACTAATCTGTTCTCCTTATCCATGTGTTTGTTTATCTTCCACACATGAGTGAAATCATATGGTGTTTGTCTTTCTCTATCTGCTTATTTTGCTTAACGTAATACCCTCAAGGTCCAACCATGTTGTTGAAAATGGCATGATTTTGTCTTTTTTTATGGCTGAGTAGCAGTCCATTGTGTGTGTGTGTGTGTGTATACGTATATACACACACACACACACCCCATATATAGATACCGCATCTTCTTTATCCATTCATCCATTGATGGGCACTTGGGTTGCTTCCATGTCTTGGCTATTGTGAATAATGCTGTTACGATAAAATTTTTTAGATGTCAATATAAAAACATGCAAAGGGTTACATAGTTTTCCAAAATTATTGTAGGTGTTATGTGAACAAAAATGTTCAATGACCACTGCTCTGATCTATGGGCATCTCCCCTCCACTCCTGTGTGTTTTAGTTCTGTCACTCCTAACACATCCTCATTTAATTTCTTAATTTTATCAATGTTTATTAAGTGTCAACTATGTGCTAGGGAGGGTATCAACATGCCAATGAACAAGACAGAGACATTACTGATTTTATGAAATGGTGTGATGCTAATTCCTTCTACTCATCCTCGGTGGCTCCTGGGCCTCCTTTTCATATATTATTTTTAGTTGGGGCCTGGCTCCCCTGCATATGTAAAACATTAAAAATTATTTAAATATGAAATATTTCAAACATACATAAAAGTATAAGGAAACAAAAAACGCATACTTGTGTTCTTACCACCCAAATTTAACAAATCTTACCATTTTGCTCAAACTGCTTCGTATTAAACAGTGAAACAAAATAAGAAAGTATTACATACACGGTTGAAGCCACCTAAGTACACCTCCCTAATTCCATATGCTTTCTCCCTCCTGACCTCCTCACAGGTAAACTCTATCCTGAATTGTGTTTCTATTTCTTAAGAAACGGTTATACTTTTACCTCATATAAGCAACATAGTGTTTTGTATGTTTTCAAACTGGATAAACATATTATCAGAAACAAAACAGATTTTGTACGTATGGAAAATAGATTTTGTACATATCCTACAACTTTTTTTGTATTCAACATTATTTTTTTTGAGATTTATACAGTTTATACACATGATTCTAGTCAAGTCCATTCATTTTTCTTTGCTGTCAATATTTCGTTGTATGACTAAATCACATTTATTTAACCATTCTTCTTTGGTGGACATTTAGGTTGCTTCTCACTTCTCATATCACAAACAATGTGGCAATGAACATTCTTGCACATGCCGCCTGCACACATTTGTGAGAGTTTCTCTGGGGTCTACATTTTCTCTGGGGAAGTGGAATTGCTGGGTTGTAAAGTTTGTACACTTTGAACTTCATTAAGTATTGCTAACTTGCCTTTCAAAGTTGTTATACAAGCTTACACTCCAGCAGGATGTGAGCATTACACCTCTATCCTTTTGGTGGATACCCTTGGATTTTTTAGCTGAATACTCATATTAATGTTTTTCTTCTCCTGACACAAGGACCTTAACAAGTTTTAACTACCCGTTAACACTCCCCACATCATGTTATTTTTTTCCTAGAGTTTTAGTTTTACCTTATTTTAAAAACACAAAAGATTAATTCTTTTTAAAATAAATAACACATTTGATTCAATTTGCAATCATCAATTTTCCATTCTGTTTCCCTGGGTTCACTTTTCTTTTTGTTGAAGTACATCCTCTAATTGTTCTCTCGGTGAACATCAGTGGGTGATATATCCCATCAGTCGCACGTGTTTAAAAATGTCTTAGTCCCATTCCTGAATGATATTTTAGGTAGGTATATACTTGTATTTTGATAGTATTTTTCTACTCTCAATGCTTTGAAATTATATCTCCATAGTGTGCTGGTTATTATTTCTGAAAAGTCTAATGTTTCTGAAAAAAAGCCTCTGTTAGTCTAATTTTTATTCCCTGGGTTTGGTAGCTTCCTGTTTATCCTTGACATTCTGCTATTTTACTATAACATGTCTAGGACTGGACTTATTTTCATTTATCCTATTGGGTACCTAAAGTGTATGTCTTCTGAAAACTCATGAAATAGTCTCAGCTATTGTCTTTAATTTTTTTAAGTTCATTTTTTATCAAAGTAAAAAAAAAATACATGACCATAATTTTCCAAGTAAAAAATTTCTGTAAGACATATGATGAAAAACAGCAATTTTCTGCCTCACCTCTCTCCAATCCTGATATTTTTACTCCTTGGGAGCAGCCACTTTCCTCTTTTAAATATTTTAGCTGTTTTTTCTAGAATTTACTTCTATTATTGAAAATAACATTCATATACTACTATTTACTGATTTTTTTTTTGTTTTAGATTTATCTATTAACTTCCTAACATGGAGGATAAGAATTTATTCCTCTTAAACCCTGACCCTCAAACACACATTGTGCAATCTCCCTCCTTCTGATATAGTTATATTACATGTTTTGTTAAACCACACCGAGTATTTACATGATTATAACTATTAACATATTATTGAAATGAAAAATTCACTAGAGGTAATCAATAGCAGCGTAGATGACACAGAAGAATGGATCAGCGATCTGGATGACAAAGTAGGGGAAATCACCCAAGCTGAACAGAAAAAAGAAAAAAGAATTTAAAAAAACAAGGACAGTCTAAGGGACCTCTGAGACAATATCAAGCATACTAACATTAGCATTATAGGTGTCCCAGAAGGAGAAGAGAGAGACAAAATGGCAGATGACTTATTTGAAGAAATAATAGCTGAAAACATCCCTAGCCTAGGGAAGGAAACAGACAGGAAGCACAGAGAGCACCAAACAAGATGAACCCAAAGAGGCCCACACCAAGACTCATTATAATTAAAATGTCAAGAATTAAACATAGGGCTGGCCCCGTGGCTTAGCAGTTTAGTGCGCGCGCTCTGCTACTGGCAGCCCGGGTTCAGATCCCGGGCGTGCACCAATGCACCACTTCTCCAGCCATGCTGAGGCCACATACCACATACAGCAACTAGAAGGATGTGCAACTATGACATACAGCTATCCACTGGGGCTTTGGGGAAAAAAAAAAAGCAGGAGGATTGGCAATAGATGTTAGCTCAGAGCCAATCTTCCTCAGCAAAAAGAGGAGGATTAGCACAGATGTTAGCTCAGGGCTGATCTTCCTCACAAAAAAAGAAAAAAGAAAAAAAGAATTAAAGATAAACAGAGATTCTTAAAAGCTGCAAGAGAAAAGCAGCAAGTTATGTATAAGGGAAACCCCATAAGACTATCAGTTGACTTTTCAGCAGAAACCTTACAGACTCGAAGGGAGTGGCATGATATATTCAAAGCACTAGAAGGAAAAAACTTACAACCAAGAATACTCTACCTGGCAAGGTTATCATTCAGAATGGAAGGAGAGAGAAAGAGTTTTCCAGATAAGCAAAAACTACAGGAGTTTATCACCACCAAACCAGCCTTACAAGAAATGTTAACGGGACTTCTTTAAGTGGAAAAGAAAAGGCCATAAATAAGAAAATTATCAAAGAAAAAATATCACTAGTAAAGGCAATTATATAGTAAAGGTAGTGGATCAACCACTACCTTTGATTTGAAATGCAAATCAAAACTACAGTGGGATATTACCTCATGCTGGTCAAAGAGGTTATTATTAAAAAGACAAAAAAATAACAAGTGTTGGAAAAGATGTGGAAAAAAGGAAATCCTCATACACTGCTGGTGGGAATGTAAATTGGTGCAGCTACGATGGAAAAACAATATGGAGATTCCTCAAAAAATTAAAAATAGAGCTATTAAAAATAAGATCCAGCTATTCCACTTCTGGGTATTTATCCAAAGAACACAAAAACACTAATTTGAATGGATATATGCACCCCAATGTTCATTTCAGCATTATTTACAGTAGCCAAGACTTGGAAACAACTTAGTGCCCACGGACAGATGAATGAATAAAGAAGATAGTGGTATATATATACAATTGAATACTATTCAGCCATAAAAGAAGATGAAATCTTGCCATTTGCAACAACTTGGATGGACCTTGAGGGAATTAAGCTAAATGAAATAAGTCAGATGGAGAAAGAAAAATACTGTATGATTTCACTCATATGTGGAAGATTAAACAACAACAACAACAAACAAACACATAGATACAGAGAACAGATTGGTGGTTACCAAAGGGGAAAGAGGGTGGAGGGAGGGTGAAAGTAAAGGGGGACATCTGTGTGGTGACAGACGGAAACTAGACTTTTGGTTGTGAACAAGATATAGTCTATACAGAAGTCAAAATATTATGACGTATATCTGAAATTTATAATGTTATAAATCAGTGTTAACCTCGCTTAAAAATATATATTTTATTTAGAACTGAGCCATGTGTTATGCTGTGATTACATTTTTTCTTTTAAAATTTTTAATTTTCCCACTTGAACAATTGCTTTGTTCCTTTATTCATTTAGATTTTTATGTACCTAGAATTAAACCTACCGTAAAGCATCTGTAAATATGATCAGATACATCAGGTGGTCTGTAGTTTTATTTATTTCTTAGAGATATCTCTCCTGGATCCCTTCGATTTCCTCTTCCAGTCTGAACTGGTTGCTTCCCAGGTTATCAGCACAGCTGTCATCCAGGAATCTCCCTTAATCATCCTGGGGATTCCCTTTTTCTCTTTTCTAATTAAATCCCCTATTTCCTGGATCCTACACCTTCCTTCTTTTTGGTTCATGCTCTGATGTTGATGGAGCATATTCTCAAGTAGCTTTGTGAGGAAAGGTGCAAGGAAGTAAATTTTTTGAGACCATGCATGTCTTTATTCCACCCTCATACTTGATTGTTTGGCTGGGTATATAATTCTAGATTGGAAACCATTTTCTTAGAATTTGCTGTTGAGCAGTCTAAAGCTTCTTATTCCTGATACTTTGCACTTCAACTTTAAAAAATAGTATTTGAAATATATAAGGATCTCTTCTTAATCTCCAGGGCCCAGAAATTTCAAAATAACACACATTGATATGAGTCTTTTTCTTTTGGGGGTAATTTAGTGAGTTTTTTCAATCTAGTAACATATTTTATTCAGGATTTGGAATTGTACTTGAACTATTTCATCTGTGCCTCTTTTCCCTGATTCCAGAGCCCCTTAGTAAACCTTTTCAAAAGGAAAAACTCCAGTCTTCTTCTAGGAAGTGAGGAGGGGTGGTCACCTGGCTGTACCTGGTGAAAGAGAGGATCTAGGTATCTTACTGCTTCTTATGGACACTTGCAACCAGTTTTCCTTTTAGAGGTAATCAATCCTCAAATTTCTGAACCATTCTTGTATTTTGGGGTGCAAATAATCTTGGTTATTGTTAACGTCTCCCTTTTCAGATTAGATTTAAGTTCCCATCTGCCAAATCTGTTATAATTTATTCATGTACTTTTCAACTTCTGAAATTTTGTATCTGTTTTCTTTTCTCCTATTTATAACTTTGCAGATTTACAGCATTTTAATCATTTTACTGTCATTTTAGTAAAATCTTAACAAGAAACAGCACTAAATCCATCTTTAACTCAAAGTCAAAGGTATTATCTCTTCAAATAATTAGTTTATCATTCTTTCTCTTTTCTTTTTCTAGAACTTCTATTAAATATATGTTGGAGAATTTTAGTTTATCCCATATCCTTTAACTATTTGTTTACAATTTTTAACTCTCTCTCTCTGTGCTGTGTTCTGTATGAATTACCAATTCATTTATGGTGACTTCATTCATTTCAATCTAGAGTAAACTGCATCTATTAAATTTTTATTTCAATAACTGTTTTTTTTAATTTTGAAAATTTCTAATTATTTCTTTTCCCATTCTTGTTTAATTTATCCTTGGTTTTGCTTCATGGTTTAAAGTCTTCGGTCAAACTTGTATAAAAAATTTATTTCCTCTAGAATAAATTCATGTTAAAAATTTAAAAGTTGGTTATCTTTGTTAGCATTAAATTTCTTCATGTGTTTTGGAATTTGGCTCTGCAGGTCAATTTTCAGTGACTGTCTTTCTCTTTCTCCTTCTGTGCTCGATTTTCCTTGTGCAGAAACTGTGGATAGCATTACTTAGCTCCCAGATTTGGTCATATAATAGTAATTCAGTTTTCCTGCCCTGATGTGATATTGGCCATACATGGATCTACCTAGCCAGCCAGTGGCTTATTGTGGCCCCAGGTTGGGAGACTGTTCCTGGGTCTTTCTATCTTCCTTAAACCTGCAGCTTATCAAGAGCCATTGTCCCAAGCAGCAGTCAAAAGTAGCTTTCTCAGACTCCTTTCAGGATCAGGGTAGCTTTACTAATTCAAGCAGGAGCATTAGGGATCATGCCTGGAGGCCTCTGAGTCCTCATTACCCTGCAAGAGCCAGACTCCTTTGTGCCGCGGTCTGAGTCCAAGAGCCCACAGAGGTCGGTGGTTCCAGCCCCTTTCATTACTTTGCAATTCTTTTTGAAATCTGGTCTTAAGCTATGTTTATCTTCTTTTTGATCCTGGCTATGTCATTTTGGTTTTCTCTCTTTTTTTACACTATTATACTGAACCATATGAAATTGCCAGTTTGTTGGCAAAATGGTCAAATACTGGCAATTTTCTAGGGTTCATATTAATAAACTCATGTTTGCTACATGTTTCACACAAGGGTACATCAAAGCATAAACATATTGTGACATCTTAACTGGAGATCTCTATAACTCTTTGGTCCTTCTTTTGCCAATTAACTCGCCTACTCACCAATCAGTCAACCAGGAAAACAGCCACATACAAGAATCCACACACAGTTCCCTGAAAAGATTTTTCCCCCCCATAAAGTGCCTTTTAGATTTTGGAAGGCTAGAGAGAGGTGGGAGGTGGTGGTGGGAGGTTGATGAACAATAAATGCTTGAGAAAGAACTTTAAGTCTACCCCCTCCAAACAACATTATTCCTCTTTCTGCCATCATCCAAATGTTTAAACCAAATTAAATTTTATTGAGTTTAAGAGTTATGATTATTTTGTTTTTATTTGGCAGAGGGGGATGAACTAGAAAATATGCATAGTAAGAGAGGAAATAACATATTCATATTTTATTTTTATCATTAAAATCTTGACATACCCATTATCAGCAAGCATATGAATACCCTAGTTTATGCAATGAATAAAAAGCCATGGGTAGAGCCGGCCCTGATGGCCTAGTGGTTAAAGTTCTGCATGCTCCTTCAGTGGCCTGGGTTTGGTTCCCAGGCGTGGAACCACACCACTCGTCTGTTAGTAGCCATGCTGTGGTGGTGGCTCACATAGAAGAACTAGAAGGACAACTAGAATCTACAAGTATGTACTGGGGCTTTGGGGAGGGGACAAAAAAAGAGATGAAGATTGGCAACAAATGTTAGCTCAGAGTGAATCTTTCCCAGCCAAAAAAAAAAAAAAAAGCCATGGGTAACGGAAATGTCTAGATTTTGTGTGTGTATATTTGGGACTTGATTTTTATGAAAGACAAGGCAGAGAAACCTGGAACACGAAGTTTTTCAAAGAAGTAAGAACCCAAGTGTCCATCATCATGAACAATTCAATAGCTTCCTTTCAGAGGTACTGAGTTTAAGAAGCACTGATCTCTTTCAGTCTTGAAAAACTCAGGATCCCTGAATTCCTGCCCCATTCTGTCACACACACACACACCCCCGCCAAATATCCCTTCTCTCCTTATCTTAGTAATATATTCTCTGATCTTTAGCTGGGCATATTGTCATCCAGTTGAACGACTACTTTCACTAGGCCATAAAAGTGGTAAAGAGAGAGCATGTGACCAAGTTTTGGCCATAGAGTTCCATGTGACTTCTGGGCAGTCTGTTTAAGGGAGAGGTATATTCTTTGTCCCTACATCCAACTAGCTGCCTGGAGCAAGGATATGATGGCTGGGGTTCAAGAAGCCATCTCAGACCATGAGGGAGGACACAGCAGAGAGCTGGGAGGGGCCTGGGTCTCTGATGACTTAATAGAGCCCCCAGAGCAGTTCTGGTCTGATTGCTTTCAGACTTCTTTTATTTCAGGTAGACGTAAGCTCCTGTCCTGTTCAAGCCACTGGTACTTTTGCTTTTTCTGTTCTATGTAACCAATTCATAGTGCCTGCAAATTATTCCATTGCTAAAATACATTATGTATCATGACACATTCATTTTGATGATAAGTCTCAGCACTTAGTATTTTCATGACAAAGTACAAAGGCAGAGAGATTTGTCATTTGATTCATTCCACTCTAGCTCCAAATACTTGAAAAACAGCTGGGTTTCCCTCAAGTTTGCTTGATCATGCAGCAATTTCCAATAACTTTAGCCAGCATGTTTGAAAACTGGTTTTCGTGTCATAACTATCTGGGCCTCTACAGCAAAATAAACCTATTATTTTCAAATGTCAAACTCCCTATGAAAGAGAAGAAATACTTTTAAATCTAGACCCCATTAATTGCTGTGAAATTACCTTATGTGTTACTCACTACAAGTGTGTTCTCCATTTATTGAATAATGACCCCACTCCTGACTCTCTCACAATTCACTGTGTCCCAAGCTAAATCCTCATCATCCTATAGATAAGGCAGATACTTGTCAGGAATTTCTTGATTTAAAATGAGAGAAATTTAACTCAAGCTAATTTTTTAAGAAACATCATTTATTTGTTCATGCCACTGAATAGTCCGTGGATTATAGATCTGCCGGCTTCAGGCATGGCTGGGTCAAGTGGTGTCATCGGAAATCTGTTTCATTACATTCTAAGACCTTGTTCTCCTCTGTGGCAGCAGGATTTCTCTGTGTCGTGGACAAAATGGTTCCCAGCAATTGGAGGTTCCACAGTCGTTAACATTAGCATTACTACCCTAAAATGGGCTGCTTCTGATTTGTCTGGCTTAAGACATGTGCTCACCCCTGAACTAATCCCATGGATGGTGGCATGGAGTGTTCTGACAAACAAGGCCTGGTCCACATGCCACCCTTGTAGCCAGGGGTACTGCGTGAGCAAGCACGAGAAGAGAATGAGAAAAGAAGAGGAATTTTCTCACTAGAACAGACTATACTTAGCAAGAAAGACAACGGGCATCTACTCCAGGGCAAGTCAGGAACTTTAAAGAGAAGAAGGACAAAGAATGTGTTACTTTCAACATCTTTGGATGCATGGTTGGTCACATCCTTTTTATCCTACTATATTTTACAGCTAATTATATTTTATACCAATTAACTTGTAGCGCAGCTAATACTTGTTTATACAGGTTTCTCACTCCTCTAACTTCCCTTCTAAACTTCTTCTGGCTTTTCAACCTAGAGGTGCACCATCAAGAAGACTGAGGCTATGTGGAAATGAGGACTTTAAAATGCTTTGCTTTAAACAGATGGCATGGTTGGTTTTAAAAGCTTTGGTGGTAATGAGGTAGAGGGCGAAACAGCCCTGATATAGGAGGTGCTTTGATAGATCATGATACTGGATGCTATCCATATGGGAAGAAGTAGTACTGATAACTAGCAGAAAAAGGATCACTGGTGTTTATATCTCAGGAGTTTCAGCTCCAATTCATGCAGGGACATCAGCGTGACCCAGGCAGAGAGAGGAAGCCAAGGCATTGTAGAGCCAAGGGTAGACAAGAAGGACTGTTGGCCAGTCATCCAGATGGCGCACTCAGCCTTGACCAAACGGCATCAACAGCCAAGGGCTTCTGTGGTAAGTGGCATAGGGCAGCAGATGTATGCAAGTCAAGGGGTGACCATATGGAAGTCCCAAGGGTAGGACAGGTCTCCACTCAGCGGTGGTGGTTACTGAGCAATCAGTGTTCTTCCCTCAAGAATAGCTACTGGCAAAAGCTAGGCAAACTCTCCAAAGCTCAAAAAAGTGGCATAACATTTAAAGAAAAACTTCACACCCAGCAGGAAACCTTGGGTATAAATCCAGAAACAAAGGCAATACTAGTGCAATCATGAAGACTGGGGGTGATGGCTTCAATCTGGGCCAGGCAGGTGCCAAATGAATCCCGGATTACGATGACTGGAGGGTGTGTAACTGCTAATACCTTGCTGATTTAGATCACAATGGCTGAGAAAGTGGGTCTGAGTTTTCCAGCTAAAGATATCAGCTGAGAGCCTTACAATGAAGAGGAAAGAGATAAATTTGAGGCAATTCTCACTGCCTTATAAACTTACACTTATTTTTATATCTTGAAGCACCTACTACAATGCTGGGCATTGTACTCAATACAGACTTATTGAATGAAAGGAGAAATGAAATAAACACACACTTATCATCCCAATGTGACCATACATAAAACTAGGGGTGACAAGTGTAGCCACAGATGGGAAGAACGCTGGCTGAGCCGTCTGGTGATGTGAACTCGATCTGCTTACTGCAGTGTTCTAACCAAAGAAGCCAACCAGCTTCCAGCCCACACCTTCAGGATCCACCAAAACTCTTGTTAATATCAGTCTGCCCTTCTAGCTCCCTGGAAGTGATATGAGCTCCTAGGTCTATGCTCTATTAAACTTTGGAGTTATTGGAGAGGGAATAGTGAGAGCTAGTGGAAGTTAAAACATGGGGGTTTTCACTCCTGGAGTAATGACATCTCCAGGCCCAGTACTATCTAGGAAGGGAATTTTGTCCTTTTTTAAATTTATTTATTTTTTTTTTTGTGAGGAAGACCAGCCCTGAGCTAACATCCGATGCCAATCTTCCTCTTTTTGCTGAGGAAGATCAGCCCTGGGCTAACATCCTGCCCATCTTCCTCCACTTTATATGGGACGGCGCCATAGCGTGGCTTGATGAGCGGTGCATCGGTGCGCACCCAGGATCTGAACCCGCAAACCCCGGGCTGCCGCAGTGGAGCGCACGCACATACCTGCTGTGCCACGGGGCCGGCCCTGTCCTTTTCTCATTTTTATAGTAGGGTGGCCTGGTGCAATCCCTTAAGATGTTCTCACCCATTGTATCTTTCTGGCTCCAATATAAGGAAAACCCTTTTGCCCCTTATTTGCTTATTTCCTTCTCAAACAGCATGTGGACTTAGGTTACAGAGGAAATCCTGCACGGTGTGTATGGCTACTGGTCGTGTGAGATTGCTAAATAGTTTTTGGAACTTCTTGGGAATCAGAAGAAGCAGGCGTTCCCAGGTGATCTTGGGCGGCATTGGGCTGGCAGATGTCATGTCCAGGTTGTCTTCATGCCCAACTGATTATTGGGAGCCAGGCCAGAGCTTCAAGCTGGTGGTCCAAGGGCACGCACAGCCAGAGTGGGCAGGGGGCACGAGGCATAGTCGAACCTGAGCCATGCGGTCAAGGCAGGCAGCGAGCCTGAGAGCTAATCAAAGTTAAACAAGGCAAGGTTCCCTGTGGGGGAAGAAATAGAGTTTGTATCCCTTATAGCAGAGAACATTTAGCTGAGGGAAAAAAGGAAAAAAGTGAATGCATTGAATAACTCTGTGTGCCCATGAGTGCCCTCGACCTTAGGGAAAGCTTGGTTAGAGAACATCATGGAATTCTGTCATCACAGTCTGAGACCTTCTTGATTGGTCACTACCTCCTTCATTCTTGGAGCCCTGTTTGTGAAAGGGACTCTGTTCCCATTGTGTGGAGCTTAGTTTCTCTGGAATCATCTTCAAACACTCCCTCCTTACACACCTAGGAGCTCAAAGTCTTAGTCTCCTGGAACGCTCAAGGCTTCTTCTCTGAATTGGGGTTGGGGAGCGGGGCCAGAGACCACATCTTTAGGAAGGTCATGGTACCAGGGAGGAGGCCTTCTTTGTCCTCCTGACCATTCCTCCCCCACGACCTCTGTTTCTGAGGCAGGGCAAGCGCAGCACTCTGCTGCATTCTGGTGAGATCCGCGGCTGCGAGCCTGGGCAAGTGCTCAAGGTGAGCACTGCTGATCACACCCGTGCCAGTGGTCCAGCTGGCCCTGGCATTTGCACGCAACGTCCTTGGGCCTCTGCCTTGTGCCCAAGCCCTTGGCAGAAGGTGGCAGCTCTGGTCAGACATTCTCTCCTCACCCACATAAATCCTCAGAGGGTTTCCCTCTGTGGGTTTATAAAAGTCCTTTATCTAATTTATGACTCAGAGAATTGAGCTCACTGGCAAGAAGCTTTCTAAGTCGCATTTTGAATAATTTCTCAGCAATTCATTACATAGGAGAACAGGTCCTTTTTGTTCTAATACTTTGCCTAGGAATGCAACTCCTCTCTGCCAAATTCACTAACAAAATCTGTGTATGGGGGCTGAGCATCTCTGGCCAGTTTCTTAAATGTATTAAAACTTACTGATCATTGAAATGTAAATTTTTACCTTTGGCTGGAAATGATTCATGGGTCTCAGCTTGTAGGAAACAGCGATGTCACTTTCAAATGCCCAGGAAAGCTCCAGACCAAGTGCCTGTTGTGAGATGAGGCTTAACATGTAACAACCAAGAGAGGGCCACATGTCATCTTTCTGATTGGCAGCAGAAGGGATGGCCGATCATGAACATGGTCACAGCTTGAGGGGGATAAAGTTCCCCCCATTGGCAGTATAGTGACCCAGAGCTCAGCAGAGCCCCACCACAGGACCAGACTGTGCAGGCCCCTGGTCACACCAATTATCATCACTGTAAGAACAGTTCGGGCCTCCACCCCAGGCTGGCCAGTGCAGAGCAGTGGGCAGGGTTCTCCACACAGAGGAAGGGGAGCCGGGGCCAACGACCCCAGAGCAGGGAAGCGGGTGACGTGCGGAGAGACACAGGGAGCCATCTCGAGGAACAGTGCTGCTTCATGCAAAGTTGGATATGCTTATTTCTAAATAGGTATACTTTATTTATATTATGTATAGGTATTATATTTATACTATATTATATACTTAAAATGTTTAATATGTTTAAAATAAAATATTAAAATATTTAAAGATATACATACTTTTTCCAATTTTTTTACTGTGATAACATACACATGACATGGAATTTACCATCGTAATCATTTTTAAGTGTACAGTTCAATGATATTAGGTACATTCATATTGTTGTGTAACCATCACCACCATCCATCTCCAAAATTCTTTTCATCTTGCAAAACTGAAACTCTGTCCCCATTAAACAATAACTGTCCATTCCCTCCTCCCCCTAGACCCTGGCAACTACCATTTTACTTCGTGTCTTTATGATTTTGACTACTCTAATTACCTCATACAAGTGGAATCATACAGTATTTGCCTTTTTGTTTAGCATAATGTCCCCGAAGTTCAGCCATGTTGTAGCATGTATCAGAATTTCCTTCCTTTTTAAAGCTGAATAATATTCCATTGTATGTATAGACCACATTTTGCGTATCTATTCATCAGTCACTGGACACTTGAGTTGCTTCTGCTGCTTTGAACATGGGTTTATATCTTAGTCAGCTTGAGCTGCCATAACAAAATACCATAGACTGGGGGACTTAGAAACTTATCTTCTCACAGTTCTGGAGGCTGGAAGTCCAAGATCAGGGTGCCAGCCCAGTCAGGTTCTGGTGAGGGCCCTCCTCCTGGCTTGCTCACATGGCAGAAAGAGAGAGAGAAAAACAGAGAGAGAGAATTCAGGCAAACTCTCTGGTGTCTCTTCTTATGAGGGCACTAATCCCATTATGAGGGCCCCACCTTCATGACCTTATCTAACCGTAATTACCTCCCAAGGCCCCATCTCCAAATACCATCATATTGGGTGTTAGAGCTTCAACATATGTATTTTGAAGGGATACAATTCAGTCCACAGCAGTATACAAATATCTCTTTGAGACCCTGCTTTCAATTATTTTGGGCATGTACCCAGAAGTGAAATTACTGGATCGAAAGGTAATTCTATTTTTGATTTTTGAGGAACATCCTCAAAATGGTGTTTTCCACAGCAGCTATACCATTTTACATTCTCACCAACAGTGCACAAGCATTCCAATTCCTCTACTTCCTTGACAACACTTATGATTTTCTGGTTTTTTTGATAGTAACCATCCTAATGGGTATGAGGTGGTATCTCATTATGGTTTTGATTTGCATTTCCCTAATGATTAATGAAGTTAAGCTTCTTTTCATGTGCTTATTGGCCATTCAAAAACATATAATATATATTTTTAATATGTACTTTGTATATTTTTATAGTACATGTTAATATAGATGCTTGGAAAAAACTGAAAGAAATCATACTACAAGCCTATTGATTCTGTTGGCAAGATCAAGGGTAAATTTTTGGTTTCTTTCTTACATTTTTCCATATCTTCTACGTTTCTTTTAATAAGAAGGGTTTTCTCTTATAATATAGTTATCATCATCATCATCATCATCTAACATTTATTGTTAGATCATTTTGCTCCCGGCACTGTGCTAAGCACTTTACATACATTATTTCAAATAAATTTTATACTCACCATAGATAACTGGCATCACAATTTGTATATGTGTTATTTTGAGAAAAAAAAAAGTTCTATTCAAGAACGTCAGGCCTGTCAAGGCGACTCACCACCAAGTTCATTAGAAATCCCTTTTTGCTCACTTCCGTAGTGCGTTCTGGCCCTGAGTTCTAGGTTAAGACAGGTTGCTCAGCAGATAAGACAAACTTCTTTGCGCTAGTGTTCTTAGCAGCACTCTGTGGAGGTGAATAATTATACCTTCAGTCTGTTTAAACAACGTAACGGATAACTATGGAGGGCCTACTGTGCAACAGGCACTCGGACCCTGGGCTACAGACAGGAATGCTAAGAGAAGAGACGGTCCCCACCCTCAGGGTTTGTCGGAGTCAGACCTGTGAGTGAGCTGCGGTAGCCTCTATAAATGCTCTACAGGGAGGCCGCGGCCATGGGACCAAGAAGGGAGGATTCTGCCTCAGGGGTTTCTATACCTGGCGGCACCTCAGAATCGTCTGTGGTGTGCAAAATCATAGGCTCTGGAACACCATCCCAGACTTTGAATCCAAATCTCTGGAATGGAGCCCTGGGAATCTGTATTTTAACATAGTTGTCCAGGTGATTCTGATTTGCAGCCAGAATGAGGAATCACTAGTAGATCTGCCTCCTGGACTTGCATGGTACAGCATAGGTGCTATTGTTGACTGACAGAGTCATCTCCTTTTAGATAAAGAGGAAGGGAGAAGTTTTATAGCGTAAGAGACACTTAAAATTGATGTGGAAGGATGCTTATGAAACTTGGGTTTTATTCCCTCACTGAAGCACAGTCCTACAGGGAATACATCTTGCAGAAGTGTTAAAGAAGGCACATCTCCTTGGTACAGCCGCTATTGAAAATATGGCAGTTCTGCAAAAACTTAAAAATAGAAATACCATATGATCCAGCAATCCCTTTCCTGAATATAAAGCTGAACGAAATGAAATCAGTATCTTGAAGAGATATCTGCACCCCCATGTTCACTGCAGCATTATTCACAATAGCCAAGATATGGAAACAACCTAAATGTCCTTGAATAGATGAATGGATCAAGAAAATGTGGTCAAGGGAATATTATTCAGCCATAAAAAAGAAAGAAATCCTGTCATTTGCAAAAACATGGATGGAACTTGAAGACCTTATGCTAAGTGAAATAAGCCAGAGGAAGACAAATACTGTATGTTATCACTTATATGTGGAATCTAAAAAATAAAAAGCCAGTTTCATAGAAACAGAATAGAATGGTGTTTGCCAGGTGCTGGGGGAGGGGAAATGGGGAGATGTAGGTCAAAGGGTACAAACTTTCAGTTACGTGAAGAATAAGTTCTGAGGGTCTAATGCACAGCATGGTGACTACAGTTAATAATGTGGTATTGTATACTTGAAAGTTACTGAGGGTAGATCTTAAGCATTCTCACTACACAAAAGAAGAGGTAACTATGTGAAGTGATGGATGTGTTCATTATTCTGGATCTTTGTAATCATTCCACAATGTATGTGTATATCAAATCATCAGATTGTACACTTTAAATGTGTGCAATTATATTTGTCAATTATTTCTCAATAAAGTAAGGAAAAAATAAAATAAAATTCTCCAAAGGTTTCTCATCACTCTTAAAATAAAATCCAAACTTCTAAAATAAAAAAAAAGAAGACATGTCTCCCTAGTAATTTTTTTCTCAGCCTAAAACTATTGAAAATATCAGTGATTTTTTCATACAGGAAGTATTTGTATAAGTATTTCTACCACCCAGCATCCAGTTCAGTCCCTACTCATCAAACAATTCAGCTCAATAAATATCTTTTTTTTTTTACCTAGTATGGACTAAGTGCTTTGCCAATCAGTGAGCAAATAAGAAATGACCCATGACCTTAAGGAGAGTAAAAGGGCTTTATAGATAATTAATCAAAGGAGAGAGAGAAGAGGAGTAAGTAATAAATGCATATAGACTGAGAAAAATTTGATCAGACTGCACACAGTTCAATTTACATGAAGCTTGAGGCTGAATTCATATCTTCCCACACTACTGAATTGTTAGTTGTGAAGTGAGACAGAAGCGCTGGTTTCCTACCTAATATTCATCTTGCTCCTCTTTTCCCTGTTACTGGAGACAAAAAAGTGCCTAGCAGGGAAAAAAACCTTACAATTTCCAGCCTCCTTTACATTTAGGTCTGGGTGATGTGATGTCAGCAGAAATCATTGATGGAGGCTTCTAATAAAGCCCTTTTTCCCCCATCTGCCCTTTCTGCTGCCTGCAGTTCCGATGTGATGGCTGGAGCTCCGGCAGCCAAGCAAATGAGAGACCTCAGCTCTAACATCTTTGGGCCATTGAACTAAAAACACAGTGTTAACCTCCAGACTTCTCAAAATGTGAGAGAAATAACTCTCTCTATGTGGCAGCTGTGTGTTTAAGCCACTTTAGTCAGGTCTCTGTTCCTAGAAGCCGTAAGCACGACCTAATTGAAATGTGCAACATCTATCTCCCAGAGCCTAGATTATGCATAGAGAATCCAACGGTGGGCTTCAATGTACTTGCACGTGTGGCTTGCAAACTGGAATCCTAAACAGCGTCAAAGAACTAATGAACATTTGACTGAGGGATCTTCTACTTCACTCCTCTCAGGATGAACAAATCATTGTCTTGGCAAAGGTCATGCAGGTACATGGTCAAGTCTGAGACCAAACCCACAGCCTAGGTCCTCCTGTGCTCTGCATGTCTGCTGCTGTGTGTTGTCATTGAGCCATCCCTGGAGGCTCTTGGCCTCTCCAATTAGTCAAGGATTAGAAAGGCAGTCTTGACATTTATAAATTCTGTTTGATCAGTGGTCATGTCAAAAAGAGATTGCACTGTCGCCATATTTGTGGGATTTGGGGAAAGATTCTGCTGTCATGGAAGACTGGCTAGAACGACAGGCTCCTTTTTCACTCTTAACTGAAAATCTACACCTGCCCTGAAGCTGGCGATTCCATTTCCTTTGCTTTGATAAACTACAAGTGGTTTTAAATTGAGTCATAAATTTCTCCAGGCCTTTTAAAGATCAGCCCCCGCCTTTGATGGCCTCACCTCCCGTGGCAGTGAAATCTGGCTGCAGATGCACACATACCACTTGGTGCACATTTAGGCTGGGAGTTTGAAATTTACAGGCTGTGCCTTGCCAAGTGACCTCGACTTTTTAACAGCCTGAAATGGAACAAGAGAGATTGCAAGTAGGAATGCACCGGGGCTGGCAGGTGTCCAGGCAGACCCAGCTGAGTCTGGAGAAGACCTGAACGCCATATGCTAGAAGTGGACAACTTATCGGTGGCTCCGATAAACCCCTCAAGGTGACCATGTTGGCTACTGGCTTTGGAGTCCTGGTCTAAAATGAGTTTTTCTTTTTTAAATAATGATTGTTAACATGTATACTCTACCTTGATTAACTACGTATGAGATACAGGGACTGAATAACTTGAAGTGTAAAGCCACTACGTTCAGTGAGAAATGATTAGCAAAATCTATCTCACTGCTAAGTCCTTGTACATCCCCTTGGCGAGTCGTGTGCAGAAGATCCCGGGCGGCTCTGCAGGTCCCCGCATCTATCTCTGCTTCTCTAGAACCAATTTATCAGGTGAGGGACGGCAAAGTGAGCGTGGGAGCATCCCTCTCCTCCTGCCGCCTCCTGCAGCCATACTTCTCCAGGTGGCTCAGAGCATGCTGGGCAGGACTTCACGTTTCCAAGTCAGGGCCAACAGTCTGTTCCCTGAGGAGGCCTGACTTTAAGCAAAAGAAAACTCCAACTTTGAAGTTTCGCCTGAAGTCAAACCTATCCCCAGGTCTCCCTGCCAGCCAAACACTCGCCATCTCTGCTCCCCAGGCCTGGGCTGCCTTACCACACACTGCCTGGCACTCCCGAATTCTCCTTTTCTCTTCTCGTCAGTATTCCCGTTCTCTCCCTCAGTATAACTAACCTCAGGAAACATGAGAGAGATAATGGTCCTATTAAGTTGATTCTCATTAAAGGGTGCATAATCTGACTTCTCACAATCCCCTGCCACCCCCCCTAAATCTTCTTAACTTTTAGAAGTTTGAGTTTTAGACCAGCTCTTCTTCCTAACTGTCTAGTGTTGCATAAGTCATTTTGTGGAGCTTTCGTCAATTCACCTGTATTTTCATTCATTCATTCAAACATTTATTAAGCACCAGTACAACACAGGATTTAAAGGGTGTAGATGGCCTGGGTTCCAATCCCATCTCCAAAACTAACAAGCTGCATAAATTTGGGCAAGTTGTTCAACCCCTCTCTGTCAGTTTTGGCATCTTTAAAGTGGAGAGAAGAGGAGTACCTATCTCAAAGAGGGGTTTATTTATTCAACAAAGACTCCCTTTCTCAGCATGACGCCTTGGAAAAGTGAAGGATGGCCTGGACTCTGTTTTCGGTGAATAGTTACTCTCCTCACTGGCTCCATGGGAGGAGGCTCAGAGAAGACCCCAAGTGGTGGGGAGAGGGACACACGCCTCGGTTAATATCCCTCATGTGTTTCCAAGAATTTGGGATGGAAGACAAGCCTCATATCAGCAGGCTTCTCCTTTTGCATCCATCCAGCCAGGAAAAGACAACTTTGTTTTTTTCCTGTTTTTAAAAATTGATGCATTATAAGAGGGTTTAAGATGCAAGAGAGCAGTGGATGTAAGTCCCCTTGGGGAAAAGAGCAGGAAGAAAAGGTATCCTGAAAACAGCAGCGTTCTCTGCGCACCAAAGGCCCAAGATGCAAATGGACGAGGAATTTATTCCTCACCACAGGTTAGAGAGCAGGCGCTTGATATTCCAGAGACTTGGCACTCCGGGATTTATGGACTTAATATAGTTTATGCTCTGGTGGCCTCACTGGTTGGGAAAGTATAAGATTCTATGTTAATAAAATTCAAAGCAGGGATGATAAATCACATCTCACAGGGAACGTGGGTGCCACCTGAGAATCCCACACCCTGGGTGCCACCGAACCCTCTGTCTGGGACACGGGGACAGGGGGCCACAGGCAGCTCCACAGCACTAGACATTTGTTTTACCTCCACCCCACCTCCCTCAGAGATGCAGCAAGTGTCTCCCAGGAGGGAAACTAAGAGACTGATCTAGGTAAAGAGGAGCAACTTCATGGCTGACCAGATGGAACTGAGGGCTCCCTGGAAATGCAGGAGGAAGACTGCAGCTCTGCTGTGGTATCTACACGGATATGTCATCTTGCTGCCAACTGAAACAGTAGCAAAGAGGAACAAACATTCGTTTCAGCTCCTGGACACTGCCTCACACAGATATGGGAAAGAATTTGGTAAATAATTGGTTATTTGAAATCAGTGTTTTCCTTTCCTTGATAACATCCTAAAGTACTTATTACCTGGCGAGAAAACGATGCAGTTTACCTGGAAGCTTAAGGTGCCCAGAGATGGATTTCATTGAATGTCATCACTGAAGTACATCCCTTAAGCACCCAGTCATTAGAGAAGAAAGGGGAATATGTCTGTGAGTCAGAGGCTGGGAGCATTCCTAAGAAAATATAAGTTTTTATTACCCTTGTGGTATGTAAGGGCAGAGGCGCCAGACCTGGGAGATGGTAGATGAGGGCCCATGGACTCATGGTTCCCAGGCCGGCCCCAGAAGCCTTAAGACTTCTTAAATACAATGCACAGTCAAGGGTGAGAGAAAGGGGGTAATGCAGAAGAGGAGGCTGTGACTCTGCTATTTTTAAACTGCCAATTAGAATGTCTAAAATTACGTGGTGGGAGCTACCACATCCGCTCTAAGTTAATCATATTCTTCTGAGCTGAAGTTTGAAATCTTCTATTTTCAAAGCCCCTGATCAGAATGTTTAAAAACATCACTTCTCAGCTGAGTCAGGCCCAAAGTCAAGTGGTGGTTCAGTATGGTTTCTCTTGGGAATGACTTTTCTTGGTTAGACTTGTTAAAACCTGTCTTTTGAAACGTTTTGTTTGTTTGTTTCTGAGGGGAAAAAATATAGGAGAACAAAAGAAATAGAGATTAAAAGACAAAAGAGACAGAAAGAAAAAGATCAGGAAAAAAAACTTGTATAAATATTTTTTTAAAAATTGACATAGTGATTCAGAGATTCTGTTCAGCCAATCAAATTAACACGAGTAACACAGGCTTGCTCACCACTTGCCCTCGGCCTCCTGTCAGCCCTCCTTTCCCTCCAGGTCTCACTACCAGAGCAGTAAGAATACGATGCTTTGCCCAGGGCGGATGTCTCCGTCTCCTCCGCTGACATCCGACTCTAGGTTGCTCAACTCACCTGAAACGGGAGAGACAGTGCATATCAAAATCCTCATCAAGCCCGCTTAAAAGACCCGACACAGGGTCCAGGCTTCAAGAAGGCTGCATGAACCTTAAAAGTGTGTTGAATCCCAATAATTTCTACACCATTCACACTGCACTCCATCCATACTGCACACTACCCACCTTGGCTGTCTATGCAACCTGTGGCTGGTATAGCCTCTCAAAGCTACTTGAAATAAGAGAACAACTCAGAAAGACAATAAGGACTGAAGGAGAAAAACGCAAAAAAAATACATATGGAAAAGGGGCTTTCAAATGAAAATGAAAATGCAACATGCCAGAATTCATGGGATATAGCTAAAGCGATTCTAAGAGGGAAGTTTATAGCAATACAGGCCTACCTCAACAAACAAGGAGAATCTCAAATAAACAATCTAACAGTGCACCTAAAGGAACTGGAAAAAGAAGAACAAATAAAGCTCAAAATCAGTAGAAGGAGGGAAATAATAAAAATCAGCACAGAAATAAACAAAATAGAGACTAAGAAAAAGAAATAAAAGGGATCCAAACTGGAAAGGAAGAAGTGAAACTGTCACTATTTGCAGATGACATGATTTTATATACAGAAAACCCTAAAGAATCCACCAAAAAACTTTTAGAAATAATAAACGAATACAGCAAAGTTGCAGGATACAAAATCAACATACAAAAATCAGTTACTTTTCTATACACTAACAACGAAGTAGCAGAAAGAGAAATTAAGAATGCAACCTCACTTACAATTGCAACAAAAAGAATAAAACACCTAGGAATAAACATAACCAAAGAGGTGAAAGATCTGTACACTGAAAACTATAAAACATTGTTGAAAAAAATTGAAGAAGACACAAAGAAATGGAAAGATATTCCATGCTCTTGGATTGGAAGAATTAACATAGTTAAGATGTCCATACTTCCAAAAGCAATCTATAGATTCAATGCAATCCCTATCAAAGCTCCAACAACATTTTTCACAGAAATAGAACAAAGAATCCTAAAATTTATATGGAACAACAAAAGACCCCGAATAGCCAAAAGAATCCTGAGAAAAAAAGAACAAAACTGGAGGTATCACACTCCCTGATTTCAAAATACTACATTTCAAAATACTATACTACAAAGCTATAGTAACCAAAACAGCATGGTACTGGCATGAAAAACAGACACACAGATCAATGGAACAGAATCGAAGCCCAGAAATAAACCCACACATCTATGGATAGCTAATCTTGGACAAGGGAGCCAAGAACACACAATGGAGAAAGGAAAGTCTGTCAATAAATGATGTTGGGAAAACTGGACAGCCACATGCAAAAGAATGAAAGTAGACCATTATCTTACACCACACACAAAAATTAACTCAAAATGGATTAAAGACTTGGATGTAAGACCTGAAACCAAGAAAATTCTAGAAAAAAACATAGGTAGTACGCTCGTCGACATCGGTCTTAGCAACATATTTTCAAGCACCATATCTTACCCGGCAAGGGAAACAATAGAAAAAATAAACGAATGGGACTACATCAAACTAAAAAGCTTCTGCACAGCAAAGGAAATCATCAACAAAATGAAAAGACAACCTAACGATTGGGAGAAGATATTTGCAAACCATATATCTGATAAGGGATTAATATCCAAAATATATAAAGAACTCGTACAACTCAACAACAAAAAACTAACAACCCAATTAAAAAATGAGCAAAAGATCTGAACAGACATTTCTCCAAAGAAGATATACAGATGGCCAACAGACACATGAAAAGATGTTCACCATCATTAACTAGCAGGGAAATGCAAATCAAAACTACAATGAGATATCACCTCACGCCCATCAGAATGACTATAATTAACGACAGGAAATAAGTGGTGGAGAGGATGTGGAGAGAAGGGAACTCTCATACACTGCTGGTGGAGTGCAAACTGGTGCAGACACTATGGAAAACAGTACGGAGATTCCTCAAAAAATTAGAGATAGAACTACCATACGATACAGCTATTCCACTGCTGGATATTTATCCAAAGAACATGAAAACACAAATACATAAAGATACATGCACCCCTGTGTTCATTGCAGCATTATTCACAATAGCCAAGACTTGGAAGCAAACTAAGTGCCCATCAAGGGACGAATGGATGAAAATGTGGTATATATACACAATGGAATACTACTCAGCCATAAGAAGCGATGAAACCCAGCCATTTGTGACAACATGGATGGACCTTGAGGGTATTATGTTAAGTGAAATAAGTCAGAGGGAGAAAGTCAAATACTGTATGATGTCACTTATAAGTAGAAGATAAAAACAACAACAAACAATCACATAGAGACAGAGATTGGATTGGTGGTTATCAGAGGGAAAGGGGGGAGGGAGGAGGGAGAAAGGGGTGATTAGGCACATGCGCATGGTGATGGATTGTAATTAGTCTTTGGTTGGTGAACGTGATGTAATCTGTACAGAAATCAAAATATCATGATGTACACTCAAAATTTATACAATGTTATAAACCAATGTTACCACAATAAATAAAAAGATAAAAGAAAAATAAGTAAACAAATAAAAAGGGCTTTCTGGGTAGTGTTTAAGTGGAATTAATTTTATTTAATGGAGGTACTAGTTCTTAGCCCATGTCCAGCCTGTTTTAAGGAAAGCATATTCCATATGGTCATTTAGAAGTTGTATTCTATTTCCCACAATTGGGCATTTATTTCTTTAAATTCTGACAGTTAGGAGGAGAATGTTAATTTGTTTTTCTCAGAAAAGAATATGGAAGATTCTTGAGGACAAACAGAGCAAGGGTTTTCCAAATAATGTGATATGTTGTAGCAGCACCTCTGCAGAGACAGAAAGGGATTCTGCGGCGCCTGCGTGCACGCCTGTTCCCAGTGAGGGTGGTTGGTGAGGAGGCTGCTGTCTCCCTGAGGGCTCCTGCTCCTGCGTGTGCTTAGTTCTGGAAGCCTCCGGCTCAAGTGGTGACCAAAGAAGCTGGAAACGATACCAAGGAAGGGCTGCTGCCACCTTCAGCATCTCTGTCTGGATTAGTCTTCAATGTATTTTCCAATTATTACATTTCCTGGCACAATGTTCCATCCCCTATAATCTCACTTTTAACAAAAGGCTGACTGTACCATAAAAAAAGAAAACGCTAGTGAACGCAAAATTACTTTTTAAATGTGTGCTTATGGCTTCTAAGCACTAAAACAATGTATGTGTGTGCACAGTGGCACCGCCATGATGGCGTACATCGTGCAGCTGAAGTCGCCTTTAAGGGAGGTCCTTCTGGTCTTTCAATAACTACAACCATTGGGATGAATGCAAGATGATGCAGACTGTACCGCCCTAGGCTCCAAGGTGGAATCATAAGAGATCTTAAAAGATATAAAACAATAGTTGTTCTATTTTATTGTGCGGACCTTGAGTTACAAAATCATTAAATAATTGTTCCAAAATTAAACTGACAAAAGAAATCAAGAACAGAGTTCCTGTGGAATCCTAGTCTCTAAACTCTATCGTCTAGTCCTCTTCTCATTGAAATACTAGAATATATTTTCTCCCTGCCACAATAAATAATATAAGCTCTCTTCTCTCCTGAAAAGAGTCCGTTCTGGGGATCAGACAGCATGCCTATTTCTTTTTAAATACTGCCCCTCAGTCCTGTGAGGTCTGATGAAATGATTTCACAGGCTGAGTTCAATAATCGGAGTTGCCTAGTTCCCGACCATTTGTTTGCCAGCCATAATGAGTGTCACTATTTTAAGGGAATGACTGATTCACTGAAGGAGCTAGAAAAGGGCTGTGAGGACCAGCAAACAGGAATCCTATTCAGAAGATGCGAGGTGAGAAAGGTCACGCTGCCCAGCCTCCCAGGCTCTCGGGGCGCGCCCCCGACCCCACACCTACTCGCTCAGGATTGGCAAATCCACAGTCAGGTTGCAACACTTGAGGCTTGCAAACTGCATAAGAAATTCGAATGCTAGGAATCCCCAGGCCTGGTTTCCAGCGGTTGTTTTGTTTTTGTCTTTTACCAATCAAGTGTCCTCAGCAAGCTGCTTCATCTTTCTGAGGCTGCAGTTTCCTCATCTGTCAAAAAGATACCTAGCAGGACCTCGGTGACATTCCATGGTTCCTACTAGGGAAGTTAGTTAGAGTTATTCTAATGAAAGCCCACCATGATCACCTAGAGGCCCCAGGGGAGAACCCAGGAGCTGCAAAGTGTTACTTTATGTATTCAGAAGAAAGGGGAAGGTCTATACTAAAACGTAGATTCTGCGTCTGTACTTACAAACTTAAATGTAACACAGTCATGCTCTGCATAATGACGTTTCAGTCAATGGGCCGCATATATGACAGTGGTCCCATAAGCTTAGTATTACAGAGCCTAGGGGTGTGGTAGGCTATACCATCTAGGTTGTGTACACTCTGTGATGTTCACACAATGATGAAATCGCCAGTGACGCATTTCTCAGAACATGTCCTCGTCGTTAAGCAACACACGATTATGGTGGCAATAACATATGAAACTAGGAAAAGGAAACCAATAAGGAGTGTGCACACAACACTTACAGTTTTATAAAGATAGAAAAATGGGTCCTGATGTCTAAGAATTCATTAAAATAGCTACAGAGCATCTACCATGTGCTCCACTCTGTAGAAGATGCTGGAAAAAGGACAAGACACACCCCTCAAGGTGCTCCATTTCCTAGGGGTCACAGAGTGCTGGGGGCCCCGAGGAGGCATGCCAAATTCTGTCAAAGAAGATGACATGAAGGTGAAATGTGGGCAGAGCCTCAAAAGCAAGCAGGAGTTAGCCAGACAGAGCCAAGAATAAGATTCTGGGAAAATGCTATGGGCCCAGGACAGCCTGGAGAGAGCAGGCAGCTGTGAAGGGTCTGGAGTGGCCAGAGCACGGCTTATTGGAGGTGAGGCAGGAAGGGGCAAGGGAGGGGGCTGAAGACGGGAGCGGGGAGTGGTTCTGAGGAGCAGAGGCAGCCAGGCCCAGGGGGCTGGCATCTACCCCATAGCTCTGCTATACCATCTAGTAGGAGTATAGCTCTGCTATACCATCTTGGCAGGATGATCCTTTGATCTGAGAAGGACCCAGTGCCCCACCTCCCCCAATATATTCCACCACCTCTGGTGGGGCAGGAGTGGAAGGGAGAAGATACTGAAAAGCAAGAGATGACACAAAAACACTTGGTCATTATTGTTTTCATTCTTTTATTTAAAAATAATTCTGAAGCATCTACAGTGAGTCAGAACTCGGCAGGTCCTGGGGAGACATCTGGAGTACAGCGCTGGTCTTCTGACCGGGCTCCGGACTCTTCTTTCCTTTCCAATTCATTTTCCACGCAGACACTAGGGTAATTTTTCTAAACATGTGAGAGAGCACTCCACACCCTGTGTTTCAGCCTTTCCCAGAAAAAAAGGTCCAAACCCTTGACCATGGCATAAAGGCCCTGTGTGGTCTGGTTCCTCAGTCATCTCGCACCAAGTTCTCCTTTCAGTGCCACTCTCTCAGGACACTTGACTACCTTCAGTATTCGAAATAAGCCAGGCTGTTTCACGCCTCCAGGCCTTTGTTCTTGCTAGTCCCTCTGTCTGGAATGTGAACACTCCCCCGGGGGTCTACTCATTCAGTACAGTTCAGCTCCAGGGTCACGAGGTACAGAGCCGGCAGATACGGAAGAGTACCTGGCAGTGGGACATACAGAGGTAGTGGACCACAGGGGCAGAGGGTGAGGAGCCTTGGATGCTAGACCAAGAATCCTGTTTATCAGGGGTAAGCACAGAGGTAAGTCAGCAGTGATAGCCTCAGGCTGAGGTTGGGACTCAGGGCTTTAGTTGCTTTTAGGCTGTCAGAAGCTATTGATTTGACAAGAGCTGAGGTTCTCGAACTTTGGTGTGCAACCTAGGAGATTACTAAAAATACAAGTATCCCTCTAGAGTGGCTGAAATTAAAGACTGACAATACCAAGTGTTGGTGAGGATATGGAGTAACCGGAACTCTCAAACAGTGCTGATGGGAATCCAAAAATGGTGCGGCCATTTTGGAGAACAATCTGGCAGTTTCTTATAAAATGAAACATACACTTATCAAATGACCCAGCAATTCCACACAAAGACTTTGCATGATTGCTCATAACAGCTTTATTCTCAATAGCTAAAACTCTGGAACAACATAAATGTCCATCAAAAAGTGAATGGATAAATAAATTGTGGAATAGCCACACAGTGGAATATCACTTACCAGTTAAAAGGAATGAATCAATGATATATGCAACAAGGTGGATGAATCTCAAAACATAATGCTGAGAGAAATAAGCCAGACACAAAATAATATATAATAGATGATAATGTATGATTCCATTTTTACGAAATTCTAGAAAAAACACTAATTACAGTGACAGCAGATCAACGGATGCCTGGGGCCGGGAGTTTAGGGGGTAGGGGCATTGAGTGCAAAGGGCATCAGGAAACATTTACACGTGATGGAAATGTTCCATACCTTGATTGTGGTGGTAGTTACAGGGGTATACGCTTTCATCAAAACTGATTGAATTTCATACTTAAAATGAATCTATTTTATTGTTTGTAAATTATATCTCAATAAAGTTGACAAAAAATAAATGATCCAGGCCCTATCACAGAACTCCTGAATCGAAGTCTCTGTAGGCTGGGCCCAAGGCATCACTGTGTTTAACAAGCCCAGCTGGTGATTCTGGTTTGCATTAAGTTTGCAAATCATCTCCTTACCATTTTACTGAGCTGCTGAAAATATCACCACCATGGTCCCTCAGCTCTCTCTTCATCAACCGTGGCTTTTGGAGAGAGCAGTGGTGTCACAGTCCCTCAGAGGAGACTACATTAAACTAGAAGGAACCTCGTAACGTCACGTAGACCAATCTGCTGACTCTGGCCAATCCCAGATACAAATCTGCTCCCTGGGTTCTGCCTAGTCCTACTTGCATGCAAGAGAGATTCCACAGTCCCCTTGAAATGGTCTCTTAAGTGGGCTTCACCTCTGAGTCCTCTGTAGGTGATGCTACCCAAGGGCAGCCCCAAACCAAATTTCCCCCAGTGAGCAGACAAGCTCCTTCTCCCCCAACACTCCCATGTGAGCCAAGAAATTCTGCTGTCAGGTCTGTACCAAAAGCAGTGCAGAGTGTCTGAAGTTGGGTCCTTTACGTGTCTACTCACCTCTCCATGGAAATTAAGATAGTCATGCATCACACATACTTACATGCAACTGTGCCTGATTTAAAAAAGTCTCAACTGATAGTTAAGTTGTAGAAAGTTATAGCTTTTAACTAAAATAAATATGTCACTTTGGGAAAGGATGAGTAATTCTGTGTCTGTAATCTTTGTCAGGATGGGTTCAGGAGTTTAGAGTGGAATGCAATACGTGACACTCCCTGTGATAAAATGCCTCTTTATGTCAGTAACTAGCACTCCAGGGTTGCTGCAGCCCATTTAACTGTGTAAGAGGGCCTACTAGATGCTTAGCATAATGTAATTCAGAAAGCAATGCATATGGGTTAGATTAAATTACCACCCAAACACTTCTATACATTATGGCCGAAGGTAGCAGTGGATATTATATTGTCTTCGGTAGTGGAAATTTTATCTTCCTGGAGGCTGACTGACTCGTCTTGGTCATGATTGCTGCTCCTCAGGCACCTGCATTAATACAACAGATCACTGGTTAAACAGAGCCAGCGTCACAAAGCGACGCTGCACGAAGAACAGCTTGAATTACAACATCTCCCGACAACGTCGAAGACAGTGCAATCCCTAAGTCAGAGGGACTTTTTACAGGATTATTGGGAAGATTATTTTTGTCACTGTTGCTTTTATTTTTGTTTATGTCTTTAAAATTTTTGTTCAGTTTTAAAGCAGCCTGATAGGATCCTTTCATTAAGTAAACCTGTAGCAGAGCAGGTCAACATCTCTAAATAATGTAAGACAAGATTACATGCACTACACAACGCTCAGAAAAATGGATGATGGAAGAAAATATCCTATCGGTGCATCTTGGAAATATCCAGCTTTAGAGCAAAAGGGAAAGGCTTTGGTGCCTCAAGAAAGTAGGTGAGAATATCTGTCACCTCCCAGCAGCAGTGTCTGGAGCTGAGATTGAAAGAGCTTCTTCTGGAGTCACAGTGGTGGTGGCATTTGTAGTGGACACTATGGTACCATCTGTTGTGAAGATGGTGGAAAGGATGTACGTGAAGCCCTTCGTACAGTTCTCAGGGTACCATAAGTATTAAGCACTTAACTAATAAAGGGAAATTACCACCATTATCTTTTTTTCACCATCAATCCTATTTTAGAAATCGAGAAACTGAGGATTCCAGTAGCGTGCTCAGGGTCATAAAGTAGTTAAGTGTCATAACAGGATTCTCACTCATGTCGGAGTGACTCTAAATCCATTGTTTTAACCAATCGCTAGCACCTTCTGGGTATGCAGCTGCATGAGCCTGCTGAGAAAATTATTTCCCCCAATACAGAATTACTCTCCTTGGTCCAGGTAAATACCCGAGATTTTTGGAAACAACTCAGAAGTCTGTATTTATCTATTGCTGGGTATCTAGTTAGGGCGCTTGAACTGAGTGAAGGAGGCTCACAGGCTGATGGGTACATGGTGGGAGGGACAGGACTGTCTCAGGCTAAGGGAATGGCTTTGTGTACATCCTCACTGGAAGGATCCTGGCTCCTGTCCCTTCTCCATGCTTCTTGTTCTGAATCTGAGGTAGCTTTCCCAGATACGGGAGCACGCTGACATCTGGCTTGCTGAGATTTGTCCTACAGATCTAGTGAATTTAGGATACATATCAAGTTGTTTTCATGACTTGTTTCACCGTTTCTCCCAAGAAATTCTATAAGGTGTCTAAATTCAAGTATATTTAATGTTGTTTTTTCATAAGGAAATACATTTCAGCCCTGAGTGATGACAGTCAGCTCACCTACAGTCGAGGACACAAATCCATCTGTACTCGGAAAGTATTGCAGAAACCAGACGCCAAACATGTTCATGGGCAGCATGGAGACAGGTTCTGTTGCTAGGGCACCCACTGATGCATAAATAGATAAGGGCTCCACAAAATCTTCTTTATAAAGGTGATGTGTCTTTGGTTGACTGGCCAACTATGGCTTCCTTCAAAGTCATTAAACATCAGACCAGGCTCAAGATTTATTAAGAGATCTTGCTGCCTGATAGTCTGTGTGGGGATATTCTTATAGCAGTCACTGCAGTCATGTTAGGCCACTGGGCAAGTTTCCAGCAACCCAGGTGTTGAGAGAAACTGAAATCAAATTTAATATAATTCAACTACAATAAGAATACAATAGGAAACAGAACAGAGAACTCCAGATACCAATGATTTCCTCATAGACAATTTTACATAATTGACATTATAGAAGAATTGCCTTAGGAACTCAGGAATCTAGGAAAGAAAATTTTTGCTCTACATGAAAGCACTGTTGGCTCATCACCATCATTATCCCAGCCAAGATTTATTGACCACTTCCCATACAAGAGGCACTGTGCTAAGCACTTTATCTCATTTAGTCCCAAAAACTCTATAAAATAGGTACAATTATTATCTTTCATTTTATAGTGGGGCTCCTGAGGTTTAAAACAGGTAACTTGCCTATGCTTACATAGTTAACAAGTGGCAAAGCTAATAATCAACTCAAGCCATCTGTTTCAGAGTCCATGTGCTCTCTGTAATGGCAGGCATCGTGCTCAGTACTTTTCATGAATTCAGTGCAGACAGAAGTCCAACAAGGTGGCACCAGCATGTATTGGACACAAACTTTGTGCGGTTTCCCAGTTCCCTTGACCCCTGCTTCTTTCCAAGGACATCTCTCAGACTCTGTCACTGCTGACACCTTTGCTGGCGCCTTTGCCCAGCGCCCCTGGCTGAGTGGAGTCCACATCATGCATGTTGTGCCTTCTCTTCTCTGAATTCCTTCCACTTCCACCCTGGGATAAAATGCCACACTGCAGACCATCGGATCTGGATTTCCGAGCAGTCACCAAAGGGCTAGACGATACAACCCAGAAGTTGGAAAGAAGTCGTTGCCAATGAGGTAAACCTTGACCAACAGAAGATGAGACAGGAGAGGATCGCATGAATAGGCTCCTCTCCTTTCTCCCCTCCATGACTGGCTCCGAGACATGGCTGCTGATCACAAACTCCATCGTGAATGCCCCTGTTGAACAACTTACTGTAAAGTGGCCAGCACAGCAGTACGTTGCACCACGTGCTTCCTCATCTTTCCCCGCCTCCCTTCTCGTTTCCCTCTGCCTGCGTGGCTCTGGGTTTGTGCTTCTCAAATAAACCTCCAGCACTTGAATCCTTGCCCTGGGCTCTGCTTTCTAGAGGCCTAGGACTAAGATATACTATTATCCTAATTTTGCATCTAAAAAAACTGGGTTTCAGAGAAGTTAAGCGACTTGCCGCAGATAACACAACCAGTAAGGCAGAACCAGTATTTGAACCCAGTACTAGTAAACTCAAAAGCCTAGTGTTGAGGGAATCAATGACCAGAAACTGGGTAGTTGTACTGTTCTCAGCACACCAGAGTCTAGTAAGGTGATATTCACCCAGCCCTCAATCATGCACGTGCACGGGGACCACCACACACTCACACGCATACCCTCCAGTGAAAATTCAAGTTGGAGGCACAGTGCTCCTTTTTTTACTTCACTCATAACTTCTTAATTGCTCTTAATGTTAATTATAAACTTTTTTATGATATATTATATCTTATGATACATTTCCAGTTTGATTAAGTAAATATTTGTTAAAGACCATCTACATGCAATCAACTGGGCAAGCCACTTCATAGTTTTCTGAATCTGAGGCCACTTACATTTAAACCGGGCAGGGGAGAGCAACAGTTCCACTAGCCTGGAGCTTACCCTCCCCTACCAGGAAAAGCCCCTTCCCTGGGGCTCCACATGAACTAGACAGAGGTCTTTCTCTGGATTCAAGAGAACCCATCCTCAACCCTAATCAGGACACACACAGGGATGTCTAATATTATCTCAAGAGACACAGAACATTTTCTCCAAAATGTCTAAGAAAGTTAACCTCAATGTGTATATGTGTGTATATATATATATATTTAATTTATTTATTTATTTATTTTGTGAGGAAGATCAGCCCTGAGCTAACATCCATTGCCTAATCCTCCTCCTTTTTTTCCCCCAAAGCCCCCCAGTAGATAGTTATACGTCATAGTTGCACATCCTTCTAGTTGCTGTATGTGGGACGTGGCCTCAGCATGGCCAGAGAAGCCGTGCATCTCATGCCCAGGCTCCGAACCCGGGCCCCCAGTAGCGGAGAGCGCGTGCTTAACCGCCAAGCCACGGGCCGGCCCTTATTTATTTATTTTTTTTTTTAAGAAACAAATGTATGCCATCCATCACTTTTAGTTAGAAGAAGCATTAGATAAAATCAAACCAAATAAAATGGGATGACTAAATCCTCAAATGGTGGGCATTATGCCTTTAAAGCCTCTAGGAAGTCACCAAATCTTGTATCTGGCCTGTGAATATAAAAATTAATTAAACCAGTTCCTTGGGGAAACTTAGAAGCAACGCTTAAGGATTAGGCTTCAAAAAGTCAGCTCCTTGAGAATACAAAAGGGTGTTCGTGGTCCTTCCGTTGTCAGAGCCTTTTGAAATATTGTGAAACCAGGAGCGTCGGCTTATCTCCGCATGAGGTGAAGGCACAAAAGGTGGAGGGACTGAATTTCCCGCCCAGGGACAAAGAAGGAATCCTCCCCCGCGTTTGCCGGCCCTCCTCCCTCAGCCAGGGGCCCCAGGGTACGCCCAGCCATATTTTACCCTCTGGAGACAGGTCTAAGTGCCAAGAGGCGCTGCTCGAGGTGTTCCAAACCGTGCTCGACAGACTTCTCTTACCACTTCCTTCGTAGCTTTCACCGCGAACACAGTCATCATTATAAACCTCCTTTTTCACCTTTGTGTCCTCTTCCTCTAGGAAAGGCCAGGCACAATTCCTACAGCGCTCCCCTTCTAAACGGGACGTCCAAGGGCTGACGATGATCTAAATACATCCCCTCTAAAATAGTGTCTTAGTTTGAATGCCTCCCAAAAGAGGTCCTGAGACAAAGACTTGAGCACCCGTAGTTTTTCTGGGCAGTGATCCCCAGGAGTGGAATTGAGGCAGTGGGAACGTGAGACGCGGAGGGAGAAAGCCAGTATCTCTTGCATTAGTGAGGGGGTCGCCAATGTGGGCACCTGAGGCGCAGTTCCCCTGGGGACCCCACGCGACACCGTGTGGAACACACCTCAGAGTCACGCCGCTGGAGGACAGAGAGCCGGGGCTCTACCCGCTGACTCCCGCGGCAGCACGAGCTCCGCGGCGCTCCCCGTGGACTCCTGGAGGCGGCGGCAGGAGAAAGCCCTCGGCAGAGAAGCGCCGCGGCCGCTGGGGAGGGAAGCTGCCGGCGCGCTGGGAACTGCGCCCCCGCGGCTGCAGGGGCACTTGGGTTGGCTGGGGATCCGGGACGGGGCAACCACTCTTCACTTACTCCCACCTCTCTTCTCAGATGTGCTTCAGCAGTTCTTGACCGAGTTGCCTTAGGGAAGAATCGCACCTCTGGCCCTTGCTAGTTATGCAACCAAAGGCTGCCTTAGCCTCTCCAGGTCTCAGGTCCTTAAAATGGAGATGGCACTGGCGTCCACTTGCTATGGCCTTGCGGAGACTTCAATATGACGGCGCAGTGAAGCTCAGCCCAGCGCCCCGCGAGGCGCTCAATAAGGTGTCGGCTGTCGCGTCAGTTTGGTTTGTCTTACTTTTTGTTTGTTTTTAATAAGAAATAATACTGGAATAAGAATTTTGAGACCTCGGTTTCAGACCTAGCTCTGCTACTAGCTGGTTGTGTGATCTTGAGACAGTCCCTTAATAGTTCTGAATTTGAGTTCCCTCAACTGTTAAATAAAGGGGTTGGAATAAATTAGTGTTTGGAAAAAAAAAAAAAGATTTTTAGTCCAGGAATCTTGAATTTAAACTCAAACATCTAAAATATCAAAGTATGGAGACTGGAAATTCAGAGAGGAGTTGGAGCCCTGGCAGCTCAGCGGTTTTGGGAGGGCTCCTTCTGTGAGGACAGACTTTGAGGAGCCCCTGTGCTCTGAGAAACACAGTTTAAAAATCACCAACTTAATACTGAGTTCCTTGAATCTCAGTTACAAGTAACAGAATATCCAACACGAACAGGCTTAAGCAGAAAAGGTGCATATGTTGACTTGAGAAATGGAAATAAAAACCCCGTCTAGATTGCCTTCAATCATGGCTGGGTCTAGGGGCCACGTAGTGCCATCAGGACCCCATTTCTCTGCACCCCTCAGCTCCACGCCCTTCTCTGCTGGCTCGATCTCGGGCAGGCTTGCCCTCTTGGTGGCAGGAAGACTGCCCGCAGCTCTCCATCTACCTCCTAGCCTAGGAGCACGAGAGAAAAAGTTTCTGCCAAGAGGTATTTAGTCCTGGGACTGACTCTTATTGGCCCAAAAAAGGGTGAGAGATGCTCATATCTGAACCAATCACTGCAACAGGACAAGGAACATGCTCATTCTTTGGCTTGGACCACAGGCCCTCTCCCAACTGGGAAGAACTTAGGGGGCAGAGGTGCTATTGCCAGCAGAGGGGGGATGGTTCTCACGTGGCAAAAACAACAAATGAGTCTCTCCTACTCAACCTTTAACGTGTCTCCTCTGCTGACTCCTTCTTGGCTTGTGGATTTTATGAAAACCTCTGAATTTCCCCATCCAGGCTGCATCATCCCTTGCTGTCGCATCCATATCCCTTAACTGAATAACTAATGGGTCAATAAGTCTGTGTGAAGCATTCACTCTGAATTCTGTGGGAAAAATAAAAATACAGACCGTTACCTTTAAGGGTTTATAATCTAACTGGGTAGAAAAACAGAACTACCCTGGTTGTTCTGCAAGCAGTGCAAGTTAATAAAGGGAGAGATCATCATATAAACAGTTCCACATAGACTAAAATGATGGTCAAACCTAACAAGATGAAATTCAACAAGGATAAACATAAGGCCCTATACTTAGGTCCAGGGGCCATAGGCAGCCGTTGAAGGTTTTTAAGCCGGGAAGTGATAGGGTCAAAGCAATGGTTTAGGAAGAATTATTCCACAATATGTCTGGATGAGTCAGAACAGAAAAAGATGGGAAGGTGGGGGCCAGTTTAGAGTCCATTGTAATAGTGTTTGTACAACATGAGCTTGCAAAGACTAGATCTGAGATACTAGTGGGAATGAAAAGAAAATGCATATTGGAAATGAACTGGTTGGAGGAGACGCAGAAGGGTGAGTTAAGAAAGAAAATTGTCAATGGTAACTCTGAAGATTCGAGGCTAGAAGACTGGGGAATGGTGCCCTCAGAAGTAAGAAGGCTGGAGGCAGGATCCCTGACTGGGTGGTCAGGGCAGGAGGGCAAGTGCAGCAGGAAATAAGCTATTTTAGATGCCACGCTCATGATGCTGGAGAGACGTGCAGGTGGACATCTTTAAAGAGCAGTTGAAAATTTTGTTCAGCGTCAGGAAAGAGAAGTTCAACAGAAGATTGAGATTAGGGAGTCAACTTCCTAGAGGTAGGAGCAGATGAAATTAACGCCATCTACCTATCAAAACAATAGAGCATCTGAGAAGAAACCCAGACATTTTGGCTCCTCCATTTGCTGGCCAAGTGGCCATGACCTCAGTCTCCTAATTCGTACCTTGAAGTGAAACAATAATAAAAGCCACATTGGCTTTGGGCATGCAGTCCACACAGTCGGCTTTCTCCTCTTACACATTCTATAACAAGATGCAGTTTTCTGATCAACCATTCTGACTTCCATCACTGCCTGGAAATGATTTTGTACCATTAGCTACCTGACCCCAAGTGTGCCTCAGTCTCTCACGGGACATGCCCAGGCCTCTACATATTGACCCGCATCTCTATTTCAGCTAGACCACAATAAATGTGACTTGTGCATAACACAGTTCACATATTGTCTTAACATTGTTTGATAATTTTCAGCCCCCATATACTCCCCATTGCCTATTACCCTGCCTCAGAGGTGTTTCTACATCTCTGAAACATCTGAAAAAAACTTTCTTCTCCCATCTGGCCAAATTTCTACCAAATTTGTCTTTGAACCAAGTTTAAGTTTTCTAAATATTTTATTCTTCAACTTTCTATCATAAAATCCTCAATATGCATGTCCTATCTGTTGTTTCTGCCCATAAGAAGGACAATGAATGCCCATTGTCCCCTTTATCATTAAGACAGAGCATCTATTTGACAGTCCTTTCTCACATTAGAATTTGAAACTGAGAGATGCAAGTTATTTGGACAGAAACATTTCCCCCTGCTGCATAGCAATGGGCTGGTAGCCAAGCAGGGCCTAAGGGCATATCTCCAAATGGCAGATGGCAAATAACTGGCTTTGTATAAGTAACTCAACCTGATGATTACATCTCATAATTCTAAGCCTGATGCTGGAGGCTCTGCCAGTGCAGAGAGCACTCCTACCGCCATTTCCAACTATGAAGCATCCTTGACAGGAAGTATGCTTTCATTTAAAAAATTATATTTGTGTATATGTATACATGTGTATGTAGAGGTTAAGGTGTACTGTACTGTCCTACGCAAGCTGTCATTAACTCTTGCTGCTTCATAAGTATTGCTTTTAATAAATCATTATTACTATATTTATATACATGTGCAGCCTCTGAGCCAAAACTATAATTCTTGGAAGATAAGTGGCACCTACTTATGTAAAGCAACATCATTATATAGTTACTATTTACTGAGTATTTTTTATATGGCAGATACTGAAATTACTCTCTTAATTTTCACAGTAATCCCATGAGAAGTGTATTATTACCCTCACATTACAGGTAAGGAAAGTTAAATAACACGCTCAACGCTATACAGTTAGCAAAGGTGGGCTGGGAATTTGAATTTGCGTTTCCTGGGCATGGTCTCTTTTCTATCTTGACTATCATTAGGGATCAGTAAGTATTTGCTAAATGAGTGAATGAGTGAGGGAATCTAAGACCCATACCTTTAACCTCTATGTTCTACCGGACCAATTTATGGCCACAATAACAAGTCCAACGCCTTGAACATTGCATATGTTCCCTAGAGGTAGATAACTGACAATGATATAAAATTAAGAACTTCTTCCAAAATGAAACACCAGAATGGATAAATAAACTGTGATACATCCAGACAATGGAATATTATTCAGCACTAAAAAGAAATGAGCTATCAAGCCATGAAAAGACACGGAGGAAACTTAAAAGCATGTTACTAAGAGAAAGAAGCCAATCTAAAAAGGCTGCATACTGTATGATTCCAACTATGTGACATCGTGAGAAAAAGCCAATCTAAAAAGGCTGCATACTGTATGATTCCAACTATGTGACATCGTGAGAAAGGCTAAACTGTGGAGACAGTAAAAACATCAGTGGCTGCCAAGGGATGGGAGGTGGAGAAGGACAAATAGGCGCAGCACAGAGGATTTTTAGGGCAGTGAAAACACACTGTACACTATAACGATGGATACATGTCATGATAACATTTGTCAGAACACAGAATGTACAACACCAAGAGTGAATCCTAAAGTAAACTATGGACTTTAGATGATCATGATGTGTTAATGTAGGTTCATCAATTGTAACAAATGTCACTCTGGTGAGGATGTTGATAACAGGGAGCCTGTGCGTGTATATGGGAACTCTCTGTACTTTCCTCTCAATTTTGCTGTGAACTTAAAATTGTTCTAAAAAAATTGTCTTTAAAAAAAAGTAACACCAAGGAAACAAAATCCACAGAGTTGCACAAATAGACCAAGGTAATCTGTGCATGGAGAATATCTGTACTGTGCTCTGGTCATCCTCATAACCACTGTTCACCACCATGATTCCTCAGGTCAAAATCTGGACTCAGACAGGCCACGCTTAGCAGAGACTGGCCCAAAGAGGTAGAGCAGATTGACTTTGGACCATTCATTTCACATTAGGATTATGGCCTTAGGGAATTAAAACTAATTTGCAGAAGATTTACTGGAAGTGAGGCATGGTGCTTGGTCCTAGGGTTGAGTTCCAACCTTCCTGCCCATAGTCTGGCTGTAGAGTACGCTCCTGCAATATCTGGATACATGACTGCTATTTTCCTTCCCTGAGATCTTGTTGATGGCCCAACAGGCTGATGAATACACAATATCCACGCATCATATTCCTTGACATTACAAAGCTATAGAAGCAGCATATCGCTGATATTTGGCTAGGGACCATTGCTCTCTGCTACTCAAATGTGTGGCAACATTTCTCCGAAGTTAGATTAAATGACTACAAGGAATGCAAGTTCATTCGCATTTGGCTCTCCTCCATCTTTTTTTTCAATAGTTACCTCAGGTTAACTCGTCTCTCTTTCTACCAAGTGAATTTTTCTTTCTATTAGAGGTTATCTCTTGAGTTCACTGTCGAGTCCATTTTAATTTTTGCATTCCCTTATGAGATATTCATTCGAAATGAATTGCTATCCTGTCAGTTACATAGCTCTGCTTCTGGCAAGGGAATTGTATTTCTTTAATGGCTTTATTCCTCTAAACATATTCTTTTTAGAGGTCTCCATTATCCCCTGGTCCTTGGAGGGAACTACTGGCAATCGTAGAAAGGGCTCTTTGCTGCCTAGAGGCTTGAGAAACAAATCTGAAATATTTTAAAACTAAAAGGGCTCCTGAACTGATGTGTGTCCCCGATTGACGTTACTGGGCGCTGAGCACCAAACACAGCACAGAAAGGCCATTATTCTTCCCAGCAGGCAGGGTGCCAATGCGTTTTTTCTGCATTTAAAAATGGACAGAGGTTTGCAGTAATTGAATGAAATAATGTACAATGATTTAAAATATTGTTCATTCAAAGAGAGATTAGACTTTAATTAAATGGTGTCATTTAATATACCGTCCAGCAGATACTATAATTGGTTTCTTCAGCAGAGAACACGGTAATACCTAAGCTTTACTGAAGTGATAATGGTACTAATTTAGCCCAGTGGATACATAAACAGCTTGGCTGCTTCTGACACCCCCAGTGAGCAAGATGTGAGCTTTGATCATGATGGCTGCACAACTCTTTTTTTTGTTTGTTTTTCTTTTTGTGAGGAAGATCAGCCCTGAGCTAACATCCATGCCAATCCTCCTCTTTTTGCTGAGGAAGACCATCCCTGAGCTAACATCTATTGCCAATCCTCCTCCTTTTTTTCCCTTTTTCTCCCCAAAGCCCCAGAAGATACTTGTATGTTATAGTTGCACATCCTTCTAGTTGCTGTATGTGGGATGCTGCCTCAGCATGGCCGGACAAACAGTGCGTCAGTGCGCGCCCGGGATCTGAACCCAGGCAGCCAGTAGCGGAGTGCGCGCATTTAACCGCTAAGCCATAGAGCCGGCACCCTGGCTGCACAACTCTTAATCAGTCATTTCTTTCTGAAATGAAATTGCTTGTCACCCAGACTGAACAAACCATGTGTATATTAAGCAGGTGTGATATCCGGGATTTTCAGGGGTATTAAGCTGTTCATTTCTACGGATACAATAAGGTAAGTTTATCTTCAAAGCAGTTATGAAATTATATTTCAGGGAGAATGGCATTTATTATTTTAAAACTTGGTATAAATGCAAACTAGCACACTCTAGTTCTTTCAGAGAGGGCAGACAATCTTCTGGCACAACAACAGTTGTGTATTTTAACTCCTGTCTTCTGTTGGTCATTTACAAGGACGTTTTCATTTCCAGGCTTGGCTCCTGTTTCCTGGTGGCTCATTCCCGAAATGTGATACAATAAGGTCCTATTCTCCTCAAGCCATTCTGCCCGATAATTGTGAACAACGCCAGAAGCGCGGGTGGGGTGGGGCGGGATGGGGAGAACTTAACTGAATCTAAAAGAAAAAAAAATTGCCTTCTAGGGTCTAAAGCCCCAGACAAATTACAAAGTAACCAGAGATTAGATTAAATTCCTTTGCTAAATTCTTTGTTTTCAAAAATATTGCACTGTACCTAGGGATGGAAAACTTTCATTTCCCTGTTTGCAAATGACCGTCAACATGTTTATTTTGGAAAAGAATGGAAACATTGATTATAGCAAAGAGCTAGCTGGGTCACAATGTCAGAAAAACAGGCTGGCTCTATCACTGGGTGGGGGACAGAACTAGCAGTGACGGGATGGGGTCCCTGGGGTGTAACTCCACCTTTGCAGACTTTCCAATTGATTATCAGGAATTTGGTACCGCACTTTAGAACTCCTCCCAGCCCCGTTAGAACTCAGGGAGTTCTCGGGTTTGTCCTCAGAAAATGAGAAATGTAACTGGGAACACAGGAATGATCTGTAAATGGCATTTCAAAAACCCCAAAATTAGGATACTCCCTGCAAACTCAAGAGAGCTGGCAACCCAAGCTGAGCTGTATAAATGATACCTTGGAGTTTGCTTGGGTCCCCACAGTTAAAGGACAAACCTCATACCAACACAACTGCTCATCAAAATACAACTCTCAAGGACCATCATGGTCCCTGGAGACCATCAGCACTCCTGCCATCCTTGAGTTGTCTTCCTCACAAAGCAAACCACATTCGCTGGACTGAAAAACAACCACAAAAAAGCGACTGTGCTCTGGACAATTAGAGCCTCCACTTTGCTTCCCTGTCAATTACTCTTTAAACCAGGGCCCCCCAGCTGCACCCAGAACACCATTCTGGAAGGCCCTCACTGACGCCTAACTGCCCAATCCAATGACCTGTTTTCAGTCATTGTCCTTCTTGAGCTTTCTGGGGCAATTCAAATGGTTATGCACTGCCTCCTTGGACACTCTGCTCCACTGGCTACAGCAACCGTATGTTAGCCCCTTCCTCCTTTCTCTCCGACTGCTACAGTAATCATTCTAGAATGTGGATATGCTCAAGTTTTCCCCTCCGTTTAAATCTTTGGCTTCCAGTTTCTACAGGATACAAAACACACTCGATGGCATGGCATACAAACGCTTCAAAGATGGCCTCAAACATCTTGACTTTTCTTGTCTTGTTTCTTGAAACTTCCTCACTGATCTCTCTCTCTCTCTCACACACACACACACACACACGCACACACACAGAATTTCTGGTGATTGTCTCAGCACTCCGTGCTTTTCCATGTCTCTGTGTCTTGGCCCATTTCCTTTCCTTTTCTCCTTCTCTTTCTTCCTCACCTGATGGGACCCAAGTCATCTCCCTAATCCAGACCTGAAACCTCCTCCTGGCCCTTCTGGCCCTCCTGGCCAACGGGACTGGAAACTCCACGTGGCAAAGACTGCTCGAGCAGAGGCGGCGCGTCGCAGGCATGCAACATACTCTATGTTTGCTACAATGAGTTAGGTTGACGTTCCCAAATATTAGGCACACCATCCTTCAAGTTCCCACTGAATTTCCCACATATCTTTTTTTTTTTTTTTTTTTTGGTGAGGAAGATTTACCCTGAGCTAACATCTGTGCCAGTCTTCCTCTATTTTGTATGTGGGTCACCACATCACCATGGCTGACGAGTGGTGTAGGTCCCCACTAGGGATCCAAATCCGCAAACCTGGGCCACCAAAGTGGAGCACATGGAACTTTAACCATGGGGCTGGCCCCTACATGTCTTAAACATCATAATTTTTATGTCATGCCTTAATTATCTGGATAGAAATCACACCTGCCAAAAATGAGTTTTTCTAGGTCAGGACCCTTATTCTAGCCATGTGCTTGACACATAATAGGCACTCAAGAACTGTTTGCTGGATGAAGGAAGAGAATGTGGAAAGTGGCCACACAAGCATCAAGAGGTGGATTTCCCTCAGAACACCTATGCTGTCTTCCTTTCTCAGAGTGGCATTCCCACAACTTTACCAGCTCTGGGCAGGGGTCTTTTCAATTCTGTCTCCCGGATTCCTGCTGTGACCCAACAGTCACAAAGCAGGCAAGGACTGATTTGGCACTTCACCCACACCCGGACTCCCAGCCTCCCTCAGGGATAAAGAAGCCTGTTCTAATCTAATCAAAGGGCTGCTTCATGAGCTTTGTTTGCCTGGATTCTCAGCATTCTCCTGCCTCCTCCCTTAGACACCCACCAGGAAATAACAGCAGCCTCCCAGGCCGGCAAGATAAACCCACTGGGATTACAGCCATCCCCCACAGTTGAGCCAACCGCCTCTCGAAATGCCCATACATTTTGTACTAAACACAGTGTATCAAATCAGAAATAAAACTCAAGTTGTTGGGGTAATGGTTTTCCCAGGCCTGAGGCTGAGACAAGACCACTGATCCGTCTCTTCAAGAATGTCGCCAGTTTGCTGCTTGCCGCAGACACTGGTCAGCGATTATGTGGCACATGAAGCACTTTTATGCGTCCTGAAACCTATTGTCCAATAAACTGAGAAAGGGGAGTCAGTAAGTCGTTTAAACTAGACTAAATTAAAGGGCAGTTTTCTCAGTCATATTTGCAAAGAAGTTCAATTCAACTGAAAGCAGTAATCACTTTAAGCCCTGTTGGTTTGGGCTTAAAACCCAAACTAATGGGCATGATTTTGAAGCAGCTCCATTTACATCTTCTGTTCATAGGTAGCAGAGGGAAATCTTGCCTGCAACACCCAGATACAACATTTTCTCCTTGACAATGTGTTTAAATTTAATTCTTTGAAAAATTGTGTGAAACAGTTTTGGTCATAATTATATGTTCAGCTTTTCCTTGAGAGGACTTGTTAGACTAGATGATGAGTCATATTCATTGCCAAGATGCTAGAAAAAAATCTTTGAGTACCATCTGGAAAACCAGTCGGTTGTAGATATCATTCACGTCAGTTTATTCTTAGCAGAGCTGGGAATAGAACTCAGGACGTTTGGCTTGCACTCCAGTGCCTTTCCACCTCATCTGCTTAGCTCTGTGCCGGGAGGAACTCCAGTCCAGAGCTGGGTCATGGGAAAGCAGTTTAGCGGGCTCTGGCTAGTTCACCAGGTATTTGCAGAATGTGTTACTGTGCTGGGGAACGCTAGAAGAGCAAATTAATCTCCTGCTCCGGGAAGCGGGTTTCTCTAAGTGTGCATGCAGTTGTTAATGCCAAGAGGAAACGAGTAAAGGTTACAGAAATCCTGCAAGCATTTCTCTCAAGTCTGGGGCCTGACCCAGTCCACCAGGGCTTCTAGAACAACTTCCACTTTGAACAATCCACAGTCCTTTTTCCAAACAGTAGGTCCAAAGAGAAGTACATAAAAACAATCCCTTCAGAGGGCCTTCCTCAGGTGACCTCAGTCTCAAGTTCATTCTCACGACCACCTGCAAAACTCGCAACTCCCTGGCCCAGAGGAGCTGTTCTTATAGGCAGCCCTTTTCCAGGTGCACTTTCCTAAATAAACTTTCTGCATTTTGTCTTTTCCTCTCTTCAGTCAATGTAATAATAATGACAATAATAATAGTAGTAGTTATCATTATTGTTTACATCAAAACACTTATTTCCAGTTGTCCTCTTGGTAATGAGCAGATAATTAGTACCACCCTCCTCTCCCTTCATGGTAAATCAGGCTGGGGACGAAGCTCAAGCCAGAGGCCTTCAGGCAGTCAGGTCCCCTCTTCACGCTGTTCTGTGCTGGTTTCCAGCTGCTCTTCCTCACGGGAGCTGCAGGCAGAGTCTTTTGACAGCTGTTTCTAGCGGGGGATCTCCCATCAACAGCAGGACCTCCCACCTTTCCTGTCTCCCACTCCAGTGTGTCACCTGGGAAAGTTCCAGCTGCCCCAGTCAGTGGCTTCTCTTGCCTCCTGGAATAGGTCTGTAACTTCCTAGTGGCTTGAAAGCTTCATTTACAGTCTCAATAACACCTTTGGAGAGTGGCTCCTCAGAGGGTCCACTCAGAGTCTTCTAGAAGTAGCTACAAAGCTGATCAGCCCGTTTAACAAACATTAAGAGAGAGAAAAAAATGTAATGACATTTATAAAGAGGTATATGGCTACACAGCATTTCTACATGCATTATTTATTTTCATTTTCACAAAAATCATATGAGATAGGTGGTATTATTTTATAGATGAAGATCATGGCAAAAAGCCCCAAATTCTTCTTGTGTTCCTCTACCCTCACTTTCACTTTTGGAACTCATAAGGAAACCCAATTACTCTGCTCTTGTCAGCCCATCTACGATTCCCCATTGTCTGCAGAATAAAATCCTAATTCCTTAACCTAGGGCACAAGGCCATATGCAATATGATTAAAGCCTTCTTTACCCATTTTGTTTCCCAGTTCCCTCCTACGTGTGTGCTATGATCCAGCCAAGATGAATTACTGAGTGCCTCATCCTCACCCATCCCTGAGAGACATGATCATGCTATGAGAAAAGCATTAGATTTGGATACAGACAGATTTTTTTCAGATCCCCAACTCTACCATTAACCAGCTATTTGATCTTGAGAAAGTAACTTAAGCTCTCTGAGCCTCAGTTTTTAAAAATCAATTTATTCATTTAAAATATATATGTTGGTGAACAAATAGACATGATCCTTGCTGTTCTGGAGCTCCTCCTCTGGTTATAGTGGAGGGATGGGAGATGGGAGCTCAACCTTGGTGCTAGTCAAGTGAGAGAAGCGTAGTCAAAAGGAAGGTGCAGAACAGGGAACTGAAAGACATTTGCAGGGACTGAAAGATGGATGTGGGATGGGAGAATTATCCAAGATGGGGCTGAGGAAGGAAGCAGAGGCCAGATCATTAAGGCTCTGTAAGCTTTGTTCAAGATTCCTTTATTCTAAGGGAATTGAAGGACATTCACAGGGTTTTAATCAGGGGAAGAATGTGACCAAATCTGCATTCTACAATGATCCCTCTGGTGCCGTGTGGAGAAGGGGTTGAATGAGGACAAGATGGGAGGGCAAGACCAGAAGTAGCAAGACCAGCTGGCAGAAGGTGTTTCAATGGTGCACGTGAGATAGTGGTGGCCTGGACCAAGGTGGTGGCAGCCAGGGTCCAGGAAACTGGGTGGACTCCAGACATATTTAGAGGATGGAATCGACAAGTCTCAATGAGGCTGAGGGGCAGAGGGAGAGGAGTCAAGAATCACGAGCTGGAGTCAGGCTTGGGCAACAGAACAGTTGCCAATAGTGATGTCTCTTACCCGGAAAGACATACAGGAAGTGAGACAGCTGGGAGGAGGGAGAAGTAAGTACTGAGTTCAGTTTGAAAATTTTAGGTCTTATGTGCTTATGAAACAAACAACAGTACCATCCAATAGAGTTCTTATGAGAATTAAATGAGATGACTTATGCAACATTCCTTGCACCTAGTGGATACCCATTGTTATGGACTGAATGTTTGTGTCCTCCCAAATTCATACGTTAAAAACCCTACCCCCCAATGTGATGGTATTTGGAGATGGGGTGTTGGGAGGTGATTAGGTTTAGATGAGGTCATGACAGTGTTACTCTCATGATGGGATTAGTGCCCTTATAAGAAGAGGAAGAGATACCAGAGTTCTCTGTCTCCACATGCTTGCACTGAGGAAATGTCGTGTGAGTGCACTGCGGAGGCACTGCTACTAGCCAGCACGAGTCTCACTGAGGTCAGTATCTGCCAGCGCCTTGATCTTGGACTTCTCAGCCTCCAGATCTGTGAGAATTAAATGTCTGTTGTTTAAACCACCAAGTCTATGGTATTTTGTTATAGCAGCCTGAGCAGACTAAGACACCCACTAAAGTATAGTTTTCTTTTCTATTTCTCAAACCATTCCCTTTGCTTGGAATGCCCTCTCCCTCATTTCCACAAGTTCAGATTCAACCCATATTGCAAAAACTGTCTCAAAAGTCACCTTCTCCCTGAAGCCTTCTCTGATCTTCCCAGGTAGAGGCTTTCCCTGTTCTGACCTCCCAAAGCATGCATTCTACCTTGGATTGTAGTTGTGTGCACCTGTATCCTATTGCTCCTATAGCTATGGACATTTCATTAATGATAGGACCATGCCTGATTGACTTCTGAGCCCCGAATTAGCACCTAGCAATAATTATTTACATAATAATAAACAACAAAATAACTATTATTTATATAATATAGTATACCATATACAATGTATGGTATATTATAATAAAATTACAATAGTGTTAATTTAATAATTTAGGGAGCCAATGCATTCATTACTGAATGAAGATGGATATTTTGCCAGCCCATTTCTCTTCTGTAGTCAGCAAAGAGAGATAGGGAAAGAGCATAGGTTTCTGAGTAAAGCTGATTTGAATAAATAGTTCTTTCACTTCCTAATTGTGTGACTTCAAATAAGTTACTTCATATCTTTGAACCTCAGTTTCTGTATATGGAAAATGGTAATAAAAATACCTGGCTCTTGAGGTAATCATGAAAATAGATGAAATACGGTAAGTGAAGTACCTGATACAATATTTGGCACCTGATCAATAAATTCTGGCTCCTTCCCATTCCCATCACTGGCATTCGCTAAAGATCATGGCGGAATGGAGAACCAGAAAATAGGGATAAAACAATATTTATATGTTTCAATTTTTTTCAGATATCATATCCATCTGGTATTCTCATTTATAATATAAATTTCCAGTATGCCTGTTGTTCTTATTAAGGCCACAATATTTCATTGTATGGCCTGTTTTCATTTCTCATTACATTGTATGCTTTGTTTCCTATTCCTTTGCCCTATCTGCAAATCTGTATGTTATCACACTCACAAACAGGAAACAAGGGCCTTTGCTTTGATCAGAGTCTGACAGAAATCGTTGGTAAAAAGCTGAACTGCCTGTTGTCTGAAGAATCTTATAAGAATGGGAGATAATGAAGAACAGGAAAAATATTGACTGAATACAACCACAGAAGTCAGAATGCCACCCTAATTGGTACTTAAAAGAAACAGCAAAATGTTTACAATTGGAAGTTTAAACATGCAAAGGCTCAGAAATGAAGAGTAATTTTTGAAAACACCTGCATTTGAGGATAAAAGGGTTCAGCTTCTTGTCATTAATATCCAATTTGGCTTTATATTTTTCAGGATCAATCACATAATTAAAAACATATCTGATAACTGATGATAGCATAAAAGCACTTGTTTATATTATACCATATTAAGTGGTGTTAAAAAAGAGCTCAAAGTGAAAACAAGAATTACGGCCATGAAAGAAAAGCAGACATATCATTTATGAGTTTTCCCTGTGTATGCTCTGAAAAGGCAAGATAATTCATTTTCCATGTAAAACTTCCTTGAGATTGAGAAGAAAGTTACTTCCAGCATTTTCTGAATAATCAATCAAGGTATAGAATTTGGAACTAGCCAGCTCCCTCCGCAGTGGATCAACCTCTGTTTACATCTGCTCTTGTCAAAACAGATTTAATACCAAACAGGAAGGCAAGAGCATAGACACTCTTACAGTAAGCGAAGTTCTGTGCACTGAGGGTTAAGCCTCAGCTCTGCCCTTACTGTGTGAATGGAGAGAATATGATCTTCTCTACTTGTGTGGATTACACAAGCTAACACATGGCCCGGAGTTCCTCTGATATGAATGATAGCCTTCATAGCTTGAGAGGGGATAACTTTAAAATTGCTGAAATGATCAGGCAATGCTACCTGAGGAGAAAAGCCCTAGAATTTGTCTTTAGCCCCAGGTCACCCCATTCCTGGTTCACTCCTCACTTTGTCTGCTGCCCTTTGAGGTCCCAGCATGCCTTGGGGCTGAGCCCACGTGGGTCATGACTCTGCAGTGTATTATCTGAAGAAGGTCTAGAGTTTTAATGCTATTACTTTCTTCTAAGACAACATTAGAACAAAATTTTAATGAAATGGTGCTCATCAGCTTTCTTTCCTAGTTGATGTTTTCCTTTGGGATTTTTATGGTCTTAAGAGAACAGAGTCTATGTTCATTTCACTTACCATGCACTCATCAATGCTATTTTAATAAAGATAATAATTTAAAAACTTACACCTGTCCCTAGGGATCTTTAGTTTAATTTGCAGTATCTGGGTGGACGAGTATCTGAGCTTCTATTGGGAACTATCACTGATGGCCTCAGGGGGCAGCAGAGGTGGTTTAGGGAGCTGTTGGGGATAGCCGGAGCTCCTTTCACTCACTAGGTCTGTCTTCTCTGCAGGGTTCTGAAGAAAGAAGCTGGGGGTCAGCTGACCTGCAGTCCTCCTCAGGCCGTCACTCCAAGGAGCAGGAGGCTCACTGGCGCTCAGACTCACAAGCACGATGTGGGCAAAGGAAGAGTGGGCTGAGCAGGTAAGCACCTCTTCCTTGGATGTTGTCACTCTGGGAGGCCAACCTGAACCCATGGGCCTCTTGGACAGCCAATCCTGTTGCCAGTTTCATTTTGAATCCAACAACAGGCTATCAGTTTACAGACGTCTTTAAGCCTGGCCAGGAAATAATAGCTCACGTTTTCTCAACAAGAAGGAATCACAGGTTTGGAAAGGAGCACCAGAGGATACGTGGCCCCATCGTCTGCCTTCCACATCTCTTCCTAGACGAACAAGAATCTACCCTGCGGGAACTGGCCCAGTGGCATAGTGGTTAAGTTCGCGCCCTCTGCTTTGGCGGCCTGGGGTTCGCAGGTTCGGATCCTGGGCGTGGACCTATGCACTGCTCATCAAGCCATGCTGTGGCAGGAATCCCACATAAAGTAGAGGAAGATGGGCATTGATGTTAGCCTAGGGCCAATCTTCCTCAGCAAAAAAGAGGGGGATTGGCAACAGGTGCTAGCGCAGGGCTAGTCTTCCTCACAAGAAAAAAGAATCTACCCTATGGCGAGAGACAGAGAGAGCAAATGTTTTTGCAGGAACCCAGCACCATCCAAGTCCTTTATTCAACAAGTGTTCATTGAGCACCTACTATGAGCTTGAGAAATAACTGTTACTTTACCATCTGTTTAAAATTTTTCATGAAGGAACTTCAGCTCCTTGTTTTCTCTTCTAGATTAGCATAATGGAATTTCTAAACTAGAAAAATCCTAGAAATTAAATTCAAATCCTTCTTTTTAAGGGGAGGAGATAGAGTCCAGGAGCCCAAGTGACTTTCCCAATGTCACAAAAGCAGCCGTGACAGAGGTGGGTCCCCACCTCAGGTCTCCTGGCTCACCATCAGTGCCCTCTGCCTGCCAGAACCTTCTTGCAGGGTAGCATGAACATAATCAAGTCCTCAGAGAGACACACTGAAGCATCCAAATGTTATTTTTCAATTAATCAGTAAGCATTTACAGAGTGTATGGGGTGCCCGTTAGGACTTCTGTGGGGGCCCCAAGCACTCCAGCCCTTGTGGGCCCACTCCTCCATAAAAAATGATTAAAAATTGTATTTAACAACTGCATTGGTATAAAGATGAATATATTAATATCATATAGTAAAACATTTTCTTTGACCCAAAAGTTTAGTTTTTTTGCTCTGATTTTAAAAGAAATGAAAACATTTTTTGTGGACTCCTAAAAGTCTTATGGGCCCTGGGTACAGCACCTCCTGTGCTGGGGATAAGTTGGTCCTGCACGTGCCAAATGCAAGGCATGGAATGTGATCCTGGAAGGGAGACTGAAGAAATGTGAAGACATATTCTTCCCCTCAACCAACACACAAGATAGCTGGGGAGAGAAGGTATGGAATGCACTTTGTTCTGTGAGGAGCAGGTCCTCTCCAGGCACAGCAAAGATCAGCATTTACTCAAATAAAAACTGTGGTAGTCACAGATCATTTCCTACATCAATGTCTCCCCACTAAGGAAATCCAGACATAAACATTTGAGTTGAGTCATGCGTGTCAATTCTCCTGCCCCCTTTTGCCCAACCATCTCTAACAACAGCCAACCATTCCAGGGAATGAGATAATAAACCCGTCTTCAGAGGGATAATATCTTCTCTTGCTCCATCATCAGCTAGATGATTGGAATCATCTTTCTTAATCAAAAGCCATTGGTAGAAGCTATCTCTACTAAATACTCTCAACATCACTTCCTGTAAGAGAGCTTAAAGGTTATAAAATATTTAAGAAGCAAGGCGTGACAAAGTGCTTATTACGCTGGGCTGTTCATTCAGCTCTCTCTCCTGGTGTGAGAGGAGGTGCTGAAGTCCAGTCCATTCCCTGCTTCCCTGGAGCGTGAGCGTGGATGCTGAATGCTGCCTTGTCGGGAAAAGAATTTTATTACCGATGTTGGTTAAAAATAATTACTAAATGGAAAAGTATCAGCACAGATGATTACTATGAAAACAAACTGACCCCCCAACGATGACAAGTCTCTGGATCTCTAACCTCTGGGTATTCTCTAATGTAGTCTCTTTATACCGGCAGACAACTAATTGGAGCGAGGCCTTCTTAAGCAGAGCAAGCTGTGCAGGCCACTGACACCACCCGTTCCTACTTTTCAGTGGAGAAAGAACTGATGGCCACAATAACTGGAGAGGAGCTAAATAGAAACATAAAAACGAACTGTGCAATACTACTCACACAAAAATAAACTTTTAACAGAAGTAAAAGCTACAGATACAGGTTGATTAATACTAGGAGAACAATAATGAAAAACCACAACCGTCTCAAAGCAACACTCATTCTGTACTGAAAAGGACCCATTCTTTCTTAAAATTTTCAAGAATTCCAATTATCTATAGGGTTGTATGCCTAATAACAGCTTTTCAAAATAATCAAGACATTTTAGTTGAATAATATTATGCCTTAGTCAACTCTCCTAATGTGTGCATTTATAAATATCAAATTTCAATAAGCCTTAATAATTCATTTTATAGAATACTAGACAGTGGCCCTTAGTTGTAAGTAAAAATAAAAATACAAAATTATATTCTATTTGCATATATGATCCAAAGGAAAGTCTTGTACGTTTGAATTGGTTCTCCCCTCACCCTTAAGAACTACCAGTGGGCTATCCTTAGAGAAACACTGCTCTGCTGAGACATGCCTGACACATAGTGGTGCTCAAGAAGACATGAACGTTTGATCCTAATAGTTCCTGCCGTTACCTCCAAACTCCCTTCTCTTTAGTAGGATAGTGAATCATTGCCTCTCTAAGACACATGTCGCCTGGATAGGATGCAGAGTCAAAGAGCCAGGATAAGGAGCCACATTCCTTGCTCTTTAAAAGTGCTTCCCAGAAACACCCTCAACTCTTTTGTAGGTTAGATAAAATTATTTTTTTTAAATGTTTTAAAAAATGAGTGTTTGAAGGCTTTAAGAAATCATACCAAAAATGGAAAATGTGGAGTAGAATGTGAGTGGGTAATTAGGTGGTAGCTCATGTCCTGACAGACGATTCCAGAGAAAAAGCCAAACGAAGCCTGCCAAAATGTTCAGCTTTCTGTGTGAACCACTGTAGACAGGGAGAGCTGTACGGAATGTTCTATAGCATATGTTCCGTCAGTATGTTTGCTCCACCCTACTTGTTGCCAAGTTGCAAATGTTTACAATAATCAACCTTTGCCACCTCTTTGGACAGCTCTGCAATGCATTCCAAAAGGAGCACTCTTCTCTGTCCTCCTTAGCCACACCCACCAGGCTTCACCGGGGAAGGAGGTCTATGACCTCTGGAATTCCATACCAGCATGTGTGTTAAGAAATCTCTCTTTTCTAGACTACTATTCAGGTGGTTGTACAAACAAATGCCAAACACTAGGTTTTCAGCCTTTGAGAAGTACAAGCAGTATAAGACATAATATTAATGAAACAAGCATCTTACTAAGTGTTAAGTTGCTATGTACAGGAATATTTTTTTATCAGTTGTTTCATTGAACATTGATTAAGTACATACTACATGAGCTTCAGATACAAGTATAAATGAAACACGTTCCTTGATCAAAAGAATTTACACCCTGATGGTAGAAACACAACTGCAAAGAACCTTTACTCTGATAAAAGGAAGATACAGGGGTGTAGCAGATTTGTACCGTGTCAGCTGAGTTTTGCTTGACCTATGTTTCTCAGAATTCCCTTTGCTCCACAGTTCCAAGTTAGCATGGACCACAAGAGCTATTTTATGGGAAATTTGGAAGATAGAAAAGTGAAATAACCATATTCTTACTACACTTGGAGGGTTAGATCAGGGCAAGGGGTGCTGTGGTATCTCCTTATGTGGCTTCTTATCTGCTAGCTTACCTGGTTGGGGATGGGGACAGGCAGTGGCCGGGGTCACAGCAATTCCAATTCCTGCTGCATCCTCCTCCAGCTCCTCTGACTCCTGGACAAGGTATGTGTGAAGCATCATGACAAAGTACAGCGGTTTCTTCTGCAGTGGACACCTACAGCAGCAAAGTTGGAGGCCTCAAGGTGGCAAAGGACCAACACAGGTTCCAATTCCTCCTCGTAGGTCTCATTCAGTTTCCAATTTGTCCTTCTTCGCCATCTTCCCTTTCCATCTGTCTGCTCTGAAGGCAGACACGACAAGCTCCCTTAGGCTGTTTCACCAACTATCTAGCTCCCACAATCGTGTAAAGTCAAATCCCTATAATAAGTCATATATATCCTAGTGGTTCTTCCAGGGAGTATCAAGAAATATTCCCTAGCCAGGTGGTATTTGAGTCGAGGGTCTTCCAAGATGAAGAAGAGTTCCCCAACACAGAAAGCAGGAGGAAGACTTTGCAGGCATAGGAAATAGCACATGCAAGGGCTTGAAGACATTCAAGAGCCTCACATATTCAGGATACCATGACCACCAAGTTTATGGGAGAGGGTCCTGGGAGACAAAACTGAAAAGGGAGGCTGAAGTAGGTCTTTAGGACAATGTGGACTGTGCTAAGTCTGAATGAAATCCAGTAGCCAATCAGGAACTATAGAACGATTGTAGACAGATACTGCATGGATGTGTGTGTGTGTGCCCACGCATGTGTAAAATGATCAGATTTGTATTTTAAAGATAACTCTGGCAGCTGTGTGAAGGATGGATTAGAAAGGATAGGACAAGCCTGGAACCTGGGAGTTTGGTTAGGCACCTGTTGCAATACCAATTAGCAGAAGATAAAGGATGGTGGAAGTTGGGGAGAGTCACGTGTCCTGTAGTGTCTGTAATTTCATTTTATATATACAATTACATGAGGCATAAATTCAATCACCGTGGAGATGCTAAGGATCATCCTTTTAAAAGTGTCCTTCGCATCGAGTTAAAGCACACTGATTCTAAGTACCAGTTAGGGACCCTTACTAGGAACTCTAACTAGTTCAGAGGTTGGAAGGACTCAAGTTTGGTTTGACCCAACGGCTCAACCATGTCACCAAAATTTGGTGACTTTTTGTCTCTCTGCTCTGCCTTCCAAGAGGATTAAAACACATTCACACACACACACACAGACACACACACACACACACACACACACACACAACCCCTCCACAACAACAAAAACAGCAATAAACAGAAAACATGTGTTAAACGTTTACTTTCTACCAGGAACTGTTTCAAGTCCTTTAAACGTGTAGACTAGGTTTCATCCTGAGGCAAGGGGGCTAACAGCAAAAATCAGAACCGCACCATTCCTTGACCACAGGCAGCAGGAAATGAAAGTTTCTCCCTGCAACTTCCAAACAGTAGTCACCCCAAACCCATTGCTGTGGTAAGGGCAACGAGATTATACTCACTGACTAATCAAATCTCATTCTGAATCTGGGGGTGGTGTCAATGCCGTCTGACAAAAAATTTGGAATTCCATTAGAAGTGAAATGGGGGACTGGGAAGTCAACTCACAACATCCCCTATGCTCTGCTTTAGTGTTGGTCAAGGATCCAAGTCCTGGATCTGGGCTCTTCCTTCATGTGTTCTGCTGGTAATTCCTGTCATCTTCACAGAAGTGGCTATTTAGTCCCACATATCAATACTAAAGGGACAGAAGACAAAGTCTTCTTATTTCTAAAATTTCCTTATTTTTCCATTGTATCATAGGCACAAGTTTCATGTCCCAGTAGGATTTGTAAGCTCATTGAATATATATACCTTGTCATATTATCTTGTGTTACCTAAAGCCAATATATAATGAGCGTTAATAAATGCTTTCTAACCTGAATTGTAATCATGGAGTCTAAAACATCTACATAAGGCCATAATGCTGACATTTATCAGTTAATTATGAACATTTTTCTTCAGGTATTTTTTTTTCTCTTGGTGAGGAAGATCAGCCCTGAGCTAACATCTGCCAATCCTCCTCTTTTTGCTGAGGAAGACTGGCCCTGGGCTAACATCTGTGCCCATCTTCCTCTACTTTATATGGGACGCTGCCACAGCATGGCCTGACAAGCAGTGTGTCGGTGCACACCCGGGATCTGAACCGGCGAACCCTGGGCCACCACAGTGGAGCACACGCACTTAACCACTTGCGCCACCGGGCCGGACCTGCTTCAGGTATTTTGAAGCTCTGTTATTTGGCATATACACATTTATGATTATTATGTTTTCTTGATGAACTGACCTTTTATCATTTGGAAATTTCCCTTTTTATCTATTTTTCTGATATTAATATAGCCACTCTAGGCTTCTTATGTTTGCATGGTGTATCTGCTTTCCAACCATTTATTCTCAAACTATCCTGTTATTTATTTGTTTGTTTGTTTATTTTGAGGAAGATTGGCCCTCCACTAACATCTGTTGCCAATTTTCCTCTTTTCTCTTTTTTCTCCCCAAGTCCCCAGTACATGGTTGTAGAGTTGTAGCTCTTCTACGTGTGATGCCGCCTCAGCATGACTTGATGGGCGGTGAGTAGGTCTGTACCCAGGATCTGAACCGGCAATCCCCAGGCCACTGAAGCAGGATGCGCGAACTCAACCGCTACGCCACCAGGCTGGCCCCTCCTGTTCTTATTTTTACAGTGCAACTTTCATAGACAGCATATAGTTGGGTCTTGTTTTTTAAAATCCATATTGATAATTTCTGCCTTTGAACTGCAGTGTTTAACTCATTAATATTGAACATAGTTATTCACATGTTTTGGTTTAGGCTTATCATTTTTTATTATTTATTATATTTTATTATTTGTTTTCCTCCTCTGTTTTTCTTTGTTCTTCTGCTCTCTCTTTCCTGACATTTTGGAATTATTTTAACATGTTTCAGAATTCCATTTTAATTTATTTATTGGCACTTTGCATTATTTGTCAATATTTGCTGTAGTGATTACAATATAGATCTTTAACTTTTCATTCTAGTCGGAGTTATTATTGTACGACTTTATGTGAAATGCAGGAGCCTTGCAACTGTGTACTTCTATTTATCCCACTACTCCCATCCCTATTCCTTTACTCTATATTCTATTCCTTTATTCCATAGTTGTTATGTGAACTCCATCTACATATATTATAAACCCTACAGTAAACATTATAAATTTTGCTTTAAACAGTTCTCTTTATTTTAAAGAAATTAAGAGATAAATTAGTCTTTTACATTTACCCATATATTTACTATCTTACATGTTCTTCATTCCTTCCTGAAGATCCAAGTTTCCCTGCACATCATTTCCTTTTATCTTGGGAAGAACTTCTTTTAGCATCTCTTGTAGTGCAGAACTGCTGATGATGAATTCTCTTAGTTGTCTTTTATCCAAAAATATCTTTATTGTGTATTCATTCTAGAAGAATATTTTTGCTGCATGTGAAATTCAGTGTTGACAGGTTTTTTTCTTTTCTTTTTTTTTAAGCATGCCAAAGATATTGTTCCACTGTCTTCTGACCTGCATAGTTTCTGAAAAAGAAGTTTGCAGTCATGTAAATCATTATTCCCCTTTATATAATGTATCGGTTTTCCCTGCTGCTTTTAAGATTTTGTATTTATATTTGGATTTCAACTATTTGACTAAGGTGTGTCTAAGCATGGTTTTCTTCATCTACATCTTGTTTGGGGATCACTGAGTTTCTTGAATCTGTGAATTTATGTCTTTCACCTATTTTGAGTTTTTGGCTATTATTTCTTGAAACATTTTTTCTGCCCCATTTTTCTCTCTCTTCTTCTAGGACCCCAATTACTTATGTTAGACCTTTTGCTATTATTCCACATCCCTGAGGATCTGCTCATACTTTCCATCTTTTTTTCTCTCTCTTCAACTGTCTTCAAGTTCATTGACTCTCTCCATCATGTCTGTCCTGCTCTTAAGTCCATCCAGGACTTTTGTTTGTTTGTTTTAGCTATTATAATTTTCAATTCTAGAATTTTCATTTGATTTAAAAAACATTTTCTATTTCTTTGCTGAGTTTTTCTTTCTCATTTATTACAAATGTAATTTCCATTACCTTATAGTGCATAGCTATAATAGCTCCTTGTCTGAGAATTCCAACATCTAGGTCATCTTGAGGTAGATTTCCATTGATTATCTTTTTTCTTGAGACTGGGTAACACTTTGCACATCAAGCAATTTTAAATGATATTCTGGACATTGTAAATGTTATGTTGTGGAGGCTTTGGATTCTTTTGTTAAATTTATTCTTACTATTTTTGATGCTATTTTGAATGGGATTACTTCTTTAATTTCATTTTCATATTTTTCATTGAGAGTATATAAAAATACAACTGATTTTTTGTATTAATCTCATATCCTGCAAACTCTTAATTAGTTTTAATAGTTGTTTTGCAGATTTCCTAGGATGTTCTGTATACAGGATTATGTTGTCTACGAATAGACAGTTTTACTTCTTCCTCTACAATTTGTTTGTCTTCAATTTCGTTTTCTTATTGCACTGACTAGAACCTCCAGTATGATCTTGAATAGTGGTGAGAGTGGACATCCTTGCCTTGTTCGTGATCTGAAGGGAAAGCATTCAGTCTTTTACTACTAAGTATGATGTTGGTTGTAGTTTTTTTTGTAGATACCACTTATCAGATTGAGAGTTAGAATCTCTTTTGGAATAAAGAAGTTCAGGCATCAGAAAAGGACCAGGGCAAAACACAAACCAAAGTGGAATCTGTAAAGAATCTAGAATATCATCTCTGGTAGGAGCTAGCAGCAACAGTGGCCAATGACTCTATGTGGTAAAATGAAATGGTATAAGGTATTGCTCCCTTCTTTGCTTTCCATATCTGAGTAGGAGAAAGCTGCCAGAAAGTTCCCACCCTGGAGGCCTCTTTCAGGGCCAGCCTCTAGTGCTGTTAGTGCTGAGGGCATCATCTGATGACTTTAGGAAGTGGATGAATGAGATGCACGGATGAGGCAAACAACAGAGAAGAGAGTTGGCTTATCAAGAGGGATAAGTCTTCGGTACTAGCAGATGGAATTCCTATGGAATGCAGACGAGTTTGTCAATAACACCATGCATTTTCAGATGCCACCACAGTAACTGCTTGAATAATGCAAGGTGTCCTTTATTAATTTTCTATATCCTCTTTACCCCCATTGCTAGGAAGAACCAAAGAATCCGACTGTCTTATGACATCTCCCTCTGGAATCAGGCAGAATTTAGGAAAAACGGCCTGACATTAGGAGACTTAGAGCAGTCTAATATCATGGAGCATTTGCAACAGTATGTGGGCATCTGAGGTTTTTCACTACTTAAGTTGTGAGTTAGATAACCCTATTCAGAGATATACTTCACACTAGAAATAAGCAATATATTGGATAGAAAAAAGTATTACTTATATTAGCTAGCAACTTGATTTCAAAAAGTGATCTCATCCCAGACTTTTTGAAGAAAAGATTCTTTTCTACATGGTACTATATTAGTAATACCATTCTGATAACATTTTCATTTAAAGATTTAGGATTTGGCTTATTCATGGAGAAAAGGAGATCCTCTCCCACTTTTTGGCATCCAGTTATAGTCTTCTAAAGTATTTTCCTCTCAGATATAAATCACCTTTGACAACACGTTTCTGGATGTCAAGTTACAGTATCAGATTTCTTTAAATATCTCACATTATGTGAGAGTTGAAAGCGAGTTTAGAGATTAAGTGACACACTACTTCATAAGTTACAGACATGGAGGAGCCCTCTATTTCCCAAGTTCCAGTATTACTGGATGCTAGTTTTTCACAGGTCTACATCAAAGAGGAAGAGAGTACTAGAAAGAACATGAATTAGGCATTCCTAGGATGGGATTCCAACTCTGCCACTTACTAACTAGATTTTGGGCAAGTTACTTTACCTTTATGAATCTCAATTTTCTCACGAAGATTCTAGTGAAGATTAAAATAGATGATGTTTGTAAAGCATCTGGCACAGAGCAGGCCTTCTCTTTGTCACCCTTTGTGTCATGAGCACTGTCATCCTTTGGATGCTACCCGTGTGGTGGCATCTGTTGGTTCCAATGGAGAATAACTGTAAGCTGATCAGAAGGTCTATGCTTGGACACAAACCAAGGAAATTGTGCTTTGAGGATTCTTGTGTAACCTGTGTCCACTGCACACTTGCTTTTGACCTTTGTTTTCGTCTACAATTTGAAACTACTGTAAGTCGTATTTTCAGTGTCCTTCTCTTCTTCCCACTCGCCTCTCCTCTTATATCAATGTCTGCCCCCAGCACACCTGTATTGTATTTCTTAGAAATATTAAATTTAGTACCCACAATCTACCAATATAGTTGATGGTTTTAAATCACTTTTTGAAAGCTATGCTTCAGCAAGAGGCAAGTCTAGAGAATTTAATTCAGTATGTCTTCTAAAGCACATTCAAAGTTACTTTAAATGTCTTGCCTAAAATCTTTTAGGAACAAAGTAGAGTATAAATAAATAAAAAATAAGTACCTATTGCTCTAAGTAGGTCAAGAAAATCAGACAAAGATCCTTACTGTTCTGAAGACGTCTACTGGGACTCACATGAACAGGTGGATCAAGGTCCCTTACATAACAACTCCCCTGAGGATGTGTGGGTGCAAAATACTTCCACCACTGACCCGCTGAGTCATAGGACCCAAAAGGTGGGGGATTCTTGAGGTCTGTTAGTCCAGTCTCCTACCCAAGCCCTCTGGCATATTCTTTATAGATAAGTAACAATGGTGATAAAAATGTCAAACACTTATTGGAGTTTACTATGTGTTGTATAGTAGTAATTTATTTAATACTCATAATAACCTTATGAGGTAGGTAGTAGTATATCCCCATTTTACAGATGAGGAAAACTAAAGACAGAGGCGTAGATGACCGTCCAACCTCTGCTTGAATTTCACTGCCTCACAGTTCCATTATGCAAGGGCTACACCTGTAGAAAGTTCCCTTTATAAAAGTTAATACCAAAGTTTTTCCTCCCTAACAACTCCAACTCATTTTCATTCAATCTGAGCCATTTCTTCTTCCTCTCAGATGATAGGAATTCCCAACCCAAACTCAGCATGCACTTTTAATCTATTGCCCTCCCTGGGAGAAGGCAATGTTTTCCAGAAAGCATCCTTTGGCATTACTCTAAAGGTTACTGCCTGAATTACCTTCTCCCTTTGCTTCAAGGAAGGCCCCAGTTACCACATTGCTTCTTCCTATGGTCCTGGAGCTCTAGGCAGGCAATAATTCAGGTCTCCTTAACAAGCAGGCAGTGGTTCTGTTGTCCAGGGGACAGCACTCAATAAACATGCTGTGGCGCAAACCTCCCCAACCTCCACCTACCTCTGAGACTAATTACCTCGCTAACTGCAGAGGCTGCACAGCCTTGCTAATGAGCTGCTGGATGCCGGCATTTTTTGCTCTCAGGAGAAAAGCCACAACGTGGCAGCAGGGATGGGAGCCTCAGGAAGCTCGAATCAGCTCTTCTCTGTGACTCAGCTCCAGAAATTCTCAAAATACCACTTAGCAGGGAGACGGAGTTAGACTCAAATTCCTCCTGGTCCTGAACGCGTCCATTAATTAGCATTCAGAGAAATGAAGATTTAAAGGTTACTGCATTAGCATTTCACCCCCATTTCTGAACAGATATTTGTGTATACTAATTTTCCACCCATTCCTTCTATTAATCACTGTCTCTAAGGAGAACTTGGCCAAAGCACATTAGCAGACATGTTTCCTGGTGGCAATATTCTCCTCTGTAAAGAATAATAAAAGAAATCACTGTTTATTTGCTCAACTTAACATTTTCATGTAAAAGAGAGTCATGGTGGCTGTTAAACTTTTTAGCTCCCACTGAAAAGAACCCAGACAGAATTTCTTGTGTCTCTACAAACCTGATAAGTGTCAGCCTTCGTTTTTGTTTTTTTTTTTTTTTGACACTAAAATCTGGCCAGCTATGGCTTCTCTCTCTAGAAGAATCTCTTTTTACAAAAAAACCCATTAGTGACAGACTTTTCCTGTGTGAGCTGAGGAAAAGTCATCACAGTCTTTCAATTGCTGAGAACACAATATGTTACTTAGATTTTAAGCCTGTCAGAGGCCATGAGAAAGTTGTGGCTTCATGAAGCAGTTTGCAATTCAGTAGCTTCTGGTCAGCATTCCTGCACCACCCCCAGTCCTCCCCCCGACCCCACCGTCTGCAATAACCTGAACGCTCTTCCCTCAAAAGAGCTCCTTTCCTGTGAATACGTAGCATCATTTTGGTTCTTCCCACACTATTCTGCTCTCCTAGAACCAAAGGGCACTGATCCCTGGGTAGATGAGAGGAGGACAAGTTCCCCAGCAGAGCCCCCAAATTCCCACAAGCTTAGAGAAGAGAAAACAGCTGCAGTCTCCTTCAGGAGGTCTTCAAATGGACTTGCGCTGCTTCTTCAACCCCTGCGCTTCATGGGAGACAGTTTACGCTTTATTGTGGAAAGACTTTCTCAGAGAAAATCCCTCCCAGGTGCTCGCTTTACAAGGAGACCTCTCAGAGTCTGAGGGGTTGGGGAGCCGCAGCACCAACCACTCTGACCAGTGAGAGTGGCCTTGAGCTGTGGTGGCCAACACAGCGTATTGGTCTTCACTGCACATTCACACTGTATTTCTTCAGCAGTACGCACTCACATACATCAAGTACAGGATGTTCCTAAAGCTGTTGGGAAGAGGAGATAAGGTCCTGACAATTCATCTCTGAGATCATTTTTTCTTTTCAGCAAGCAGCCAAATGTCATTCCAAACCAGCAGCTGTAAAGGTCATATGGGAACTTTGTTGCCATCTTTGAATAATTTCTTATGCATAAGAGGAAAATATGTTGGAACAGGGAAAGGAATTAATGCTTCTTCATAGGTGTCAATCTGAAAGGCATGAGTCCTTCCCATGCATGGTGACGGCACCTCCTCCTTCACTCCCTCCCCACTCACATGTTGGCATCACCCATTTAATCCCAAGGTTTGTTATTATTCAGGTCATAAGAGCATTATTGATTCCCTGGCTTTATAGAGCAGAGTGATACCCAATGAACTCTTGTTATTATAAATATAACAAGCAAGAAACTGACCTCTCTTGCTATGCAATTCCAAGTGTTATTGATCCCATCACTTCTATCTAATGATACACATCCAGGAACAATAAATCTCAAAAAATGATTTAAAGCAGAAATCAAATGCATGTTTTCTTAGTATTCATATGCTGGTCAGGCTCTCTCATCTGAGGAAGGTGTGAATGAAGCATTCCATTTTGACTGTGCATCAGGAGAAGCTCCCAGGGGGTACATAGCTCCTTTCACAGTAAAAAATAAAGAAGTTTAGGACCCAACAGAGAGAGAATGACTCCATTGCTGTGCACGTAGGGTTTCAAGGACTTCTAAAAAGGTGGCTATACAATTTGGTCAATGGTCATTAAGAACAGACTGACCCTGACTCTAGTTCAGCCCAGTTCCCTGATGCCTGTAGAGCAGCAGGGAGTGGGGCCCTCACTTGGAAGAGAAGAGACAGTACCTGGAGGGACATTTAAGGTCACCAGAATATAGTCAGCCCAACACAGAAGAAAGTGGAAGTGGCTGTGGCTCAATTTCTCTCATCAAAAAGACAGGCTTACAGGGCAGGCACTTAACGGGACCATATCTACAAGTAAATAGCAGGACCCGATTAACTAATGTTTGGGCGAAAGAATTATGATGGACAATGAGATGCCTCTGATCCTCGGTTGGCACTCTAAGCTTTACCTGGCAGAAGGATCCATCACCAGGTGCAAGCAGTGCGTCCTCTGAGTCCTTACGTGGCCTGACCTTCCCCAGACCCAACCTGCCTCTGGGTAGAGCTGAGGTCGTAGCAGCAGTGATCCTTCACGTGTTCACAGGCTCTTCCCTGCTTTCCTGCGAAGAGCCCGAAAGCACTTTGGGGAATCTCCAGAAGCGTTTGCCATGTGCTCACGAACAAGCTCCCTCCTGCTGGCACTGCACATGCTCTGCCCAGAGCTGGAGCTCCCCTGGAGCCTGCTGCCACCGCTCACTGCACCACCAGCAGCACCCCGACCCTCCACGATGCCACAGCTATTTGGTGGGTTACGGCAAAGTGAGGTAGAATTCTCCGCTCCCGTTTCAGTAACACTTGCTACAGCCACACTTTCCAATAGCTCAATATTTATAGTTTTAGCAGAACAGCTTTTCAAATTCTTACCAACCATTCCCTTTCTGCTCAGGTTCCAGGACATATCAGAATCCAGCAACGCACAATAGATACATTGTCCTTAGAGTCACTGCACTCCTCTGATAACTAAGGCTCTGTTACCAGGTCAATTTAGCATGCCTGGCTCCTTCTTCCCTTTGGATAAGTTCTCTCCAAGGGGGCTCCTTAGCTCACATGCACAGAAGGTTGGGCCATGTCATCCCACAGGTAGCCAGTCATGCCCAGGTAAATCGGAACACTTGCAGTGGGCAGATATCAGGCTGGGGTAGGGCTCTCTCTTATCTTCCCATAGGAAAGCTATCCCCCATGCTCACAGAGGATGTCTACAGGGGCATTAGGCTCTGGGCAGGGGGCCAACACACAAAGTAGGATCATCTCTGTCATATTTATTTGCTTCATCTGACCTGCCACACCTATCGCCATCAGAGAGGTGCCAAGGGAAACAATACATTTCTAATTCCAGAGAAATGGGGTATAGTAGTTGAATCAGAAATTTAAAAGCTTCCTTAACTCTCCTAAAGGCAAGGATCAAACCAGGGCTTGGTTGATGAAATGATGGGGAGCAATTTCCACCTTTTCTGTGAGGTATTTCAAGTCCTTCTATTGCCCCTCAGGCTCGCCTGCTTACAGGAGCCACTCAGGAAACATTTACTGAACAAAATGGAGTTCTGTTTCATTCCCCTTGTGGAAGAGGAAAAGAGATAAGGGAGGGAAGTGAAAGGATTCTTGTTTATCTTATCCCATCTCAAGTCCTGAATCAAATCCACCATTCTCCTATCCTCTAAATGTAGACCAACATTTCCACTGGCAGGTCTTCATATCCTGCTGAACACTGGAAGGGTGAATGCCCAGAACAGCTCTAGGTGACTTGAAAAAATAATTGAAAATGTTTTCTGTAGTTCTCATACTTTGAGTTGATGCTTAAAATAGAAAACAAATATGTTATAGTTACCAAGAATTCCAGGCTTCAAATTCTACGTTTAGCATTTATCTCACTCACACAAGGCTAGTAGGTAGCAGGAATTTTTTCTTCCTGTCTTAGAGACAAGACATATGGGACCATTTACTCAGTCACTCACTCGCTCTTTCACTCATCCAACCATTCTTCTGTCCATCCATCCATCCATCCTTTTACTGCTTCCATCTCAAACCCGAATTACATCCATTTTTTTACCTGTGTATTACAAAGAGAAGTGCCAAAATCACATGACCAGGGGAAGGTACAAGTTTACAATCTTTCTCCTAGCCCATTCCTTACCATCCGAATCAGTCAGGATTCAACCAGGAAAAACAGTCACTAGGAGATTATAATTAAGAGATTTATTGGAAGGAACTGCTTATGCGATTGGGGGTCTGGCTAGCCAAGCCCCTAGATCCCCCCGAAATCCATATGGCAGGCCATCAGGAGGTGCAGGCTGGAATTCTCAGGCGCTGGATGAAGCTACGTCCCAAGAAGAATTTCTTCTTCAAGGAAGTTTCAGCTCTGCTCTCAAGGCCTTGCAACTGATTGATCAAGATCACCTGATTATCTCGGATAATCTCACCCATTTAAGGTTAACTGATTATGGACTTTAATCACAGCTACAAAACACTTTCACAACATCACCTAGATTGGTGTTGGACTGAATAACTGGGGACTGTAGCGTAGCCAAGTTCACACATAAAACTAACCATCACACCATCCAAAAGACAACACGTCCAACCCACTAGTCCCAATTCCTACTGTATTCTTTCTTTACTTCACTTCAGCCACTCAGAATTACAATTACACTTTGGAACACATCATTATTGGCAATTGTTCAAATTCTAAGATCTATAAATATGAAATACCTCTGACTGTATTTAACATTTCCTCCTCCCTCACTCCAGCTGAGAGTATTCCTCATGTCCATCATGTCTCAACTGCGGGCCCTGTAACACACCCCTACTCCACCAGCACACTTTCAGCCTGCCTCACACGCCACCTGGTCAGTGATGCTCCAGTCGCACAGGCATCCCTCCTCCCACACTCCCTCCTGACTCAGCTGACACGTCAATGCCCACGGCTGGGAAATGCTCATCGTTCTTTCTCTCTCTCTCTCAAAAGTCACTGAATCAGCTCAGTGATGGAAGCCACAATAAATTTGTGTTCTTCACCCTAAGCCAGCTCTCACTGCTGCTTGGTTTTTTTTATTTTTATTATTATTATTTTTGTTAATAATTTTTAATTTAGTTTTTTATTATTTTTTGTGTGTATGAGGAAGATCAGCCCTGAGCTAACATCTGTTGCCAATCCTCCTCTTTTTGCTTTGGAAGACTGGCCCTGGGCTAACCTCCGTCCCATCTTCCTCCATTTTATGTGGGACACCGCCACAGCATGGCTTGACAAGCAGTGTGTTGGTGTGCACCCAGGATCTGGGCCCCGGGCAGCCACAGCAGAGCGCGCACTTAACCTCTACACTACGCCACCAGGCCAGCCCTGCTGCTTGGGTTTTTACTTGCCTCCAACTGATTCCCTCTGTTGTTGCTCCAATATTTTAAATCTTTCCTACTCTCTTCAAGCCTCCAGGCTTCCCTTCTCTGCAGGTGATCTGGTGTCCAAATGGACTGAAGCTGCATAACAAGAACTTTCCCTTCTTTCTCGTCTACTTCTAAATATCTCGGTTTCTTCTCCTGCCCTCTGCTCCTTCCCTCCCATCACAGAGATGGCCCTTTCATGCTCCTTTCTGAGGCTAACTCCTCTATTTGTACTAGCCATCCCAAGCCTCCCAACTCTTCTTGAATCTTGTCTCTTATTTTATCAGCCCTCTCTCATATCCTCAAGTTCTCTCTCTTCATTGCTTTTCTCTCCCTCATTAAAAACATGTGCAGCATTCTTCTGTTCTAAAACAAAACTTAACAGAACAAAATCCCTCTCTATACCCCCACTTCTTCCCAAAGTTAAATCTTCTCATCAGCTGCCTTCCTTTCCCTCCCAACGTCCTCAAAAGGCCCGAATCTGTCCACTTTCCTTCTACCTGTGGTTCCTGCCCCCTTACCCTTACTCCTCTGCCTCTCTTGACCTCTCCTCGTCTGTCTTTTCTTACCAGAAATTCTCCTTTGTTGCACATTTACAGATAACATGCACCTATATCTTTCAAACTGGATATTCATACGCCCAAAGCTTCACCAGGATGCAGTAGGAGGATGTGAAAACACAAGATAACCAGGGTGCATTGAACTGGAGAAAATACATTAAAAATTAATAACAGGGACGCTTTATGGAGAATGCAAAACTGGCTATGATGTTGAATATGAAACCACAAGTCTTCCAAGAGATAGCCACACCCTCCAGACCCCAGATGTATATCATTCACTGTCCTCTGGGGATGCTGTGCTGGAAAAACTTCAGAATCACTGAACGCATTACCTCATTTGACCATTATGGCAAACCTATTATCAGAATGTAACAGTTATTACTCAGTTTTGCAGGCAAGAAAGCTGAGGGCAGGGTAAGTTCCTCGATTAACTAGTGGTTTCAGTTATCTAGGGTTGCATAACAAACCACTCCGACCTCAGTGGTTTGAAACAACCAATTTATTATTTCAAACGATTGTCTGGGTGAACCAGGGCTCAGCTGGACAGTGCTTTTTTTGGCCCCACTTGGGATTTCTCATGAAGCTGTATCATGGGGGCCGGAATGTCTTAGAGGGCTGGTTCACATATCTGCCACCTGGCTGGGGACAGCTAAAAGCCTGGGCTCAGCTGGGATGCTGAGATGGCTGGGTCTATCTCTCCCCATGTAGTGTTAGAGCCTTTCCCTCTCTATATGGGTTCTCCAGCAGGGTAATTGGATTTCTTACATGGTGGTTCAGAGCTCCCCAAAGAGCTAAAGCCTTCTTAAGTCTTACGTCCAGAATGGGCACAGTATCACTTCTGCCATATTCCATCGGTTAGAGCAAGTCACAGGCCCAGATCATGTTCAAGGGAAGGGAAGCGTGGCTTACCGGGGACCACCAGTGTAACCAGCCACTGCACTTGTCTGAGTAAGAAGCTGGGACTGGGACCCAGTTCTTTAGCTCTAAGTTTGGTGAATCTTGTTCTTGTTCCACTGTCCCTCCTTGTTGTTATTCTTACCTCCAACTGAGGTTCCGTCCTCTGCCTCTCCCTCTCACTCTTCTTTAGTAGCCTCCTCCCAATTAAGAATTCAGCAGCTCACTTCCATGGGAATGAGGCTTGTGCCTTCTCTCTGACTTCTCCCATTTCCAGTGGTCTGCTGGATTAAGAAGTCCAACCAGTCCTTCAGACTGAACATGCCCGGGCTGGGATCCCTGCTCTTCCCATCTGTGCTTGCTCGCCTCCTGCGTTCCCTATTTTTGATCCTGGAATCGGCTCCTCCTAATTACCCAGGATTGAAGTCTCCAAATACCTTTGGCACCACCCTCTCCCACAGCCCGCCCACAATCCAGGTGCCAAAGACTCTCCTTCTGACATCCTCCTCATCTTTCAATCCGTGCCATTCTCATTATTCCCACTTCATTCCCAAGCCTTATAAACCCTTGCCTAGACTGTTTTAAAAATTATAATTTTAAGCACATGAATGGTTTAAAACTAGAGCAGGAAATAAAGCATCTGAATAGACCAATCACAAGTAAAGAGATTGAAACTGTAATCAAAAACCTCCCAAAAAATAAAAGTCCGGGACCATATGGCTTCTCTGGAGAATTTTACCAAACATTCAAGGAAGATTTAATACCTATCCTTCTCAAACTATTCCAAAAAATAGAGGAAGATGGAACACTTCCTAACACATTCTACAAGGCCAACACCACTTTGATCCCAAAGCCAGACAAGGAAAAGACAGAGAAGGAAAATTACAGGCAGATATCCCTGATGAACATAGCTGCAAAAATCCTCAACAAAATATTGAAAAACCGAATATAGCAATACATTAGAAAGATTATACACCATGACCAAGTGGGATTTGTACCAGGGATGGTTCAAAATCTGCAAAGCAATCAATGTGATACACCACATTAACAAAACGAGGAATAAAAACCACATTATCATCTCAATAGATGCAGAGAAAGCATTTGACAAGATCCAACACCCATTTATGATAAAAACTCTCAACAAAATGGGTATAGAAGGAAAGTGCATCAACATAATAAAGGCCATATATGACAAACCCACAGCCAACATGATACTCAATGGGGAAAAACTGAAAGCTATGCCTCTGAGAACAGGAAAGGACAAGGGTGCCCATTCTCAACACTCTTATTCAACATAGTAATGGAGGTCCTGGCCAGAGCAATTAGGCAAGAAAAAGGAATAAAAGGAATCCAAATAGGCAGCAATGAAGAAGTGAAACTCTCGCTGTGTGTAGATGACATGATTTTATATATAGAAAACCCTAAAGAATCCATCAGAAAACTATTAGAAATCATCAACAACTACAGCAAAGTTGCAGGGTACAAAATCAACTTACAAAAATCAGTTGCACTTCTATACTCTAATAAAGAAATAACAAAAAGAGAACTCAAGAATACAATCCCATTTACAATTACAACAAACAGAATAAAATACCTAGGAATAAATTTAACCAAGGAGGTGAAAGAACTATAGAATGAAAACTATAAGACATCATTGAAAGAAATCGATGATGACATAGAGAAATGGAAAGATATCCCACATACATGGATTGGAAGAATAAACATAGTTAAAATGTCCATACAACCTAAAGCAATCTACAGATTCAATGCAATCCCAATCAGAATCCCAATGACATTCTTCATGAAAATAGAGCAAAGAATCCTAAAATTCATATGGGGCAACAAAAGACCCGAAATAGCTAAAGCAATCCTGAGAAAAAAGGACAGAGCTGGAGGCATCATAATCCCTGACTTCAAAACACACTACAAAGCTGTAATAATTAAAACAGCAAGGTACTGGCACAAAAACAGACATACAGATCAGTGGAACAGAACTGAAAGTCCATAAATAAAGCCACACATATATGGACAGCTAATCTTTGACAAAGGAGCTAAGAACATAGAATGGAGAAAGGAAAGTCTCTTCAATAAATGGTGCTGGGAAAACTGGACAGCCACATGCGAAAGAATGAAAGTAAACCATTATCTTTCACCATACACAAAATTTAATGCAAAATGGATCAAAGACTTGAAGGTAAGACCTGAAACTATAAAAATTCTAGAAGAAAATACAGACAGAACACTCTTTCATATCAGTCTTAGAGGGATCTTTTTGAATTCCATGTCTACTCGGGCAAGGGAAACAAAAGAAAAAATAAACAAGTGGGATTTCATCAAACTAAAGATCTTCTGCAAGGCAAAGGAAACCAGGATCAAAATGAAAAGACAACCCACCAGCTGGGAGAAAATATTTGCAAATCGTGTATGCAACAAGGGCTTAATTTCCATAATATATAAAGAACTCACACAACAGAACAACAAAAAAACAAATAACCCGATCAAAAAATGGGCAGAGGATATGAACAGACAATTTTCCAAGGAAGATATACAGATGGCCAACAGGCACATGAAGAAATGCTCAACATCACTAATCATCAAGGAAATGCAAATCAAAACTATAGTAAGATATCACCTTACACCCATTAGAATGGCTATAATCACTAAGACAAAAAATAACAAATGTTGGAGAGGATGTGGAGAAAAGGGAACCCTCTTTCACTGCTGGTGGGAATGCAAACTAGCACAGCCTCCAAGGAAAACAGTATGGAGATTGCTCAAAAAATTAAAAATAGAAATACCTGATGACCCAGCTATCCCACTTCTGGATATTTATCCAAAGAACTTGAAATCAACAAACCAAAGAGGCTTATGCACCCCTATGTTCACTGCAGCATTATTCACTATAGCCAAGAAGTGGAAGCAACCCAAGTGTCCATCGACAGATGACTGGATAAAGAAGATGTGGTATATATATACAACGGGATACTACTTAGCCATAAAAAAAGACAAAATCATCCCATTTGCAACAACATAGGTGGACCTGGAGGGTATTATGTTAAGTGAAATAAACCAGACAGAGAAAGACAAACGCCACGAGACTTCACTCATATGTGGAATATAAACCAACACATGGACAGAGAGAACAGTTCGGTGGTTACCAGAGGCAAGGGGTTTGGAGGGTGGGCACAGGGGTGAAGTGGCGCATTTATATGGTGACTGACAAACAATAATGTAGAACTGGAATCTCACAATGTTATAAACTATTATGACATCAATAAAAAAAATTTAAAAAACTAGAGTGTAAAATCAGCCATAACCCAGAAATCCCGCTACCCTCACACAATTACAATCTTAATTTGGTTTATTTTTCAAATGCATTTTTAAGAGAATTATATTATACATATTATTGACTGCTTTCTTGACTCATATTCTTTTTCAATTTTGCTACACAGTCTTCATAACCATAAGATTTTAATGACTGCACAACTTTCCTTCCCATGAATGTATCCTGGTTTACTTAATAATTTCTCTATTATTGGATCTTTTTCTCAGCATTACCTCTTTTTTGCTATTATAGGTTACTTGGTGATGAATGAACAACTTCTTTTATGTAGCTTCTTAATGTTTGAGGTTGAAGACTCAGTTCTTGACACGTATTGTCAATTACTTTCCAAATCAGTTGAACTATTTAATATACAGTTTTTTACATAATACATGAATATGCAGTTTTCCTATCCCTCAATTCAAACTAAGTATTATCATCAAAGTTTTGCTAATTTAATTAGCAAAAGTGATATCATTATTTCAGTTTGCATTTCCTTGAATAATAGTGAGACCAGCCTGTTTGCTACATCTGTTTACCAATTATAATTTTTTCTTTTAGGAATCATAAGTCTGTGTCTTTTGTCTATTATTCTTTGAAATCTTGTTATATTTCTTATCAATTTTATAGCACTTTAAATAATAACAATATTAAAATTTTGTTATATTTGCTATAAACATTTCTTACCTCTTTTTTGGTATTCCATATACAGTCTATTTCTTCTTCAAATATCTATACACTTTTTAGTAAGTTTTTTTTTTAAGTCACAGCCCTGACTGTGACAATTTCCTCCTAAAAATAAAACAAAGCAACCAGTTAATAAAAAAAGTCAGTAGTTCCCTACTGTTTAATACAGCAGTTCCCATTTCTTTGTCATTCAGGACCTCCATAACAGATGGCAGTCACGTGCCTGTCACACCGTCATTGCACATATAGGGTTATGCACAACTTTTCACACATTTGTTATAATTTCACCCCTTTCTCTCATTTTTAAAAAAGTATATCAAGATTTTCTACTTTTCTGCTGAGATTGCCTAGTTTTTCATTAGTTATAAGCAATTTTCTTTTACCTGGTTAACCATAGTTATGATGGCTGCTTTGAAGTTCTTTTCTGACTGTTCCAATGTCTACATTATCTTGGAGTTGGCATCTGTTGATTGTTCTTTCCCTTAGGAGTGGCTCATAGCTTGCTGACTCTTCATAAGTTACATAATTATGGATTGTGTCTTTGACAAGTTAGTACCATGTTATGGGGACTCTCAATTCTGTTATATTCCTCCAAAGAGTGTTCTTTTTTTTTTTGCTTTAGAAGGTGATTAACTTGGTTAGACTTAAAATGCAAAATGCAAGCTTGCTTACCCTGGTGGTGTCTCTGCATGTGTGGCTCACTGTCTGCCAGAGTCTTGAGCAAAGTTCATACACAGATTTTGACGATCCCTTCTCTGCTTCTCCCGTTTCTGGAGTCCTTCCATCACTCTCCAGTGGCCCTAGTTGCCCAAGCCTCCTTCATCTAAATCCTCTTCCTGGAGAGACACAGGCTTTCTATTGAAGTTTCCTCCTGCCAACATCATGACTGCCCTTAGGGTAGAACTGGTGCTGGTCCTTGGCAGTCACTTCTTCCAAACTTTGACCCCCTCTCTGCTTTCCTACAGTCTCCAGTGCCCTTAGAGAGACTTTGTTGTTGTTCAGACTTCACGGTTGTGTCTGTCAGAGGGTCAGGCCATTGAGGAGAAATTTTCTCTCCCATACTGGAAGCAGAAGTCTTGCAGCCCATGCACTTGTTAAGTGCAGTAGAAGGTTCATAAAAATATACACACTATTTGTTCAAAATGAACACAGAGGCATTTTAATTTTGGAAATCACTGTTTTGCTCATAACTTTTTGTTTAATCATGGCTGCAGAAGTACAAGAAGTTACATGCATACCAGCATTTCTTTATATTAATCACCTACACACACTCTTTCAATAAACATATACAACTTTTGTAATTCTTTTCTTCTGTTTGTTCTGATTATATCCATTGAAATGTAATATTTATCTGTTACATATACACAATATATATTAATATTTAATATACATGAGTATATATTAGGTGTATATTTTTTGTATTTTAAATATATGTTTTTCTGTGAAAATATTGACAAAAACCTCTCCCTTGTAGTTTACCACCTATACTACAAGGAGTCTGTCCCTTGTGGTTCATCACCATCAGATCAATTTGATAAATATTCTCATGTAGCTCTCCAGTAATTCTTGTTTCTTTTCTCCAGAACAAGTAAACCTACTAAATCGATTTATGCTGACTCTGATAAATATTTTGCACCTACCTCATAACTACCTTATAATATTGTTGATATAGTACCCAGGTTTTGTTGTTGTTGTTTGTTTTTTTAATTTTTTTGAACTCCTATACTAAAAGGTATTTTGTAAATTCCATGAGATACAGTATGTTCCAGTGGGAAGCTGGGAACCAGGGCTCATTAATAGACTTCTTCATACATTTCCAGAGGCAGGTGGAACTTTCCTGTGCTGCTTTAGGCAAGGTCAATGGAATCTTGGTGCCTGGTAGGAGTGGGAGAATCTAGCTCCTTCTTCATCAAACATCTAAGAACGTTGGCAGTATCACTAGTATCCTATGTTCTGAAATGAACATAAAAACCGTGATAAGGACATAAGAACTTTGATAAGAGCATGAGAAGTGGCAATAGCACTGGTTTCCTTCATCTCGCGTATTGGCCACTGCTTGCTTGGTGCACCTGGTAACACAAGCCCTGCAGCAGGTCCCAGGAGAGCAGTATTCTCCACCTTCAGACCTAAAGTCCATTTTCACTGGTGAGTTTTCCATATAGACAAGGAATACATACACCTTTTACAGGCAAGCAATATTTACCCCACTGGGACTGCTTTTTCCATCTGCAACCATAAGAATCATAGACACTAATGTATAATACTTGTATTTGTGACAGAATCTCCATGTGGATGCCTCTCTGAAGAGTAAACAGAGTAAACATGTACCTGTGCTCAGTGCCATATTCTCAGCTCAGCTTCTGAGAATTGGCAAAGCCAGCCCGCTTGCTGTCCTGTATCTGCACTGCTCTGGGGCTCACCACTGAGCCTTTGCTTGGTCATCCTCACAGCCTCTTTCTTCCTCTTTTACCATCACATCAATTCCACACTTCAACTCACATCTGAAAACTGATCCCCTTCAGGAAGCTTCCACAGCAACTTCCTCTTGATCTTTGTTTCAGAAGATAGATTACTAGGTCAGTGCTGCATTATTTTGTGCTTGTTTTCATCTTACTTGCTGGTTTTTACTCATTTCCCTGGCTAAACAAGATCATTGAGCACATGACTACCATTGCTCACATAATCTCTCATGTGGCCTGAAATTTATTTAATACTCCAGATTGGTAGATTGAAAAGAAAAGATTTTTTTTTAAATGTTTTTATTATATAGCCAATATTGTTGCATTATGGAGAAATTATAAGATATAGAAAACAATAAAATTACCCATAATTCCACCTGCAAGCAACAGTAGCTATTAGCATGTTGTTGCATATCCTTCTAGAGATCATTCTATATAACTATATAGATTGACATAGAGGGGGATATGGACATAAACCTAAATATAGACATAGACATAGATAGATATGGATATATTACAAAATGTACAGCTTGTTTTCTAGTCATCTTTGAAAAAACTGACTAGATTGTGAATGGTTATGAAGGTAATTACTTGGGAAAAATACAACTTAGATACTCTATGTTAATATTATACTTTATTAGTTTTTAGGTTAAATTTCAAAAGACTGTTTTCCTTTGCCTAGAAGAGTGGGAAGGAATAGTGCCAATTCACTGGAAACAAGGACTTTCCTGGATATAAGGAAGGTTAAATATAAACATGGGTTCCTGGGGGGTGTTATGTAATCTTCTCTAGATATCTTAGTAGAAACAGTAACAAAACCACATAGATTCTAATACATAAGGCACGAGGTAAATATGGTCTTCTCTGAAGTCAAGAGTAAAATGGCAAAACAACCCTCCCCCCGCCCCCCGCCCCGGTTGCCACAGAAAATTCTGCTTCTATGTATCTGGCAAGATGGGCTGAGTCCTGAGTGGTGAAACTGGTTCTAACGCTGTTGTTAACGAGCCCTGTGACCACAGGGAAGTCAGTTCACCTGTCTGAGCAGCAACAACCTGAGTTTTAGAATAAGGGTAAGGAAGAGGAGGTCCTTGACGAGAGGATACAGTGCCTCAGCTGCGGTCACGACTCCTTTGCTTCTAAATAAGAGGGAGGGACCGGCTTCTTGTTGCTTTCTATACTTTTTTCCTTCCTTTTGAGACTTTATAAATAGAAACTACTCTTTAAGAAACCATATTTTTTTTTTTGGAGTCAGTATCACTTGAGAGTTATTAGCTTCTTGGAGATTGGCAAAGACTTTCTTACAAAATAGACACGTGCTCTCACCCCACAGCCTTATCCTCATGCAAAGCTTTTATATGATCATATACCATCTCCTGGGTTTCGCTGGACCAGAAAATACAACACAGGGTGAGAACAAGAACAAGCAATTTCAGAACTTTTGAAGCTCAAGCAGTAGGAAAAAATAATGCAAACTATTAGAAAAATTGGACTGGGGAGAAACAAACATCAGCATTGTCTGCCCTGTACTGTCTCCTTGTGGTATAATGTTATCCCTGGGGGCAAAAGGCTTCACAGAACAGAGTAGCCATCCCAATATTAAGAGAGCTCATCACTTCCACACAAAAAGGCAAATGCACTCTTTTATAACCTGGCATTCTTTGTAAAAGATTTTATTAAATAGCATTGTAACATATTTAATCAGATATAGTTTTAATTTTTATAGCCATTTGGGCAGAACAGAGAAATGGGAGGAAAGAGGAATTGATAAGATGAAGAGTAAAGTGTATCCAGGCATGTTCTCTCAAACTTGAGAGCCTGAGCATCAGTTTTCTCAACTATAAAATGTGGATAGTAATTCTAAGTGAAGTGTCATGATGTTCCAATTGTATAACTGATCTGGAAAGGCTGATAAATCAAAAAGCATTATATCATTAAAAGCATACAAAAGATGAAAATCCCCTCGTCTGTACACTGAGCATGCGTGATGTCCTTCCACAGCACCTGTACATACCTACTTTATCGTATTTTCTACATTTTACCATCAATCTAGATCTCTTTTCTGTGCTTCAGAATATTCATCCAATTGTCTACTTGACATGTCCATGGGGATATCTCAAAGTAACTCCCAACTCTACAGGTCCAAAGGTAAACTGTTCTTCTCAAACCTGTCCTCTTTCAGCACTCCTTAACTCAGGGAATGCTGCCACCCTTCATCCAACTACTCAAGCCCGAAACTTGGGAGTTATTATCGACATCTCCCTCTCACTCATGCTCTATATCCAATCCATCACCAGGTTTCATTAATTAATTAACAGTTCCATTTCAGTACTGCCTGAAACATCTCTTGAGTTTGCCTACTTGTCACCCTCTTCATCACTACCTCAACCACCATCTTGGTTCAAGCTAACCTCATTTCTTGTCTCCTCACCGCTCTCCCTGTACCCCCATTCTTAGCTCGTCCTTCTCACAGCCATCTGTTTACCTACTATTTATCAGAGTAATTTTTTTAAAACACAGATCTGATCATGTTACCCTTCTGCTTAAATGGCTTCACTAGCTTCCCATCACTCTTAGGAAAAAGCTATGGAGGCCTTCACAGGCCAGCCACCACCCACTGGTCCAGCCTTATCTTGCTTGTTCCATACTAGGCAGACTAATTTTGTCTCTGTTCTTGAATTTGCCATATTCCCTCCTGCTACAGACATTTGTGTGTATTGCAGTCTCTACCTGGAACCTCTTCCCTCAACTTTTCACCTGGTTAACTTAGGTGTTTCCTTCTCTTCCTTGATATACCTGACTAGGGCAAATCCCCCCACCATATGTTCATGAAGCATCATGTATGCCAACTTCAGGGCCCTTTCACAATTGTAGTTTCAGTTACTTCTGTGAAGCTGGCTCCCCCACTAGACCATAAATTCCATGAGGGCAAGTAACACGTCTGTTTGGCTGTATCCCCAGTACCTGACTTATATTAGATGCTAGATAAATATCTTTTGAATGAATGAATGAATGAGTGAATGAGTGATGATAAAATTATTCTTTATTTCTATTTTGTCTTCCCGAAGAACAATGAGTTCCTAAGAAAGGAAATACATCTAATTCATCTTAGTGCCTTCAGTGTCTAGCACCTCTGGCCTAATATGTAATAAATATTAAATGTTTGTTGAAGGAATAAATGAATTCCAAGATTGAGGTAATACAGTATAATGGAAAGAACAGAGTCAGACGGACCTTAATTTGAGTACCTCCTCTTTCCTTCCCTAGTGATGAGACCAGGCACAAGTTACCTCGCCTTTCAGAAACTCAGTTTCCTCATCTATATACCTATCTTACAGTCTGTCTTAGGGAAGCAGCTACTCCATCGAGAGAGCCTGCACAGAACCTAGTAAATAGTAATCACACAAACTCTTGCCAATGTTCCTTTTCCTCTCTCAGAGTACATGTCCCACCCACCTCAATGCATCTGAGAGATTATGGGATGAGTAGCTGCCTTTTTCTTTGAGCATGTCATCCTATGACCCTAGGTCTCACATGTATTAGTGTGAAGCTCATTCATTAATTTAGCCATTCATTCTTGAGCTCATTCAGTTTACGTTGACTCATTAAGAGCTTACTATGTACCAAGCACTGTATTGTTGTCAGTGATGCACAAAACAGCTCTCCAGATGCTTAGAGTCTACTGGAGGAGTCAGCCATCAAAGACATATGTACATGAATAACTATTTTCAATGCTAGGGGGATTCAGTCTTCAGTCAGGTTTCGGTCAAGGCTTTCTTGAGGAGAGACACTAGGAATGAGAAGTAAGGAGGACCTAGTCTTGGCAAGGGTGACTTTCCCAAGGAAGAGATGTTGAAGCTGAGAAGAGGAGGATGGAAAGGGGTTAGGCAGGAGAGGGTACGGAAATATCTCTAGGTAGAGGGGCCAAAAAGTGCAAAGATCCTGAATCCAGAGGGAACTAGGCTATTTGAGAATCTGAAAGAAGGTCGACGTGTCTGGAGGGTGCCAATGTCTGAGGATCCCAGAAAGGTGGGCAGATGCCAGGTCCTGCAGGCCCCTGCAAGCCATGCAAGTGTCATTCACCTGCTGTGGCCAGAAAGTCAGACAAAAGTATGAAAGGAATTCAAGGCAAATTCAATATGAAGGAATGCAGAATCCAGTCCTGTGGTCAAGGAAATTTGTTAGCTTTTGGGTCAGAGTGTAGAAAACATCTGTTTAAATTAGGTGATAAAAGTTGACAGAGGTCATGAGTGAACTAGGTGAGAGTATAACTTGAACCCAGGAAATGCTGGTTAGGAAACCAATGCCATCTAAGGGGTGTGACCTCAGAGTCCCCTGTGGATGCACCAGCTATAAAAAGGGTCCAACACGTCCACAGTGGCTTGGAGAGAATAATCCTGGACACATGTAGCCCCCAGACCTCTCCAGCTCTAAATTTATGCAAATTAACAAATGCATTGGTGGCCTGACTGAAATGAAAAAATGCTCCAGGAAGATTTAGAATTAAATTAGAAGTGATAAAGCAAATCAAACCTATAGTTTGGTTTAGGAATAATCTCTGTGCTATAACTTAACACATAATGTTTAAAAGGTTTCTGACATTTTAGACTTGTGATTTTAAGTTTAAACATAAAAGAAAATTAACTAAATTTGTAAATAGTATTGAAAATTTAAGAGAATTTGGTTGCTTAGATTTGCTAGAGCTGTTCAAATACTTGGAAATTTCCTGCTTGTTAGTGTAGACATTCAAAGATCTCAAAAATAAAGTCCAATAAGTAAATGTATAAATGAGTTTAAAATGTTTAAGATAATGTAATTAATTCAACTTGTATATGGGACCAATGTGTAAGGCAGTTTAATTTGTATAGTTTGAGCTCTTCAAACATTAGTCAAAGAAAAAGTGAAAGTGGTTATTCTTACCAAATTTCCAAACAGGATAGCAAGATTTGTAATCTGAACTCAAAGACCTAAGGAAAAAAATGTATTTTTGACTTTGCAAATTTAACAAATAGAATATTATTTTAAAACCAAGTAACAGTAAATAGTCTGTTCCACACTCAGAGAGGTCTTGAACATTCACCAAGAAGACAAAAACAAAAACAGGAAACATTCACGTTGACGTTCAGAACTTGAGACTCTCGTGCAACCACCGGTGACTCACTGTAGCGCCCAGATTTCTTGATATGTGTATACTACTGGGCCCTCTCTGAAGTAGAGACTGACTGTGAATACCTTTTAAGCTGTGCTGGCCAAATCAATCTTTGGCTGGATTCGAGTCAGGATCTGAAACGAGTTCTCTGGAAGCTCATTCATTTCTCTCCTTTTGGGGTTTCCCTCATATCTTAGTAAACTTGACAGTCTCATTATGTCTTAACGAAGGGGGAATGGAACTCTTCAACGGTCAGTCAGGTTAGAGAGGTGAGTTGGGTATGAGGGCAACTGGCCGGACTGGCTCAGGGCCCAGAGAGACCCAGAGAGCTGAGGGAGGCACAGACAGGGACCCCAAGAGGAGAGAGTGAGTGGTACCGTTGACTGCTGACACAAGGTATAAGTATGCCACCTCACGACATGACGTGCTAGGATGAGGGGGAGGCTGGGCGAAGAAGTAGGTGCTGGGCAGGGAGGCAGGACCCTCCAGACACCTAGGAGCAGGCTAATGAGCCTCCACATGAGAGTTTCTGAGAGCGACACTGAAAGGCTGGAGGGCAGGTCAATGGCCAGTTACTGCAGAGCTGTGAAGACAGTTTCCAGGGCCCCCTGGCCTGGGGGGTGGAAGCTCCCCAAGTCAGTCCTGTCCTGTCGGGCCAGACCTAAGACAGGGCTAGAGCTGAGTCAGGGAGCAAGGCTGGAGGCAGGCTTCTTTTCTGTGTTCCACCACGTATTTTCAAAAATTTAAATCATTGGAACTTTTCAAAAAATAAAATCTTAATTATAAATCAATATGTAACAGATAAAGGAATGCTGCATACTTTGAAGAGGAGATAGGAGGAGAAGCATTGGGTTCCCCTTTATCTATTGGAGATGGGAGGGGTCCAGTTAGCCTCCTTTTAATCACTGGGGATGGGAGGGAGGCACCCTTAGCTTCTCTTTCAACCATTGGGGAGTGGCGGGGTGGGGGGAGACTCAACTTTTCCTTCAGTCTTTACCCCATCTCCCTGGGAAACTCAGAGAAATCTGAGTTAGCAAACTCTTGCCTCTGATCATTTGTCCTTCATCTTGTCCAAGAAAAAAGCAAATGTGAATGTTGTCTTATCAAGAGGACCTTGCAATGTTGGCCACACTTGAAGCCAAACAAGAAAATAAAAAATCTGCAAGATAGTTATCAGGCTTGAAAGTAAATAAGGAAGAAAGACATATTGCCCACATTTTCCCTGGCATAAAATTAGGGTGTAGAATTATGCAATGGCAGCTGACGTGTAACCAGCCTCGGGCTTTGACTGCACGTGATGGTTACCATTGAGGCAGAATGTTTTGAGCTGTTGTGGATCTGAAACCGTGCAACAGTGAGCTGGAGTTACAGAAAGTCCCTGTGACAGGGTAAAGAGCACGGGCTGAGTGCAAAGTCTAACAAGCACTAAGTTCTGGGCTATGTATCTACCACATAATGTAAATAATTACAATAAAAAGGTGTAGCAAAGGCTGCTTGTTATTTATTGGTGGGAATACAAATTGGTCCGATTTTCTTTTAGAAATTTGGCAATGTAATCATCATCTTAAGCGTGCATACTCATCAACACAGCAATTCCACTTCCAGGAATGTATCCTGTAGAAATACTCAGCAGATGTATGCATGTATAGATATACAAGGATTTTTTTTGCAGCACAGTTTTTAACAGGAAAAGGAAAAAAAAAGGAAATGCTAAAATAACCATGAATAGAGAGCTTATCAAATATATTATGATCTGTACTCAGTATGGAACACAACACAGCTTTTAAAAGGAGACATTTCTATAGGTATTGACATGAAAGTATATATGTGCAGTAAGCAAAAGAGAATTTCAGGCAGTCTGTGTAGTATAAGTCCACTGGTGTGTAAAAAACTCAAAACTATGCATCTACATAAGCCGTATTGACAGCTGGAGCCAGAGTTATTGGCTTTGCCACAGAAAAAGATCAACACCAGACTTTACATGTTTCCCCCTTGGGAGCAGGTGTGCAGGAAGAACTTAACTTTCTACTCTTCAGTGTTACTTGAAATACTTTCAACAAGAACACAGTGAAGTGGATGTGAAAAACACAAGGGAATGACAGAGTCACGATTTGCAGCCAGGTTGGCTGACTCCACTGTCCAAATTTTCTGCTCTACGCCGCAAACCAAAGCATGCCACTGTCTATAAAGTTACATGTCCAGCTCCCACTCATCCACCAACACCTGAGGATGGCTGCCAGCTGCCACCCCTCCTGCTGCGGGACGCTCCAGCCGAGACTTCAGTCACTGCTTCCTCCCCTTAGAGCGACGACCTGCCATTTTAGAACCCCTGAGACGGAGGATGGAACTTGCTATTTGAGTCCCAGGACACTTGTGACCAGGAATTTCCCCCTCTTCTATTAATCAAAAATAAAGACCCCTATTAGAAAGCTAAACGTAAGCACATGTGAAGCAAACCTCAGAACAGAGCGTGTGCTTAGAACAAACTACCCAAGCAGCCAACTCCCAGACCTGGTTAACCACACCGTCCCCTCCTACACATCCACTTCCCTTCCTGTTGCTGCAGTTAGGTGCAGGAGGGCCAGGGTCTTCTCTATCTACTTGGGTGCTGTGAAAACTCTCCTGGGATGACACTGGGTGATGCAGGCCTTGCTGGTCTCCTGACCCCGGGGGCGTGGCTTTCTGAGACACCCCCAGACTTGGCCTGCTAAGCTTCTTTCACTAGGGGAGCCAGCTACAGTGGAAAGGCCCCTGTGCCTTTTCACCTCTCTCTCAAGTCGGGCTTTTGCCCACAGCAGCCAGACCTGCTTTTCTTAGTGCTGGTTGCAAGTCCCCTCACAGACCCTGCCGCTCCGGGCCCAGACACCCTCTGGTCCATGTTGGCTACCAACAGGAGGAAATTTCCTGCTTCACCTTACAGTTCTGTTTTTACTCTTTCTGTTCGGGAAATATCTGCTCTTGACCCCTCCCTTTTAACTTTTCAGACGTCCATATTTTTGGGCTGTGATCAAATTCACAGGGACGAGACGTATTTGTCTGGGTCTTACCTCCACCCACTGCTGTGGGACCTCCATATCTTCCCATTTCACCCCTAATGATCTCCACCATTCTTCTTCCAGGAGCCAGACCTCCCTCACAGTCCGCATGGCGGCCCCACATCGCCATCAACAGCGTTCTCCTGCACTCAGCCGGGGAGGAGGCTGGGCCCGACTCAATGCACAGGCGGGGCTGGGGCCTTCAGGACACCGACCTTTCTGTGCCTGAAGGTGTTTAATAAGGATCCACCCAACCCCCATCCCTTGCCATCCCACCACTATAAAACCAACAACCTTTTATTTAAAATCTTTGTCTCCTAAACCTTTCAGTAGGATTCTGTGAGGAGTCCCAAGGGCCATGCATCTGAGATTTGAAGAACATATTCAGTATTAGAATTTAGGGCTCTTTTTCTGGTTTAGGTTTATGTTTACTTCTTCAAACAAGTGTTTGCAATACCAGCCCTAGCAACTGTCAGTTTAAAGCCTTGGTCTCCTCTTTTCATAGGAAGGAAATCACACGGGTGGCTCCATGTTTATTCCCCTGCTCTTCACAAGATAGACAGCTCTTTGCAGATGGTTCCCTAACTCAGAAAAGCTAGAAGGAAGAAAATCCTGGAGTCTGTCTCCAGAATGGCCCGGACTGATACGATAATCGCGCTTACCCTACCCACTCTCTCCCCGAGTTTGCCGGGAGGGAGGAGTGCTCGGTGCAGTGGGTAAGGCCCAGCTGTGTAGGCAGTGGTGGGCCAAGCCTGTGCCAATGTGTTTGGGGAGATCGTTGGACACAAGCCTCTACCTTGGTCTGGTCTTTGCACATTTCTCAAATGTTCTGGTCATGTCCTGCAGAAGTTTGCTCGTTGTACCCTGTCTCATTCCAAATTCCATCTCTTAAGCGCCTAAGCTTCCTGCATGGCTCTGTTTGGAGGTATCCATTGGTTACAAAAGAAAAGTAAATGCAGGACAATACTGCAGCCTCCTCCCTCCTCCCCACACTCTGACGGCCCCTGACCCTTCTCTTTTTTGTTTCCAAAGCACTTGTCTTCTGATATACCATAAACTGTCTTTATTTATTATGTTTATTGTTTATCATTTATCTCTTCCTGTGGAATGTAAACTTCAAAAGGGCAGGCATCTTTGTTTTGTTTACTGACATATCCCATGTGCCTGTTAGAGGTCTGGTATAGAGTAGGTGGTCAAAAATTATTTGTTGAATTAAATTGAAGTTGAAACAGTGCCAGCGTTCAAAGTTCCCTTCTTTGATCTCTGAACTCTCTGATTTTCAAAGTTTTTCTAGCTTGTGGGTCAGGCCCATTAGTGCCAGCTTGTTGGTACTCTCCTTGGAGGCGGCCATTCTCCCTGCTGCCAACTGCCACGATACTGATCCATGTTTGTACACAGCTCCTCCTAGGCACAAAGACAGTCTTCCACCCAAGAGCCCATGAGCAAGCTCCAGCAACCCAGCTCAGATGTGAAATCTTAGGCTTGGCAGCTTTGCATCTGGCACCTGGCAACCAGACATGGTGAGCTGTCCCCAGCTCTTTTCAGCCATTTCCAAGCACTCCTGGGAGTGCCATGAAACTACTCTGAACTTATCTGAGCACGTGCTTTTTCCTTTGACATGACTTGGAAGGGAAAGAGCAAGCCCTGGTGTTCTGCTCACCATCAGCTGCTTTTCATTAGAGCAAACATTCAGCCATACCCATGTGTCTGGCCCAGCCCTGCCCGGAGAAGCAGGCACAAAGGCTGGGCCAGTGGCCAGCAGGGCCAGAAGTGGGCCCCAGATTCAGGCTCTCTGCCAGACAGAAGAGAAGAGGACTGCAGATTATCACCGAGGACATAGAAGAACTGAAAACCAGATGAGTGAGGGAACTTGTCCAACATCATATGGCAAACAGGGATGCAGCTCCCCTCCCTTCACTGCCCTACCTCTTGCCTGTTAAGTGTCTTCTCTTACCCTTCCCCCAAGAGGCAGGGTCACCACACCTGCCCTGCGCGAGTAGGGCTCAGGCATGGAGGATCTTTGAGACATTTCTTGCTTACTATCCTTTTTCATGCATCTCAACTGGTTCTTTACTGGAAGACAACTGACTTCAACGATACAGCATGCATCCGCACCCCAGGCCGCCGTTCTCCCTCATCCATTTTACTCATCTCTTTCCTCCTGAGCACCTAACCCAGTTCCTTGCATTTAATAGGTACTCAATAGACAGCCATTGAATAAAGAAATCAATCAATAAATGAGTTTGTTTCATCCCCTTAGCTCTATAGGTGTGGGACAAAGTTTCTTTCCATGATTACGGTAGTTTAAGCACCAGCCTAGCAAGAGAATCACCCAACTGACCAATCCTCACTTCTGGGAGCAAATCTCCACAGTGAATATTTTAGGTGATTTGGTGTTCTTGTGCAAAAGCAGGGAGGAGAGAGCATGAAGCAGGCCTGGCTACTGAACGTCGGGCCCTCTGGAATTGATGGCCCAAGTCGGAATTTCCTGCAGGGAAGATGGGACCAGGACTAAAGGTGCAAGTGTGAGATAGAAGAGTGGAAGTATTTCTGCCCTGTGTTTTTCAACATCAGAGCCGGGCAGTGATTGTCAATTCCCCACTAGCTATGCTAATGTGTCAGCAAGGACGCAGATAAGTGAAAGCATTTGCAATATGAAAATATTTTTTAGGTTAATTTCTGGGAGACAATGTGCCAGAATGGAAATAGCATAGGCCTTGTGGTCAAATCAATGTGTTTCATATCCCTGCTCCACCATCTACCAGCTGTAAGACTTAGGACAATTTACTTAATTTTCTTTACTCATTTGTAAAAAGAGGGAAAGTAAATAGCTTGCATGAATAATGTGAACATGAAAGGAAAATAAAAAGTGTCTGCATACATGTGTGTGTGTATTTTAACACAGTTCCAAAAACACTGAAAGTACTCGATGTTAGTATAAGACTAATTCAAATTTTTTCATTCATTCACCCAATAATTGATTTTAAGCACCTATGTGGCTAAGTAGCAGGTACTCTGTTCAAATTTTATTTTAAAATATCCTATATTAAGAAATATTCACTTTGGAGACAGAAGTCAAGATGGCGGCGTAGGCAGACTCGGAACTCACCTCCTCCCATGGACACAGCCAATTTACAACTACTCGTGGAAAAATTACCCCTGAGACAGAACTGAAAACTGGATAAGAGGAACTCCTGCAACAAACGACTATCCTAATTGAGGTGGAAGAGGCAGAAACTCCCTTCTGGAGAGAAAAAACACCACCTTCACAAGCCGCCAGCTTCACGGCCATCTGGGGAGCAGCCCACAGGTCCGCAGCCCTCCCTGGAGGAGCGGGGCCCTGAGCCGGGGAGCGCCCCCACTGTGGGCATTGTGTGGATCCAGCACAATCGAGACGAGTGGCATAACATCTGACTTTGCCTGCTACTAAAACATTGGGGAGTACCCCCAGAAAAGCTGGTTCACAAAGAAATTAAAACCGGTTCTTAAAGAGCCCACATGCAAACTTACCCATTTCAGAAAGCAACCTAAAATTACCAGAAAGAAAGGTGCACAGTGCTTTGGTGAAAAGAGACTCACCTGATAGGCCCTGAGTGCATCTCGGTGAGAGGTGAGACCTCTCCAGGGACTGGGACATTGGCGGCAGCCATTGTTGTGGCCTGGTGTGGGCGTGCTGACACAGACGCCATTGGAGTTTTCCTGGGGCCTGCTAGCCCAGGGTCTGCCCCACCCACTAGAGCACGGATTTAATCCAGCTCAGCCAGGGCAGGCAGCCTACCCTGGAGACTGGCCCCCACCCAACAACAAGCCCTCGGGCAACTTGTGGGCCTGCATAGATTGGTGACTGGATTCTTTGCAGCCTGGCAACTGAGCCGACTTCAGTGGGGCAGGGCGTGCACAAGGAGTGGGTGGAGAGTGTGGGGCAGTGGTGGAGTGTGTGGGGCTCCTGCCGTGGGGAGACGGGATCCACTTCAGGAGGTTGGGGTGCACACACAGGGGAGGATTGTGTTGAGTGTGTGTCTGGACCTGTGGGCAGCAGGGCTTGTCAGCTGCAGAAGACTTGTGCTTCTCAAAGACCCACATAGGGGGTTTGCCCCACCTTCCAAAGCCTGAAACAATTGGGTGCTCCCGTGCCTGAGGCCAGCCCCACACAGCTGCAATCCTCAGAGAGCTGACAAGAGACATAAAGGCTGGAGGCTTATAGCAATTGTAAGCCCCTGAGCCTAACAACCTGCCACGCTGGGGGCTTACTCACTTAAAAGAAATACTGCAACACAAATGTGGTATTAGAACTTGCAGCCAACTGTGCTGGGGCTCCCCACACCTGATAAAGAGATGGAAGGGCCCACAACAACTGCAAGCAGCTGAGCATTACAACAGCTGGCCAGGAGCATAAGCCGGCCTCCCTGGGTGCCTACAGGGAGAGCAAACAGGCCACAACAGAAGGACACATGTAGCCCACATAGGGGTCACCCCTGGAACATTGAGAACTGAGGGAAGCACACTGCAGGCTTCCTAAGGCATCACTTATATAAGGTCACCGATCCAACAGCAAGAGACGTAGCTGACCTACCTAATACGTAGACACAAGCACAGGGAAAGAGGCAAAATGAGGAGGCAAAGGAATACATTCCAAGTAAGGGAACAGGACAAAACCCCAGAAAAGGAACTCAGTGAAACAGAAATGAGCAACCTACCCAACAGAGAGTTCAAACAAAGAGTCTTAAGGATGCTCACTGATCTGGGGAGAAGAATAGAAGAACTCAGTGAGAACGTCAACAAAGAAATGGAAGATATAAAAAAGAACCAATCAGAAATTAAGAATACAATACAGGAAATGAAAAATTCACTAGAGGGACTCAAAAGCAGAGTAGAGGATACAGAAGAATGGATCTGTGAGCTGGATGAAAGACTAGAAGAAATTACTCAAGCTGAACAAGTAAGAGAGAAAAGAATTAAAAAGAGTGAGGACAGTGTAAGGGAGCTCTGGGACAACATCAAGTGCACTAACATCCATGTTATAGGTGTCCCAGAAGGAGAAGAGCGAGACAAAGGGGCAGAGAATCTATTTCAAGAAATAATAGATGAAAACTTCCCTGACCTAAGGAAGGAAACAGACATCCAGGTACAGGAAGCACAGAGAGCCCCAAACAAGATAAACCCAAAGAGGCCCACACCAAGACACATCATAATCAAAATGTCCAGAATTAAAGATAAAGAGAGAATCTTAAAAGCAGCAAGAGAAGAAAGTCAAGTTGCATATAAAGGAAACCCCATAAGGCTATCAGCTGACTTCTCAGCAGAAACCTTACAGGCTAGAAGAGAGTGGCACGATATATTTAAAGTGCTAAAAGGAAAAAACTTACAGCCAAGAATACTCTACCCAGCAAGGTTATCATTCAAAATGGAAGGAGAGATCAAAAATTTCCCAGACAAGCAAAAATTAAAGGAGTTTGTCACCAAGAAACCAGTGCTACAAGAAATGTTAAAGGGACTGATTTAAGGGGAAAAGAGAAGACCACAAATAGGAAAAATTATCTATTTCCATGATAAGAGGGTAATGGATACAAATGCAGAAAAAAGGGGTTAGATATGATATGAAAAACATAAAAGGAGGGAGGAGGGGAGTTAAAGAGTAGAGCTTTCAGACAGAGACCATCAATTCTGTATAGAAGAAGAAAGGAACAGAGAAGGACTACTAAAACACTGAGAAAAAAAAAGTTAAAAAGTGGCAGTAAGTACATACTTATCAAAAGCTACTTTAAACGTCAACGGACTAAATGCTCCAATTAAAAGGCATAGGGTGGCTGATTGGATAAAACAACAAGACCCATATATATGCTGCATATAAGAGACACACTTCAGACCTAAAGACACTCACAACTAAAAGTGAAGGGATGGAAAAAGATACTCCACTCAAATGGCAATGAAAAGAAAGCTGGGGTAGCAGTACTCATATGAGACAAAATACACTTTAAAACAAAAACTGTAAAAAGAGACAAAGAAGGGCATTACATAATGATCAAGGGAACAATCCAACAAGAGGATATAACACTTGTAAATATCTACGCACCCGATGTAGGTGCACCTAAATATATAAAGCAATTATTAACAGACATAAAAACAGAAATAGACAGTAACACAATAATAGTAGGGGACTTGAACACTCCACTTACACCAACGGATAGATCATCCAAACAGAAGCTCAATAAGGAAACATTGGCCTTAAATGACACACTACAACAGATGGACCTAGTAGATATATACAGAGCATTCCATCCAAAAACCAAAGAATACGTGTTCTTTTTAAATGCACATGGAACATTTTCCAGGATTGATCACATATTAGGCCACAAAACAAGTCTCCATAAATTTAAGAAAATTGAAATAATAACAAGCATCTTTTCTGACCACAACGGTATGAAACTAGAAATCTACTATAGGAAGAAAATCAGAAAAGCCACAAATACGTGGAGATTAAACAAAATGCTACTGAACAACGACTGGTTCAACGAAGAAATCAAAGAAGAAATCAAAAAATACCTGGAGACAAATGAAAATGAAAATACGACATGCCAGAATTTATGGGATACAGCAAAAGCACTTCTAAGAGAGAAGTTTATAGCAATGCAGGCCTATCTCAACAAACAAGAAAAATCTCAAATAAACAATCTAACAATGCACCTAAAGGAACTGGAAAAAGAAGAACAAACAAAGCCCCAAATCAGTAGAATAAGGGAAATAATAAAAATCAGAGCAGAAATAAATGAAATAGAGACTAACAAAAAATTGAAAAAATTAATAATACCAAGAGCTGGTTCTTTGAAAAGATAAACAAAATTGACAAACCTTTAGCTAGACTCACCAAGAAAAAAAGAGAGAAGGCACAAATAAATAAAATCAGAAATGAAAGAGGAGAAATTACAACAGACACCTCAAAAATACAAAAGACTATAAGAGAATACTATGAAAAGCCATATGCCAACCAATTCGACAATCTGGAAGAAATGGATAAATTCTTAGAATCATACAACCTTCCAAAACTGGATCAAGAAGAAGTAGAGAATTTGAATAGACAAATCACCAGTAAGGAGATCGAAACAGTAATCAAAAACCTCCCCAAAAATAAAAGTCCAGGACCAGATGGCTTCCCTGGTGAATTCTACCAAACATTCAAAGATGACTTAATACCTATCCTTCTCAAACTCTTCCAAAAAATTGAGGAGGGGAGGAAGCTCCCTAACTCATTCTATGAAGCCGACGTTACCCTGATACCAAAACCAGACAAGGACAACATAAAAAAAGAAAATTACAGGCCAATATCACTGATGAACATCGATGTAAAAATCCTCAACAAAATACTAGCAAATCACATACAATAATATGTTAAAAAGATTATACACCATGATGAAGAGGGATTTATTCCAGGTATGCAGGGATGGTTCAACATTCACAAATCAATCAATGTAATACAACACATTAATAAAATGAAGAATAAAAATCACACGATCATCTCAATAGATACAGAGAAAGCATTTGACAAGATACAGCACCCATTTATGATAAAAACTCTGAATAAAATGGGTATAGAAGGAAAGTACCTCAACATAATAAAGGCCATATATGACAAACCCATAGCTAATATCATCTTCAATGGTGAAAAACTGAAAGCTATCCCTCTAAGAACAGGAACCAGACAAGGATGCCCACTGTCACCACTCCTATTTAACATAGTACTGGAAGTGCTAGCCAGAGCAATCAGGCAAGAAAAAGAAATAAAAGGGATCCAAATTGGAAAGGAAGAACTGAAACTGTCACTATTTGCAGATGACATGATTTTATATACAGAAAACCCTAAAGAATCCACCAGAAAACTTCTAGAAGTAATAAACGAATATGGTAAAGTTGCAGGATACAAAATCAACATACAAAAATCAGTTGCATTTCTATATACTAACAACAAAGTAGCAGAAAGAGAAATTAAGAATACCATCCCATTTACAATTGCAACAAAAAGAATAAAATACCTAAGAATAAACTTAACCAAAGAGGTGAAAGATCTGTACATGGAAAACTATAAAACATTGTTGAAAGAAATTGAAGAAGACACAAAGAAATGGAAAGATATTCCATACACTTGGATTGGAAGAATTAACATAGTTCACATGTCCATACTTCCTAAAGCAATCTACAGATTCAATGCAATCCCTATCAAAGTTCCAACAACATTTTTCACAGAAATCGAACAAAGAATCCTAAAATTTATATGGAACAACAAAAGACCCCGAATAGCTAAAGGAATCCTGAGAAAAAAGAACAAAGCTGGAGGTATCACACTCCCTGATTTCAAAATATACTACAAAGCTATAGTAACCAAAACAGCATGGTACTGGCACAAAAACAGACACACAGATCAATGGAATAGAATCGAAAGCCCAGAAATAAACCCACACGTCTATGGACAGCTAATCTTTGACAAAGGAGCCAAGAACATACAATGGAGAAAAGAAAGTCTCTTCAACAAATGGTGTTGGGAAAACTGGATAGCCACATGCAAAAAAATAAAAGTAGACCATTACCTTACACCATACACAAAAATTAACTCCAAATGGATTAAAGACTTGAATGTAAGACCTGAAACTATGAAACTTCTAGAAGAAAACATAGGCAGTACGCTCTTCAACATTGGTCTTAGCAACATATTTTCAAGTACCATGTCTGACCGGGCAAGAGAAACAATAGAAAAAATAAACAAATGGGACTACATCAAACTAAAAAGCTTCTGCACAGCAAAGGAAACCATCAACAAAACAAAATGACAACCTAACAATTGGGAGAAGATATTTGCACACCATACATCTAATAAGGGCTTAGTCTCCAAAATACATAAAGAACTCATGCATCTCAACAACAAAAAAACTAACAACCCAATTAAAAAATGGGCAAAAGACCTGAACAGACATTTCTCCAAAGAAGATACACAGATGGCCAACAGACACATGAAAAGATGTTCAACATCATTAACTATCAGGGAAATGCAAATCAAAACTACAACGAGATATCACCTCACGCCCGTCAGAATGGCTATAATTAACAAGACAGGAAACAACATATGTTGGAGAGGATGTGGAGAGAAGGGAACTCTCATACACTGCTGGTGGGAGTGCAAACTGGTGCAGCCACTGTGGAAAACAGTATGGAGATTCCTCAAAAAATCAAGGATACAACTACCATATGATCCAGCTATTCCACTGCTGGGTATTTATCCAAAGAACTTGAAAACACCCATGCGTAAAGATACATGCACCCCTGTGTTCATTGCAGCGTTAGTCACAATAGCCAAGACTCAGAAGCAATCTAAGTGCCCATCAAAGGATGAATGGATGAAGAAGATGTGGTATATATACACAATGGAATACTCATCAGCCATAAGAAATAATGAAATCCAGCCATTTGTGACAACATGGATGGACATTGAAGGTATTATGCAAAGTGAAATAAGTCAGAGGGAGAAGGGCAAATATCGTATGATTTCCTTCATTAAGTAGTAGATAATAACAACAATAAACAAACACATAGAGACAGAGATGTTTGGATTGGTGATTACCAGAGGGGCAGGGGGGAGGGAGGAGGGCAAGAGGGATAATTCGGCACATGTGTGTGCTGATGGGTTGTAATTAGTATTTGGGTGGTGAACATGATGTGATCTATGTAGAAATAGAAGTGTAATGATGTACACTTGAATTTTATACAATGTTACAAACCAATGTTACTGCAATAAACAAACAATTTAAAAAAAAAGAAAAGAAAAAGAAATATTCACTTTGAAAAAGTTACAAGAAGTAGCAGAGGCATTTTATAAAAGTTGCTGGTGAGCTGTAATCATTGATAAGTCACCAAAAGTAGTCTTGGTATGCAAATTTGCTTGACCCAGCTCTCAGCTTGATAATTATTAATGAGCAACAGCTCACTCTGACTGAGTGCCTGGGAAATCACTGTCTTCTGATTAGAGAGAACATGGTCTTGAAAAAATTATCTTCTTAAACCCACAGATAACATCATACTCAATAGCAAAAAGCTGACTGCTTTTCCTCTAAGATCAGGAACAAGACAGGGATGCTTTCTCTTGTCACTTTTATTCAACATTGTATTGGAAGTCCTAGCCACAGCAATTAGGCAAGAAAAAGAAATAAAAGTTATCCAAATTGGAAAGAAGGAAGTAAAACTCTCACTATTTGCAGATGACATGATACTATATCCAGAAAACCATAAAGTCTCCACCCAAAACCTATCAGAACTAATAAATGAATTTGGTAAAGTTGCAGAATACAAAATTAATATACAGAAATCAGTTGCATTTATATACACTAATAATGAGCTATCAGAAAGAGAAATTAAGAAAACAATCCTATTTACAACTGCACCAAAAAGAACAAAATACTTAGGAATAAATTTAACCAAAGAGGTAAAAGACTTGTACTCTGAAAACTATAAGACATTGATAAAAAAAAAAATTGAAGATAACATAAATAAATGTAAAGATATATTGTGCTCATGGATTGGAAGAATTAATATTGTTAAAATGTCTTACTACCCAAAGCCATCTACAGATTCAATGCAATCTTCATCAAAATCCCAATGATGTTTTTCACTGAACTATAACAAAGAATCCTAAAATTTGTATGGAACCACAAAAGACCATGAATAGCCAAAGAAATTTTGAGAAAGAAGAATAAAGCTAAAAGTATCATGCTCTCTGATTGCAAACTATACAACAAACCTATAGTAATCAAAACAGTATGGTATTGGCATGAAAGCAGACACATAGATCAATGGAATAGAATAGAGAGCCCAGAAATAAACTCACACATATATGGTCAATTAACCTATGACAAAGGAGGCAAGATATACAATGGGGAAAAGAAAGTCTCTCCAACAAATGATGTTGGGAAAACTGGACAGCTACACGCAAAAAGAATGAAAATGGCCACATAGGCATTCAGCTCTTTGACATTGGCCTTAGCAATATGTTTTTGGACCAATCGCCTCAGGCAAGGGCAACAAAAGCAAAAATAAACAAGTGGGACTACATCAAACTAAAAAGCTTCTGCACAGCAAAGGAAACCATCAATAAAACAAAAAGGCAACCTACTGAATGGGAGAAGATATTTGCAAATCATACATCCAATAAAAGTTTAAAATCCAAAATATATGAAGAACTTACAAAACTTAATATCAAAAAGCAAACAATCTGGTTAAAAAAATAGGCTGAGGACTTGAAGAGACATTTTTCCAAAAAGGACATGCAGATGGCCAACAGGCACATGAAAAGCTGCTAAACATAGCTAATCATCAGAGAAATGTAAATCAAAACCACATGAGATACTACCTCACTTGTCAGAGTGGCTATTATTAAAAAGATAACAAATAACAAGTGTTGGCAAGGATGTGGAGAAAAGGGTACCCTTGTATACTGTTCGTGGGAATGTAATTTGGTGCAGCCACTATGGAAAAATTAAAAATCCTCCAAAAATTAAAAATAGAACTCCATATGATCCAGCAATTCCACTTCTGGGTGTTTATCCAAAGAAAATGAAAACACTAATTCAAAGAAATATATGTGCCCCTATTTTCATTTCAGCATTATTTACAATAACCAAGATATGGAAGCATCCTAAGTGTCCATCGATAGATGAATGGATCAAGAAGATATGGTTTATATATACAATGGAATATTACACAGCCATAAAAAAGAATGAAATCTTGCCATTTGCGATGACATGGATGGACTTAAAGGGTATTATGCTAAGTGAAATACGTCAGACAGATAAAGACAAATACTGTATGATTTCACTTATATGTGAAATCTAAAAAACAAAATAAATGAATAAATGAAACAAAACAGAAACAGACTCATAGATACAGGAAACAAACTGGTGGTTACCAGAGAGGGAAGAGATTGGGGGGGGGGGGGTGAAATAGGTAAAGAGGACTAACAGGTATAAATTTCCAGGTATAGAATGAATGAGTCATGGGGATGTAATGTACAGCATAGGGAGTTTAGTCAATAACGTTGTAATAACTTTGTATGGTGACAGATGGTAAGTAGACATTACTTATTATCGTAGGTAGATTATTTCATAATGTATATAAATATCGAATCACTATGATGTACACCTGAAACTAATAGAATATTGTATGTCAACTATACTTCAATTAAAAAATAGTTTTTCTAAAAATAAAAGACTTATCTTCTTAACAAAGGGATACCTGTGTGTTTTTCCCTCTTTTGCATCTGTTATGTGCAAGAGAGGTTGTGGGAAGGTTAGAGAAGGTGCCCCAGATCTTTAGGTCAGGTGCATCCACCTTTTTAAAATTCATGTGCTTCACACTTGGAAGTCCATGTGTGGGGGCTTCAGTGTTTTTTTAACTAAAAATAATCATGAGTCAACTAAAAATAATCAAATATTTGTAAATCTCAAATATTAAGTAAATCTACACAGAGGTTTTATTTCAAATTATTTTATTTTAGTCCATCATCTTTTATGATGCCCCAATGTAGAGTAATTAAAATCAAATAGTTCAGAATTATATAATTAACTACATTCAGCTTTAATTATAGTAATTAATTAACCCAAATCTGCTAACATGATGTCTGATGAGAGTCGGTTACAAATGATGGCAGCCAAGTGGGGTCCTTACTGGATTTGTGTCAGCTAAAGAAGTTTAAGAAAATTCTGACTAATGAATTGTGGCCTGTGGGCCATATGTTGGATGTCCAGATTACTGGTGATCTGGACTGCTTGGAAGGGAGATTAAGATTGCCTTACAAATACCTCCAATAGCTCGGGCCAGGTTGACAAATAATGGGCACAAATGTTGCCTCCTTGATTTTTTGTCCCAGCACACATGACCAGTTGATCACTATGCTCTCTCCTGCTAAGCCTAAACTCAGTTCCAGAATATTTTTTAAGATAGTCATCACCTGTTGTATTAGTTATCTATTGCTGCATAACAAATTACAACAAATTTAGCAGCTTAAATCAACATACATTTATTATCTCAGTTTCTGTGGGTCAGGAGTCTGGGCGTGGTTTAGCTAGATTCTCTGCTTCAAGATCTCTCACAGAGCTGCACTCCAGGTGTTGGCCAGGGCTGGGGTCTCATCTGAGGCTCAGCTAGGGAAGGATTTGCTTCCACGTTCATGTGGTTGTTGGCAGAATCCAGTCCTTCACAAGCTGCCAGGCTGAGGACCTCAGCTTCCTGCTGGTTGTTGGCTGGAGACTTACCTCAGTTCCTGCCACATGGCCCTGTTCGTAGGCAGCTCACAACATGGCAGTTTGTTTCTTGAAAGCCAACAAGGAATAGAGTCTCCTAGCAAGACAGACATGACCATTTTATGTAATTAAGTATAGCTTGTTACGTTTGCTGTTTTCTATTGGTTGGAAGCAAGTCACCTGTCCTGCCCAGAGTCAATAGAAGAGGACTATACAAGGGTGTGAATACCAGGAAGAAGAGGATCATGAGGGTTACCTTAGACTGTCCATCACATTGTTATTTCAGAGTTAGCAGGAGGGTGACACATTTTTTACCTGCCTTGGTTTAGGCAGTTAGATTGCCTGTGATGGGAAGCTTTGAATATCTGAACCAAAACAGCTTAAAAGCATTTGAAGGTCATGTTAAGCCATTTCTGGGAGAATATGACTCCAAGGACTTTTGTTTTGTTACAAAGGAGCATTGTAATCAAATTCTAAGTGTTCAAACCAAAAAATATTAGAGAAGACTTGCATATTCAGCAATATGGCAGACAAGTTGTCCAGTACAGAATATCTAAGAACATAGGATAAAAATACATGAAAACTTCTTTTAAGGGCATGGCTGGGTCTATTAAAAAAAATAAGAGAAATCCTCAGAAATTTGAATAAATGAGAATACACAATTCTAAAAGACAAGAGAGCACTAAAGGACTTGTATGTGGCTTCTGCTAATTCCCGATGGCCTAAAACCTAGGTTTTAATGGGCTAAAGATTTGGTGGGAAACAGAAAATCCTGGGCCCCAGCATGCTGGAAGGTTGGATTGGAGCCTACCCCCTTTACCCAATAAAGCCAGGACATCGAAAAGACCAGACCCTCAGAGGTAAACTGTGGGGGAGGAACCATCTTTCATGAGGAAATGATAGAAATTATTACTTGTTTTGGGCTTGACTACTAGCAGAGAAGAAAATATGGGAAATTATGGGAAAATTGCCTGAGAATTCCTAACCACCATGAGCATCCCTCTTCAAGATTTGCGGCAAGAATTTGCACTAGTACTTCCAAAAAATCTCAAGCTGAAAATTTAGTTTAAAATTATCTTGGGAAATAGCTCCTCTAGGCCTTTGGTAGAAAGAGACCTAATCCTCTCAGAAGGAATGCATTTAAATCCAAGCTTCAAACAATTCCCACAGATAAAGTTCCAATGAGCTCACAATAATCATAACCACAACAACAAAATCACAAAACACACAAGAAAACAAGCCGGTGTGAGCTAGAATCTGCAGAAACAAACAAACAAACAAGCCCAGAAATTACAAAAGTAGACATGCAAAGATGGCAAATACAGAAATTATAAGATATAGAATATAAAATACATACATTTGAAATGTTTACAGATAGAAAAGAAGAATGAAACATGATGCTTAGGAATAAGAGATTATTATATTTGATTAGGCAAAATTGAAAAAATACAGCTGCTAGAAACTCAAGGAGCATAACTGACATTAGAAACTTGGTAGGTGATTTAAAAAGCAGATTAGATACAGCTAAAGTGAGAATTCATGAATTGGAAAATAGATTTGAAAAAAATTGCATAACAATCAACCCAGAGAGACAAAGAAATGGAAAATTTGGAAGAGAGGTTAAGAGAAATGGAGGATAAAGTGAGAAAGTCTAACCAGAGTTCCAGAAGACAACAGAGAGATAACAGAGGTAATAGATGAGAATTTTCCAGAACTAATAAAAGATATAAATCTTCATATTCAAGAAGCCCAGTGAATCCCAAACAAGGTAAATTAAGAGACAAAACAAAAAACCTAGATTTATTGTTACTAAACTTCAGAACACCAAAGTCAAACAGAAGATCTTGTATCATGAAATATTTTAATTTGCCAAAGAAAAAAAGGAAAATTGTTTATTTAAAAAACACAATAGTTAGACTGATTTGACACATGAGTTCTCAACAGCAACAAAGAAGACAGAAAAAAATGGAATAATATATTCAAAGGGCTGAGAACAAATAACTGTCAAGATTTCTATTGTTAATACAGAAATAACAATGTCTAATCTAGAACTTACAAAAGAGAACAAATATACTGGGAAACTACATATAAGTTAGAAGAGTGTGATAGGAGTTAAAGTTCTCACATTTTTCTGGAGAAGAGAGAGAATATTAATTAACTTGAGACTTTATTGAGTTAATATGAACATTAAAATTTCTAGGGCAAACAAAAAATATAAGTGGAGTATATAACTTAGAAGGAAAAATTTTATTATGGGACTACAGCCTCAAACAATCTAAAATAAGGCAACAAAGGGAGAAAAAAAGAGATATACAGAAAAAGTTGGAAAAATTACAAAGCATAAAATAATATTATCAAAATTAATCCAAACATACCAGTAAATTCAATCAATGTATACAGACTAAACTTCCTAAGTTAAATGAGAAATATGGTCAAACTACCTATACGAAGACACACAAAATTAAAACACGATAAGGTTTAAAATTTTAAAATGGAAAACTATATACTAGATAAGTAGTAACAAAATCCAGAATAGCTATATTTATAGTACACAAGTAAACTTTTAAGGCAAAAATAATTACTAGAGACAAAAAGGGTCACTGTATATGAATAAATGTTCAATTTGGAAGGAAAATACAATTCTAAACTTGAGTGTTCCTAATCAGATAGACTCAAAATATGTCAATTAAAAACTGATAGAACTACAAACAGAAATCTACAAGTTCACTATCATATTGAAAAATGTTATTGTATCTTTCTCAATAATGTATAAACCAAAAACCTTAAAGATGTAAACAGCACTATTAAAAGCTTGATTTAGTGGACATAATCAGTATATGGTACCCAACAAATACATTCTTTCTACACATTTTTTCCAAACACACATGGAACAGTGTGGCAGAGACAGGCAGAAGACCTGTAACCATTCTCCTTCTGAGTTTTTACCAGGGTACATGGCCATTCCAAGTTAGGAACTACATTTCCCAGCTTCCTTTGAAAGTAGGTGTGGCCACCTGACTACGTTTTGGTCAATAGAATATGAGCAGCAGTGATATGTGCACTGAAGGGAGGGCACCTGTTCTTGCCCTTTCCTCTTCCTTTCTGTCTGGAACACAGTTGGGAGGGTAACCTGCGCAAAGAGATAAAAACAAGAATGTTCAAAGCAGCACAATTTGTAATAGCCTAAAACTGGTAACACCCCAAATATCCATCACCAGGGAAAGGAACAAGTAAATTGGGAAAATCCATACAATGGAAAATTATTCTGGAGTAAAAATGGATGACAACAGCTACACTTGTCAACACAGCGTGGAATGAAACAAACAGGACACAGAGGAATATATATAGTCTGATTCCAGCTATATCAAAGAAAGATAACTAAATAATATATTTTAAGGAGTGTACTTCAAATGTAGTAAAAACTAAAGAAAACCAAGAGAATGATAAATTCAAAATTCAGCAGATCGGATACTTCTTCATGGGAGAGCGGGGAAATGCAATGAAGGAGGGAAACACAGAGGGCTACAGATGGACTAGCACCATCTTATTTTCAGGGATTACACGGGTTAATTTTATTACAAATCTTTAAATTGTGTATATATATATATATACATTGTATATTCTCTATTGTGTATGTAACATGGTTCATATTAAAAAGTGAATTTAGAAGAGATGATTGGTAGGAAACTACCAAATTGTACCTAGACATTTATATCTTTAAAAGCCTGCAACAGTTATGACATCTATTATTTAAGGTTTAACTGATTTAGTAAGCATTTATGATATAAAATAAGAATGGAGAGAAGATTGTTATGAGTGGTCTTTGATGAGCCTCGTCATTGGGAGCATGCAAAGAACAAGGAAGCATTAGTGGCAGTGTACTCTAATTGCAGGATAGACACCCTGAATAATTCCTGGAGCTCAACATTTGCAACCAGTCATTCTGTAGTTGTAGGAAGGATCACCTTCTCCCATTAATCTTTGGCTAGGAAGAGTAACAAGTCACAAAAGCTAATGATTTATGGTCAGCCTCATCTCTGCCCATACTCACCTGCTTCTGGAGGTGTTAACTAGACCCCCTACATTAGCTCCTCTGAGCTGATCCCACGTTAAGCTTTCTTTTCCCTTCTGAATGCAGTTCCTCTAAAAGACTGAAGTTTTTTTACTTAAAGAATCACACCTCACAAGGCACACTTTGTGCCTTTCTTTTAAAAATCAACATTAACGTTTCTAAAAGTCTTAAACTGCTATTACTCTGTTGCCAACCATACAGTATTACTGTAAAGAAGCAGAAGTTCCTTCCCTCTGAAGATCCAGGAGTAACCATCTACAAAACTTCCTGAGTAAATTACCAATTCTTAACAGACAGAGAAAAACAGGTGTTCAGAATCCTCTCGGCTGTCTTCTGGGACACTAGCCTACTCTCCATGGCAGTTCAAACCCCTCCAGCGAGCCGCCTTGGGGGGGGTCCCCGCCCCTTGGCCCACCCCCACCCCCCCCCCCCCCCCCCCACCCCACCCCACCCCACCCCGGCAGCCTGACTCCTCTCTCAGAGGCGGCCCCTATTCCGGCGCGCAGGCCTCTGCACGCCAGTTCTTCAGCTGGAGTCAGTCTGTGGCTGCTGTAGGGCTGGTTCCACCTAGAGGACTGAGTCTTAGAGCCCTGCACGGGGTCACCCTGTCATTGAGGTAGGACATCTGGGACTTTGCAGCTTCCTTGAAATACCAAAATTTTCAAGAAGCTTTTGAAAAAAGAAATGCAGGAGGTTGGGAGGAATCACCCCAAGGCTGAGAAAGCCACCATGTGTTTACAACATATGGAAATTATTACTCAAATAAGTGGTAGGGGCAGTGAAGAGGGTGTATACCCCGATAGTCCCGTTTATTCACGAAGGACGCAGTTGGGTCTCCTGAGAAGACCTCGGGTCCGGGCCAGGCAGGGTTAACCCAGGATCCCATGTAAGAGATCAGTCTTCCCAGGGAAACGCTGCCCCCTAGAGTGCCCCTAGCCCCCTGGTCTGTTTTCCACTTGCAGGTCAGAAGACAGACTTCCCAAGGCTGCCTCTGGTCCCGCTGTGGTCCCCTCTGGTGTGCGGGAGGAGCCCGGCCAGCCCCTCCTCGCCCCTGGGCTGTGAGCCCTCGGAGCAGCGCTGGCCTTCGTCTCACTGGCACCCTCGTGGGCCGCCTGGCCTGTGCATCCCGCAGGCCTCCTACGCCGCCCGTGAAGGATTCCAAGTGCAACCTCGGGGCGGGCAGATCTGGTCCGACAGCCTTCCTCCCGCACCGCGGCATTTTCCTTCCAACAGACGAATGCTTGAGGATCCACATGCAGGGCTCCTCTCATTTCACAGAGAGCAGGGGCACAGGGAAACCAGGCCTCCTGTCACCCAGAGGCGGAGGGGTATTCCTACAAAGCGCATAGTCCTTTTGGAGTAAAGTAGGTGTTCCTTAACCTTGCGGGGTAGTGGGGGCGGAGAGGTGACAAGATTATCTGCGGGTGGAAATTTAAAATTCTCTACAGCTGAATGCTGGGGGAGACGCTCTGTAGCCATCAGATGTTCAAAGTGTTCATCACTTAAAGTTGAAGACCCCCTGGTGAGCATTCGGGCTTCAGAGTCAGGGGGACCAGACTTTGAATCTCTGCTCTGTCACTCAGTGGCTTTCTGAACTTGGAAATAGTACTTCACCACTAAGGGCCTCAGTTTTCTCATCTGACAACAGGTTTAAATACATACCTCAAAGATTTGTCTTTGAGTATTAATGGAGTATTATTGGAGTACTATAATGGAGTAATATAATGGTGAGTATTAATGGAGACCATGTCTGTAGAAGCACGGTGCCTGGCATACACTAAGCCTTCAATACAGGTTAGGTATTATTAGCAGTACCCTGAGTGAGACGGGAGAAAAGAAGATTTGTAAACCACAGACGCATCTTGTTCTTGGCATCCAAGTTTGGATACCTACAGAGCCTGCTGTGGGCAGGTTGTGAAGGGGGTGACTGCTCATGGGAGCCCAGCCCTCTGTGTCCTGACCCTTCTCAGGCAGGCCTGTCCCCTGTGGGTGCCTTCTGACCAGCACCAGCCCAGAATCTCCACATGGGGAGGATCTGTGCTCTCCAGTATGCTTGGAAATGGGCTGGGGCTTGAAGCGATATTTACACATCATTCATTTGGGAAAATGACATTTGACCATATTGAAGAATATGGGGGCTTTGGGGGAGGAACAGTAATAGCGATTATGTGGGCCCCCCAAAGTCCCCCCTGACCCAGGCACCCACTGTCTGCTCACTGCCTTAGACATGGTTCCGCAGTTTTCTAAGAACTGCCGCTCCCAGTCCCTCATCAGAACGCACCTCTCACCTGTCCTTAAATTCTGCTCTGTGTAGCTAATCTGAAAATGTAATCCACCCTGGTGTTTTAATGGCTGCTCGGATGTTATTCTTGTCAGAGGGGACACAGCAGAGGGAACTAAAGGACCCTATGGTGGAAACTGTAGGCACAGTTGTGAGCCAAGGGAGAGAGAGTTTACAGGCAGGCAGAGTGGAGTCAGCCTGGCACTTGGTTGTTTACTGGACAGCACATTATTTTCCAGGAAAGTGTCATAGAAGGCTTGAGGCTGTGGCCAGGGAGAACGACCAGAGAAAAAAAAAAAAAAGAGCAAAAACCATGAAATGATGTGAAAGGACTTCTGAAGGTGTAGGGTGATTTAAAAATGCAAAGTAGGGCCGGCCCTGTGGCTTGGTGGTTAAGTGCGCGCGCTGCAATGCTGGTGGCCCGGGTTCGGATCCCGGGTGCGCATCGAGGCACCACTTCTCCGTCCATCCTGAGGCCGAGTCCCACATACAGCAACTAGAAGGATGTGCAGCTATGACATACGACTATCTACTGGGGCTTTGGGGGGAAAAAATAAAATAAATAAAATCTATAAAAATGCAAAGTAAAAAAGGAAATGATGGCAACCCTGCTATAGGAATTGCAGCTTGCCACTCTCCTTAAACAGAAAACCAGTGTTCCGGGACCAACAAATATTCCTCTACGGACACAATACTTGAGGGGAAAATTTCTCCACCCTTCCTTCAAAGTAAAATTGTAAATGTACTCACAATGTCACTTAGCTCAGTTTTGCTTTTCATATATTTCAGCATAAAATCCTAGTGGAATCTTAGACCCTTGGATGTGAATATTCTAACGTGTCATTCTTTTTTTGTTGTTGTTGTTAGGAAGATTGGCTGTGACCTAATATCTGTTGCCAATCCTCCTCTTTTTGCTGAGGAAGATTGGCCCTGAGCTAATATCTGTGCCCATCTTCCTCTATTTTGTATATAGGACGCCACCACACATGGCTTGATAAGGGTGTGTAGGTCCGCACCAGAGATCCGAACCTGCAAACCCCGAGCGCATGAACTTAACCACTATGCCACCACCCAGCCCCTAATGTGTCTTCTTAAAGGACTTTTGGAAATCAGTCAAGGAAAGTTTCAGCAACTAGGAAGGAGCCCACATAAGCCAACATATAAACTTCCCCTTAATAAGAAAAAGAGGTTTTTACAAAATAGATGTAACTGTAATTAAGGCCAAATTTGAGGAAACTTCATGAATTGACAACAGGGCAGAAACTGACAATTGTCCCCTAAGGCTCATGCTCCTTCCTTCTGTAGGAATAAAATCCGTAATTTTTAACTAGCGCATAGCCACATGGTTAAGTTCTGGCCCACCCGAAAGGATCAGGAGTGGCCTGTGCTCCTGCAGGCGTTGCTGAAAAGGGGAGGAGCAGCCACTCTTCTGCCTCCACTGTCTGGACTGCAAACTTGGTGCGAGCCAGACTGGATGCTGTGCAAGAGGGACAACCTAGGAATGGCGAAGTAGCGAGACTGAAGAAGCCTGGGTCCCTGATACAGAGGAGCTACCCGGCCAGCCTGGACGGCCCACCCTGAACTGTTGAGGAGAGGGACTCCCATCTCCTTTCAGCCCCTGTAGTTGGGGGTCTCTGTTACGGCCTCCAGACCTATAAATTAGCTAGTATAATCCATTAGAAATTATTGAGAGGAGTAGAGTCTGCAGAAGGAAATTATCTAGTTTTTCTTCTTGGGAAAAACTTAATGAGAAAGCTTGGCATTTTGTATTGCTACACAATTTCCTAGAATCTAACACCTTGGGAATTGAATTTAAATATCTACTACTCCCCACTGCAGTAGCACCTCCAGTTAGCTTCTCCAGTCTAGAGGAGCTCTTTTCAAAACCAACTATTCTTTTCCCGCACATAAAACTATTCACGAATAAACACATTATTATAAAGGCCGAACTTAGAAGCAACAAGAAGAGAAAGGTTGAGGAAAGAAGATATGAAGAAAATAAAGGTGTCCAATAAAATCCAATAAAAGTTGGATCACATGGTAACAGCAGCACAAAAATATCAATTTACTCCTTTTCGTTTTTAACCAATTCCTTGCAAACTGAAATCACCCCATCAGGCTTTATCAGTTGAATCTCAGTGAGCCTCCATGTGCTTTCCAAAATTAAAGATAGCTGATAACCATAGACCTTTTCCCCTCCATTCTGTGCTCATCGGTGACAGGGCTGAAGGTCTCTGACCTCCCAGGACATACATGGATCCTAAAGACAGAAATGGATAGAGTTGCCTGGGTGCCAAATACCAGTGACCTGGCTCCAGGTGACGGTGACCCATCTGCACAATTTTATTTTGATTCCCAGATAATAGCCTTTAGAATAGGCTGTTGATGCTCTTGCAGAACTCGGAAGTTGTGGGCTCCATTGCTAAGTCATAGAAAATACAATTTTTGAACTATCAGGGACCTTAAAAATCATCATTCATTTCTTCAAAAAAACGTTTATTGAGCAGCTACGATATGCCCAGTCCTGTGATACACACTGGGGATATAAGGATAAATAAAACATGGCTGCAAACCTGAAGGAGTTCATGGTTCAGTAAAGAAAAAAATCACTTAAAGAATCATGTTGCCTATGATGGAGGGCTTTAATAAGGGGTGAATGACAGAGTGCTATGGAAGTCTTCAGGGAAGAGGTGACATTTGAGCTAGGTTTTGCAGAGTGCCATGGAGATTTTTCAGATAGATAAGAGGGAAAGAAGCGTATTCCTGAAAGAGCGAATGGAACATGGGAAAGTTGGGAAGTAGTGAATGCATATGGTGGGTCCAGGTAATCCATGGCTGTTCATGGTGGAAATGATGGTGGAGAAAGGTTGAGATGGATTTTGAAGCCCAATTTTGAAGGACCTGATGAACTAGACTAAGTAATAAGTTCTTATTTCCTAGACAGAGCCAGGCCTAGACATATGGGCTCCTTGGGTGGACTAACAATTGGATGTCTCTTCAAACCAGTAGTCTTTAAATATTTTTTCAAATCCCAGTTATTCAGTGGGGTTGGGAGTGGAACTAAAAATCTATTAATAAAAACTGCATAAAACAAATAAACAAAACAGATACCTATACTAATCCATTTTTACCAGCCAAAGGAGAGTTTAAATTCTGGAACGAACTCAGTTAAATGGTTCTCACTTTTCTATAGTTTTTTTTTTTCTTTCTTCAGTTTTCTTCTGGCCTTTTCTAAATCAGACATCTCCTTGGGAACCAGATTAAGGTTTTAAAATTTCAGTGATAAAATAAATCACTCTTATGTGGTAAACAATACCTTGACATGCATATTTGGTTTCTAAATTTCAGCTGCCAGCCAACTTTCCACTGATTGAAACCTTGCATACATAGAGCTAAGCACTTATCAGAGGAAGGGCAGCCAGGGAGGATTGTTTTTAAGTTTTCCAGTGCGGGCTACCATCCATTGCAATGGGAATGGAATCAAGTTACTATTTCCCAGCCTTGTAAGGACTTGAATATGGAAACCTGAATTATCTGGCACCATTTTAGTAACTAAGAGACGGAATTCCTGGGTGGTTCCTAGGTTAGCCCATCTCTTATCAGACTTTGTGTCTGGACCAATAGTTTTATAATTTTATTTATTTATTTTTTCCCCCAAAGCCCCAGTAGATAGTTGTATGTCATAGCTGCACATCCCTCCAGTTGCTGCATGTGGGACACGGCCTCAGCATGGCCGGAGAAGCGGTGCATTGGTGCGCGCCTGGGATCCAAACCCGGGCTGCCAGCAGCGGAGCGCACGCACTTAACCGATAAGCCACAGGGCCGGCCCTGGACCGATAGTTTTAATACTTTACTTTTTGATGAACCCTTCTGTCAGATGAAATCTGGTGGAAAACCAAAATATAAAACAAAGACAGAGGTGCCCTACCTGGGGGAGAGGAGTACCTAAGACCTTTCTTGTTAAAATTAGTGGTTCCTGGGCATAAACCCCAGGATTCTGTGGTTCCAAGGAATGGGGAGCTAATGGAGGTATTAAGCAGGAGTGACATTATCACATTTGTGCAGCATCCTCTTTTTGCAAAGGAGGAAACTAGACTCCAGATGAAGCTCAAATCATTGGTAATAAATTTGTGGTCATTGGAGAGGACAAAATTAGTTAATTAGTGGATACCATCACCTTTAATAACTATCTGTCAGACTCTGAATGTAAACACATACACACACACACACACACACACACACACACACGGGATAGCACACCCTATCCCTACAGATCTCACCATGAATGCATTAACCTCTCTAATGTGGCTGCTTCAGAAAGGGACAGCAGCTTGCAGTGGCGTGGGGTGAAGCTCATTATCCTGGGAAAGCTGGTCCTGAAGCAGCAGAGCAGCCTTTTCCTGCTGGGAGAATCACTCTTGCACCCCTGCTTTACCAGGAATCTCTGTCAACGTGAATCAAGGCAAGGCGAGAAGCACATATTTGCTTGTGTGTATGTGCAGTTGCAACGACAAAAGCCTAGGCGAGGTGAGTACCTTGGTGACTTCTCAGCGGGCCACCAGAGCCTCAGAGCCAGCAGAAATCTCAGACTGTGGCTCCTGCATATGCAAAACCAGCCATCTCAGCAGCTGCTGCTCCTATCAGGAATTCCCTCTGGGCAATGTTCATCCCTTTGTTCCAGTCAGCTTGTGTCTCTCAGTTCTGAAGCTTGAGTCAGGGATCAGGCTTACATACCATGACTAGAAAATAGTCCCACAAAGACTTTTACATTGGAGATGAGTATATACAAATTTACATGTGTATTTAATGTAGGCAGTGCAAGGAGTCTGGTACCTAAAATTTCACCGTTAAAATATTTGTGAAAATCCATTTGGGCCTTCCTCCCAAGGCCTTTCTCCAGGTCAGCCAAAACAACAGACCATCTTTATCTAGAATTTTGGATTTTAATCTTCAGCTACCCAGTTTGTAGGTCCTGAATGCCTTTCAAAATTTGATGAAAGCTACAACACTCTCCCAGAAAAATGCACAGAATTTTGCACACAATTTCAGAGGCTTCATGGATCCCCGGAGCTATATATGAAAATGCTTCCTTAGGCTGACAAGCATTTTCTTTCTCCAATTTTGAGAAGATTGCTTGGCCAAGAAGGAAAGGAGCGTGACATTACCAGCTACTCTCAAGTCGATCTTGATTAGTCTGTTCAGTAAGCTGGCCAGGTTAACAGTCCTATTCCTTCAGCCACACTCATCGGGATATTTAGGTTCCAGTGGAAAATAGAATAGAAGGCTATAAGGTGTATTTGCTGCCTCTCATCTCCTCCATTTTCTCCCCGGGTTTCTCTTCCTCCATCACCATGCTAAATGTTGGTCCTTGATCACATCACACTCATTTTTAAGACACTTTAGTGACTTACTGTCTCCATAAGACAAAGTCCAAGTTCCTGGACATGCTTTCAAGGTCATCCATCTTCCTCTGGCTTATTTCCCTCCATTCTTTGCCTCCCGTGTGGTGTCAGCCACCCAGAAGTCCACCTCGTGCTTCTGCCATCTCAAGCCCTGTGTCTTAGCTCATGCTGCCCCCCGCTTAGAATGCTCCTCTCCCTTCACCTGGCTGATCTCTATCCATCAGTTCACTCAGCTGCCACCTCCTCCAGGGAGACTTTGCTGACTCCTCTGATTATCCTTTGTCGCCATGAGCTTCTTTCCCCCATCACGGCACATGTCAGTTTTTCAATTGCCACTCCTAAGTCTGTCTTCCCCACAAGACAGACGAGCTTCCCGGGAGCACAGCTGGGGCTTGTTCACGTTTCTATCACCAGTGCCTGCTGCATGGCAGGTACTTGGTAAACATTTGAGGAAGGAGGGAAGGAAAGGTCCTTTGAACACATCCATTATATCCTCTAACAGGACAAGTTTTCCATGCAAGTCTACTCCTGTAGGACAATGTTAAACCACAAGATGAGAGGAAGTGGGGTCATAATTAGCATGAGGACCTGAAAAGAAGCACATCACTCAGGCGGTTTCGGGGAGAGCCTGGCGTGCTATACTCACCATCTTTCATTATAACATCGTGGCAAAGGACCCGAAAGTTGGAGGGTGGTTCTCAGCCTTAGCTGCACATTAGAATCACCAGGAGCTTCAAAAAATACTGATCCCTGAGTCACACCCCAAAGATTGTGAGTGAATTGTTCTGGGGAAGAGCCTAGACATCAGGAGTTTTGAAAGCTCCCCAGGTGAGACTCCAATGTGAAGCCATGGCAGAGGTCCACTGCTGTAGGGTTGGACATGGGTTGAAGTCTAGCTCTGGTACTAAAGCAGCTATGAACATTCTGGCAAGTCCTCTAACCTCCCCGAACCTCAGATTCCTCTTCATTTGGATAGAGTGAGGATTAAACGAGATGGTGACTACCAGGTGGTCAGCCTGGCACACAGTAAGTAAGCATGCAGTAAGTGTTAGTCGGTGTCATTATGGTCCTCCCAAAGGGAAGCTCTAAGTGATGGAAGAGGTGGTGACCATACAGAGCACCAGTTCCTACAGGACTGGCCGGCTGGGATGACACTTGGTTGTTTAAGCATTCTGGAGCCTATAGGATAATCAGACAAAGCAATCAACACCCCTTGGTTAACGAGATAAGATTACTGTAGGCAAATTAGCCAAAAATCTATTACAGCTGTTTGTCAGTGAGGCCTCATAACTAATACAGAAGTTTATGAACTTAATAAAGTAATAAGAGTTTTTTCAGCCCCAACCTCATTGAGCCTGGCCAATGTCAGCAGCTCAGCAGTCACTCAAGTATAGTTCAAGAATCCTCAGGAGGCTGGTAACATTAGCAGAGACGCTCAACTGCAGGGGGCACAAAATCACCGCAGCCGTGTTCAGGTACAGAACCTGGGCTTCAGCCCCAAGGATCAGGGTTTGGGGGTCTTTAGCCTACACCCCATAATCCCCACGAGCACCATAATCCACCCCAAATTTTGTAAACACAGTAACGTACAATGTAACGTACATTGATATGATAAGGGCAACTGAAATTTCATTATTCTTCTACAAAGTGTGAATCTGTAGAAAGCATTGCTCTTTGTAAAAATCAATTTGATTGGGATATGATTTATATACAATAAAATATACCCATTGTAAGTGCAAGTTTTGATAGGTTTTGACAATTTTATATGCCCATGTAACCACAACCACGATCATTTCCAAGCATAAACATTTCCGTCACCTCCCAAATCCCCCTCCATTCCCTCTCTGAGTCAATCCCCACCCCATATCCCAGACATGAGCATCCACTGATCTCCTTCCTGTCGCTATGGACTAGACTGTCTTTTCTAGAGTTTTTAATGCATATAATCAAGCAGTGTGTATTCTTTTGTGTCTGGCTTCTTTCTGCTCAGCACAATGTCTGTGAAATTTATCCTTGTTCTGTGTATCACTAGTTTCTTCCTTTTTATTATTGATTGCTGTCCATTGTAAAGATAGACCACAATTTTTTTATCCATGCCCCTGTTGATGGGCATGTGGTTGTTTTCAGTTTGGGCTTTTATTCAGTTACGTACATTCTAAGTTAAATGTGCATTTACTACTGAAAAAGTTTCAAGACAAGACTCGTTGCCTCTTACCAAGCAGATTGCTATCCTAAGCCTCTCCCATATGACAATTCTAGAGTTGCCTTCTCCAGAGGTTCTGATTAGGTTTGAGGGGCAGCTCAGGAATCTACATCTTAATAACTATGTCTGGGTATGCTGACCCCAAACTACACCATAGCAGATACGCTCCCAAGGTTTAGGGCACTGGCCAACCCCAGGTACAACCCATTTCTGGTCACAAGGATCTGCATCTTTCTTTTGCAAAAGAGCTAAGTAAGGACCCTCTCTCCGAGTCCTCAGGGATCCCCAGGCTCCTGTAGTCAAATGGCCAAATCAAAGACGGGGAGAAGGCCAGGACACTGCTTCCCAAATTGGAATCCTCAGATCAGCAAGCTCGCTGCTGTGGAAAGATCCTCAGGGAGTCAGAGGTCGCAGTGAAGGTCTCTCTTACACCCTCCATCCCCAGCCCTTTCAAGACCCAACATTTCATCTCATTAAGGAGTCAGACATGAGGTAAAGCGGATGCTGCTGCTGCCTGAAGCGAGAACTGTGACAACGGCCTGAAGAAAGACACTACCTGTGACAACAGCCTGAAGAAAGACACTACCAAAGGGAAGGTCATGACAGAATTCCTGAGAGACGGCCTAAGACAGAGCACAGACGGCCAAGATTCTATCTGAAGACAATGAGGCTCAGTGCCGTCGAGGCTGGTCAGCTAGGAAAGAATCCTTTAACAAAGATCAAAGGCAAAGGGGAGCGTTCCACAGGAGGTGAACACCAGAGACAGCAGGCAGGGCGGCCGGGGTTGTGGAGCCAGAGTCGAGCTCAGCAACTCACGCCTCTTCTGACCACCTCGTAGAGCATGGTGGTTGACCGTTGACCAAAGGATTCTCATTTCTCCTCCGAGAAAAGCATCATTTTATTTAGCCTTTTCTCTCCAAACCACTTTGTTGTTAGTTTCGCTCCTTTATGTTTTTTCTTTTTGGTAACACTATGAACCTGTAAGATACAACAACATTTGAAGTGCATCCCTGTGTTTCCACAAGCACAGATTTGAGAAAACCATAGGCTTTTCCTCTTCCCTCCCTGCCTCCCTCCCTCTCTCTGTGGCCAAGTCTCATGGCCCATACCTGGCATTCTGCACAACATGAGTGTGCCAGAGGTCAAAACGATAAAATATTATGTCATGTCAATCTAGTCCACGTATGAAAACTTGCCAGCCTCTCCTGGACTGTTAATAGAAGTGTTTTCAGTTTCTTCAACAGTTTTATACAGTTTTATCTGGAGTTTTTCTCTATTTATTTATCCATCCACTCAACAAATATTTAATGAGGACCTGGTAGGTGCCATGCACTGTCCTGGATGGTGAGGATGTCAACCTTAAATAAGATCAGTTCTTTTTTCCATGAGCTTAAGTCCAGTGGGAGAAACAGACATTGAAGCAGACCAATTACAAGGTGGTGCTCTAGCGCAGGAGGAGGGATGGGAGACAGGCGGGGGAGCAGGAGCAGGACGCTGGAGGAGTGGGAGACCCTGCAGTTTATTTAAAAAGCTGCTCTGCCATCGGTCACCTCTGTTCATGCGAGGTCACAGCGGGTGCAGTGGAGTGGAGGAAAGGACTGCAGGGCACGGGTGCTGAGAAGACCTTTCATAGCGTATCACCATATGCATGCTGGGACCTCGGTTTTGACCAAAATAAAACCTGTTGTTCTTTTTAGCTCTTCTCACTTGAAAGTCAAGATTGTCCTCCTTCTTCAGGACACTGTCAAGTAAATCTGGAGATGTGTGAGGCTGGGATGTTAGAGATAAAATTACTCATGGAAGAAACAGGCATGTCAAGGAAAATAACATGTGCTGTCTGAGAATCTCTTGAAGTTTGGCCAGAAGCTCTTACCAATCCTTCGTGCTGGCCGAATGCCTGATTTCTGGGGAGTTCACACACATTATAGACATTCCCCCAGGGTCGTCATGGAAACTCTTCAATGAAGGTGGACAGCCAGAGACGTTGTAAAAGTGGGAGGGAAACAATCAGGAGGAATATATGTTGGGGTTGCCCTGGGTTCTTTGTGGAGCCCCTTCTCCCTGTTTTTTGTATTCACCCATCACCTCCTAGGGCTTCCACCACATCTGAACCTGGGGGCCCCCAGATCTGCATATCCAGCCCCTTACCTCTCCCTTCAGCTCTCAAGCTCTGTGTCTACCTGGGACAGCCAAGCTTAGCATCTCCTGCCTCCAGACCTGTGGATGGGAAAGAACATATGGCACATGTGGAGGAACGCATGGAGAAATCTACACTCTAATGCAGATAGAGACCAGGATTCTGATCTCTTTTCCAGCAATTTTTTTTGAAATCAGATCTGATAGCAAGTAACAAAGTGGATTAGTTTGACTCTCAGTTTTTTTCTATTTCCTTTTCTCCTTGAAAAGTCCCAATATCAGGAAGACAGAAAAACAACGAGCAGCAAGAAATCCAAATGCTGTGTGGCAGAAACTGTCACTTGCCTCCAATATCCACCCTCCTCTTTTTCCTTAGTCCTTAATCCAGAAACTTGATTTTATTTGGTCCAGCAATACACAGCTGAAAGGCATTTCCCAGCCTGCTTTGCTGTTAGCTGTAGCCATGTGACTAAGTTCTGATCAGTGACATGTGATTGGCAATATCATATGGGATTTCCAAGAAGGCTGTTTAAAGTCACTTAAAGTTATCTGACACTGCTGGGAAAGGAGCCCTTTGTTCTTTCCCTCCTTCCTCCTTTCTGTTGCCTGGGATATAGACATAATGGCTAGAGCTTCAGCAGCCTTCTTCTTCTAAGAAGACCTTGGTGATAAAAACCATGTGCTGAAGAGAGTGGAGCCTGGCTCTCTAATGACTTCATGGAGCTGCCATACAAACCCTAGCTGCTTTCTTCCAAACTTCTTATAAGTGGAAGAATTTAAGTCACCGTACACTTAAGCTACTATATTCAAGTCTCTGTTACAACAAAACCTAATCCTTACTGATACATTAAATGATTAGGAGTTAATTGTAATATCTAATAATTAGGAGTTAGCTGTTATATCAGCAGTTAAAACTTGGGAGAGACCTACAGCAGTTTGGTAAGTGTGATGACAATCAAACATCAGCCCTTGCCACTCTCCACACTACTGTGGCCATGCTGATGTGCAGCAGGGCCATCAGCAGGGTGAAGGAAGTGAAGGTTGGGTTGAAGGGCAGTTGCATGGCCTGATGAAACTCAAATGCCCTGGTAGCTAATGTTCTTCTTGGTCTTGTTTAATTGCTTTGCTCCAGGCCTACATTCAGCCCCAGGACGCTCAGGCTCCCCAGGCTGCATTGGACTGGATCAGATATAAGCTGTGTGACCCAAGTGAGCGTCAAGCAAACCACCCCCACAGTAACAGCTCTGCTCCAATTCACCTTCTTAGGAAGCTGGTGACAAACCCACTCACAGAAAGGATCAAGCCTGGAAGAGGGAAGAAGCCTCATTTAGTGAGGAAAACAAGTTACTTTCTGCCCTTCCAGCCCACCTAGATGTCCATGCACATCTCCACCAAACCCAAGACCCATCCCAATCACCAGGATGATAACAGGTGAGCGATGGAACTCACACTTTCACCAGTGGCGCTTCCCCTCCACTACAGCCTCGATGGTCCGTTGGGTCAAGCAGGACTCAAGGCAGTAACCTCCACCATCAGAGACGCGGGCAGACCTCTCGCCTAGAATCAGTCCTGCCCTGTCACCCCTGACTGTGGCCGTCCTCCAGAGAGACTCTGAGAGCCTTGTCGGGGGGTGCAGACAGCACAGGTTTCCACGCAGGGTCAGTGGAGAGAGGCTCTGCCTCTCCCTCGTGTTTCTTCCAGCTCTCGACATGAGCACAGCAGGCCCCACATCAAGGACTTCTCGGGAGAGCTGTGAGCATGGTGTAATTCCCAGCAGTGCAGAGTAAAGCCACTGTCATCGGGCACCTCTTTCACACCGCAGTCTTACACTCTGTCGTTTCTTAATTAAAAACAGGGCTTTAGAATCTGAAAGGAATTAGCCAGATTTTTAACACCTTGTCAAAGGCGACCCGGCTCAGCATGGTGTATCCGAAAGAGCCCTGTTACGAACCACCAGAGGCTTGGGTTCAAGTGCTGCCGTTCTACTATTAACCACTGGATCTTGGGCAAGCCCAGGGCCTCGAGTTTTACTCTTTTTCTATTTTTTGTTTTTTGTGACTTCTGTGTACCAAGCGTTCATCAAGGTGCTGAGAATTCAGGAGCAAACAAAACAGATCAAAAATCCCTGCCTTTATGGGGTTTCTGTTGGAGGGCGGTGGAGGTGTGGGAAGAGATAGACCTTAAACACAGAACGACACACGTGCATAGATGTTTGCAGACTTTGATAAACATTATGAAAGGAAAGTACATGGTTCACAGAGGGGGAACCACCTAATTCAGATTGAGGGAGACATAATGTTTCAGCCCAAGCCTGAGGAATGGGCAAGAGTTAGCCAGGTGAAGGATGGGGGAAGAGGGTCCCCAAAATAGGGACTAGACAGGCAGTGGATCTATGAGTCCCCACTTCTCTTCCACTGCTCCAAAATTAGATAATTATTATTATTCTTGTAAGAGTCAAGTGATCTGTATATACATATGTAATGTATGTGTGATGTAAAGTATATGTATGATAGTCACAAGTGACCTGTATATACGTATGTAATGTATGTGTGATGTAATGTATATGTATGATAGTCACATCAAGTGACCTGTATATACGTGCATAATGTATATGTAATATAACATATATATGTATGTAATAGTAATATCAAGTGACCTGCGAGAGCCGGTTGGCCAAGAGCAAGTGAGTCACTGAGCCTCTCAGGGGCCACTGATGGGATGTAAGCCAGTCATCAAAAACCAGACAAGAGGACTCCCACGGTGTACATGCCCGCCAAGGGCCAGACCATGCCCCCACCCCTCCACCTCAGCAGCAACCCCTGTCATCCTGTACAGCCAGGGCTCTTAGGTCCCCCTGAGGGGAAAAGGGGCGCGGAGCTAGTTAACCTGAATTCACTGGGCCTGAACTGAGAATCCTGAGAAGGTTGCAGTGACCGAGCCTGTCTGGGGCGGACTAAGCAGTTTTCCCCAGGGGCTTGAGATGGGACTCGTTTCGCCGCGGGAGAGTAAGGGTCTGGGTTTGTTTTGCACACCGGCCTGAACCCTGTGAAGGGCCTGTACCCTGTGAAGGGCCTGTGGGGGGGGGGGGGTGTGCATGCTACAAACGGAGAGAGCCAGCGGAGGGAGGAGCTGTCGGGCGTCCCGGAGAGCGGGCGGGGACAGGCCCGGGCACCGCCGTGCCTTGGCGGCGTCCGCACACCCCCCGAGCCCACGGCCTGGCGCTCCCTTTCAGACCCTCCCCCCGCGCTCCCTGGGCCAGGCCTGGCCGGAGACTGTCCCTCAGGATCCCGCGCGCGTTAACGAGCGGGGTCCGCCCCGCCCGGGGCACGTTTCCCAGCCCGCCGACCCGCGTGAGCTCCCGCGCCCCCCATGCGCCCCCGGAGGGAGGGGCAGGCGGCGCTGACGGCGGGCGGCGCGGGCGGGGCGGGCCGGCGCGCGCGCATGAGGGCCGCGGGCGGGCGGGACAGGCTGCGCGCGGGCCCCGGGGCTAGAGCAGCGCCCGGGCGGACCCGCCGCCCGAAACCCAGGCCCGGCCTGCGCGGCGAATTAGAGCCGGTCCGCCGTTTGCTTGTTCGGAGGACTTGGGTTTCTCTTTTCTTCAGGCAGACAGGGAGCTTGCAGACAGGACCGCGGAACCGCACCGAGAGCTGACAGTCGAAACTCCACCATCTCCCCGGGGTCGGGGAGGGGCTCTGCCTTCGCACACAGCCCGGTGGAAAGAGCACTGGCCCTGGAGCCAGAGAGGCCTGGCCTCGCGTCCAGCTCCCACTGTGTCCCCTGGATCAAACTACTTCACGTGTGTCCCAGATCCGGGAGAAGACGGACTGCACGGGTGTGTGCGGAGATTAGCGACAGTGCCTGGGAAAGAGCCTAAAGCAAGACCTAGCTGTGTTTTTCTCTCCGCCACCTATTGTTCTGACACTGCCCGTATTGCAACTTGTAACTATTGTATTAGTTTGTTTTGACTTCATGCTTCCCATTGTTTTTGTCGTTGTGTATACCCCTCACCAGACTGTAACATCCATGAGAGCACAGACCGAGGCCGTCTTGCTCACATATGTCCCCAGAACCTAGCACGCAGTAGGTGCTCACTAAGAATATTTCCAATTAACATTTTAATTCATTCAATGAAAATTCGTTTCTCTTCTTCTTCTGACCCTGCGGGTAAAGCAAATATTCCTGAGCTAGCAAGCAAAGCTGAGTGGTTTTCCTGGGAAAGTCATTGCAGCATTTACACCCAAAACTACTGAAAAAGGAGCTTGTGGAAACAAATGAACTCAGGCCATCCCTGGAAACGTTGTGGTGTTTGTCTCAGGAGCTACTAAATCGCACCCCCAGGAGCCACTTTAGAAGTAGAGACAATCCACCAGCTCCCTCCTGGAGGACAGAGGGGCCACGGCGGCTCCGCCCCCCGCCCCACCTCCCAGGAGCTGTAGCGGGGCGTCTGGTCCTGGGGGCAGGCTGCCGGGAGAGCGGAGCTTCCGGTAATTGCAATGCTGTTTCTTTTTTTCTTTTTTTTAATTTTATTTATTTGTTTTTTCCCCCAAAGCCCCAGTGGATACTTGTACGTCGTAGTTGCACATCCTTCTAGTTGCTGTATGTGGGACGCGGCCTCAGCATGGCCCGACAAGCGGTGCGTCGGTGCGAGCCCGGGATCCGAACCTGGGCCGCCAGCAGCGGAGCGCACGCACTTAACCACTAAGCCACGGGGCCGGCCCGCAATGCTATTTCTTGAAGAGAGGGAAGGAAAAGCATTTCAGTAATAAGCAAAGGAGAGGGAAAATCAATAAGATTGTGTGTAATGAATTTTTGTTTCCTGAAATAGCCTGGCAGGAGCCTTGCCAGGAAGAGTTAGGACTAATCAGTGACAAGATGAGAGACACAAACCCAGGAACACTATTCAGCTCCTCAGGCTCCCTGGCAGAAGGTCAGCGTAAGGAATTACAGAGAGCCCAGCCTGTGGTCCAGAAAGACAATCTCTGAGCCAGTCTGGACCCAGGTAACAAGAGTATCTCAGTATCTATTTGGGAAGCAACCTGTGCTTCTCTGGCTGGCTTGGAATTTGAGGGGGGAGCTGATCAGGTTGGACAAACTGTAATGCTTTTTGAACCCTTCATGTCAAATAAATGCCCCTCATTAATATTACACATATTCTACAGTTGGGACAACATAATGGTAATGAGCAGACTTCAACTCTGCCATTTACTACTCATTAACTGTGTGATCTTGGGGAGATTATTTAACATCTCTGAGCCTCTGTGTGTCTTCTCTAAAATAGGACGCTAGCAGCACCCCTGTTGTGAAGCTATTGTGAAGATTGAGATAACACATGGACCTGCGCCCAGTGCCTGCCGCAGGTGAACACACTCGACAGACGATAGGTGTTAACGGTTATTGTTACTGTCCACTAATCCCACTGTGCTGAGTCCTGGTGAAGATCGCTGGGTCTTTTGCTGGACTGTTGGCCCTCCAGAGGCAAGAACCAGGTTTTCACCCCAGAACACCCTGTACCTGGCAGAACCAATAGATGGTGGCTCAATGAAGCTGTTGAACTAAAACCTAGAAATAAGGACAAGGCGTTTCTCACTTTCATTTTCTCCCTCGAACATCACAGTTTGTGTGAGTGTGAGTGTGTGTGTGCTTGTGCATAAAGTCACCTGAAAAATGGAGGGAATTCTCTCACCGGGATTTGAAGGGTCTAACAACTCACTCACTGATGACAGAGCACTTAGCTTTGTATTAGCACTTCTTAAAACCACTCTGAAGTATTTTCACTTCTTGCCATAATTATTTGCAACACAGTGAAGTGGTTCTGAACCACACTATCGTCACGTTGCTAATTCCTGTAACTACATTTTTAAAATCAATTTTATTGAGGCACAATTGACATATAATAAAATAGACACACTCTATCAGTTTACAGAGTTTTGATAATTATCTACACTCGTGGATCTACCACCTGAATCAAGATGTAGAAATTTTCCAAACATTCCCTTGCGCCCCTTCCCAGTCAATCCTACCTCCACCTCCAGTCCCAAACAACCACTGTCACATCTATTGAAGATTAGATTTGCTCTTTCTAGAATTTTATTTCAATGGAAACATGCCATATGTAGTCTTTGTTCTGGCCTCTTCTGATCAACATAATGTTTTTGATATTCATCCACTTTGTTGCATGTATCAATAGTTCATTCTTTTCTATTGCTAAGCAGTATTCCATTGTATGACTATACCACCTTTTTTAAAAACCCATCCATCTACTGATGAACATTTTGGGTTGTTTCCAGTTCTTTACTATTATGAATCACGCTGCTATGAATGTTCACATACGAGTCTGGGCCCGCTGTCACTTCTCTTAGGTAAACACCTGGCAGTGGTACTGCTGGGTCATGTGACAAGTGAATGTTCAGCTTTCTAAGATACTGCCCAACTGCTTCACTGGCAATAAGAGTTCCTGAGGCTCCACATATTCTCTGACAACTTGGAGTTGTTTTAAATGTAACTACGTTTTACATTTTCATTTTAAATGAGTCATTTCTATTTTACTTGGACCTTTCTAGAAATTTCTTCTTCTCTCACCTTCTCCCTCCAATTTTTAGAACCTCTACCCTCCCATTTAGTGTCTCTGAAGGGCAGAGGTAAAGTTAAAATGTTTATTATTAGATTTCAGAACTTGTTTTAAATACATTTTTTTAAGTGCTCATATAGAAACAACATATGTGTCTGTCAAAGGATGAATGGATAAAGATGTGGTATATATACACAATGGACTACTATTCAGCCATGAGAAAGAAGGAAATCCTGCCATTTGTGACAACATGGATGGATCTTGAGGGCATTATGTTAAAATGAGGTAAGTCAAACAGAGAAAGACAAATACTGTATGCTATCACTTACACGTGAAATCTAAAAGAGCCAAACTCACAGCAACAGAGAGTAGAATGGTGGTTACCAGGGGTTAGGGGGTGGGGGACCTGGGGAGACGTTGGTCAAATGGTGCAAACTTACAACTAGAAGATGAGTAAGTTCTGAGGATCTAATGCACAGCATAGTGATTATAGTCAACAAGACTGTGTTACATACTTCCAAGTTGCTAAGAGACTAGGTTTTAAATGTTCTTACCACAAAAAAATGATCATTATGTGATAGAGGTGTTAGCTAACACTACAGTGGTAATCATATTGAAATATATAAATGTAACAAATCAACACGTTGTACACATTAAACTTACGCAGTGTTATATGTCAATTATACCTCAATTAAAATAAAATAAAAACTGTTCAAAAGATGTCAGGAGCTCATCTGCTAGAGAAAGTTCTCCCACATGAGGATTCCTCTTGTTTACTTCACTACAAACCACACATGCAAATATGTACACTTAGAATTTCCTTTTCTTTGGGCAAATGTGGCTCTGGAATAATTTATTTACAGCAGACAAAGGAAAGAAAAAAAAAGAACAACAGCTTCCTTTAGACACTAAACTATTAAGTTTCCAGGACCTTCTTTTTTTGTGTGAGGAAGATTAGCCCTGAGCCAACATCTGTTGCCAATCCTCCTCTTTTTGCTGAGGAAGACTGGCCCTGGGCTAACATCCGTGCCCATCTTCTTCCGCTTTATATGGGATGCCGCCACAGCATGGCTTGATGAGTGGCGAGTAAGTCTGCGCCCGGAATCCGAACCTGCAAACCCCGGGCCGCTGAAGCCGAGCACGCGAACTTAACCACACGCCACTGGGCTGGCCACCAGGACCTTCTTGTCAACAACTGCTCAGAAGGTGGAATTGTCTGGCCCCCCTCTGTAGCTCTTCCCTCTGGGCTTGTTACCAATCACACTCAAGCCCCGTGTGGCCTCCACATCGTTATGCCAGTCGCCGATTTCACAGCAGCTGACCACTGCACCTGTTAAACAGACCCATCACTGCATAAAACATAAATTGTCTGGGCTATGTTTCATTTAATGCCATCAATTGCTGCCTTAGAAAATAAAATCTCAATCTGTAGCAGAATGAAGAAAGCACACAAGGTATTTCATTACAAAGATTTTGACTCAGGAAAAAAAAAACGTCATGTACTTTAAATTTCCAAAATTTCAACATAACCAAGTTCTTTCTAGGATTAAAAAAAAAATAAACAAACAACAAATCTTTGTGATAGAAATGCCAAGATCTTTTTTATAGATGTGTAAATGATTTCTTAAGAAAGGCAAGTAATGGAGCCTCTCAGACTTCAAAGTTCCTGAACACGTTTGAATGTCAGGTTATATTCCTTGAGTAGCTTACAATTATTTTCCAAACCTCAAGTATAAGAAAATGTAAACTCTTTTTTTGCCCAATACTTTTCCAGTTTTAAAACTAAGTAATCTAAGGAAGATGTTTGTGCCACTATTCCTTTCTACTAAAGTCATTAACTGTTGTGTGCCACCAACCCTGTGATACCTTTGGAAGCCATTTGTAAGGGCTTTTCTGAGCTCTTTTTCTTAGAAATACAACATTTTTATTTTAAGTGTAAATTAACTTGAACATCAGAAGTTTCCAGTTCAGGTGGAAACCCTGAACCCAGGAGGTTTGGGTGAGTTATGAAGTTGGCAAAATGCATCCTCTGCCCTCCCCAGTGATCAGCGCAGCTTCCGGCGATAGAAACGCAGCCGCCAGAGGCTACGGGAGCAGAAAGCGGCCGGTCAGCGACAGGCCGATGACCAATAATGCCGTCAGCCTCTTCTTAAGGTTTGGGGGACAGAGGCCCAGGAGCTCCTCAACACTCCAGTACCTGAACAAACACAAACACCTCCACCACAAAAACACTACACACCCAGGCGCAGAACTGCTCATAAATGTGAAAAGTTTTTTGCATTTAAAGGAAGGTGTGGTAAGAAAATCATGTGGATAGTACAAGCATATAATTACCAAGAGGATGCAAGACTTACTTATTAAAGAAAAAATGATACATGTATGCTACGCATTCATTAAAATCCATCTCCTAGAAGCATGCTTGACACATGGCCGAGCTTTCTTAAGTGGGGTTCAGGGACCACATGTTCCAGATCACAGGAGGAGCTCACTAAAATGAAGATTCTTGAGCTCCACCTCAAACCTCCAGCTCCACAGGTGAGTCTTATGCACACTAAAGTTTGGGAACCACTTCAATAAACGGATGTTCCCAAGGTTATTTTGGTAGCTGGAATAATGGCTCCCAAAGATGTACACGTCCTAATTCCAGAATTCATAACTATATTACCTTATACGGCAAAAGAGACTTTGCAGATGTGATTAAGGTTATGGACCTTGAAATGGGGAGCAGAGCCTGGACTACCCAGGTAGACCCAATCTAATCACATGAGTCCTTAAATGCAGAAACATTCCCAGCTGCAGTCAGGGAGACGCACCGTGCGAGGGCCTCAATCACCGTTGCTGGCTTTGGAGATGGGGAAGGGTGCCAGGAACTGAGACATGTGAGAAGCTGGGAATGGCCCTCAGTGTATGGTGGCAAGAAATGAGGACTTTGGTCCTACGACCACAAGGAGCTGAATTCTGCTAACGACTTGAGGAGCAAGGAAAGGAATTCTCAGCTAGCTCTCCAGAAAGAACACCCTGCGGACACCTTGATTCTAGCCCTGTGCGACTTAAACTTTCTGACTGAGGAAACCACGGGGTCAGAAACCACGGGGTCAGAAATGTGTGTGGCTGTGACGCACTAAGTCTGTGGGAATTTGTCATGGTAACAATGGGAAAGTACTACAGTTATGAAACTCCAAACATAATATCTATACTGGAAAATACACCAGAATGCTAATAGCAGTTATCTTTAGGGATTGGCATTGAGTCTCTTTATGTTTCTCTCTGTGCTTTCATTTTTCAAAAGTTTGCATAACAAATATGTATTACTTTTATAATCAGGAAAAGTTACTCATAAAATTAAGTTAAAAAAGCATGAAGATGAGAAACAAAACCTAACACGACTCAGTGAGCACGGTGTGCTGGCCTTAGCCGGGAAGGCCTTGAACTTGGAGCCCTCAGCGCATTCAGCGCCCTGCTCGAGGCCCTTGGGCATCTGTGTGGGAACCCCAGCTCACTCGTCTTCTCTTTTATTCCAGAGACACCATGAGGGACTCGATTACAACACCTGTTCTTCATGGGAAAGCAGCCCAGACAACTGGGCTCATTTAGAAAAGCCCAAGTTGCTACAACTGGTATTCTGTCCAACGGGATGAACACAATCAAAGTGTGTAGCCAAAAGTTTCCGTAATTGCTGTTGCTAGAATATATTAATTACTCAGACAGAGGGATAGCATTTTAAGTTCATGGAATTTGTTGTTGACTATGCCAAGCAGCAGAGAAAAAATACCAAGTAGATTCAAATCTCGTTTGAAGGAGGGAGAACTATTTATTTGGAACACAAAGTGTAATGTGAACGTAAAGTAAAATTTTTATTAGAGCTATTGAATCCTACAGAGTATATGAAGTCAAAATAGTACCAGGAGGAAGTGTTGCTACCTGTTTGCTGAACCAGACCCCTCAAGGCAAACCTGAGCATCAACAATGTCTGCCCTACAATGGTGCTAAGCCAGAATGACACTTTGCTAATTTAAGTGAGAAATCCGTTTTGTATGGAGACTGTCATACATCATTCCATGTGACTAGCTCATGGCATAGTGAGATGCATGGGCACCTGGGCCAGACAGATCCGGGTGCCAGTGCTGGCCCCTGCATTTAGTTGCTGGGTGACCTTAATCCCAAGTTTTAAGCCTTACTTACCTCTTCTGTAGGAAAAGTGATAACAATACTTTACTGAGGTGTTTTGCATTAAGTTAGATAACGCAGACAAAGCAATTGGAATCTTGTCTGACATGCGGTGAGAGCACATTGTGTTAGCCATTATTATCCCATTTTACAGATGAAGCTCAAAAAGGCAAAGTAATTTGCCCAAAGTCCCAGAGACAGAACATGGATGCCAATCCAAGTGACCTGGCTCCTCATATACGGTTCATAGATAATGAGAGAAAAGATAGTAAGAAGTTCCATGTTATTAGAAAAAGACTCAAATGCATTCTCATTTCTGCAGTATTTATAATCAATCCTGACCAATGTTAGGGGAGGCAAGAGAAGTCTCTCCTCTGGAATTTGAAACTGCCTGAATTAAGGGCTGTCATAGTCAGTTGTGCAAGTTGTGCACTGCACAACTCTAGAGGGTGCCTTTCACCTAGACAGCAGCTTTAAGGGTACCTTACTCATGAACTGCAGAACCATTGTTATGCACTGGAACTAAGAGGTCACTGGGAGCGGGGAGCTAAATTTCAGAAAGTATTGTCAGAAATGTATGTAGATATAATCAAAACTTTCTATGATTTCCAGAAGCACAGGGAACAGTACTCAGTACCATTGCCACCTCTTTTTACAATGCTCAACAGTTCTCCCTTGGGAAAAGACAAAGCACTTTTATAAAGAGCCGGTAACACCAGTTGTTACTTTGGCAGTGCTTACTCACAACAGGATCCACTATTAACAGTTCAAAATGGCTCGTGGGCCGAAAGCCTGCAATAGGACCCTGAGGCACAAAAGAAACGCTGCGAGTGGGGAAGTGATTTAAGGACTCCTTCTCGGAAACGCTGACACGCCGTCACCGCTGTCCGCGCGCCCACAGCTGGGGCCGAGGCCACCTCCTCGCGCAGCCGCCCGCGCCCTGAGCCGGAGGGCGACAAGAAACGGGCAATGATGGAAGGACTTGATCACCTCCTGAGGACGCCCCTCTGTTAACAGATCCCACTTTTGCAGAAAATTCAGTTGAGAAACTAAATTTTTGTCAAAAAGGAATCAGAGGAACTTGCCCGTCCCAGGTCTGAAGCTGAAAAGCTTCTCCCCCACCACGGGAGCACGAGGCGGCCAGGCCTGGAGAAAATTCCCGAGACTCTCCGGGATTCTCAGGAAATTGGGTATGTCCCAGCCCTGTCCAAGGAGACAAGTTCTCTTCCACACTTGGAATAAGGCATGAAGTGAGCCGGCCCCAAAAGTCTTCTCGGGATTGCACTCGGTGACGTTTACTTTCAGAACCATCACCAGAGCTGCCTTCTTTCCGCTGAGTCTCTTCCGAGAGGGGACGGAGGAAGCTGCGGGCGTCAGGTTCTGGCTTCCTGAAGTGCGTCACCGTGCAGACAGCGCACAGGGATCTCCACGCTGTGCTCAGCAGCCTCTCGCCTAATCTGCGGACCCACTGCTATTTCTAAAATATATCTAACAAAAATATTTTTAACATAATAATTAGTAATTATAATAACAGCAATGACAACCTGTATCTTTGTGATAGACACTGCTAGGATACACACACACACATTCACACTGCTAGAATATGTATGCGTATATGTATATATACGTATGCTAAAAAAGCTTTATAGATATATACACACATACGTATAAAATCTCCATGAGTCCTCACAATAAGTCTACCATGTTAGTTCTCTTATCCCAGTTCAACTCAACTGATGGTGGATCTGCCTTTCGGTCACTCCCAGTGTCACACAACTACTAAGCAGCAGTGTGTGGATCAGCTCTCAGGTCTGTAGAGAGCCCAAACCCCTGCTCTACACCGTCTTCCCCGGGAAAGCCACAAAGCTGCCTCCTCTCCAGTTGGGTTCTGGACGTGTCTTTTAAAATGCATGCAATCCCTTCCCGGCCTTCCAGCCTCCCAAATAATAAGTAAGCAAATAATGGGATTGTCTCCCAGGGTGAGATTTCATCCTAGCAATGAAGTGTGCACACCTAGGGCTTTGATTTAATTCTCTCGGACTAAGCTGATGAAGTGCTGAGCAGTTTAGAATCTTTTATAATTTTATTAGATTAGATCATTAGATTTCAGAGATGAAATGAATGGAAGGCTGACCAGCTAAAATAGCCCAATCCAGCTGCATGGAAGATTCCTTGGGGCTAGCTTTCAGGATGTAAACACTCAATAATACATTCAAAGTGTGACTCTCTCAACAATAGGGATCAAAATTCAATACTGAAATAACTTTTCTGATGCCAGGAAACACAGTGACAGGCCCCTGTCTTGAAGCATTGTGCTTTTGCTTTAATGAAACTGTAGATGATCGATTCTCAGACTCGGGAATCACTGTCCTAATGGATACGGTCTTGAGTTGTGTTACTACTACAGCCATTAACTCGTGCAACTAAAAGCAATGACTTCACCTCCTTGTGACTTATCTCCCTTGAACCTTTCTCTCAGAATGTAGAAAAATGAGGATATTCAGTTAAGAAAACATTTGTGTCCACACGTAAAAGAGACAATAAAAATGGAATGTGTAACTGCTTCTTATGCTTCTTGGTGGTTTCCCGGGGTCAGGATTCCCTGGGCAGAGCCATCTTAGTAATATCTCACCAGACACAAAATATCACTGGTGTGCATATCACGCTCCATCCTGAGACATTCTCTCTGTCTCTGTACCAATTCTTGCAGTACTACAAACATTTCCACATTACTCACATGCAGAGCTCTCCCAAGCCTCTAATTTCCAGCCCTAATTTCTCATTCTTTCCTGAGTTTTATGTCTCCAGTTATCCATAAGGTATCTCTACTTGGATATAAAGAGTTAATGAGCCAAGCACCGCTTGATCACCCTCCTCTCCCAATTTTTCCTTCCATCACTGGTCCTACACTCTCCAGGCTCAGAAATTCATTCTTCTTCGCTTCTCACATCAGATCAGTCACCATGTCTTGCTCATTTTCTTTGCTATCAATATCTTCCTTTTTATTTCTTTAGTCCCACTCTTAATCCAGGACTCATCGCCTTATCTCTAATTTTTTGGCAATTACCTTCCATCTTATCCTGATTCCTCTGATCTCTCTCTACTGTTATTCCACACACAGCTGCTAGCTCAGTCAAACAGAACTTCTCTGTCGTCTGGTATGTGAGCTCTGACTTCCACCAGGCAACCTTGGCCTTTTATCTGTTCTCCCTGCTCCATCAGCCTCACGAGCTTCTTCTGCCTGTTACACCCCTAACATGGGCCTGTCATCCAGTCAAGCTCATTTGTGTTCTGGCTCCTATACACGGCTTGCTTGTTGCTATTATTGGTGTTGCAAAGAATTAATTGAATGAATGAGTGGATGGACATGTTGAATGGCTGCATATGTCCACACCTTCACTCTCCTCTGCTAACACTGTCCCTCACCACCATAATCAAAGCAAAATATATTCATACAGGCTTTAGAGATTGGCCTCCTTCACAGCTTGCTGCTCCTCAGAATTGGTGTATTCTTCTGTGGGTTCAGGCCTCAGACGTGTGATCTGCAGTGTCACATGTATTTGTGTTCTCCTTCCTTGAGGCCAAGATTGCTAGCCATTCACCAAACCCAGTTCCTCTTCCAGTATGTAACTGGGCATGCAACTGGACTATGTTTCCCAGCCTCCTTTGCAGTTACCTAGGTGTGGCCATGGAATTAATGGACAGTGGAATGTAGGTGGAAGTGATACGGGCCTCTTCCAGGGTGTGGAGGCATAAGACCAGGCTGTACCTCTTCCATGCTTTCTTTTCTGTTTCCCCTGGAGTGGCGAAAGGCACAAAGCAAGTGACCTTGGGAGTCAGGCATTGAAGATGGAAAAGGTGCCACCAGCCTGAGACCCTAAGTTTTGAGGAGAGTCGGCCATTCACCGGGAACATTTCCCTGGATGAGGATATGAGAGAGAAATAAACTTCTGTATTTCTGGGGCCACTGGATTTTGCTGGATCTTGTTACAGCAGCTCAGCCCTCCCTAAATATTTGCTCCTCAACTGGATCGCCCGTGCCGTGATCAGCAGCAGTGGCATGAGTGGTCGGAGCTACAGCTGCTGTGAATCAGAGCTGCAGAAATGCCTCAGGTGGGACCAGGCAGTCCAGCAGAAGGTGCCAGGGAAGGTGGGCTAGGCTGAGCTTTGGGACTCATCATGAATGTGGATGCGCGCTGAGTCGTGCACAAGGAGGAGGACATTTTTGGAGAATTAACGTGTGGTCAGTGCTAGGGACAGAGGAGGCAGAAGCTGGGAGACTGTATTAAACAACACTGGGATCGCTGTCACTGGGTTTGATTCTGCTGGTAAGTCTGTGAGGAACACTGGGCTCTGTTCTAGAAGAGCTGAGGCTTTTCTTCTAATCTTACCTGGTAAACCTTTGGGAGTCTTATTTCTGCAGGTTCCTGGTTACTCCCTTATCTGTGCCATCTCCCAGGGACAACACAATGTTGCGTTGAAGTAGAGTCTCCTGAGTCCCCACAATAACCTTCCTCAGTTCTCTCCCCTGGGCCCGAGTATGGGCTGGAGTCTTGACAGCTAGGCTTTTGACCAGGGCCTAAACTCCATTCCCATTGCCAAGGACAGCTCAGGCCAGGCTAAGTGGCAGAAGGCTGAAGAAGCTCTGTCCTGGGCTTCCGGATTAGACCCCCTTCCAGGAGATGGAGTATGCACAGGAAGATCTTAGAGGCTGGTGAAGGGGTGCGCTGAAGAAGCATCTTGGCACCAAGTGTGCCAAGGCAGGGGAGAAGACAATGGAGGTAGGAGGAGTCTTTATGGCACTCAGGAGCTGAAATTTGTAGACTTCAGGTTCATTCATTCATTCATTAGATAAACAATTATAGAACACCTATTAAGTTCTAGGAACTATGAATGTAGAATTTTGATGCTATGGAAGAGTCTAAAGAAGCAGTATACTCTTTTTTTTAAAAAAAATCAAATGGAAACCAAGAGCGGGGTATATGGCTATATCTCCCCACCACAAGGTCTTCCTTTGTTGAAATAGTTGAAATTTCATACAAGTGTTTGGACTGGGCCACTCTGAGGTCCCCATCTTGAACAGTCCGTGGCTAGGAAGGGCATGAGGTGGGAGAAGGAAGAAGTAGAGGTAAAAGCCATGATCTGTGGGTAAGGGGCATGCCCAACCAGGATGTCCAGGTGTAATTATCAGCATAAGAGTCTCTAATGTGGCAGCTGGTAGGGCAGCAGATCAGAGAGCTGAGAATTGCTCTTGAATGAAGAGTCTTGTTACTGCAGCAACATAATCAGCAACATGAAATGCAGACTGGGCTGATGGACAGCATCATTTCCCGGTCAAAAGGCCAGGGGGTCTTGAATCCTCAGACTCAAGCTGGAATTCCAGTGTTAATGACAAGGCCGTGGCCCTCAGGAGCTAGGGAGACATTTTGTTTGAAAGTTAAGAGAGGAGATGAAAAGGGGCCATCACATGTGACCAGATCCAGCACAAAGAGATGTCTGGCTCCCTCCATCTGTCACTGGGTCTTAAGAGAAGCCTTACTTTCCAGCAATGTTCCTGCGAGATCAAGTCATTCAGCTCTGTAACCAGCTCATGTCAGGTTAGGAATTCATGCCCACACTAACATTAGAAGCTCTATATCCACTGTGAAGAGAAATCTTGGATCCCCAAATCTGTATGACCAAAGTCAATGATGCTTTCTTCATGTCTAGAAAAGCGTGCTCTTGGAAAAGGAATCATTAAACTCAACGACACTAGAGAAAGTGACTTTGATAATATGATATGGTGTTCATTCTAGGGATATTTATTCTTTAACCAGCCATGAGAAGTCTTTAGCCCAAAGAACAGATCAACCAGGTTGGAGAAGTACTGGGAGATGGAGAACAGAAACCTAATTACCAGGTTCCTCTTTCGTCAGGTGGATGTGTAGGGAGGTGTTGGGGTGAGGGTTGACAGGAGTTTATGTATTGAGAAAGCAGTGAAGTAGACGTTAAGGACAAGGGTCTGTTCCCGCCTTCAAGAGGAAGTACCTGTAGGATGATGGCGAAGCCATTGAGCCTTTCTGTGACATACTACTTACTTTTAGATAAAATCAGAGTAACAATAGTCTCGACTCTTACATGGGAGTTATGAAGATCAAATGAGGTGATAGATGTGGACATTTGTACTAAATATGTACAAATACAAAACGTTATTGTGCTAATGTTGCCAACAATGGGAGTGTGTGTGTGTATGAGTTTGTTAAACAGTGATGTGGAAAGTAACAAAATACCACCCAATAATTCTCAGCATGGACTCCCCAAGCAGCCTAAAGTAACTCTTCCCACCAAGGAAACAAAACACACACACGCGCACGCGTGCACACACACACACACTGTGACACAGAACATGCATGTAGGACGGGGACTCATGTTAGAGAAAGAGTGGCCTGGGCACAGGTCAAGGCTCACCCAGGGTAAATGAGTAAAATAGTCAGGCAGGGATTTCTAGAGTTTATGTTGGTGATTCTTAAAAAAATAGCCTCCTACAGAAATGACTGATAAAAGCTTGCAACTTAAAGTAAACTTTAGAAAGCAGAAATTAGGACTCATCTACAAATATTAGCAAATGCCCTAAAACAAGGATGCTAATTCCAGGGCAGATAGCCTGGTGGAGGTGTGGTGGAAACTAGGAGTAGGAAGTAAACAGTTTTGTGGGCTAAAATCAAGTGTAATTAAGGAAGAGGTCCCTCACCAGTTTCGCCAGCTGACTGCTGGGGAGAGAATGGCCACAGCTGTGCCTCCCGTGGTGTGAGACGAGCAGCATTCGAAGCCTGCACGGGTGTGGCCAGTGCCAAGTCAGGGCATCGACAGCCAGGACCAGGCTGGAGAAGGGATCTGAAAGGAGGGGGCAGCTGAGATGCCCTGAGGTGGCTGGGAAGAAACTTCCCTTCAGGAGTACCTATGAGTTTACTCCTCCCCCACTGGCGGCTGGCTGGGGTCCCAGGAATTTCCCTGGGAGGGGCTGCCCAGACACTACAGAGACCTTCATTCCCAGCGCACTCCAGGCTGGTGTGGCCTCAGCAGAGCTGCTTGTGTGTATAAGAGAACAATCCTCCATTGTGGAGTTTAAGAAAATAAAAAGCAAGTGAGTAGCTTGCTTTCCATAGCCTGCTCGCACCCTGCACGTGCTTCCCAACTTTAAAAGCAACCGGAAGGCGAAAAGCTTAATCATAGTTAAACATTTAAACAGAGTTTCAAATGGATTACTTTTGTTCCTTGGAATCTGTGTGGCCAGCTTCTTTCTTTAGCCCTTGATATTTAGCTAGAGACAAGCAACCACAGAAATCACAAAGGACAGCTTCCAGAGAGCAATACGTGGCAGGCCGTAATATGTTTACTTATGAATTAGCCTTTAATCAACAGATTTAATATTAATTAATAATTCATAAGCTGCTCCTTGCATAGAAATGACATAATTATGTCTCTGATTCAACCCGAAGTGTCCACTGCAGAATGTGTAAAATGTTAATTAGTAGTGAAATGCAGTTAGGAAAAGAAATTCTTTTAATTATGTAATAAGGCTCATTACAATGGGTAATCAACAAAGCTGCCAAATTAGTCCTCTGGTGGCGTTTTTCTATATATAGCAAATAAACTTTTGTTCGTAGAAAACGTGTGTTTGAACAGACAGATTTTGAATTGCTTTCAAGAAGGGAGCAGCCATAAGTCCCAGAAACAGTCAGAAATGACCTTGTCATCTTTCAGTTCCGTGAGGCAATAAAAATGCCTCAGATACAGGAAGAAAAAGTCCCAAGAGTGCCTCCCATGGCTGAACAAACACTCAAAACTTCTACTGGGTTTGAACCAATATTATGTTGTCTTTTGGAGACCTCAGTGGTTCCTGACAGAGTTCAGGTAGCAGGAGCATTATTATCAACAGGGTATTAACGTCGCACCTATTGCATATAGAACACCAAAGAAATAGAAAATGTGGTCCATGCCTTTTATTGATAAAACCTCAAAAACTGAGTCTCCATCCATCCCACGTGTGTGAACTTCATGACCAAGGACTCATCCAACACATATTCATGAATAAAGATGTGACTCCATCCATCACTCATTCATCATTTACTCATTCATTCATTCTTCAAAAGCATATTGATTGCTTTCCATGTTCAGGCCCCATGGCAGGAGCACAAAGATGACCAAGGGGCTCCTGGGAGTGGTTTGAGTAGATTTGGGCTTTGGAAATCAGACTATCCTGGACTCCCATATGCTGTAGCCCCATCCTCACCATACCACAGCCATGTGAACTTGGGCAAATAACTTCTCTGAGGCTAAGTTTCCTCATCTACATGGGGATGATCTTACCTACTTTGTGAAGCTCTTTAAAGTTTCCCATGGATTAATAATGTAAATACTTAGCCCCATGCATGGCATAAGGCAGTGCCCAAAGACTGCCTCTTCCCTCATCCTTCACATCAGTGGTGGCGCTCTGTCAGCCTCAGCTGAATGTAATACACATAATATAGAGACAGTGGATTTTAAGGAATTGTCTATGGTACTTAATTCAAATTAACTAACGTTTGTGTTAAGTGCTGCACTGGGTGCAGGGAATGTAGGGAAAGAGATCTAACCCCTCCTGCCTGGAGTGTCAAACCTACTCCCCATGCCTTGGGCCCTGCACTCACACTTTCTGCCCATCATACTGGTCCTCATCCCACCTATGACTTTGCCTCTATTACGTCCTGGGCTGTGATCAGCTCTCTAGTCCTGAATGCATCTCTCTGGCCACATTCATCCCTCCTCTCCGCAAACTCCCAGGTCCTGACCTCTGCTGCCCCTCAGAGCCCCTGCTCGGGCCTGCAGAGGCCAGACCCATAAAGCCCCTGTAGAGCTCAGGTCAGGTTGTCCTCACCCCGACAAAGAGAATGGAAATTCACCCCAGCCCCCTCCTTAGCATGGTCCTTTCCATCAGGAAGCAGACACAGCTCTGCAGGCCCTGGTGCTCCAGCTGGGGCAGGAAGTATAACACTTTGGTCAGCCAACTCCAGGTCAGCCTCTAAGGGTCCCCTGCCAGCTTGCTCCCACCAAATCAGTGCCCAGTTAGCCTGGAAGGGTTGCAGAGCTTTTGGGCCCACCTCCAGGTGAGTGCAGAGTTCCAGCAACTGAGCAGAGGAAATTGGAGGGGTCTTGGGCAGCTTCCAGTATTCAGTGGCTCAGAGTGCTTGGCTCACAGAGAGTGCTTAATACATGTGGAACGTACAAATAAGTGAATCTGATATGCAGGCCACCCGTTGCATACAAGCCTAGCCCAAATCAGGGAACTACCAGAGCTAATCACCCAGCTTAAGTAGACTTTCTGAGACCCACTCTGCCAGGAGACTGCCAACTGTCAGATTTCATGGCTCTAGCAGAGGCACTGATCCATCTTTGGGCTTGGGCATACGAGTTCATTCTGACAAATGCCTGGAACCTGAACTGACATGAGAAGAGGCTGCCATAGTGGACATGTTCCAGGACAGATGAGGGATCTGTCCAGGAGGAGCATGCCCAGGATGAAATGTGTGAGTCCTGGCCTGGAGTAAACAACCAACGCTGCTGAGATCTCCTTACTATGGTCTCCTGCTGCCAGGATATGCCTAGTTTAAAAATGAGGGTCAGGGCCTGCACATAAAAATCAGGAGGTAGCACCAGCCCAGGGCAAGGTCAGAAGTACTCTAAGGTGTGTTGTTAAGCCTCAGCCACTTCTACTTGCCCTCCTCACCCAGAAATTGCTTTAGAAAAAGATTTAATAAGAAGTAAAGGATAGACTAGATAGACAGACAGATGGACGGAGGGATGGATGGATGGGGAGAGAGAGAAAGACAGAGAGAGAGAGGCACTATAGACTTGGGGAAATAAATATGGATAATCAGTTACCCCTGCCTTAAAAAATTCCTTCCAAGACACAAAACCTGCTGTAGAACCAAAGTTGAGTTAAATAATTTAGAGGTAATGTTGATAGCATTCAGACAATTGAGACAGGAGGTAATACTACAGTTTTTGACTCATAAAACCATTTTCCTATCACTCAAATTCAGTTTAAATCTACACAACAGCTGCTGGTGGTGTTATGTAATTCCCTAGAGGCACCTCCTCCTGAAGACAGAAATTTAAATAACTGCATCAAATCCTGGTGGACTTTGGCCATCAGCAATGACCCTGAGGCTAATCAAACTCCATTTTCTATATGTAATCCAGAAGTGCTAGATATGTTTGGGTGGGCTCCTCCTGGAGCTACATTCATTTTTAAGCTATAAAATCATAGCAACATGCAGCCAACTGTTCTGGGGCTCCCCACACCCAATAAAGAGACTGAAGGGCCCACAACAACTACAGGCAGCTGAGCATTACAACAGCTGGCCAGGAGGACAGCTCAGCCTCCCCGGGAACCTACAGGAAGAGCAACCCCGCCATGGCAGAAGGATACACGTAGCCCACATAAGGATCACTCCTGGAACATTCAGAACTGGCGACGAGAGGGAAGCACACTGCAAGGCCTCATAAGACATCACTTATATAAAGTCATCTCTCCAAGATCAGGAGACATAGCTGACCTACCTAATACATTACACAAGTACAGGGAAAGAGGCAAAATGAGGAGGCAAAAGAATACATTCCAAGTAAGGGAACAGGACAAAACTCCAGAAAAGGAACTAAATGAAACAGAAATGAGCAACCTACCCAACAGAGAGTTCAAACAAAGAATATTAAGGACGCTCACTGATCTTGGGAGAAGAATGGATGAACTCAGTGAGAACGTGAACAAAGAAATCGAAGATATAAAAAACAACCAATCAGAAGTGAAGAATACAATACTGGCAATGAAAAATTCTAGAGGGACTCAAAAGCAGAGTAGAGGATACAGACAAACAGATCAGCAAGCTGGACAAAAGACTAGAAAAAATCACCCAAGCTGAACAGATAAAAGAAAAAAGAATTAAAAAGAGTACAGTCTAAGGGACCTCTGGGACAACATCAAGTGCACTAACATCCGTGTTATAGCTCTCCCAGAAAGAGAAGAGCGAGACGAAGGGGCAGAGAATCTATTTGAAGAAATAATAGCTGAAAACTTCCCTAACCTAAGGAAAGAAACAGACATCCAGGTACAGGGAGCACAGAGAGCACCAACTAAGATAAACCCAAAGAGGTCTACACAAAGAGACATCATAATTAAAATGTCCAGAATTAAAGATAAAGGGAGAATCCTAAAAGCTGCAAGAGAAAGACAACAAGTTACATACAAAGGAAATGCCACAAGGCTATCAGCTGACTTCTCAGCAGAAATCTTACAAGCTAGAAGAGAGTGGAACGATATATTTAAAGTGCTAAAAGGAAAAAACCTACAGCCGAGAATACTCTACCTGGCAAGGTTATCATTCAGAATGGAAGGAGAGATAAAGAGTTTCCCAGACAAGCAAAAATTAAAGAAGTTTATCACCAAGAAACAAGTCCTACAAGAAATGCTAAAGGTGGAAAGAGAAGACCACCAATAGGAAAAATTATCTATTTCCATGATAAGAGGGTAACGGACACAAATGCACAAAAAAGAGGTTAGATATGATATCAAAAACATAACGTAAGGGAGGAGGGGAGTTAAAGAGTAGAGCTTTCAGACAGAGGTCAAACTAAAGAGACCATCAACTTAATATAGATTGCTATATATGTAGGTTACTGTGTATGGACCCCATGGTAATCACAAACCAGAAACCTATAATAAATACACAAAAAACTAAGAGAAAGGAGACAAAACATAATACTACAGAAAGCCATTAAACCACAAGGGAAGAGAGCAAGAGAAGAAGAAAGGAACGAGAAGAACTACTAAAACACCAAGAAAAAAAGTTTAAAAATGGCAGTAAATACATACTTATCAATAGCTACTTTAAATGTCAATGGACTAAATGCTCCAATTAAAAGGCATGGGGGGCTGATTGGATAAAAAAAACAAGATCTATATATACGCTGCATACAAGAGACACACTTCAAACCTAAAGACACTCACAAACTGAAAGTGAAGGGATGGAAAAAGATACTCCACGCAAATGGCAATGAAAAGAAAGCTGGGGTAGCAATACTCATATCACAGAAAATAGACTTTAAAACAAAAACTGTAACAAGAGATAAGGAAGGGCACTACATAATGATCAAGGGAACAATCCAACAAGAGAATATAACACTTGTAAATATGTATGCACCCAACATAGGAGCACCTAAATATATAAAGCAATTAATAACAGACATAAAAGGAGAAATAGACAGTAACACAATAATAGTAGGGGACTTTAACACTCCACTTACACCAGTGAATAGATCATCCAAACACAAGATCAATAAGGAAACATTGGCCTTAAATGACACACTAGAACAGATGGACCTAGTAGATATATACAGAACATTCCATCCAAAAACCAAAGAGTACACATTCTTTTCAAATGCACATGGAACATTCTCCAGGATTGATCAGATATTAGGCCAAAAAACAAATCTACTTACATTTAAGAAGATTGAAATAATACCAAGCATCTTTTCTGACCACAATGTTATGAAACTAGAAATCAACTATAGGAAGAAAATCAGAAAAGCCACAAATATGTGGAGATTAAACAAAATGCTACTGAACAACGATTGGGTCAATGAAGAAATCAAAGAAGAAATAAAAAAATACCTGGAGACAAATGAAAATGAAAATACGACATGCCAGAATTTATGGGATACAGCATAAGCTGTTCTAAGAGGGAAGTTTATAGCAACGCAGGCCTATCTCAACAAACAAGAAAAATCTCAAATAAACAATCTAACAGTGCACCTAAAGGAACTGGAAAAAGAAGAATAAACAAAGCCCAAAATCAGTAGAAGAAGTGAAATAATAAAAATCAGAGCAGAAATAAATGAAATAGAGACTAACAAAAAATAGAAAAAATCAATAAACCAAGAGCTGGTTCTTTGAAAAGATAAACAAAATTGACAAACCTTTAGCTAGACTCACCAAGAAAAAAAGAGAGAAGGCTCAAATAAGTAAAATGAGAAATGAAAGAGGAGAAATTACAACAGACACCTCAGAAATACAAAAGATTATAAGAGAATACTATGAAAAGCTATATGCCAACAAATTGGATAATCTAGAAGAAATGGATAAATTCTTAGAATCATACAACCTTCCAAAACTGGACCAAGAAGAAGTAGAGATTTGAATAGACCAATCACCATTAGGAGATCAAAACAGCAATCAAAAACCTCCCCAAAAATAAAAGTCCAGGACCAGACAGCTTCCCTGCTGAATTCTACCAAACATTCAAAGACAACTTAATACATATCCTTCTCAAACTCTTTCAAAAATTGAAGAGGAGGAGAAGCTTCCTAACTCATTCTACAAAGCAAGCATTACCCTGATATCAAAACCAGACAACGACAACACAAAAAAAGAAAATTACAGGCCAATGTCACTGATGAACATCGATGCAAAAATCCTCAACAAAATACTAGCAAATCACATACAACAATACATTAAAAAGATTATGCATGGGCCTGCCGGGTGGCACAGTGGTTAAGTGCTCGTGCTCTGCTTTGGCAGCCTGGGGTTCACAGGTTCAGATCCCAGGCACACACCGACACACTGATTGTCAGGCCATGCTGTGGCAGCATCCCATATAAAGTAGAGGAAGATGGGCATGGATGTTAGCCCAGGGCCAGTCTTCCTCAGCAAAAAAGAGGAGGACTGTCATCGGATGTTAGCTCAGGGCTGATCTTCCTCACAAAAAAAAAAAAAAAAAAAAAAAAACATTATACACCATGATTAGGTGGGATTTATTCCAGGGATGCAGGGATGTTCAACATTCACAAATCAATCAATGTGATACACCACATTAATAAAATGAAGAATAAAAATCACATGATCATCTCAATAGATACAGAGAAAGCATTTGACAAGATACAGCAGCCATTTATGATAAAAACTCTGAACAAAATGGATATAGAAGGAAAGAGCCTCAACATAATAAAGGCCATATATGACAAACCCACAGCAAAATCATCCTCAATGGTGAAAAACTGAAAGCTATCCCTCTAAGAACAGAAACCAGACAAGGAAGCCTACTCTCACCACTCCTATTTAACATAGTATTGGAAGTCCTAGCCTTCCAGAGCAATCAGGCAAGAAAAAGAAATAAAAGGGATCCGAATTGGAAAGGAAGAAGTGAAACTATCACTGTTTGCAGATGACATGATTTTATATACAGAAAACCGTGAAGAATCCACCAAAAAACTTTCAGAAGTAATAAATGAACATGGTAAAGTTGCAGGATACAAAATCAACATACAAAAATCAGTTGTATTTATATACACTAACAACGAAGTAGCAGAAAGAGAAATTAAGAATACAATCCCATTTACAATTGCAACAAAAAGAATAAAATACCTAGGAATAAACTTACCCAAAGAGGTGAAATATCTGTACATAGAAAACTATAAAACATTGCTGAAAGAAATTGAAGAAGACACAAAGAAATGGAAAGATATTCCATGCTCTTGGATTGGAAGAATTAACATAGTTAAGATGCCCATACTTCCTAAAGCAATCTATAGATTCAATGCAATCCCTATCAAAGTTCCAACAACATTTTTCACAGAAATAGAACAAAGAACTCTAAAATTTATATGGAACAACAAAAAACCCCAAACAGCCAAAGGAATCCTGAGAAAAAAGAACAAAGCTGGAGGTATCACACTCCCTGATTTCAAAATATACTACAACGCTATAGTAACCAAAACAGCATGGTACTGGCACAAAAATAGACATACAGATCAATGGAATAGAATCGAAAGCCCAGAAATAAACCCACACATCTGTGGACAGCTAATTTTTGACAAAAGAGCCAAGAACATACACTGAAGAAAGTCTCATCAACAAATGGTGTTGGGAAAACTAGACAGCCACGTGCAAAAAAATTAAAGTAGACCATTATCTTACACCATATTCAAAAACTAACTCAGAAATGATTAAACACTTGAATCTAAGACCTGAAACCATGAAACTTCTAGAAGAAAACATAGGCAGTACGCTCTTCAACATCGATCTTAGCAACATATTTTCAAGCACCATGTCTCACCAGGCAAGAGAAACAATAGAAAAAATAAACAAATGGGACTACATCAAACTAAAAAGCTTCTGCACAGCAAAGGAAACCATCAACAAAATGAAAAGACAACCTAACAATTGGGAGAAGATATTTGCAAACCATATATCCGATAAGGGGTTAATCTCCAAAATATATAAAGAACACATACATCCCAACAACAAGAAAACTAACAACCCAATTTAAAAATGGGCAAAAGATCTGAACAGACATTTCTCCAAAGAAGATATACAGATGGCCAACAGGCATGAAAAGATGTTCAACATCATTAACTAGCAGGGAAATGCAAATCAAAACTACAATGAGATATCACCTCACACTCATCAGAATGGCTATAATTAACAAGACAGGAAACCATAAGTGTTGGAGGGGATGTGGAGAGAAGGGAACTCTCATACACTGCTGGTGGGAGTGCAAACTGGTGCAGCCACTATGGAAAACAGTATGGAGATTCCTCAAAAAATTAAGCATAGAACTATCATACGATCCAGCTATTCCACTGCTGGGTATTTATCCAAAGAACATGAAAACACCAATGCGTAAAGATACATGCACCCTGTGTTCATTGCAGCATTATTCACAATAGCCAAGACTTGGAAGCAACCTAAGTGCCCATCAAGGTGCGAAGGGATGAAGACGATGTTGTATATATATGCGATGGAATACTCCTCAGCCATAAGAAATGATGAAATCCAGCCATTTGTGACAACATGGATGGACATTGAGGGTATTACGCAAAGTGAAATAAGTCAGAGGGAGAAGGTCAAATACCGTATGATCTCACTCACAAGTAGTAGATAAAAACAACAAACACATAGAGACAGAGATTGGATTGGTGATTACTGGGGGGGGGGAGGAGGAAAGGAGTGATTAGGCACATGTGTATGGTGATGGGTTGTAATTAGTCTTTGGGTGGTGAACATGAGAACATGACGTAATCTATGCAGAAATAGAAGTATAATGATGTACACCTGAAATTTATACAATGTTATAAACCAAAGTTACCTCAAAAAAAAAATAAATTAAAAAAAAAAGAAAAAATGAAAGAAGGTTTCTGAGTAGTATAAGAGCAATTAATTCCCACTAACTAATCAGATAAATTTTATAAACATTTATAAACTTTTAAAGAAGTATAGTCTGATTGTATTTCTCATGACAGATAATAAAAAAGCCTGAAGAGGCAGGGCTGCCCACTCTCACCCCTCCTGTTCAACATAGTACTGGAGGTTTTGGCCAGAGCAATTAGGCAAGAAAAAGGAATAAAAGGAATCCAAATAGGTAACAAAGAAGTGAAACTCTCACTGTTTGCAGATGACATGATTGTATATATAGAAAACCCTAAAGAATCTGTTGGAAAACTATTAGAAACAATCAACAACTACAGCAAAGTTGCAGGGTACAAAATCAATCTACAAAAATCAGTTGCATTTCTGTATGCTAATAATGAACTAACAGAAAGAGAGCTCAAAAAGATAATACCATTTACAATTGCATCAAAAAGAATAAAATACCTAGGAATAAATCTTACCAAGGAGGTGAAGGACCTATACAATGAGAACTACAAGACATTATTGAAAGAAATCCATGATGACATAAAGAAATGGAAAGATATCCCATGCACATGGATTGGAAGAATAAACATAGCTAAAATGTCTATATTACCTAAAGCAATCTACAGATTCAATGCAATCCCAATCAGAATCCCAATGACATTCTTCACAGAAATAGAAAAAAGAATACTAAAATTTATATGGGGCAATAAAAGACCCCGAATAGCTAAAGAAATCCTAAGAAAAAAGAACAAAGCAGGAGGCATCACAATCCCTGACTTCAGAACATACTACAAAGCAATAATAATCAAAACAGCATGGTACTGGTACAAAAACAGACACACAGATCAATGGAACAGAATTGAAAGCCCAGAAATGAAACCACACATATACGGACAGCTAATTTTTGACAAAGGTGCTAAGAACATACAGTGGAGAAAGGAAAGTCTCTTCAATAAATGGTGTTGGGAAAACTGGACCGCCACATGCAAAAGAATGAAAGTGGACCATGTGCTATCGCCATTCACAAAAATTAACTCAAAATGGATCAAAGACCTGAAGGTGAGACCTGAAACTATAAAACTCATAGAAGAAAATATAGGCAACACACTATTTGACATTGGTCATAAAGGAATCTTTTCGGATGACATGCCTACCCAGACTAGGGAAACTAAAGAAAAAATAAACAAGTGGGACTTTATCAGATTAAAGAGCTTTTATAAGACAAACGAAACCAAAATCAAGATGAACAGACAACCTACCAGCTGGGAGAGAATATTTGCAAAACATACATCTGACAAGGGGTTGATCTCCATAATATATAAAGAACTCACACAACTGAACAACAAGAAAACAAACAACCTGATCAAAAAATGGGCAGAGGAAATGAACAGACACTTCTCCAAAGAAGATATACAGATGGCCAATAGGCACATGAAAAGATGTTCAACATCACTAATCATCAGGGAAATGCAAATCAAAACAACACTAAGATACCACCTCATGCCCATTAGAATGGCTATAATCACCAAGACAAAAAACAACAAATGTTGGAGAGGATGTGGAGAAACAGGAACCCTCATACACAGCTGGTGGGAATGCAAACGGGTGCAGCCTCTGTGGAAAACGGTATGGAGATTCCTTAAAGACTTAAAAATAGAGATGCCCTATGACCCAGCCATCCCACTACTGGGAATCTATCCAACGCACCTGAAATCAACAATCCAAAGAGGCTTATGCACCCCTATGTTCATTGCAGCATTATTCACCATAGCCAAGAAGTGGAAGCAACCTAAGTGTCCCTTGACTGAGACGATTGGATTAAGAAAATGTGGTATATATATACAATGGAATACTACTCAGCCATAAAAAAAGACAAAATCGTCCCATTTGCAACAACGTGGATGGGCCTGGAGGGTATTATGTTAAGTGAAATAAGCCAGAAAGAGAAAGACAAACACTGTATGATCTCACTCATATGTGGAATATAAACCAACACATGGACAGAGAAAACTGTACTGTGGTTACCAGGGGCACTGGGGGTGGGGGGTGGGCACAAGGGGTGAAGGGAGTCATATATATGGTGATGGACAAACAAAAATGCACAACCCAAAATTTCACAATGTTAAAAACCATTAAAACATCAATTAAAAAAAAAAAAAAAAGCCTGAAGAAAAAACTGCAAAGACTGAAGAAAAAAAAACCATAGCAACCATTTCTATAAAATTTGGATAATTCCAGTGTATAAAAACTTGCTGTTGGTTTTCATTAGGATCACACTATGAAACTAGCTATAAAATGTTAAATGAGCAGCAAAAGGACAGACTCCTCCCCAACAGCCTCCTCAACGTCCCCCCCGAGTCACCGCAGGTGCTGAGTTCCAGTCATGCACATGGGGACATTTTTGCTGTCCCTCTGTAATCACTAGAGCCATACGAACTTGGGGCGCTAGTTGGCTCTGTAACTCAGATGTTAGCTGGGGGCTCATAGCCACTTCAATCTAGATAAGATGGATTCACACACTTTTACCAAAACCCAAAGCTCTCTCCTCAAGAATTCCTCTGCCTCCCACAGGCTTATACTGTTATACTATCCTTGACCTCCAATTCCCTGGATCTCCTGAAATTTTGCTTTCTACTCTGCATCCCTTGATCTCCACTTCCGAATTGATCCAAAATTGGTACTCACTGTCCGAAATCCCCACCTTCAAAACAAGTTCAAATAGTTAGACTTATTATTAACAACCAAGATTTGTCGAGTGCTCACTATATATCAGACACTATTCAAAGCACCTATGTATATTGTCTCGTTTCATCCTCCCAACAACCCTTTGAAAAATATCCAGAACTGTTGCCTGTAGCAGAATTAAGATTTGGGGATCGCAGGGAAGTGACATCACATTCCGTACAAAAGAAAAACAACATAAAATTGTGCCGGTCAGTGGGGCTGCCCTGGTCTTCCGTTTCTCACAGGCTTTCTCTATCCCCCGGAGCAACCCCATCTGCACCTCCACCTTGTTTGCTTCTATTCTCTCCCATCCCAAACTTTCTTCTCACTTATTTAGTCTGGGATTTGTCTAGGAATATCTTTCTTACGCAGGGAAATTCTGCTTCTTCAGAGCACCTAGTCCCAAATTCACACATACAAAGTGATGGCAGTGCTCAGCAGAGCAAGACGATTTGCTCTCCACAGTAGGATTTCCTTGGAAGTCAGCTGGGTTATGACCAGCAGGTGTGGTCGATGTTACTACTGTGGTTCTTATCGCTCTTGTTACACCTGTAACCCCCAAGAAACCACACCAAACATCAGGAGCAGAACTGGAACCCTTTGTGGACACTTTTAATATTTTTAATTTAGTTATTTTGCACAGATAGTGCATTTTCATGTTCTAAATTCAAAGAGTTCAAAAGGATATATAGAGTGAGAAGTCTCCCTTCCATCCTGGTCCCCTAGCCACCGAGTTCCCTCCCCTTGAGGGAAACCAATTTTATCAATATTTTGTGTATATTCCAGGGATATTTTAGGCATCTACAAATCCATCCTTTTAGATTTCATCCTTCCTCTTTTTATTACAATGGTCGTAAAATGGTGGCATGCCACGTCACTGTCGGGCACTTTGCTTTTCTCACTCACTATAGCTCTGGGTGGTCATTCCACATCAGTACATAGAGTTCTTTGTTCTTTGTTACATACGCATAGTATTCTCTCGAGTTCCATAATGTGTATAACCAGTCCCAAAAGGAAGGACATTTAGGTTGATTCCAATGTTCTGCTACTATAAATTATAGTGCAGTAACTTATACATCATCTCACATTATCTCATGTGCAAGGGAAAATGGCTTTTGAAAAAAAAATCATAAGAGAAGTGCTATAAGGAGGAAAAGAATCAGCCCGCAAAGCTAAATACACGTAGCACATCTCTTACATCTCACAAAGCAGAAATGACATCGGAGCATGTCCCTCCTCTCCCTTCTCTCCCCAGCTTCTTCGCTCATCTCTGGCTTCTCTTCAGTCTCAGGGAAGGCTGTCTGTGTCAGTGATGTCTTTTTCCATGAGTTATCCTCCTCCCTTTTGCTTGCTGCCTCAATCCTTCTCTCTGAACTTGTTCCTTGCCCTCAGCCTACAAATATGCTGTCTGCCAAGTCAAAAACTAAGCACCAACACTTCCCTGACTGTTATCTCGTTGTCCAGTCTGCGTTTTCAAAAAGAATAGTTGTTGAGCACTTGTTATGTGTCAAGCACTATTCTAAGCTCTTTACATGGATTAACTCATTTAATACCTGACAGTGCTACAAGGAAGATGTGGTATTATCTTGCCCGTTTTTTACAAACAAGGAAATAGGCACTCCAGGGGGAGTTAAGTGACTTGCCGAAGTTCACAGAGCTAGTACATGGTGGAGCCAGAGTTTGAACACACAAGCTTGATCACTACACTTGCCCTTTGCCCCACACTTCTCAACAGAGCTGTCTCCACAGTATCTCTGCTTCTCACCCCTGACTCGCTCCTTCACGCTCCAGTCTCCCTTAACCAACTTCCACCCTTGCTATTCCACTGAAACTACCCTGGAAAGCCGCCAGTGACTCCCTAAGCATCAAACTTAAAGAATCTTATTTTACAAACGTTGTTTTCTAGTCATTGTGCCATACAAATAAAAAAATACAAAGGGAACAAGACACAATTCTTACACTCAAGGAGCTAACAGTTTAGTAGAAGGTGTAAAAGGTAATCACGATAAAATGTGATCTGTGTAAGAACATAAACATGCACAAGATTCAGAAGAGTGTTTACCCCCCCTGAGTGGTCCACGCAAGCTTTGTGAAGGAGATGGCAACTGAACAGCATTTTGAAGGGTGAATAAGAATTTTCCAAGCAGGTGAAGGTAGAGAGAGGGTTCCAGAAAGACTGCGAAAGACAGATACTCTTTGAAAGATTCTGGTTCAGTGCTGTGGGGAATAAGCCTCAGCTGAGTCTAAGAAGAGGCTGGAAGGAGGAGAGTGGGGGTGCTGATAGAGGATATGGCAGGAGAAGAGGCTGGAGAGGAGAGAAGGGCCGTAAACGTCCTGCTATGGAACTTGGACATCACACCCACCAGTGAAGGAACCGGCACTTCCCTCAAGTCCTCCCTATTCAACTCAAGCTCCCTTGAAACTCTTGTGCCTGTTACAAGCCTAGTTCATTCCCCTTTATAAAAATATCCTGACTGGTTTCTCCATCTCTATGGTCTCTCCACCCTACATACCACCAGCAGGACTATGCCACGTCCCTACTCAGTTACTGCTATGATTTCCCACTGTTTTGTGAACCTGCTTTAACTCAAATCTGGCATTCTAGACCCTCCATGATCTGAATCCAAGTCCCTTCTACCCTATCCTCAACCTGCCCCTCTGCCCACTTCCACTCCAGTTAAACTGGTCTCCCAGCTCCTTGTCCACTCGCAGAGCATTTCCGCTTATGATGCCCTCCCCAAGCTCATTTCCCCATATTTCCTCCAGGAATCCTTCTTCCTGGACCCCTGCCCCTCCAGAAGCAAGTCCTCGTCTAGACTCCTGTAGTGTTTTATCTGTTCCTCTCTTTTGGCTATTTGGCAGTATAGATCAACACTTGACAAGTATTCTTTAGGATCTACTACGTACCAAGTACTGTGCTAGGTGCTGAATGCACAGAGGTGACCAAAATAGGATGAAGGGTAATTTTGCCTTCCTCCAGGGGATATTTAGCAATGTCTAGATATATTTTTGGTTGTAACAACTGTGGGGAGAGGAGTGTTATTGGCGTCTAGTGCATAGAGGCCGTGGACGCTGCTAAACAGCCAACAAGGCATACAGCAGCCTCCTACAACAAAGAATTATCTGGGCCCAAATGTCAGTAGTGATGAGGTTGAGAGAAAGCACCTTGGGGTGGGAGGTCTGTTTATGTTTAGCTTAGTATCGTCCAAAACACTCAACAATAGTGCCTTGATACATACTAGCTCCTAAATATTTGTAGGAATAAAAATGGTACCCTTAGGATGTAGGAAAGGGATAAGTTTTAATTAGGAAAAGCAGTAAGAAATATTAGTTAATTTCAGAGGGGAAATCATAGCCTAAACTTCTTTGCAATGGGTATGGTAAATTAATTAGTGTTTTATGCTTCATTGTTGTGTTTGCTTCATTTTAATATTTATCAAAATAATCCACCAACTTACATAACTCATTGGGAAAGGAAGAATTAATTAGGCAATTTCAAGATGCAGAAATACATTAATATCATCAAAATATATATGGTGATGGGGAACACATTAAGGGACATAAATCAAAGCTAATATAGCAGCGCAAATTCACCAGTGGAAAATAGGCTTGCAATGTCTAGAACTGTTCTTTTGTATTTAATAATGTGACAGATTCTTGGCACAATCCTTCTCTTCGTTATAGGGCTATTCATTTCATCACACGCACCTTGCATGAACTTGCTTTATTGCATTTGTGAGTATAATGTGAAGGGTCATTAGTGGTCACTGCCATGGCAATCACTTGGCATCCACAGCTTTTGAAATGGTTCCTGTGCACACAGCGAAGACAAACATCTGGCAACAGGCGGGACTCAGGATGTGCTTACAGGGGCCTGCCCATAGACGTACATTTCAGGGTCAGGCTAATTGGAAGCTCCAGCCAAACCCAGGCTTTCCACATACATGCGGGATTTTCCTGCCCAGCTGTCCAAGGAAGAGTTTACTCAAAGGCATTCATCCCTAAAATTCCAGCATTGGAAGCACACTGAGAGCTGACCTCATCTGCCCCTTTCGTTTTACAGAGAGTGAAAATGAGGCAGAGGCATTGATGTCGGTTACCGAAGGCAGAGGGCTAGCCGGGGGACACCCCGGCCTGGAGGCCTCCCGACCCCACCACGTCTCGCTGCAGTCCTTACCGTGACATTCTTCTGAGTTTAAACCCATCTCCTTCTAGTGAGTGGACACATTTAATATACCTATTGCTAGTCACTTGTCTCTTTATTCATGTGTTATTTGATTTCAAATACATTTTATAGTTCAAAGAGGCCTTGTACATATACTTTTAACCAAATATGGATGTGTGCGTGTATTGTTCATTTGTCAATGTCTAATGGTCATTGTCCGTGCAGCAGCCAGTGTCTAACCAGAAAGTGAAAAGTATTGCAGATATTTCAGAGGGGATTTAATACAGATGATTGGCTACAAAGGTGGTGGAGGGATTGGGGAGCCCAAAACACAAAATATTCAAAGGTCAGTAACCGTAAAAGGCCCCTCAGGAGCAAAGGTGATAGGCTCACGTTCACTGTCACCGTCGGAATCTGGCTGCTGAGCAAGAACTAGGAGAGGCTATTGCTGCTTTCATCGCTGCTCCTGCTGCCCACAGCTGGAAAATAAAATCGCTCCTCCCTTTCTCTGATCTTTTAGTCTCCCATCAGTACCTCCCATTGGCAGACTCTAATAAGCCAGCTGGCTAAAAAGTCTGGGAAATGTAGTTTACAGGCTTCCTGCCCCAGAGGTAGAGAGATAGGTAAAGAAGAGTGAGTGTGGACCTGAGTGACCAGACAGCATCTGGCACACCCACCAGTTGGAAATCCTTTGCATGTCTTGTGCAAGAGCACCTCCATGTGTATTCAAAAATGCATCCTCTGTTGCTCCCATATCTGCCAACCTCCATCATCTTTTGTTCCCATTTTCTTTCCTTCCTTCCTTCTTCACATATTATGTGCTAAGCAGTGTGCTTGACACTGGGGATGCAGAGTGACCAGACGGTGTTCCTACCCCCATGAGGGTTATATTGTGGCAGAAGTTAAGATAAACAGATGTTTTGAGCTCTCCCTAATTCTTTCCTTTTCTTGTTTTTGTTTTTGCTTTCCCTTTCCTAACTTTCTTGGGTTAGGAAACTAACTTACTTACCTGACATACAGATGCTACTGAACATTCATGCTTTAGAACGCTATTTACACTTCTACAGTGGATGTAAATCATTAGTCTAATAGCATGCCATCCAAGATGAAGAGGGGATAGTAGTTAACGAGTGTGTGTGATTTCCAGAAGTATGTTTGAATTTCATAGTCTTACCCTTCACAGCTGAGACTCAGATTCACTCAAGGCTTTCTGTATTTTCATTGTAATCAGTTTGAGGAGTATTAATAAATAATGGACTTTGTCAAAACAGAACCACAGTTTATAGATTTTTCTTATAGATCTTCCCTGAAAAATGCATAAAAACCAATTTGTTCACTGATTCAACTAAATTTATTGATGGTTAGCAGTGTGTTTGTGCTTGGTGCTGAGAACACAGAGGGAAACAAGAAAGAGTCGCTGTCCTCAAGGAGCTTGGATCCTGGCGGGGGAGGCCAACAAGAGAATTAACAGCGACAGCCCAGGGCACCAAGCGCCTAATGATGGGATAAGAACACTGGGAAGGGGCACTGTGTCAGCCTGAGGGCCCAGGGAAGGTTCCAATAGAAGTGAGGCTTTAGATGAATCTGGAGGGTGCACACGAGTGAAGTGCAGAAGGGAGGAGGAGGAGAAGGCCTTCGACACTTGGGCATGTAGCACGGGAGGGTCATGAGACAGGAGTGACGGGAGGTGCAGGAACGACTTCCATGAAGGACAAAATGAGATGACACAATGGTTGTTAGCAGGAGTGGGGTTATGCAAGGATTTAAATACTGTGCAAAAGGCTTTATTCTGAAGGAAATGACGCACCCACCAGCTTTAGAGGAGAGAATAAGACAATTCTGGGAGCATCATGGAGGGTGTATCAGAAGGGATCAAGACTGAGACAGGGGGACCAGTGGAAGACATTGTGGTACCAAGATGAGAAATGACAAGGACCTAAACTTACAACTGGAGGGGGAAATGAAGAGCAGAGGGCAGGGACAAGAAATAGATGGCTAGAGAGGCAATAAAATACATTTAGGAAAGGAATGCAGTGAAAGCAGGAAAAGGATCGAAAATTATTACCAGGATGCTGATTTGGGTGACCAGTAGGCCAGTGGTCCAATGACCAAGGTAGGGAAATACAGGAGCAAGACAAGTTCGGGGACATGTGGTGGGGCAGTGGGAGATGGCTGGGGGAGGAAAGGGGTTCAATTTTTAACATGTTGAATTTCAAATGCTTAAGAACCATCCAGGTGAAAAGGCAAGTGTTTGGTGGGAAATATGGATATGGATCTCAATAGACAGACCTGAGCTGTCTACATGGCGTTGGGAGTTATCTGCTTTATAGTGAAGCCATAGATGTGCAAGAAATCACACAGGGAGCAGAGAAGGAGGGCAAGGATAAATTGCTTGAGAATCTCATATTTAAAGGACTTACAGAATAAAAGAAACTCACAAAGAAAACTGCGAAAGAATGGTTAGAACTGCAGGAGGAAGAAAATCTGTGTGCTCTGCCTCATCTCATGAACCTGCATCCTCCAAGTTGCTTTTGTGGGAAGCTAGGGGGCCATCCTTCCACTTCTAGTTCTTCATTGAGTTCTATTAATCTTCAAAACATACTACAAATCTGTGTGCGACTCACTACACCACTGGTAGCATCTAGGTCCTCGTTCAAGCCGCCATCTGCTCTCCACTGGATGATGTGCTCACCTCCCCACTCATCCCTATTCCCTCTCTTGCCCAGCTGTAATCCTGGCCTGTTTTGTTCAGCACAACAGTAGCTTGTTGAAAGAATGGCTGATCAAATGAATGAGTGTGGCACTGCCTAACGATACAAAGAAATCAAGAAAACTATTCTTTGCATTAGGCGTTCTGGAAGACACTGGTGACAGCTGTTCTCCTGGAGGAGTGGAAGGCATCAGAAGTCATGTATTTAGTTTCCTGTGATGTTAAGGACAGTGATTATTCTCTGTGATCAGAGGTCACTTCCCTGTCTTTAGGCAGAAGAGCTGAAATTAAACTATTTCTTAAGGTTGAGAATACATCATTCAGTACCCCCATTTAGGATGGGGAATTTTGGCTGGATGGACAAGAATGCCCATTATGCCCACTGTCTCTTGCTTTTAAGGAAATCATAGCTTTAACTGTCCAAGTTTGAATCTTCTTATGATTCTTCTTCAACCTCCCACTAAAATGCTGACGTACCATAAATCTCAAGCCCTTAATGAGACCCAGTACCAAATCCCCAGGGGCTCCTAACATTCTACTTCTGTGTCATGTCTTAGCAACTTTCGGGACGTCAGGTAAGGAATTCCGTGCCTTCTGCATTTGGACTAAATCGAGGAATAGTAGTTTTCACAACAGAAAGTTTGTCTCCCCGGGTAAATGTCTACCAGACCATTCCTGCCGCCTATCTGCAACCTTTATGAGCTGTGGAGTGAGTGTGTTTTAAGCAAAAAAAAAAAAAAAAAAAATCCTCTAACAGAATTTCTCATGAGCCAATTGCCAGAGTTGGCAGAGAGAGAGTGGAAGTGAGCTGGTGAGGAGGGAGGGGTGGCACTCTGCCCTAGGACTCTGGCCTCATTAGCGCTCAGCAGCGCAGACCTAATGGAAGTCTTGAAGTCTTGTTGGGAGGATCTCTGGGATTCCCAGGTCCAGAGAACGCCTGCAGAAGAAGATGAGTAAACAGGCGTGTGCACAGGGCCTGGAGTCGTCGGGCCCAGGCGACAGCTGCAGCCCCATATTTATTGCTCTGCTGCGGTCTCCCATTATGGATGTCCCCTGAAGCCTCTACTATTGGGCATAATTTTTCAGATAGAAATTTAGTAACTCAATTGGCATCCACCTGGGCCCCATGGAAAGTGGGAATAAAGCTTGTTTTCCCTTAAAGTGACAACCCGGTCATAAATAGCTCTCCTGTCTCTCCCTCTGTTGTAATACTCACCGGCTGGCCCTGCTGGGTATGAAAACTGTTTCCACGAGCACCGCACTAGGGAGAGGCGTGTATCACCACTGTTCTCCCAACTGAGCTCGAAACAAAGGGTAGGCACAGAGCTGGATTTCGTGCCTGGTGACGGTTGATGATACTAGATTTTCCTCCAGGTCTTTCCACCCCAGAAGAAAACTCAGAGACTGCCAACATACAATTTAACCCTCCCTCCCAGCTGCCCTGCGAAGTAGGTAATTAGTCAGGACTGTCCAAGTCAGAACAGTGCAGGAAACACCACGTGGGGAGGGACCGAGAGAGGAGCACAGGGGAAGATACTGCCTTTCCAGCAGGTGCTGAGGATAGTCCTCAAGCAGAATTTAGCAAAGAAATGGGTTCACAGCAAGCAGTTCTGGTTCTCCACACTGGAGATAGATGGCAGCCATTCTCCCAAGATCTTGAATTTGCTCCAGACCAACTTTCAAAGGCCACAGAGATTCTCACAGGAGATCAGAAGGAGGGCCCCAGAGGCCTGGGCAGGTGCCTTAAAAGCAGCCCCGTGCAGAAGCTGCCAGAAGAAATGGGTGCTTCCTGCTCCTTCCTGATATCCCTGTGACCCAGGATTCCCAGGTCTCAGGAGCCTGGGCTTCAAAGGGGGGCCACTTGAATGGTACTAACAAACCGAGAAGGTGCCTCCCTGGCTTGTCTCAACTCAGTGTTGGGAGACCTTGGATTTCTGCTTCCTGCCAAGTCCCTCCCTCTTAAGTCTCGATCGTGAGTCAGGGAGAGGGATGGTCTCTGCTCAGGCACGAGTGCAGGCCCTCCTCGGGTCTGCTCCATGGTTCCACCTTGATCTGCTTCAGAATTATCCGGGGAGCTCTTAAGGAAATAAACGTTCAGGCCCCATCTCCAGACCCACTGAAGGTGGCACCCAGGAATTTTAAATCATTTTAAAAAGAGACTCAGATGATTCCGGTGCAGCTATCCACAGGCTAGCTTTGAAACCACAGTCCTGTAAAGAGGAAGACTTCCACACCTGAAATCAAATTTCTGCTCTGCTACCAACTGACTACATACTTAGGTGAGCTCTTCTCACATCTCCAGACCTTAATTTCCTCGTCTCTACGGTATGGGTAATCTATTGACGTTTTTAAAGCAGTGGTTTTTATTTGTATTTTCTTGCTGCCTTCTAAGCCCAAGCATTTTTCATGAGCCTTAGTGACCCAGAGAAGAGGAAGGTGGGGCCTGGGGGGTCACTGCCCTTTTACTACAAGGAGAGCCAGGGCTGGGGATAGTGGTCTTCAAACTTTCAGAAACTTCTCACTTTCCAAGGCACTGCAGGTCTGGAGAGTTACAAGGAAATCAGTGTGATGTCTGCTGCATTCCACCCCCCCAGGCTGCAGAGAAAGGAGCCGCCTCAAATCCTACTAGGACGCATGTTCCTAAGGTGTACAACCCTCCGGGCAACACACGCAAGGAGGCTGAAATACTGGTGTCCGCAAAGCCTACGTGACTTCCCACAACAACCCTCCATCCGTTTCATTGAGAGACGTTTCCGGCACAATTGTTTTTATGGTTAATAATTAACCATAAAAATATGTAATGTGTGTGTGTATATATTGCCTTGGTCAATTGTGTACTAATAATAATTCTAATGAGAATTTAATCCATAATACATTTTCTAACAGTGCTGTGGTGACCAAAATAAAATTAACAATTTAAAATTTTCAATGTACATTCATATTTTTGTTGAAGAGAAGAATGATAGGATGATTAATAAAAGACTTTCAAGCATAAAAATATATCACAATAGGGATAAAGTTCTGGAAGAGAAGTAAAATGGAAATACAATTTCAGGTAGAAAAAAACATTTTAAAACTTCCAACTATTAAAAAAGAGTTTTTTCATGTGGTTTTTGAACTGTGGGTATTAAATCACTTTGTTATTTAGATTCCACTGGGTAAATTTCAAAGAGTGCTATAAGAGCTTTATTCTAAAATGTCGATATTTACAATATGCCAGAAATTACGTCCTTTGCAACTATTTAATTTATATGAAAAACATCTGATATCAACTTGAAAAAGAGGTCATAACTTTCCAGAAGTTTTTGAGGGGGCACACAGAAAGAGTTTGAAGACCCTGGGCTACATCAGAGGGTCGGAGAAAATGCAGAGGTGAAGTGGGTGGAAGCCATGGCCCTTTCCAGCCTTGGGGATCACGGTCAGTGAGAGCCACAGAGAGTGGGGAGTCAGTACAACGTCCTCCCAGACAGGTGGGCCGAGGCTGCTGCTCAGGCTCCCATGGCCTGTGCATGGCCTCCAGGGATCCAGAAGTTTCCATGAGCCCCAGCACAGACATGAAGGTGCTCAGTGATCACCTCGTGCAGACTTCAGAACAGCACAGATGACCAGACCCCGCCAGCGTGAGACACATGTCACCTGGGAAGACCAGATGGGTCCATTCACCTTCCCTGCTTGCCAGCCTTTGGAGCAGAGCAGTGAGTGTCCAGAAGTCCCGTCCCCTGACTGTAGAACCCTGGTGGGTCCTGCCAACACCCAGGATGATCTTCAGGGAGAAAGGGAAGTGAGGAGCATGGCAAGAGTGTGTGGTCATCGAGGGAGAGGGGGTCATCCAGAAGAGCCCAATTACAGCAGCCCTGACAGGGATTTAGCTTAGAAGACCCTGACTCTTTAAACAGGAAAGAGTCTATAAACCAAAAGCAACTGAGGGGTTGTTAATTGGCAAAACTCAGTTCTGTGCTACCCACCGGGGTGGGGGCTCATGGGAGAGAATAGTCTATGTTGTCTTTGTGCCCTGAGTGCTGTGTGAGGAAATCTGCCGTCCTAGTACACCTGTAAACCGGGCGATGAGGGTTACCCTGCAGGGTTCCTGTAAGAGTCAGAGAGACTGTGCATCAAGTCACCCAGCACGTATGTGCCCTGCGAAGGGAAACAGTTACTGTTATTATACAGTCTGTCAGCCTTCACTGCTGCCCATGAGGCGATGAAAAGATGCCCGGACTGTGGTCTCTGGGGCCGGCATCAAGCTGTCCCCACCTCAGTGTGACGCCGACCCTCTCTGGGCACTGAAGCCCACTCCTTATAGAGGCAGGAAGACGCTTCTCCTGCCTCGTTCTGTACCTGGGCTGGGTGCCTGGGTGCTGCTCTGGGCTGCAATATCTGACAGAGCCAGAGAGAAATGGCTCTGAGAAAACGCCCTCCCGCTCTTCTCAGAATCGGCCCTCTGCTGACTGGGGCACTGTCACGAGCAGGCCTGACTCTTCCTCAGCACAGGGCCGCCCCGGGGAGGGCCCTTCCTCCCCGCAAACAGGCCCTCTGGGAGCCCACGCCCAGCCCGCTGATGAAGCCGCATCCCGGAGGCTGCCAACTGCCAGCCTGGAAGCAGACTCACCACTGAACCACTGAAATGGAAGCTTCCAGGGGCTCCCCAGACCCTGTGCCTGATGTCGTGTTCTTTCTCTCAAAGAGGGCCACTCCAATTGTAAACAGTTCTGACTCCATGAAACCCGGACCTGCCCGGTCCCGACGTTACTCTTCCTCTCTCCTAGTGGTTAAAAGAAGGAACTAGGCCTCACGCACTGCACTGGTGAGACAGCCCCAAGCCCGTCGGTGAGCAAAGCACCTCCGCAGACGAAAAGGCGCTTTCAGGTAGTTTGCCCCCGTGTTCGCTCAGATAATGACTTCATCGGCCAAACATTAATTAAGCACCCACCAAGTGCAGGCTCCTGGTGCAGGCCAGGAGGACCTTACAGGCGAGCAGGGCTGTGTGGCTAATGAAACCCACCTGCACGTTGCCTGAGCAATCTGCACACTCCTCCTCCTGGGACAGGTGGTCACCCAGAGCCACTAGCATGGCCACCCTGCTGTGTCAGCTCCCCAAGATCCATCAACTAAAAGGTTAACCTGACACAGCAGGAGATGGGGGCCAGCCTGGTTGTTAATGTTTTAATGTCACCCCTCCTTCCAACTAGTATTTTCCACCAAGTCCTTCAGTTTGGTTGGTCTTCGTTAGGGGCCAATAAACAGACCCAGAAGTAGTGACCATTATGACCATGACGCCATCTATACAGAAAGCTCAGATGAGTCTGGATGACCCACAGAATGTTCTCCACCACGCACGTATTCCTACGCAGGCAGATCTTGCTTGAAGGAAAATCTAACGCTAAAACTTGGGTCAAAACAAAAGGCCAACTGGGAATTCTAATTCCTGTTACAGGATTAATGAGATATAAAATTCATTTGAACAACAGCTCTCTCCTAGTGCATTTAAAATGTGTTTCCATGTGTAATTAATTTATACACAATTGCTCAGGAACATGTGCATTGGGTAAATTGAGTTCAAGCATTCATTCATTCATTCAACAAACACTACTGAGCATCTACTATGTGTCAGGCACTGTTCTTGGTGCTGGGGACATAGTAGTGAACAAAACAGTTGGCTGACATTCTGTGGGGTAGACAAATAACAAGCAAATACACAGTATCTTAGGTGGGGATAAGGGCTGTATACCAAATAAAGCAGAGTCACAGGGTGTAGGTGTAACTGGGTAAGAAGTGGGCTGCTGTCTTTATAGGGAAGGCCACTTTGCTAGGCGATGTTTGAGCTGAGAAGATCCAGGCAGAGGAAAGAAAAGGGTAAATGCCTTGAAGTCAGAGTGGGCTTGGTGTGTCTGAGGAACAGCAGAGGAGGCTGTGTGGCTGGGGCCAGATGCAGCTGCAGATGAGCCAGCAAGGGGTGTGTGGAAGGGTATGAGGCTGGAGAGCAAGCCAGGACTTATGTGTGAACTGCCTGAAGCAGGCATCTGTTCTTTTTTTTTTTTTTTTTTTTTTTCCCTCAAAGCCCCAGTAGACAGTTGTATGTCATAGCTGCACATCCTTCTAGTTGCTGTATGTGGGACGCGGCCTCAGCATGGCCGGAGAAGCGGTGTGTCGGTGCGCGACTGGGATCCGAACCCGGGCCACCAGCAGCGAAGAGCGAGCACTTAACCACTAAGCCACGGGCTGGCCCAGCAGGCATCTGTTCTTAAATAGCTCTTGATATAGTCAGCACATCATCAGGACCCAGAATCTCCTTGACTCGTCTAGAAAATTCAATCATAAAATGCTAAACCAAGTTTAGGAACTCTAAACACATTTTAGATTAGAAAACAATTTCCCTCCGATATCCTGTAACTTTACACCAGGATATTAAAGGCAAGCTGCACACGATACACAATGACTCCTTCTCGTTGAATAAATGTGCTGTCGGCTCCCCAGGCCAGGAGAGGAAAGGATGGTGCTCTCACATGCTTAATTCCACTCTGCTTTTGATTAGGTCTTGTGCTGCACCCCAGCTCCCGGAAGACTCTCTGATACACCCGCTGCTGACAGCTTGGTACGCAGTATTCATTGGAAAGCTTATCCTCTGACGCTGACCTCCAAACTCCCCGTAATAGATGTGAAGGAGCTAGGAAGCAAATCAAACCAGCCTGGTGCCATTCCTTACTCAAAGAGCAGTATTCTTCAAATTTTCAGCTCTTCCTCTGATGACTTACTCAGACTTTACCCTACACTTAAGTAAATTAAAATAATATCAACAACTTTCACGAGTATCTCTGAGGAATTCAGTTCCTAGTGTATGGGAAGGGCCAGTGTCTCAGGATTCCATGGAATGTCTGCCACAATAACGTCAAAGAAGGATTATTTCTTACATGAGGAAGGTGTAGGTCACGTAGCGTGCTTTGCTGTAGGAAGTTATCAGGTAGCATCTCAGCAACAGATAAAGACTGGTTATAGAAACCGCCCAACTAGGCAATCCATCTCTCAAAAGGATTTTGGCTTCCTATCCAAGCAAAAGAATAATCTGGGGTGAATTTAGTAAATGATGACCCAACTCCCAAAAGTTACTAACAAGTTTTTGTTTTGTTTTTTAAAATGAAAAGAGCTTCTACAAAAAACAAAAACATTTTCCTTTTAGAAACATGTTAAGGCAATCCAGAAAAGCATGAAAGAGGAAGTGAAAAACAAAAAATGTCACCTGATATCACCACCCAGAGAGAACCCATGTTAACATTTTGGTGGACAATTTCTGAGACTTCCTTTTATGCACGAGTACACACATACACAATTTTACACAAACAGAATCAAAGCAGACTTAAAGATTTGGGACCTGCTTTTTTCACTCTCACATATCATGGACAGCTTTCTAGATTATTAAATATAGACCTAAATCATTATTTTAAGTAGGTATATAACATTCCATTACACAAATCGTGGGGGTCACAAAATTATTTAGCTACACTCATGCATACGAAGAAGTATGGCTTCTTTATGGGTCATGAGTGGACCCATTCATCAGCTAGGGAGAAAAAATAATTTAGTCCAATTCCGTAATCTCAGTACAATCCCATAATGTAACCATCCCCGAAAGATAATACTCTTTTCTAGGCAAAAATGCTCAATCTCATATTCTTGTCTCTCCCACAGCTTCTTTCTAAGAAGGTGTCTGGCTGTATGGCAGGAAAGGGTACAGATTACGTAACATTATGGTGACAAGGGAGAGGGATTCTCAGATGCATCTCTCTTGGGGCCTTCTGGACCCTAGCTAGGACTTGTAGTGTTGTGGCAGGTTTTACATGCTCTCTGAACTGAGGCTGCTGAGGTGCAGCTGGCCATCTTGTTTTTGTTCATGCAAAGAGCAAAACCCACCCACGATAGCACCCACTATATACCACTACGGTCAGGGCCATCTCCAGAAATGTGTGGGGCTCCCAAGCAACTCAACCAATGTTAGGGCTGCCCAAGGTAACACACTTGAAAGGAGGCTATACTGTTGACATCTTCCATTGCACCCTTGGGATACTGTTAAAGACAGAAATTTTGCAAACCTGGGGTGGCTGCCCAGTTATCCCATCCAAAGGACAGGGCTGCTGTGGTCTCAGCTAATTGACCCTGGTCTCAAAGGTCCCAACTCTGGCAGCCTCTTCAACCTGCCCCAATCCCTGCTCATTCATTGGGGCTCTCAGCACCTCCCTAGTTCCTTAAGGTGGCAGTGGCTGACACTTCCTTGGCCCAGAACCCTCTTGACAGCAGTGCCTGTGAGCAGTAAAACACTGTCCAGTTGGGTTCACAATTCCCTTAGGAGATTCAGGTGCCCATCACCTGCCTCCCCGTCCTTTGTGGAGTCCAGAGTCCCTCATCCTTGGAGTCTTTCTCTCTGCTCTGTGTGCCCATGGTACAGAGTCCCTATTGTTCACTATACTCCCCCATCAAAGCACTGAGCACGCTTCCTCTTCTCACTGCAAGTCCACGAGGGTGGAGATCACGTCTGCTGTGTTCCACACACAGGGCCTCAGACGTTATAGATGCTCAAGGCACATTTGAGGAATGGACAAACAAAGGAACAGATGAAGGAATGAATATATAATGAGGTTTCTGCACCAGGGCTGCCCCAGGAGGGGCCTAGAGTTGGACTTCTGTAATCCCAGGAATGCCGCTTCTATCTTCTGGGTCTGTCAGAACCTAGATAGGATCCCTGGGCAGGATCTCATTCCTACCCTGACGTAAGCTTCCCTGTGTCTGGTCACTAGATTGGATACTAAAGAGCAGGCAACGTGAGGAGGCGGGGCTTTCAGAAATACGCTGTTTTCTGACACCTGGAGAGAGACAGAGAGCGCGCTACCCGCTGTCAGGAGACCTGCTGTGCCCCATCTATGCCCCGCTCTCGCACTGCAGTGTCTTACACTTATTAAGAGGTGAGAATTTCCCCTTCATGATTTATCAAACCACTCTAATAAGTACATTTTATGGTCTGGGTCCTATCCTTTCATGAGGCTCATTATTTTAAACCAGTTTTATAGCAATGAGGAAATAAAATGTGCCACAAATTGTTTATCACTAAACAATCGCTAAACGATTAGCAGTTTTGTTTAAGCACCGCTTCTAAATCCACAAGAAGAAAGTTGTTTGTGCTAAATAAGATGTTGCTACAATGGGATAAGTGTCCAAAAGGTAAGTTCACATTAATTTTAATCCACTGAGATAAACTATAAAAGTCTCTTATTTTCATTTAAAAATACTGCTTTTTTGCCAACTTCTGAAAAACAGTTTCTAGATTTTTATTGTCATTGTTTATTTATTTGTTTCCCTGATTTAAAAAAAAAACAAGTTACTGACATTTTTCTGTGAGTTAAAGATGTAAATATAGTAGGCTCTGGCCAGCCAATAAATCCAGGAGGGAAATCAGGATTTCCCTTGTACTATGAATAAGTTACCTAGGAAAGTTTACTAATTGTCTTGCTTTATGACAACTGCCTCTGCTCAGGATGTATTTATTGAAAAATCCCTTAAACTACCTCAAAGTTATACTTCTAAAGCAAAAATATTATTTATTTCTAGCTTTCTGCTAGAGTAAAACACTGCCACCGTTTTGCTGGATGAGGTGGGGAGGTGCCATCCTGCCACGCTGTTATCTCCAACCCGGGGCAAAATCAGCTCCAAAGCCACTGTCCCTCGTAGGCCTCATTCATCTGAGCTGATCAGCCCTATGTGCTCTCTGGTCTAGTCCCCATGGTGTCGGCTCACACTGCCTCATGGCCACCACCTTTAAAGCCATCTCCGTCAGAAAGTCTGGGTTGAGGTTCACCTTCTCTTCCATTTCGATTGGCCCTCAGTCTTGCTCTGATAAAACCTCATCCTGGAGATATACTCTCCAGCACGGTGCCAACTACACTGTATTGCTAACAACACTGTATTGTACACTTAAAATTTTCTAAGTGAGTAAATCTTACATTAAGAGCTCTAACCACACACACATAAACACAAAACAATAATAATAATAATAATAAAGGGGGCTAGAGGAAACTTTGGGAGGTAATGGTTGTGTCTATGGCCTTGAAGGTGGTGATGGTTTCATGGGTGTATACTTATCTCCAAATTCATCAAATTGTATACATTAAATACTTACAGCTTTTTACATGTTAATCATACCTCAGTAAAGTGGTTAAAAACAATTTTTTAATTAAGAAAAAACCCTGATCCACATGTGTCTCTCAGCTGATGACCCACATGGCTGGCTGCTAGGATAGGGCTCCATTTTTCTCCCACCAAGATCACCACTCCTGCTCACAGTCTCTGTACGAATCAGCATTCTATTCACCCAAGAATAAAAGATAATCAACAGGCATCATACTGTAAAATTCTATTTCCAGGCTTATAAACTCAGGTTGTGAGAGACAGGTACATCCAGAACTGATATGATTAAAGTAGTGCCTTGAGAACACATCACTAAAACCAAAGCTGATAACTTACTTTACAGCTGGTCAAGATCAATCTCTTCAAACTAATAACGAAAGCAAACAAATAGTGGCATCAGGAAGCCAAGAACAGGTATTTGGGAAAAGGATCTAGATCTTGGAGTTCTGAAAGTTTCCCGCCCACGAGTTCGGGCGTTCTGGCCACGTCACAGGTGGTGTTCCACAGCCACAATGGAATCACGGAGCTACGTGGTTCGTGTCTAGTAACTGCAAGGTTCAGTGGGGATGTCTGCCTTTACCCAAACGCCTCTGAAATAACTATGTAAGGATGTAATCACAATTTTCCACTTACAACATTGTTGGCGATGCTGTTTTGGTGTATCTCAAAGTTTCTGGAACAGCAGTTTGAGACAATGTGATTTGATTGTGTGAAATTTTCCAATGGGAGTGCATAAGCGTGTAATTCATGTTTTTAAACACGTTATGAAACGCACATCGTCTATTTAGCTTTCTATCAATTCTCCTAACTCCTATATTTTCATGCCTTTGATTTTTATTAAAGTGATTTTCTTTTTTCAGCATGATTTTCCTTTTTCCTAACTTCAAACAAAGTAATTATTTCTATGACTTTATTTTCTACTAACCCTTGAAAAGATATTACCCCAGCAGGCCCCGTCTTTCTTTGGTGTTATTTTTCTGCAACAATTCTTGGAAGTGGCGTCCCATGTCATAACTGCCAGAATTTACTGGCTATTTACTCTATGCCAGGCACTGCACCATCTCATTTAATTTACTGAAAACACAGTTGTAAATTCTCCTGTTACTTTTGCTTGGTAGAAATCGTTCAAGACCCGTTTATTAGTGTGAGAATTAGCAGCAGCTTTGGTGCCCGGAGTAGACAAGCCACTCTGTATTCAAGCCTGGGGGCAGAACGGGGCCGCTGGGTCCAGCTGGCCGTGGAAAGCATCTGGATGATTTCATTTAATGTCTTTAGAAATATTTCTCACTGGGCTAATTTAAGGAAAATGGCTTGTCACAGATGATATCTGACTCTAACAGCAGCTAAAATGCTTTCTGAATAAATATTGTAAAATATTGTAAAACAAAACAGGTGTAAAGCCACAGTCAGAAAATCAGCAGCCAAGGAGCGCTGCAGGGATTATGGGCCAACTTTCCAATAGACGGCAGATCCCTGGGAGGTAGCAGGGATCCGTGTTAGTGGGATATTTCCCCCAATGCTGTCAAAAAATTCATCATTTATTCAAACATTCGTTTGATAAATATTGATATACTATATAGAGGCACTCTGCTGGGCCTCAGCAGGACACGAACATTAATGCACTTCGGCCTTAAGGAGTTGCAGGCCAGTGGGAATGAGAGGACCTGATAGGATCTGCGGGAAGCGCTGCCACCCCATGTACACGCAGAACGCGCCCCCACTGCCTGTGGAGAAAATCCAAGTCCCCGAGTTGAAGGAGGTGCCAAAGGGCGGTGAGTCTGCATCGGCTGGAGAGAAAAGACCTGCAGAGGCTGCTGAAAGAGAACAAGGAGGTCGATGCTGCTGGCAGGACGCAGCTCCCCTACCCGCTGGAGAGACCACCAGGGTTTAGAGACAGGCAGGTTGAGAGCTGAGCCCAGGCCAGGTGGCCTGTCGGACAGTCTGCTCTGTGGAGGAGATGGAGCAGACGGGTGGCAGGCAGCCGAGGAGAGCCATTACCAAGGGGCACACCTTCCAGGTTGGTCGGCTGGCTTCTGCTTGCCTCTAAGATGCTGTGTGAGCTGTGTGCCGGGCCAACCCTGAGAGAGGAGGGAGCAGCATCTCCAGGATCCAATGTAGAGCTCGGAGGGGCCGAAAGGTAGTGTATTCAGCAGAGCTCCAGGGAAGTGGGAGCTGTGGGGCTGAGCTGAGGAGCCATCCACCTCAAGGCTTATACGTCTGCACAGAGAAGGGAGGGCCAAGGGCGTGAAGAAGCGAACAGCCCTTAGGGGAGAGAATGGGCCCTGTGATTCTCCTGCACTCCCAATACATGCATAAGGAGGATGATGATAAGAATAATAACAATGTACTGAGTGCTTACTATGTGCCAAACATTTTCCTAGGTGCTTTACACCTGTTGTCTCATTTAACCTTCATAACAACTGTAGGAGACAAGTACTACTACTATCCCCATTTGACAAATGATAAACCCGAACACAAGACAGGTGCGAGACCCTCCCCAAGCTCCCACTGCTAACCCCCAGCACAGCCAGATTTCAAACCCAGGCTGCCTGCCCTGGACCCACACTTCTAGTCACTCAGCAATTCTGACCCCTTAAGAAGGTCATGCTTCAGAGAAATGAAAATCTATGCAGTCACAACACCAGCCCAGCATCGGTCCACACAGGTATCTATGCTGCATTTCCAGAGTGGATGACTGGGATAGCTCAGGCACATACAGGCAGGATGCGGCTTTGGGTTCTCAGCAGTTTGTTTGTTTAGAGAGTCTTCCTTCTCTTTGACCTGGAAGTAGAGCAAGAGAAGCCCACGCTGAGGGTGTGCAGATGTCAGCAGGTCCTAATAGCCAGTGGAATAGCAGGGTAAGTGTCAAACCACTCCTGTGAAGCTCTCTGTGTGAATGCCGATGGACATTTTGTTACAATTAATGTGGGGGTCAGGACCTGTCCATATTCAGAGCATGAGGTTCCAACACCCAACTTCTCCTAAAATTCGAATAATCATTGCTAAGGGTAGAATTACGCAAATGTACTTTTCCAGTAATTCTCTTATATCTTGAATTGGAGTTAAAAGATAAGGAAAATAAAATGTGACTCCTGGATTTCAGGCTTTTTTGGTGAGGGAAAGAGAAGCAAGGAGGATAATAAAGGGATATAAAAAAAGATTTATGTTCACACAAAAACCTGTACATGAATATTCATAGTAGCTCTATTCTTAATAGCCAAAAACTGGAAACAACTTAGATGTCCTTCAGTAGGTGAAGAATTAAAGAAACCGGTACATCCATACCGTGGACTACTACTCATCCATATCAAAGAATGAACTATTGGTACATGCCAAAAATAATTGTACTTTCTGCTCACTAAACTCCATTCCTATAGGGCCGACCACCTATACTTTCTTTCATATACTCTTAAGAACACTGGGACAAAAGGACGCAGCAACCCCATAACAGCAGGGAAATGAAGTCCCTAGGCAGTTTGTGTTAGGGCGGCTGTCACGAGTGTCACATTAAACTAAGTATAAGCAGTGGTGTGCTGGAGCCAGCGTGTACCATTCATGGGAGCCAACAGGGCACATCTCTTCCCCACTCCATGTTTAGTGACATCACTAAAATCAGCCATGGTAGGAGTATTTACATCATGGAAATCAACAAACCAGAGGTCGCCCCCAACCCTGAGAGCTGGTCATTAGAACTTTACCAGCACACCACTGTGGGTAAGTCACCTGGGTAAGCTATTCTAGAAGGCTGCACAGGTGAGCAGTGGGAATAATCCAAGAGAGAGAAGTCTAAATCAGCTCATATATCCCTCACTGTATCGCCACCCTGACAATCAGTTCTGAACTAGATACATTTCTCAAACCAGAAATAAGACTTGAGTGGAAAAACCCGGGAGGTCTGAATAAAGAAAATATTTGTATTTCTATAAACAAAGTCTTTTAACATTTTTCAGGGAACATGAAAAATAGACCAGTTCCTGAGATCCTGGGAAAATAAAATGGCACCCCACACAGTGAGAGATGTTGCTAAAGGGGAAAAAACGTGGGCAAGGTCAGATTAGACCACCTGCAGGTGCCTTGTATCCGTCTTGAGGGAAGGAGATTCAGAGCCTACAAAAATCATTGCCTGAGTGCCTTACAAAAATTTTTAATGATCAAAAACCTATATCTTAAAAAAGCTGGGAACTGGGAGGAGGTATGTATGGCTATAAAACGGCAACATGAGGGATCCTTGTGATGATAGAAATGTTCTTTATCTTGACTGTATCAGTGAAGATATCCTGGTTGTGATAATGTCCTATAGTTTTGCAAGGTGTTGCCATTTGGAGAAATGGAGTAAAAAGTACAAGGATCTCTCTGTATTATTTCTTACCAATGTATACGAATATTCAATTATCTGAAAATGAAAAAGCTAACTTTTTTAAAACCTATGTCTCTTGAACTTAGTTGCTTTCTTTTTACATTTTATCTGTATTTTTTGCTTATAATTTTTTGTAAGTTCCTTTGAAAATATTAGCCTATTTATATATTTAAAGAGACTTTAAAAATGTTTGATCATTTGGCACAGTAATTCCAAGCCCAGAAATATATCCTGAGAAAAAATCCAAAATGCACAGATGTTTATTGTAATATTATTTATTAGCCCAAAAGCCTGAAATCAACTTTATGTCCAACATGTAAGGAGGGATTAAATAAAATATCATATCCAAACAATTAAATATTCTGCAACCATAAAAGATAATGTTAACAAAAAAAAATTTGATGACATAATAAGATGAAAATTTTTAATATAATGTTAAGGGACAAAATGAAGACGGAAAATTGTACATTCAATTATTGATTTCAATAATCTACAGGATATGGATAAAATGAGGGAAATACCCTAATGTTAGCAATAATACTCTCTAGGTGACAGATTGTGGGGGAGTTTTAGTCTCCTCTCACATGTTCTTTTTGGTTTTCCACAACGAGCTTACCACTGTTATGATCTTGGACTAGTTGTTATACTTTCTAAACCTCGGTGTCCTCATTCATAAAATGGAGATAATAACAGTACCTTCCTTATATTTGGTTTTACATCTACAGTGCTTAGCAAACTATCCAACAGGCAATAAATGACAAATAAATGTTACTTATTTGACATGCATGTATGTATAGTACTTAGAATGTACCAGGCACTATTCTAAGATCATTCCAAATATTAACTCAGTCCTCATAAGACTCTGAGTTGAGTACTATTATTACTGAATGAGGAAACTGAGGCACAAATAAATTAAGTGATTTACCCAAAGTTATACAGCTAATAAATAGCAAGCTGGAGTTTGAACCCAGATAGTTTGGCTCCAAAGTCTGTGCGATTAATCATTGCACTATTTACCATTGTCAGTTATTATTATTATGGCATAGCAGTAAAACTATGAGTCAGATGCTAAAATAATATAAAATGCAGAATTTTTCTAGAGATACATTGTTGATGACAACCAACACGGGGAATGGCAGAGGAGATACATTGCTAGAAGTACTTATGGAATTTAGAGTCATATAATTTAAACTGGATATGAGTTCCCCCAATTCTAATCTATATGGCCTTGCATGAATTACTTAATCCCTCCGGGCATAAACTACATAGTCTGTGAGATAAGATGTTAAAAGTACCTACATTTCAGACTCATTGAGAGGATTATTGAAGATAATACATGTAAAGTAACTCTATATGATACCCACTCAACAAATGCTAGTTTCTTTTCTCCTTGATAACATCTAAAACACTGTTTTTAAATAGAGCAGAACATATTCAGGTGATCACATCAAAATATATGCCTCCTGATAAATGGACCATCTCCTGATTATCACCAGCAAAATAAAATTGATGCATGGCATCTAAGTGGCTTAATGGACCATCTCTACTACATAACCCAAAGCTTCTGGAAAACGCAGAACTTAAAGATTGTGTAGTTGTAGCATCTCTTGGAGCTTGAATACCCAGCATAAACAGCAAGTGAGTGATTCTTGGTAACACTGTTTACTTGATAAATACAGCAGACACTATAAAATATCCACAGGCAGAGTCCTAGGACTTAACATCAAAAGCAAATATACACCGTCCACTCTTTGTGGAGCTTTATGATCCAATAAAAATGGAAACAACAGACCATTGCATCAACATACAATCCCAATATAACAAGAGGCTCAAGAGACACTGGGATACACCATCTGGAGCAAACGAAAGGGAGAATGATCCAGTGTGACTAAATTATCTTTAGTAGAGCCAAACTAGTAGTGTGGTATTATGTATAGCTGGGGACAGATCATCAGGGAACCTTAACTAAGATGACTTTGAGCACGACATTTAAGCCCCTTTAATTCTCAGTTTTATTCAGCTATAAAATGAAAAAAGAATTACATAACTTTGCAGCATTGTTATAGAGATTATAGATTAAATATGGAAAGGGTACATATCAGGTGCCCTCTAAATCACAACTGCTATTATTATTATTATTCTTGTTCAATTAAAATAAATGGAAACTCCTTAAACATCAATAAACAATATTCCCCTATGACAAGATTTCAAAAAATGTCACCAAGATCACCATCTTCAAAAACAAAAATCAGAATTAAGGGGCTGGCCCGGTGGCGCAAGCGGTTAAGTGCACGCATTCTGCTGCGGCGGCCCGGGGTTTGCCAGTTTGGATCTTGGGCGTGCACTGACGCACCGTTTGGCAAGCCATGCCGTGGCAGTGTGCCATAAAAAGTAGAGGAAGATGGACATGGATGTTACCCCGGTGCCGGTCTTCCTCAGCAAAAAAAAAAAAAAATCAGAATTAAGATGGAGTACTAAAGATATTCAAGTAACCCAAAAGAAGCAGAAAAGGGAAAATAAAGGAACAAAAGATATGGAGAACAAACAAAAAATAAATAATAAAATGGTGCACCTAAATCCAAACATATCAACAATTATACTAACTGTAAATGGCCTAGACATAGCAATTGAAATATGGAGATTATTAGAAGGGAAAAACAAAACTACCCGACTACAGTCATGTGCCACATAGTGATGTTTCGGTCAACGACAGACACATATACAACGGCAGTCCCATAAGATTAGTACCATACAGCCTAGATGTGTAGCAGGCTATACCATCTAGGTGTGTGAAAGTATACTCTATGACGTTCGAAAAACAATGAAATCGCCTAATGACACATTTCTCAGAACATATCTGTGTCGTTAAGTGATGCATGACTGTATATGCTGTCTATAAGAAATTCACTTCAAACATAACAATATAGTTACGTTAAAAATAAAAGGGTGAAAAATGGCATACCAAGTGAACACTAATAAAAAGAAAAAAAGATGAAATGGCTTTATTAATATAATACGAAGTAACTTCAGGGCAAAGAAAATGACCAGAGATAAAGAGGGACATTACACTAGTGAAAAAAAAAAGAGAGATGAACTGGCTATATTAGTATCACATGAATTAACTTCAGAGCAAAGAAAATTATCAGAGATAAAGAGGGACATTATACAGTCATGAATTGCTTAACAACAAGGCTAGATCCTGAGAAATGTGTCATTAAGCAATTTCATTGTTGTGCGAACATCATGGAGTGTACTCACACAAACCTAGATGGTATAGCCTACTACACACCTAGGCTATGTGGTACTAATCTAAGGGGACCACCATTGTACATGCAGTCCATCGTTGACCAAAACGTTGTTTTACAGCGCATGACTACATGATGATAAAAGGGTTAATTTACCAAGAAGATATACATTCCTTAATGTGTATGCAATTAACAGTACAGCGTTAAAATATTTGAAGCAGAAACTGACAAAACTGAAAGAAGAAATAGAAAAAAACACAATTACGCTTGGAGACTTGAACACTCCTCTCTAGGTAATAGATAAAATTAGTAGATGAAAGTCAGGAAAGACAAAGAAGCACTGAGCAACACCACCAACCAACGGGACCTAATTATATTTAGAAAACACCCTTCTCAATACAGCAAAATACACATTTTTTTTCAAGTGCACATAGAACATTCACCATTTATTTAGAATTAAACCTTTACAAACTTAAAAGAATTGAAATCATGCACATCTGTTCTCTTATCATAATAGAATCAAACTAGATATCAGTAACAGAAAGATAATAGAAAAATCCCCCAAACTCTTAGAAATTAAACAGCACGCTTGTAAATAATCCATGGTTCAAAGAGGAAGTTTCAAGGAAAATATTTTTTAAAATTTAAACTGAATGAAAATGAAAATAAAACACATCAAAATTTGTAGGATGCCTCTAAAGCAGTGCTAGAGGGTAATTTATAGCAATAAATGCTTGTATTAGAAGAAAAGAAAGGTTTCAAATAGACAATCTGAGGTTCCAGCTTAAATAACTAGAAAAGAATAGCAAAATAAAGCCAAAGCAAGCCACAGGAAGGAAATAATAAAGAGCAATAATCCATGAAATTGAAACAAAAGAACAGTAGGAAAAATCAGTGAGACAAGTAGCTAATTCTTTGAAAAGACCAATAGAACTCTAGCAAGACTGACAAAGAAAATAGAGAAAACACAAATTACCAATACCAAGAATGAAAGAGAGGATATCAGCACAGACCATATGGACATCAAAAAGATAATAAGGGAATACTACAAACAACTCTACACACATAAAATTGACAACTGAGATGAAATGGCCAAACGCCTCAAAAAACACAAACTAACCAAAATCACCCAAGATGAAATAGATAACCTGAACAGTTCTGTAAGTGTTAAGGAATTGAATTAATAGTTAAATATTTTCCAAAAAAAAAAAAAAAATCTTTATGCCAAGATGTCTTCCCTGGTGAATTCTACCAAATATTGAAAAAAGAAATCATGCAAATTCTATAAATCTCTTTCAGAAAATAGAAGAGCAGAGAACACTTCTCAACTCATTTTATGAGGCCAAAGGTCATTACCCTGATACAAAACCAGACACAACCAATGAGAGTCCAAGAAAAAAAATTAAAGACCAATAGGTGTAAAAATCCTCAAAAAAAATCATTAAATTGAATCCAGCAATACATAAAAAGAATAATACACCACAATCAAGTGGGGTTTACCAGGGGAATGTAAGGCTGGTTCATATTTAAAACTCAATCATGTAATCTACCATATTAACGTCCTAAAGCAGAAATACCACATGACCATATCAATTAATGCAGAAAAAGCATTTGAAAAAATCGACATCCATTATAATAAAAACTTTCAGCAAACTAAGAATACAAGGAAACTTCCTTAACCTGATAAGACATCTACAAAAAACCTACAGCTAATATCACGCTTAGGGTAAGCTGAATGTTTTATTCCTGATGTTGGAAACAAGGCAAAGATGTCCACTCTCACCAGTCCTATTCAATGTCAGGAAGTCTTAGCCAGTGCAATTAGCAAGAAATAGAAATAAAAGACATACTAAATAGAAAAGAAGACATAAAACTGCCCCTATTCATAGATGACACAATTGTCTACATAGAAAAACCTAAGTAATATGAAAAAGAAATTAATAAATGAGCTAGTAAGGCCTCAGGATACAAGGTCACCTCACAAAAATCAATCATATTTCTATATACTACAATGAACATTGAAAACCAAAATATAAAAACACAGTACCATTTACAATAGCTCCAAAAATGAAATATTTAGGTATAAATTTAGCAAAATATAGAAGATCTATATGTTGAAAACTAAAAACACACTGATAAAAAAATTAAAGACCTAAATAAAAGAAGAGACATACCATGTGTTATAGATAGAATGTTTGTGTCCCCCTAAAATTCATATGTTGAAGCCCTAACCTCCAATAGAGATAGTGCCTTTAAGGAAGTCAAATTAAATGAGGTCATACGGGTGGGCCGTGATCTAATAGGATAAGTGTCCCAATAAGAAGAGACTCCAAGAGCTTTCTCTATCTCTGTCTCTGTCTCTGTCTCTCTCTCTCTCTCTCTCTCCTTCCACACATACAAAGAAGAGGTCATGTGAGCACACAGTGAGAAGGCAGCCTATCTATAATCCAAGGAGGGAGCCCTTACCAGACACTGACCCTGCTGGCACCTTGATCCTAAACTTCCAGTCTCCAGAATTGCAAGAAAATAAATTTCTATTGCTTAAGCTATCCAGTCTACAGTATTTTGTTACAGCAGGCTGAGCTGACTAACACACCACATTTATGGATTGAAAGACTCAACAAAGTAAAGATGTTAATTCCACCCAGATTGATCTAGAGATTTAATACCATTACAAACAAAATACCAACAGGATTTTTTATAGAAAAGCTAATACTCAAATTTATATGGAAAGGCAAAGCAACTAGAATAGTCAAAACAACTGTTAAAAATGAGAATAAAGTTAGAAGAACCACACTACCTAAACTTAAGATTTACTAAAAGCTACAGTAATCAAGATAATATAGTATTATTGGTCAAAGAGTAGACACATAGATCAATGGAACAAAATAGATGGTCAATAAATAAATTCTTACAAATATAGTCAACTGATTTTTGACAAAGGTAAAAGCGATTCAATGGAGAAAGAATAGTCTTTTCAACAATGGGGTTGGAACAATTGGACATCCTTATGTAAAAATATGAATCTTAACCTAAACTTCATAACTTATTAAAAAATTATAATGGATCACAATTTTAAATGTAAAAATAAAACCCTCAAACTTTTAGGAGAAAACCTTTGTGACCTGGGGTTAGACAAAGAGTTATTAGACACAAACCAAAAGCACAACCCACAAAAGAAAAAATTAATAAATTAGACTTCACCAAAGTATCACCTTTTGGGGCTGGCCCAGTGGCACAGTGATTAAGTTCGTGCACTCCGCTTTGACAGCCGGGGGTTAGCGGGTTCGGCTCCCAAGTGCAGACCTACGCACTGCTCACCAAGCCATGCTGTGGCAGCATCCCACATACAAAAAAAAATAGAGGAAGATGAGCACAGATGTTAGCTCAGGGCCAATCTTCCTCAGCAAAAAAAAAACCTATCACCTTTTGCTCTGTGAAAGATACTATTTGAAAAATTAAAAGATAAGCCGCAGATTGGGAGAAAATATTTGCAAGTCACATATCCAGCAAAAGACTTATATTCTGAGTATATAAAGAACTCTCAAAATTCAACAGTAAGAAAATGAAACAATTTAAAAATGGGCAAAAGACTTGAATAGACACTTCACTTAAAAAGGATATACAGTTATCAAACGAATATATGTTCAACATCATTAGGCATCACAAAAACGCAAATTAATACTACAATTAGATATCTCTACACACACATTAGAGTGACTAAAATTAAAAATACTGACAATACTAAGTGCTGACAAGGATGTGGATCAATGAAAGCACTCACACATTTCTGTGAGAATGCAAAATGGTAGAGCTCTTCTAGAAAACATTTTGGCAGTTTCTTATAAAGTTATTTACCATATGATCCAGAAATCCCAGCCCTAGGTGTGCACTACAGTGAAATGAAAACTTATGTTCAGACAAAAACCTGTACACAAATGTTAATGTTTATTCTATTCATAATTGCTCAAAACCGGAAACAACCCAACCATCCCTCAGCAGGTGAAAAGATAAACTGTGATACATCTATCCAATAGCATACTACTCAGCAATAAGGAGGAACAAACTGCTGATGTGTACAACAAATTGGATGAATCTCAAAGGCATTATGCTAAGTGAAAGAAGCCAGTGTCACCAGGTTATGTTCTGTACAACTCCATTTAAATGACATTCTCAAAAAGACAGAACTATACTGATGGAGAACACATCAGAGGTTGTCAGGGCTGGGGTGAGGGAGGCTGTGACCAACAAGGAGGAGCACAGCAGAATGTTTTTGGGTGGTGCAACCAACTGTACCTTGACTGTGGTACATAAATTTTTACATGTATTAAAATCCATAGAACGATACACCCAAAAAAGTCGATTTTACTGTCTAGTAATCGAAGAAATAATTTTTTAAAAACAGAAGTAAGAACATTAAATTGGTAGCATCCTTTTGACCAAAACCCTTTGGGTGTGGTGACTGTATTACATGGCACTGCAGCGAGTGTCCAGAATCAACCCGCAGACGTGGATACAGCATGACAACGTGGACATAGATCTGACTGAGCTGTATGTACCGGGTAGGGTGAAAAACAGATCACAATCATTACTTGATACTTGATTACCTTAGAGAGTTTTATAGCAGAAGTCTAATTTATCATAAGTAAGATTGGCTATCTAGAGACATTTACAAGGCTATTCTTTGATGATATGACTGGCCCAATCAAATTGGATTTTATGATCAATATTCTTCATAATAAAGAGACTGAAGCCAGCTTGGCTAAAAGAGTCAGTCTTCTTCCATCTACTAAATTTTATTTGCTATGTCTTATTCTCCAAGAACTGCCCGTTTATTAATAGACATCTATAACACAAATGGTCAGAAACTCCCTGTCCGGATATCAACAACAGCCCACTGTCTCCATTAGTACTTTTACTATGCCAGTATTTAATTGTAATTGAGAGCTTATGTTTGCCAGTTTTTTCTAAATATGGTGCTTTCAAGCTTTATACAGAATATAATACTTGGACACTTAATACTTTGCTTTTTCTTCCTTGAAAATCAGTGACAGGTATGGGAAAAAAAATCTTTGATCAGGGTGAAAGCAAATGGATGTTGAAGAGGCTCTATAGTAGTATCATTTCCAGAGACATTCACTCATTCGTTTCTCATTCATTCATTCAACAAATATTCACAGAGTGCCACTGTGTGATAGGCACTATGCTGATGAACACAACACACAAGGCCCCTGCTCATAGAGCTTGCAATCCAATAAGGGGAGAAGGAGACAAAAATATCAAGTAAATAGCTAAATAAATAAGGTATTCACAGATTATGACAGGCAGTAGGAAGGAAAGTCCAGGCGAGGTGATAGAGAATAACTGAGAGAGCCCACCTAAGAGGGGATGGTCAGAAAAGACCCACTAGCATGGTAAGATTTGAGCCAAGACCTGAAGGGTGAGAATGAGGTGGCTGTGAGGAAGTGAAGGAATGGGATTCCTAACTGGTGAATGAGATGCCTGGAGGCAGGAGAGGGTTCAGAGCAACTGAGTACCAGAAAGGCCAGTGTGGCCAGGGGCAGTGAGTGAGAGGGAAGCAAGGTGTGGGAGGATGCCCGAAAAATGCAGTGGCCAAACCAGGCATAACCCTATAGATCAAGGTTAAGAGTTCAAAGTTTATTCTAAGAGAAATAGAAAGCTACTAACAAATTTTAAGCAGCAGGGCCAGCCTGATGGCGTAGTGGTTAAGTCTGCATGTCTGCCTTGGCAGCCCGGGGTTCACGGGTTCAGATCCCGGGCGTGGACATACGCCACTCATCAAGGCATTCTGTGGCAGCGTCCCATATAAAGTAGAGGAAGATGGGCACAGATGTTAGCCCAGGGCCAGTCTTCCTCAACAAAAACAGGAGGATGGGCAACAGATGTTAGCTCAGGTCTAATCCCCCTGACCGGGAAAAAAAAAAAAAAAAAAAAGAATTTTAAGTAAGAAAGTGACATATATGATTTATGGGTTTTTTTTTAAATCTCTCTAGTTGTTATCTAAAGAATGGGTTGAAAGGGAGGAAGAGTGGACCCAAAGACACCAGTTAGGAGGCAACTGTAGAAATTCAGATAAAAGATAATGATGACTTGGGCATAGGTGGTAATAATGCAGACAGGGAGAAGTGGAGAGACTTTAAACCTATTTTGGACATAGAATCAACAAGATTTGTTGATTGATTGGACATGGAGAGGGTTGAAGGAAAGGGGAAAATCCAGCATAACTCCTACACATTTGGCTTGAGCAGCTGAGAGTTTGGTGGTGCCATTTATTGAGAGGATGATACTGGAGGAAGATTAAGTTTGTGAGAGAACACAAACTATTTTGAACACATTAAGTCTGAGAGTTCAGTTAGATATTCAAATGGGAAGAAACGGTAGATAACTGGATATATGAGTAAGGAGTTCAGGAGATAGGTCTAAGTTAGACTTAGCCAGGAAATATATTAAAACCTTGGGGAAGAGTTCAGGACTGAACTCCAAGCTGTGCCAACATTTGGAAATTAGGTAGAGGAGGAGTAACCAGGAAACGAGGTTGAGAAAGAATGGCCAGTGATGTTGAAGGAAAACCAGGAGAGTTCAGTGCTTCAGAAGTCGAGAGATGGAAGTGTGGTAGATGGAGAGGATGGTCAACCAGCCAACAACTGGGATGGTTCATGCTGCTCAAAGGTCAAATCGGATGAGGGTAGAGAACAGCCCTTAAGACTGGCTACATGGAAGACACTGACACCCTCAAGGAGAGCAGTTTTAGTGGAGTGCTCAGGCAGAAACTGGACTAGAGTTAAAGTACAAATGAGAAGTAAAGGTACAGAGACAGTGTGTTCAGGTAATGCATTCAAAAAGTTCAGCTATTCAGGGGGCAGATAAGTGGGGTCAAGGGAAAGTTTTTCAATATGGCAGATCTTAGAAACTATTTATATGCTGATGAAAATTGTCAGCCAAGAGAAACTGGTGGCGTAGGAAAGGGTAGATGCAAAGGAAAGAGCAGAGTCGTGGAGAAAGAGGCAGGTGATCTCTGACAGGAGGGAAAGCAGAGATGGGTACCTGTGCCTAGTTAATCCTGGTAAGGTCATCATTAGGATACGGTGCCCGTAACTGGGCTCCCCAGATTAAAGATTGTGTGCAAGACCCAGCGCAGAGAGCCTTAGCTCTTCCACCGCAGGGCTCGCCGGCCACTGTGCGATCGTGAGGGCAGCTGGCCCAACAAGCCCAGCGTGCCTCCCCCACAGGGAACTGGGTGAGGAGAGAAGCCACATTCAGGAAAATCTGTAACTGTTGTTGTCCCACTGTGTTTCCTGTGTCAAGCAATGGATGAGTAAACTGATTTTATGTTATTAATCATGTAGTGCCGTCCAAGTTATTGTCTCTCGACCTAAAATTGTTCATGGAAACTTACAGGAGACCACAATTTAGCCTGTAAAAATATACGCCACCAATGAAATCTATCAGCAATACAAGAAGACTTATGAGAGTAAGAGTGCCCTATTTCAAATATGTTGGTAGTATATCACAGGCTGGCTTGGCTATGAGGTACGCTGAGACCACTGTGATGGACACACTGAAACTGGGACAGAAGTCTCCCAACACAGACAGAATAACCAGGAAAAGAGGCCACAGCTTCCTGGGCACCCGGTGCCCCGTAGATAACTAAAGGATTATCCCTTCAGGTAGCGGGTTAAACCCAGGCATCACTTTCTGGTGGGCATTCGCTCTGACAGACCGCAAAGTCAGCTCTCCTCGCCTATGCTCAACTCCAGGGCGGGACTACACACGCAGGGTGAAAGCCGCAGTGTCCTCAGCTGAGCAAGGGCACAGCAGGCAGGAGCTGACATAAGCTGAGAGCACAGGGGCCAGGATCCAGGGCTATAGGAACCAATCACTTCCACCAAATCCTGTGAGATCTGGGTAGTGAACACTGGCAATGAATGTAAGCTTGCTGGGCAATCCTGCTGACTCCAGAGACTTCTTTTTACTCTTCACCCTTCAGCCACAAGTAAGCTCTCATAAGAATGTGTGTTTGTTTTTTGTGTGTTTTTTGAGGAAGATCAGCCCTGAGCTAACATCCGATACCAATCTTCCTCTTTTTGCTGAGGAAGATCTGTCCTGGGCTAACATCTGTGCCCATCTTCCTCTACTTTACATGGGACGCTGCCACAGCATGGCCTGACAAGCGGTGTGTATGTCCGTGGCCAGGATCCGAACTTGTGAACCCCCAGCCGCAGAAGTGGAGCATGTGAACTTAACCGCTGCGCCACCAGGCAGCCCCAAGAATATGCTTTTACTACGTGAATTTGGAGGGGTTTTCTTTTTTTTTTTTTTTTTTGGAGACCTGGGTGGCCTTTTCTATCAAACTGCAAATAAGCGTTCTTACTTTACCATAAAAATTTATACACACACACACACTCAAACTGGCAAATGTCCTAAAACTAGGCCAGATTATTCTAATTTAGGGTGTAGGAATAGAGCAGGAAGCTATCATGTAATCATATCTTTTGACTCATAAACCTTACCAAATCTCTTAGAGAGAGTCATCAAGAAATTTCTGTAATCACACAAGGATGCCTCCAGAGGCACAGCCATGATGGCACGCACACAATTATGAATCACTTAGCAGAGTCAGCTCTCTATGAACACAAACATGAAACCCAAGATTAAACACTGTTCTGCATCCGGGAAATCCTAAATGCCGCTGGACATCTTCCACTAGCTTCAGAGCTGAAGCTACCACTGAACGCGTCCTCTAAGGCACCACACAGCTCACACTTGAACTTCTAAATGCTCTTGGGGACCTCAGTGTGACATCAAGCTCCATCCCTAACTGCGAGGAGCTAAGAACAACTCTCTCTCTTTGCAGAACCTGCTACAGATCTCACATTTTCCGTCTTGAGTGTTTTCTCAATTTCCCTTAGGGTTATTTTCATATTTCATTAGTGGGTGGTATATGGTTCTTTCTTGGTAAATCACTCATTTGGAATTGATGTCCCAAAAGCTTTTTTTCCTTCCTTGGCAATTTCTCAATGGCTATTCCTCTCCAAGAGTTCTTGTCAATTTCTCTCTCACGTAAACTGAAGACCTACTGAGAGATGAAGAACCATTTTCTCTTGGCTAAATCTTGAACTTATCACATGGGTTACATATGTGTCCTTAAACAAAGTTTGCTCAATTTCACCTGTCATTTTACTGTACTAGGGGTAACTTCTGTTCAACTTTCCTGGACTTTTGATGCAGGTGAAGGAAGATATGAAGATGAGATAAGAACGGGAGAGAAAACTTTGAGAAACAGTTTATCCACTGTTCATTTCCCCGAGGAAGGCAGAAACAATGACTGAGACCAGGAGCTGAAGACAGAGACTCACAGGTCATAGCAAAGCAATGATTAAATTCAAGGGGAGGAGTGGAAATCGGGACGTGTGCTGCTGACCATGGTCCTGAGAAATATTTGCCTAGTAGGGCCTTGTTGCTTCTTCTAATTCTGAGATACTGGTGACTCTTGTACAACTGTCTTCAGGACTTCTGAACAAGGTGAGGCAAGAAGTGGTGGTGGGAGAGAATGGAGGGAGGCAAGAGAAAAAGATTGAACAGAGGCTTTTGGAGAGGCATAGTTATTAACTGATTCCCAGGGAGAAAAAAAGACTCTCTGGACAATATTTTCAGTTAATTGTAATTACCAAGAAAGAAACCACCAACCACACTTAAAAATCAAACATTTGAGGGTGACTAAGAAATTTTGTACCAGAAGATGCAAAGCTGTGAAGGGAAGATATAAACAAATGAGAATGATCAGGAGATGAGCAGAACATCAGCAGGGTAGAATTGCAATGTCCTTGTGCATTGAGTTATACCAACATTCTCCTCTCATCCCTCTACGTTATCTCCTTGGGGGATCTTACCCATTCTCGTGGCTTCAATACCATCTAATGCTGATGACTCCAACTTTATATTTCCACCTGTGATCTCTCCTTTGAGCTCCAAAACTTAATATCTAACTTCCTATTTCCTATCTCTACTTGCATGATTCATAAGATTGAATCCCCCTATCAATGTGTCCATGGGGAGAGAGAAATTGGCAGTACAGAAAAAAAATGCTTCAATAGGATAAATACAGTATCAGACAGTGTAAACCACACACTAACATTCACAACAAAGGAAAAAATCTAACTGGGTAGGAAACTTGGAAATAAGCCCCCTAATAAACATGGGGGCTTATTAGGAGAAGATAGTGACTGAGGAGATGGAACCTCAAACAGAGGCATTTCCTGCTCATGGCAACTATAAATAGAAGCAACTCTTTTCTGAATACTCTGCAGAAAGAATCGTTGGCCAGGCATCTGTCTTCCCAGTGTTATCTGCACCCACGAGTAGGAACATTGTCAAACAATGATAATAAATAAGATTCTCAAATCCAGAAACTCCAAGACTGAAGGAAACCCACATTTACTTATAAATCTGGAAAAGTAATGATCATGGAGTCGTCAGGGTCCAGAGCCTCAGAATTCCAGAACCAAAGCTTGAAGGATGATATCTTAGAGGAAGGAAAAGTAAATATGACTTTACGCAGTGGGTAGTAAACTTATGAAATTCTTAGCTCTAGAGGGAACAGAGGCCAAAAACATAAATCAGATTGAGAGTTATTTGGATCCTTTCCTTGGTAGGGACACCATAGCATATTAGCAAGAGACTCTTATTTTAGGGGAATATAACTAGCTTTGTAAGCCTGAAGCCCTGGAAAGATATGTAAATACCATCTTGGTGTCACTTTCTGCCTAAAGTCACCTCCCAGAAAAGCCAGGACCTCCCAATCCTCAGATAAATGCAGAGGTAAGACAAGACTGCCCACAGGTTACAGAACATGGAGCTGATAGAGATCTGAATGTTAACATCTTAGACTAAAATTAGAACTGAGATAACCCAAATGCCACATATGCAATAACAGAATGGCATTTAGTGGCAAAATCAGAACAAGTAAGTTCAGAAAAGAAGAAGGAGGGGGAGACTGGGGAGATGTCTCAAGACACAAACATAGGAGTTTGTCTAGGGGCAAGGACTTGGCCATGGGTGAGGAGCAGGCTGTTATGGGCACAAAGCCATGGTATATTCCTTCAGAGACAGTACCTGCAAATGGACCAGTAACCTTTCCATGTACTTTTGGGACCTTGGAACATGAAATGCAACACACACACACACACACCTTATGACATCCTCTAGAAACATATTCTAGTATGAAGAGTGGAGTAGGGCATGAGAGGACACATACACACACACACATACACACACACACACACACACACACATACATTCCCATAAAGTTTTTATTAGGGCCAAAAGCCAAGAAAGGAGGAGGGAAAGGATCCTTTGAAGCAAGGGCTGAACAAAGTTTTTCACAATATGTCATGCACATGAGAATTTAATGAGTCACAAATTCCAGTGGGTACTTTTTCCCTCAATTTTCCAGTTTGTTCTATTTTGCAAATATTTGTACTCAAATGATAATCTGACTTTTGTTGTACAGCCACACTGACTGCCTCATGAAGAGCTTTGAGTCAGAAGACATCTGCTAAATTGAGATTTACAAAGAACTTAATAAATACAAACACAAATGGACGAGCTCTGAATATTATATTCTGAGCATTCTCTTGCTTATGTTCTTGCAAATTATACACCAGCATGCAAAACATCTCAAAAGAGCGATGCGTAAATCCCCTTAGAATCTCTTCCCTCTGAGCACCTTGGAGATGTTCTTTCATCCAGAGCCGTTAATTAGGGAGGTTCAACACTGCCTTCCTCATATGCAGGCTTTGTCTCTACAGGCTATTGATGCGGAATGTGGGGAAAGACTAAGCCAGTGCATTTGAGGGTTATGACAATTGATGACCAACATCAAAGAGCCATAATATATTCCAGACACGGACTTCAGTCAAGTCTAGCAGTGGACAGGATACACTACAGTACAAGCCAAAAACCTTGAGAACATCATATTCCTGGGGAGCAGGCTGTTCTATGATGTTCAGGCTCATAAGTGAATCAGATTTGGCCTCATTGCTTTGCTTTTGAAACCGTTACTTGGCACGGTCACAGTGACAAACCAATGGCCTGAAATGCAATTAGCTTTATGCATCCTTGTTAAGCAACAGCCTGCTGGCCCCTGGCGCCGCATGTGCGATGCAGTTAACAGGGCACGCCTAGCTGTCAAGCAGGTCCCGGCTCAGATGAGATAAGGTACTCACTTTAAATAAGGCATTGCTTTGCAGACTCCAAAAACTATATATACATATATATTTAAAAAACACATTTCCTGCCAAATTAAAGAGAAGTTTTATAACATGATACAAACACAGTGTTGAAGAGGTTATGGGCTTCCTCTGGAATTGTGTCATACTTTAATATTATTTATTATTTACCTCCTGCAATTAGAAAGGCAGAGAGGGTCAGAAAGGCATAGCCTGTAAATTGGTTTCTGTAGCCTTTGATAAAAAACTGTTTGCATTACATCATTTTAGTGGCTCTTGAATTCTGACTGAGGGCATTATTTGGCTCTCCAAAACTGACGGCATCTCCTTAGGGGATAAAGCCATAATATGGAAAACTTTGCACTCCCTGCCCTTCCCTTGTAAATTCAAGTCCTAGCAACAGGAGAGATGTCAGTCTTGCCATCTGTCTGCAAATGCATGACTGTAATAATGACAATGACCAATTCCTCAACAAGAGTGCTTTACTGATTCAGAGGAGCCAGGGTCCACTTATTTCAAATGAAATAAGTGTCCAGTGGTCCCACGCTCCGCCCTGAGTCCTACTTCTCCCAGCTGGCTCCCAGTCACCCACAGTGAAATCCTAGTAGTTTCCTGGATGTGCAGCAACGGCATATAAATTTCTTTCCACAATAAACTGGCCTCTGAGATAGTGGGTGCTGATCATTGTAGGGCTTTGGTTTTGCAGTGTGGGATATGCATGTTTGGGGCCTGTGGTAGATCAGTTGCGTTAATGGCCCCAATTAAAGGCCTCCCTATATCCACACTCTTTGTTTGTAACTTCCTTGGCCTGTCCACTGTTATTCTGGACTGGACCATCTGACTTCCTTTGGCCAGTGGGACAGTAGCAAACCTGACACTTACAGAGGCTTTATGAAGTGTTTGAGTATTTCTGCTTCCTCTCTTGTTTCTCTGCGATTGTCATGAGAACATGTGCAGGCTAGCCTGAGAACATGCCTGAGCTAGCCTGCCCAGGGGTACATGGGACATGTGCCCGTGACGGACCTGTGGAGGAGACCTCAGCAATCCCAGCTGCAGCCACCTAGACCAGGCAGTCTTCCTCTGACTCACCAGCTGAATGGATGCGTGAATGAGCCTGGCTAACCATAGACTCATGGGAAATAACAAACGGCTGTTGTTTTAAGCCAGCAAGTCTGGGATATCTTGTTACACAGTATTATGTTGGCCATGGGGAACTGACACAGGGCCAGAGCTGAATCTTTTAGGCAACAGAGGAGAATTTGAGTGCTACCGTCAGTCATCTCGCTTCTCTATTCTTCCCCATGCAGCCCCTCCTTCACATACGCATTGAACCAAACTTGAAGAGTCAGTTTGAAAGAGCACTGAATGATTAGTCTGTCAGGGGGACCCACCATTTTGGGAGGCATCACAGACAAGAGATGAAGTGAGAGCTTGGGAGCAGGGTGCTTATGAACAGGCCTAGGTGGCTGGGCACAAGGACAGAGGGGGCTCAAGAGCCCAAAATACAGACTAGTCATAAAGCTGGGCGCCCAACTGCTGGCTGGCCCTGGGGCTCAGCGAGCGTGACAGTGCAGGCTCCACCTCACCACCATCCTCCCTGAAGGAAACCTTAAAGAATCTCAGACGGCATCTCAAAGCTCATCTTGTCTAGGCACTCCTTCTGATATGCGATACATGGGAGTCGTCACCTGCCTAGTTTGTCATAAGCTGAACAAATGACTGTGTCTGGGAGTGATGTTAAACGACTGATGAGCACTGGGGATACTTAGACAGGCCTGAGAATTAGAAAAGGCCTCAGCAAGTTCAAGGTTCCTGCCTGGAACCCCCTCACTTTGCTCTGCTAGCAAGTCACAAAACCCAAGGCAGACCTTAGATTTCTCTAAAGCTTCAATCCACACGTTAAAGCCAGAATCTGAAGAAAACACAAACTGGATTTAATTAAACAGGACTTCACAAAGTCTCAAGTCAAATATCAACTAGGTGCTTGGTTTTATGCCCTCTGCTGGACGCTATGGTTTTACGAAATAAAAGGCACACAAGTCCTCCACCTTCAAAATTCTTATAATTTGGTAAAGATGAACATACTGGAAATACTAGCATATTAATAAGGAGCATACAATTGTGGTAATCATTTTTGTGTCCACAAGTGTCCAGATTCTCCTCCTTCCATACACAAGGAAGGACTGTACCCCCGGAAGGGAAGTGCAGCCATGTCACTTGTTTTGGGCAATGGAAAGTGATGTGTCATTTCTTCAGTGAAGGCATTTAATTACTGGTGCTTAACTCCAACCTCCCTTCCCTGTGGCATTCATCATGGAAGGACACGTCGGGATAGAGCCTCTGCCAGCCTGGATCCCTCAGTGACCGTGGCAGACAAAGTCTCCCTGTTAACCTACACAGGAGATTTAGCATGAATGAGAAAGACACTTTGTTATGCAAAACCACAGAGATTCAGAGGTTGTTTGTTACTCAAGTGTAACTTTGCCTATCCTGACTGATACAATAATCAACGTTTAAAATTTTGACACCTCAACTGTAAGCATAACAGAGACACAAAAGGGTAGAAATCAATGTAGACTAGAGTAGTCTGGAAAGCTAGTTATGTCATAAAGGGTAATGCAAGGGACAGAAAGGAGTGGGAAGAGAAGTAAAGACAGGGAAAAAAACTCAAAAGCATAAAAATAAGAATGTACCTATTTTTGTCTTTGTTATGGGACTTAATGTCATCACTGTGAACTTGTTGGGTTCCTTGAGGGGAAAGACCTGGGCTCCACGTCTTGGTGCCCTCAGAGCCTGGCAACAATGGGTTCCCAAGTAATGTTTGTTGAATGAATTAGCAGAGTGTGTTGAGGTCAATGGGATAACAAAGCCAAGTCAATCAGGAGGTGAAAGAAAATTAGATCTGACCAGCAAATAGCACCACTTTAAATACCAGGGACAATAAATGTAGCAGGAGGGTCAGTGTTGAGAAAATCATCTTGTAAAGACTTCAGTTTCCTCATCCATAAAATGGGGCAGATGACCCCAAAGGCTTGCTCCAGTCCTCACCGCCAGGATGTTATTGTTTGGGTCTTTTTGATCTAAGAGTTGGATTGCTTTCCCCTTTTAAACTTTAGTCATTTTAGTGGTCTCTCAGGCCACTGGACTTTTCATAACATTACTGTTCTTTTAAAAGCTTCAAGTCCCTATAAAATGTTACGCCAGCATTAAGCCAGGGGTTCTTTAAAATGGAATAACATGACGTTTTTGAAAAAAATATTCAGCATGTGGAAAGTTCAAACCAGGCCCAAATTGCTTCAATGCATGTGTAATGTACAAACAATTTCATTTTTGCTCATAAATTCTATTCTTAGTGAAGTTATTGGGCAGGCATGGGGGATGAGGAGTGAATGATGACCTCTATTTTGGCAGTGGATGCAAATAATTAGCTACATCTGTGGTGATTAAAATTTTTATAACTATGATGTATTCAAGCGTGTCTTTGGTAATTAAAAAAATTTAAAGAAAGAAAAAATATATTTCCTCAGAAATTTTCCAAAGATGTGCTTTGAAAATCCCTCTCCTATCATTTTTTTTCTTAAATATATTTATGTTTCACTGCTGATTTCTGGTTTGTTTCATTGTATAACCCTTTCCACACCTCACACCACTTTTTAAATACACATGAGGACTGAACTCAGGAGCACCCTGCCACTTACTTTTCAGACCACCCGAGGCAGGGGCCAGGGTCCTTGGGAGCACAGCCCTTGGGCCAAAAGCTAAGTGCTTTACAGGCAGGGCAGGCCCGGGGAGCTTGAGACACATGTCCCCTCAACATTCCATTCCCTGGAGTGTCATGCTGCTCTGGTGGCCAGCTCTGCCGACGGGAAAACTCAGACTAGGGTTTACTGTCTGCAGTGTCTTTGACTAGGCCTGGGACAGCCTTCATCCTAGGTAATATAATTAAGCTATAATTAAGCAATAACGATGGAGACTATGCTTATTAGGTACTTGTACACTCAGGATGGCATTAGCAGTAAGGCCCACCAAGAGGGCCTTCAGTCTCCCAGGAAGGAGATTAATTCACGATAAAAACACTCACTGGGACCTTCCTTGCTTTGGAAATTTTTTTAAAACAATAATCTTTATTATGAAGAAGATGATAAGATAGGGAGGGGGAGGAGGAATTTTGAACAACAATTTCAGATGTGATGCATTCAGATTAATGGGCTCTGCTAGACTGTTCCATGGCCAGTCAATGCCCCACTAATCTGACTATCTTTACAACAAAAACAGGAGATACTCAAGACAAGGTTCTCCTATTGTGGAAACGATCTAAATACATATCCCAAAAGCTAATCTTGGAGGGGCTCAATATGGGGATGAGGGAGGCAGGGAATTCATCTGGTCTAGCTACACGTGGTCAGGTTGAACGATCTCCCTGTTATTTGTACTTTCTTGAGAGCGCTCAGGGAAAACACGTCATAGATTCTTCCCCCTGGTTTCAACAAGCTTATTGACTCATCTGTCCAATTGCACAGACAGCGCATGCTGTCAGCCTGCTAGGGGACATGCGATGGGCGCGTGTGGGATGTGCTCACCCAGGTCTGATGGGTGTCTCTGATACCGCTGCTCCTCACTTCCAGAGAGGCCTCTCAGACACAATAAGGTGGTAGGAAAGCGACCAATACACAAGCTCCCAGATATTTTCTCCCACACGAAGCCCAAAATTCTCCACAAAGGCATCTCCACACAACTGCCACAGCCCCCCATATAGCATATTTTACTGTATGTGCGCGTATAAAATCAAGGAGTTTTAGGTACGTAAAGCAAGGAATTCAGCTGGAACACCCCAGGGAAGAATTCCTCCATTTCCCTCTTTATTTTAACACCACATTGGGGCTCCCGTGATGTGAGGGTTGGTTATTAGTCTTTTACAATTATCTCTAAATATCTCATGGATCCATCTGCTCCTTTCCACCTTTATAGCCACCAGCTTACTCTAAGCTATCATAACTTCTCACCTGGACTATTGCAATAGCCTGAAATCTGCCCTTCTAGCAGCCTCCACATTGCATTCAGAGCAATCTGGTTTTCTTTTTTACTGAGATGAAGTTCACATAACATAAAATTAACTATTTTAAAGTCTACAATACATTGGCATTTAGTTTATTCACAATGTTGTGTATGCACCACCTACATCGAGTTCCAAAACGTTTTCATCATCCCAACAGGAAATTCCATACCCATTAAGCAATCACTCCCCATCCCCCTTCCTTCCCCAACTCCTAACGATCACTAATCTGCTTTCTGTCTCTATGGATTTACCTATTCTGGACATTTCATATAGACAGAATCATGAAATATTTTTGTGTCTACAAAATTTCCTTTTGTGTCTATTTCTTTCACTTAGCATAATGTTTTCGATCTTCATCCATGTTGTAGCATGTATCAGTACCTCATTCCTGTTTATGGCTGAGTAAAATTCCATTGTGTGGAACAAAATTCCATGATTTGTTTATCCAGTCATCTGTTGATGAACTTTTGGTTGGTTTGTACTTTGGATTAGTGTGAATAGAGCTGCTATAAACACTCATGTACAAATCCGGAGTAATCTTACACACATACACATATGCACGTCTGATCATGACCTTACCACCTTAACAGAAGATGGGGAAAAAATTGTAAGGGCCAAAGGGACCTGAGGCTGAAACAACCTGTCAATTCTGGTGGTGGGCACAAGTCCATCAAAGCAGCTCGGTGGCATTAGGAAAAGAAACTTTTAGTTTTCTAAACAGTTCTGTGAAGCAGATAGAAGTGTGGCCAGCCTAGAGCTGTTGAGCCTCCACATTTCAAGGGGGAGGGAGGAGAGAAACTTAGCCCTCCCCAAACCAGGATCTTCCAGCCCAGACCATTAGGAGCTGCCACTTCGCAGACATGGGGGATTTCCCTTCTCACTCTTCAGGGCTCTCACCCATCAAATGAACACAAACCAACCAGTAGGACAGGGTCAGACATTCATCTTGACTCAGGTTCCAGTTCCTGCTTTCAGACCTGTCGTAATAGCTACAAGCGGTATAGAAACCAAAAGTGGAGAGAGGCCTCCGCTCCAGTGAATTTTTAGAGGCAAATTTGCCCAGCGTCCTAACTATATGCCAATGTGATGAACACTCTTATGCTAATATCAAGCCAGACCAGTTGCAGGCATTTTGTTAATTAGAAAGCCTCATTTTTCAACTCTTATCAGTATGTAAATTAGATTTTGACTCTCTGGCCACCTGTTCCAAAGGCACAAGGCCCCCCAAATTCAATTAACATAATTCTCATTCCAGTGTGACACTTCAGGTGGTGAGGGCTGAGCATCCAGCTGGGGTCCTCCACTCCTGGCAGAACCAGAAAATGCTAGGTATCCCTAAGGTAAAAGCCACCAGAAACCAAACCACAGGGATATGAACCAGAGGATGAAAGTATTTCCTTGCTGGAAGTTCTTTAGAAATCCCTAATGCCAACCCCCTTCTTTGACAAATCAGGAAACCGAAGCTCCAACTGCAGAGGCAGGAGGGTTCTGATGAGGATGTTCAGCATGGGCTATCTGAACAGCAGGTGAAAGCCTGGAGTCCATGTTGGAGGCAGCTTCTGACATAGGTCCAACTGTAAAATCAGAGAAATGATCTTTTTTCCACCCTTTTCCTCTCCCTGGCACCTCACCCCCCAGCTACCTGGAAATCTACACCATCGTGTCCCATCTCTACCTACTCTCTCAAATACTGCCTTAGAACCCAAATTTCTCTTTTCCTTCCTTTTCCCTCTTCTCTCTATGTTATTGATTTTTTACTTTGATGATCTGTTGAATGCAATGGACTCTCTCAGAAAAAAAAAAATGCGTGTATGCACACAATTTTGCATTAAATTTAAGAGAGTTTTCAGACCTCCAGAAGCCTGATCCACCTATCCCAATTTAAGAATTCTTGTTTTCCACCTTTCTCCCACTAAGCAATCATGGGGGGAAGCAGTCATAAAATTTACATTTTGCACTGAAAAGAATTGCCCAACCCAGTTCCCCCCAAGCAGAGCCTGACACCAAGACTTAAAAGCAAGAACTTGATTTGGAAGTGTGGTCCCAGGCAGACGGATGGGGGAGGCATGCAGAACGCATTATGGAGTCTGCCAGCCTGAAAGGGGTGGGGTATGAACTGCCCTGGACAGCACAACCTGCAAGCCTACCAGACAGCTGAGGGGCCCCAAGCTGAGGCATCAGTAAAGAAGCGCTGGGGCGGGTGCAGGAGGCGGGCCTGAGGTGAGGCCCTCATTGTACCTGCATGAAGCTGGTCTGAGCTCTCTCTGAGCTGTCCCCACGGCAGTGGCCAGAATAAGACGCGGGTGAGGCTAAGAGGATCTTAAGTGATGTTTACAAGGTATCTGCAATAAGGATCTTAGAGATTGTCTAAATCACCTTTCTCATTTATCTGGTAAACTAATGCACACTTATCTGTCAGTGACTGATAAGAATTCTGGTTTCGCAGAAAGTTCCTGAAACAATCTAAATATTCAAAACTACTAAATTGATTAAATATACTAAGGTAGTGGCCTTCAAAGTGTAGTCCCCTATTTGCAGCATCAGCATCACCTGGGAACTTGTTAGAAATGCATATTCTTAGGAAGTGCCTCAGGCCCACTCAATCAGAAACTCTGGGGTGGGTCCAGTAACATGCTTTAACAAGCCCTCCAGGTGATTCTGATGCAGGCTAAAATTTGAGAACCACTGTACTAAGGTATATCCATATATATTTCGCAGAATACTATGAAACCACTAAAACTGTTCTTGTAGATGAGCATTTAATGATAGGGAAAACTGTGCCCTATACATAGTGGGGGTTCTATAAGTATTGGTTAAATGAATAATAGCTAACACATATAATCCTTATTATCTGCCAGGCTCTATTTCACAGCCTTACATATATTAACTTATTTAATCCTCAGATCAATGCTATGAGGTGTAAACTAGTATTATTCCAATTTTATAGAGAAGGAAACTTCATGAAGAGGTTAAGGGACATGCTCAAGGTCATACAGCTATTAAGTAGTGGATGTGAAATTCAGAAGTCTGAGCTACAGTCTCTGCTCTTAATCATTATGGATGGATGGATGGATGGATGGATGGATGGATGGATGGATGGATGGTTGGATGGATGGATAGATGGGTGGGTGAATGGGTGAGTGAGTGAAAGGATGGATGGATGGCTAGATGGTGGGTGAATGGGTGAATGGGTGAAAGGATGGATGGATGGACGGATGTTGATTCTCCTTGGCAACTTATAGTTTTTTCTGTAAAACCACACTACAACTGGGCATTTTGTGCCACAGGTATTTCATAAATACACAAAACTCTACAATCACTAGGTTTTATCTTCAATCACAGAAGCAGCTCTTTGGAAGTCAATCATTACCTCCCATGTGAGGTGAATCTCATTTTCCAGCTACCAGTTAGTACTGATTTTTCCTGGTGCTCTAAGAGTCCCTTGTCTTTAAAAAATAGTGGCATTTTATTCCAAGAGAACAATGGCTTCTTTATGGCATAACCATGCTGTTAGCCAAGACTGAGGGGCAGTCTCAACCCTCGTTTTAAAAACGGAAATACATTTACGTGGTACACTAACTAGGGCAAACTCAGTCTGGGGCAGCCGTTTCTGTTTCTCATTCTTTTTCCCTTTCTTTCTGCATCATTGTTTCCTTCCTTCCCTCTTTCCTTCCGTCCTTCCTTTCTTCTTTCTCTCCCTTCTCTCTTCCTTCCTTCCTTCTGAGGTAATTCCTGAAAAAAAAATTAATTCAAGTTCAGATAATGTGTTTGGTTTTTTAATAACTTATTGCACTCAATACAAATGCCTTTTACTTTGGCAAAGTACTTTGTCCTTTTAAAGAATGACTTTCCTGTGTATTATCCCTTTTGAGCCTAGTAAAAACCCCATGACATAAAACCAAATATATCATTATTTTGCAGATTAGAAGACTGGAATTGCCAGTCCTCCTCCCAAAAAAGAATTCCACTGCCCTGTTCCTTTTCTCCAAAAAAAGAATTCCACTGCCCTGTTCCTTTTCTCCAAAAAGAGGAGAAACCCAGCCCCCAGATCTCTTTGAGTCCATTGGTTGGTTGTCTGTCCTTGGGCTGAAGTATCACGTTAACACACTAGGTAGCAGCACACTGCCCAGAGGAGACCTGTCCACTGAGCCAGGTAGGCAGGAGGGCAAAAGGCTGGCTGGCTGGCGGTGGAGTCTGTCCCCTTCAGCAGCTTCTTCCTCTGCTTGGTGGGGTTGTCCTGTGTTTATTTTTTCTGCAGAGGCTCAAGCAAATACACCAAGGTGGTGACCAAACAGCGGCTCACACAGAGGCAATGACAGTCATGAGGCTGGGAGAGATGTTGGAGATGCTGGCAAAGGTCAGGGGCCAGACGGGACAGGTGACTGTCAGAGAACTCATGGGGCAGGCAGATGTGCAGCACGTAGGCAGGCTGAGTGGAGCCAGAGATGGGGATGTTGACGATCTCTGTGGACTGCTTGGTCTGCAGACAGGTGATGAAGGCAGCCTTGAGGGACTTGGTCTGGCTCATGACACCCTCTTGGTCATGGCTACAGGGCAGAGCCAGTGACAGACAGTAATCTGTCTACACTGTCATTCCTTGGGCAACCCCTTCCAGCCATGAGGCCTCCAGCTACATCATCCAGGGACTCCCAGGGGGGCCTCCTTCAGAGAAGGGCAGAGGCCTATAGGCCAGGGCATTGTTGCCTCTCTACACCTTCTGCCAATTTATTTAGAGACAGGATTATTCTTTCATTCGATTCACTCAACAAATATTTATTCAACACCTACATGTGCCAGACACTATTCTAGATGCTTGGGATATATCCATGAACAAAACAGACAAAGATCTCTGAGGTGGAGCAGCCTGTATTCCAGAAGGGAAGACACACAACAGACATGATAAATAAGCAGGTGTGTAGTATGTTAGAAGATGACAAGGGACATGGAAAACGAAAGTGAAGCAGAGAGTAAGAAGGACAGGAGCGTTCGCAGGGATAAATGGGTAGTCACAAAAGGCCTCGTTGAGATGGAGAGTTTTGAGCAAAGACCGGAAGAGGAGGCGGGAAAGTGAGCCGTGCTGCTGTCTGAGGAGGAGTCCAGGCAGCCACAACAGCTTGCATGAGAACCTCCCCTCCTAACGTCTGGTTCAGAGCCTTCGGCACCTCACCACGTGGAATCCGACATGGGGAAGGGAAACGGAACAAATGGGCCTTTGACAGAAACTCTATTACGAGTAAAGCAGGCACTCTGTGGGAACACCTGATTCGCTGGTGAGGGTTTAACGACCATCACTCCAGAAAGGCCTGTGATGTGTGTCAGTTTCCATGGTGTAAATACTTTCACCATGGCTGATTTCAAGCTACCAAAATGGGGTCATGAACCCAGAGTTGGAGCAGGCTCCGACACACTGGTCCTCGCCCTCTTCTAGGGAAAAGGCCAAAAACTAAATTAGGCCCCGTGCTCCAGGACCGCTCATCACCCGTCCCTTCCCTAATATTTCTTTATTCAGACGTGAGACCTTCTTTCTCCTACCTTCACACTCAGCACCAAAACTCAAATCAAGAACATCTCTTTTCTTTTCTTTTCTGTTCTATAGGAAAATTTCTGGAGAAGGACCTAAATGGAGAAAGAAAAATCCACAGAGACAGAGATGCAAAACAAGGAGTCAAGAGGCAAATGCTGAGATGAGGGGCAAGGAAAACCGAGCCCCCAACACACAGCTCACGTGGGTGAAATATCAAGAACTTATCTGGAAGCCTGTGAGCTGCAGCATGAGAAGAAAAAAAAATAGAAGAAAAAATAAGAAAATACACTTGAGAGCAAATGTACTTTTTACTTGAGGAAATGATGTGACTCTATCCAAAATGGAAATGTGAGTACAGCTGTTCCTCCTGAGCTGGTTTTACCAAAAAAAAAAAAAAAAGGAAATCTTTAAAGGATTGGGGGTGAGGTTAGGAAAGGTAGGCCTGAGTTTAGAACCAGGTTTGCGAATTTGTTTTAATCACAGCCTTTCATAGTAACAAAGCCAACTACACTACATGAAGCCACCCGCTCCTCGTGCATTCTTCAGCAAAATCAACCAGGACAAAGGATGAGATTAAAGGTCTAATTAAAACAAGCAAGAGGATTTTGAGTCTGCCCCTGGCCCTGCCCCTGCCCCTGCCCCAGGAAGCTCTGAATATGAACAAAGGTTCTTGGGAGGGGAGGCTCAGACCTGCAGACAGGTGTGCTTTGCCATCTAACCCACAGGCAGGGGACTCTGGAATAGGCCCACATCCTTTAGTTAGATTGTCCCAATCCACTTAGTGAAATAATCCCTTTGAGATTCATTCAACTTTGTATCCACCGGGCAACACTGAATTGAATCTATCTTGGACGGCTATGGCAGGATATAGCTATTAAAAGTATTCTTAAGTCTTTGTCTCTGCAATTCCTTTCCAATTTGGTTCAAATAGAACCAACTCTGCCCAGTCTTCTGGATGCAATATTCAAGGTATTCTCTCTGTGCACTGGGAGGAGGGGAGAAACGAGAGAGACTCTGCAAATGTTTTAGAGGCTTTCTTCCCAAGGGGTGCTGATTTTCTTTATTTCCTGTATGAAACATTTCCTACCTGATGACTCCATTGAGTTCGTGTGAAGACGGAGCTTTAAGTAAAACTTAAAGCACTTTGAGCTTTGATCAAAGAAGTTTTGATAAGTGCATTATGATTAGTTGCTGTCTTAATGGACATCTACCGTTTTGTCTTCTGAGGAATGTACCTTTCACTGAAATCTAAACATGATTGAATGAGAGCAAATTGAATGAGTCACTGTCTAGAAATGGCACCTGACCCCAGTAAGAACAATCATGGCAGCACACCCCACCAGCCATATGGAAAGAGTATGTTTTGAGGCACCATATTGCATAAAGGTCTTTAGAAATAAAAGAAGTCTCCACTGCACAGGATGTTCTGTGTGGAACCAGCCAGGTTAGAGCTCTAGTCTGAATGCACAGAATACTTCTCGTACACAACCCCACATCTTCTCTGCCTCACCTCTTACTCATCCACAGCTGCTGCGACCAGTTCTGCTAGGTTCAAATAGCTCATGCAGGTACGACCTGACAGCAGCACCCTACACAAGCTTCTCACATCCTCCTCTGGGGCTTCTCTGACCAGGAAGCATGGGCTCGGACAAGAACAACCCAGAAGTGCAGGAGAATTAACACTCATGCCGCAGCACCTGACCCCAGGGGAGATAAGCCAGTGGACAGATGCTTCCTCCTTTCCTTCTCCAGGTAGATGGTCCTGTGAGACAGAGCACCCAGTCACCTCTGGCAGTGGCCATTCATAGCTCAGTGATCTGGGGGAAGTTACTGAACATCTCTAGGCCTCTATTATTCCTTCAAAAAATGGAGTGTTTACTATTAGTAAGTAATTACTATTAGTAAATAATTACCATTATAGTAAGTAGTTATTACTTACCTGGAAGGTCTACTTTAAAGCCACCTACCTGACACTTGGTGAGCCATTATGAATATCAGCTGTAACCCTTTATAACTTACTTGCCAACAAGAAGTAAATAGATCCTTCGATCCAAGTCTTCCTTATAATCAACTGGAATGCCTAAAAGCTCGTGCTCACTTTATGCTATTTCAGACTCTTAATGATGATCATGATCTCTCACACTTTGTCTTTCTCTTGTCTAAATAATTTCTGCTTCTGTCTTTCCTCAAAGCTCTCACTTTCCAACCTCTACGTGACGATGGTAAGCAAAACGTTTCCAAATTCCTCACGTTCTTCTACGAATGAGAGGCAGTGTTTAGCGGAAGAGCAGAAAAAGCTCTGGACGGAGAATCAGGAGTCCGGGGCTCTGGGCCTGACCTGCCCGTGTCAGCCTCAGTGACTGCGGCCGAGAGCCTGCACCTCTCAGTTCACTGCCCCCCCAAGTGTAAAGGAGGCGGCCAATGAGCCGTTTCCCACCTTCCTTCTTGTCCTAACTTATAGCAATGTCTGAGCTGGATAGCATAGGTTGGCGAGCTGGTCTCAGGTCAGTCATTTAAACCTTGGCACCACCATGTGCCTCTCATCCCCAGCTTGCCCACTCCTCATTTCTAAGCCGTGGGTGGCCACGCCAAAACAACATCTGACAGGCATTCACACGACTCCCATGAATGCATGCAAAATGGTGTGGAGGAAGACTGCTCAATAATATGAGACATGCATATCAAAATTTATACGGAGTACGATCTTATATAAAAGGAAAAGTGTATGTGTATAGGGGAGAGGTACATGTATAGAAAAATATTTTAAAGAGCATACACCATGGCAAGATTATGAGTGATATTTTTTTCCTTGTGATTGCTGAATTTTCTAAGTGTCCTACAATTAGCATGTATTAGTTTTGGGAATAAAATTTAAATAGGATTATGAATTGAACCTGCTCTGCCCATAGGCCAGACAGGCAGCCTCTGACAGTGTGGCCTGAACCCCAAGCATTTCTCTGAGCAGCAGCTCCCTTGTAGCCTTTCCCCCTCGGCCCCAATTCCTACCATTCATCTTACTCCCTCTGTATTGAACACAAACAAAGCAGTGTCTCGAGAAGGCCCCTGCTAAATGCCCACTTGTTCTTTTGAAGAAAGGCAGGAGTCCTGGGAGCCTCGTCTGGCCCTTCCCATTGGTACACAGGAGCTGGTTTCCTTCTCAATTAGTTCAACCTCACTTTGAATGGCAGTAACAGGTGACTCTTCAATGGCCTGAGGGTACCCTCCAGCAACAATGGGGGTCATGGACCATAGAGGGTAGGCCCTAGTGGTGGGCTGTCCACAACCAGCCTCTGGGTAAAGGGATAAGGAGGGGAGAGAAAAAGAGAAGTGAGAGACAGTGAGAAAGAGATGTGCTCCCAAAAAATCACTAGGAGGGAAAAACCGCCGCCAAATGAACTTAGAAAGGGATGAAAAACTACAACTTCTAGAGCTGGATCTAATCCACTTACTAGCTACTGTTCCTTAAGAAAAGTTACTCAATCTCTTCCAATCTTGGCTTACTTAACAGTAAAATGGGAAGAGAAAACCTGTTTTGCTAGGCTATTTTGAAGATTGAAGGAGAAAATGCCTCTGAAGGACCTTTACGACCGGGACATAAAGCCCCCAAACCCATAGAGGAAAAAATTGATAAATTTATCTCTATTAAAAATCAGCATTTTCTGCTGGGCAAAAGGAACATGAATAAAGCAAAAGTCAAACAGCAACATGGAAAAACATTTGCAACATATATGATAGACCATATCATATATGAGCCAGTAAGTAAAAGACCAACAACTTCATTTTTTAAGTGAATGAGAGATATGAAAAGAAAAATAAAAATTACCACTATGCATAAGAAAAACTGCTTAACTTCATTCATAATTTTAATCACTTCCACCTCAGATTGGTAAAAAAAATTAATAACAGCTCTATTGAGATAAAATTCACATACCATAAAATTCCCCCATTTAAAGTGGGTAATTCGGGGGTTTTTAGGATATTCACAGAGTTGTGCAGCCGTCATTGTACACCTTTCTGAGCCTCAGTAAGCCTGGGGGTGATTACGGTACTGTCCTCATGGAGTTGTAGGAGTAGAGTTAGGAATATTACTTGTAGAGGGCTTGGCATAGGCCTGACCAACAGGAAGCCCTCGGGCAGCAGAAGCAGTCGTGGCCACTACCTAGGGTCACACAGAGAAATCAGGGATGAAGCTGTTGGTGGCCTGAGACTCCCTGTGCCCAGTAGGGCTTTTCCCCCTCCCCTGGCCATATAGATACTTCCAGGCAGTGACTGAGGAGGTATCAGTGGGGAGAAGTAATGGCTGCAATTGTTTAAAGAGCCCTGAGATTGTTACTCAGCCCAACCACCCCCATCAGCTAAGCCAGTGATTCTCCAAGTTAAGACTGGACACCCACTGGCACTTTCAGGAATGTGACCCTACATATGTATTATCATCAATACGCAAAGATATGTCTAACATAACGTTAAAATGAAAATTTTGGCAGAGACAACAAGATTCAATTAGACATTGCTTTCCAAAATAGAATATTAAACAAGATAAAGCAATTTTCAAAGTAGGTGGCTGATAACCAGCTAATCAACTCATAAGCCCCTCATGCACATTAGGAATATAAAAGCAGTTTAAAACTGGAAGATTCTGTTGAATGATTTCAGGAAAGAGCTGTTGCTCTTTTGAGTCTCTTCTCCTACTAAGGGTTCGGATGGACACCACTTGTCCTTCATCTCAGAGGGCTCAATCCGTCCCCTCTGCAGCTAGGGGATACAGTGGGCAGGCTTCTGGCACAGCTCACCTCCTTACATAAACCCTAAGTCCACCATCCTATTCGGGGAGAGGATCTGCTGGGAAAACCTTCCTACGCAACTATGAGATGTGCCGAGAGGGAAAGACGGCCAAGATATAGTAACTGAAGAAAAAGGGAGATTCAAAAGTGTATTTAGAGCATAAGCATGTTTTCTAAAGGTTAACATATACACGCTTATTTGTGCACAGAAAGTTTGTAGAAGAGTGCATTAGAAGTTATTAATGATGGGGCCAGCCCCGTGGCTTAGCGGTTAAGTGCGTGCGCTCCGCTGCCGGCGGCCCGGGTTCAGATCCCGGGTGCGCACCGAGGCACCACTCCTCCAGCCATGCTGAGGCCGCGTCCCACATACAGCAACTAGAAGGATGTGCAGCTATGACAGACAACTATGTACTGGGGCTTTGGGGGAAAAATAAATAAATAAAATCTTTAAAAAAAAAAAAAAGAAGTTATTAATGATGTTTACAATTGGGAAATGAAAATGTAAAAGAGAAGTGGAGAGAGTGGAGAGGAAAGAGACTTTCAATTTACATCCTTCTATAGTGTTCGCATTTGTCAGCGTGAATACGTATTACATATTTTTTAGAGTTTTGTATAAAGTTTTTGATTCTAGCAATAAATACTTAATAAATCACATAAAAAGGTGATAAATTCTTCAATATAAAGAATTATTAAGCCACGATAGGAGAATGACTGTAAGATAGAAAGAGAACTCTGAAGGGCTGAGGGAGAGTACCAAGAAAGGACGATCTTGGAAGAGGCTGAGCTTCAGACCACAATGGAGGAGGTACAGCTGCAGTCTGTTGGATGGCAGAGGAGTTTGCTGGGTTGCCTTAAGAGAACAGGCAAGGTACCATGTGGATGGGAGGCCTAGAGGGCACAGTGTCCATGTTGGGAGGGCTGTGGGAAGGTGGTCACCAAAGTGGGCCAAGACACAAAATTGCCAAGGGACCCCGTGTTCTGGGCTCATGGTTGGAGCACCACACTAGATGTCCTCACACCCACCCCATGGTCAACTGTTCAGCAGCCCGAACCAGCCAGAAGAACCTTCCTTCTGCAGTGTCCCTCTAGTGTCCTCTAATGAGAAAGCTTAACTGTATGCTTACTGTAAGGAGAAATGAGTAAAGGAATTCCATCCATTATTGCAGAGCAGATATTGAAGGGTAAAGGGTGAACATGGGGTTGTTAGGCAATAAATTGAAACCTGGCATAATGACCTTCATGGTAGAGGCAAGTCAGATTGGAATAGATGGAGCAATGATTGGCATACAGATGCCTGCAAATAGCTCTGCTCAGCTCCCAGCTAAGCAGGCTGCCTGTATGATGAGGAAGTCTGAGAGAGGACTTCGAGATTCAAATCAGGAACAGCAGAGAACAGATTTCCTATAATGGCAGAGTGGCATGCAGAGCCAACTGTTTCCTGCCTCCTGGGCCTCTGTCAGTATTATTTCTGTGTATAGACTTTGATGGGCAACAAAATATAAGAATGGCAAGAAACTTGATCATGAGCTTTGCTATGATGCAGCCTCAGATGCAGCCAGACCTGCATAGTCATCATAGCTACCTCCTCCAATTCTCTCTCAACAATCTGCTCACTTCACTTGGGGGGTGTTTTTCTCTGACTGTCCTGAAATTCATACCATTCCATGTGAATTGTTTGCATATGGATCTTCAGTCATTTTGCCCTTAATTACACTCTTTCCAAACAGCTGATAGCCTATAATTCCTTTGAAAAGTATCCATTTACAGTCAGAGATTTATCTAATGTAGCATTTCTTCTACCTACATATTTCTCCCACTCATGGGTAGGGAGACCATGTAATTTATCATCCAAATGGGACACTTAGGAGAGTGAAGTTGGGAGCTAAAAATAATTAACAATCATTAATCGATCAACAAACATTAACCAGGACTATCTGGGAAAACCAAAATGTATGGTCACTCTACTCAAAAATCTGTAGAACTTCTTCCATGGGGCTATCTCAGGGTCCAAAAAGGAAAATTACTTTTAAAACTTGCCAAGTTCTTCATTTTCTGGCTGGCAAACACACAGAGGATAGATGTGGGTAAAAATCTGGAAAGACAAATACAGCCAAATTTAAATCATTATAATGTACATCTTCTCTAATCCCAATGTAGGCAAGGGGATTTGCATTTGAATCCATCTGCTTTTCCAATCAGTATAAGAAATCTTCCCTTCTCCAAGCACAAAAGCAGAAACACCTCTCACTGGTGTACTGTGATTATTACAATTCTGTAACGTCCTTTAAATTTTTTGACTAGTTCCAGATCCATATAGAACAAACAAAAATGAATATTTTTAGCAAAAAAACACCAGTGGTAGCTGCTATATTTTTGGTGATTTTCTGGGTCAGGATGCTTCCTGTTTGCATGAATCATAGAGTTGAATGAGCAAAATAAAATAACAAGCAAGTCTGTCCGAATTTAGAAAGGATAATCCACAGGACCTCACACGGGGGTGAGTTGGAGGCTTATCTCAGCTTCCCGCCCTCGGGGGCCTTGACAGCCTGCTCTTCTTCAGTTTTCCAGGTGCAGTAACTGTACTTACAGAGCATGTCTTCACGTTCCGCTCTGCGCTGGAGTCAAGGCTGGTCCCCAACAAACTACAGTGGAGCAGAGAGCTTGCGCCAATGAGGACAGGACCCACTTGGCAGCCCTTCAGGGCCACAGGGAGAGCTGTGGTCCGTGGGTCTGGCTAGAAGCTCTTTAGTCCTCTACAAACTTCTCTCAGTCCTGTAGAGACTCTAGTGAGGTACACGGAGAGAGGCAGAGGGACATACAACATCCTGACCTTATTTGTTTGTTTGTTTGTGGGGAGCACAGCCATTTCTCTTCATTTGGAAGACTCGTATCAAAGATATTGTCTAGATAGTTCCTTATTGCTAGAGATCCTAAAACGTGGGGGGTTTTCAGGATGAATTCCTTATTCTACTACCTCTTCCTGTTCTCTTTCTTGGAAGGTAGCACCAAAACTTCTCAGTGCCCAAGGCACCATTTTGGTTGTAGATACTTAAAGGATCCTGTCTATGGAAGATTAGAAGGATAAGTGGCTGTCAAACCACGGGCATCTATCCAAGGAGATGCCTTCCCATGTGCTAAAGGCTCTGTGCACCCTCAAATATTCCATCAGTGCTTGCAGAAAAGCATGCTGTTCCCTTCACCAAGGAGGCCATGACTCCACTGGAAAGTCAAGGCAAGTGACTGACATTTGTGCTAGACCCCCATGTGATAAAACAAACAATGACAAGTTCCCAGGGCAACCTTCTCCTGAATGGAAATCTAAGGAATGAAGCATCCATCATTTGAAACAGGGTTATAAGTGTTTACAGAACACTAGTCCTCCAAGAGGCTTCCACGGCCATATACATTCAGGAAATTCTGCTCGTCTCAACCGCCTCTGGGTGATTCATCGTGCAGGTCATATATTAAATGCACTGAGAAATCCTACAGTTAAAAGAAATCTGTCTATGTTTAACCTAGCATATCCCAAATTTATTTTACCACTGAACCCTGGTTTTACTTGTCACCTATCAATTTCCCAGAGGACATTTTAGGAAGCGTTGTAAGAAAAAAGGGGGGGAGGGGCGTGAATATGAGAAGCATTTTTCTTCATGACAAGGCCTCACATGATAATATTCTTCTGGGAATTAGAAACAGGTATCCTGCTAGAAGAACCAGTTTTAAAAATTTGGTCCTTCTTCAGGCTGATACAACTCTGCACCAGGGCAAATAGCTTTGCCAATGGCTGGATTTTGCACCCCCTTGGCCAAACATCTTTGTGCAGGGTACAATCTGCACCACCGTGCATGGAGGTCCTACTTGACCCTATACCAACCCACAACACGTTCCCTGTCCTTCCCATCACCAAAAACATGAGGACTAGGAGAGCCTACCCCACTGAAACCCTGACCCCTGTCCAGATTGCAGAACATTTGTAAGAACATCTTAAGACTTGAGCATAAGGGAAAATCCAGGCTTATACTGGGGCTGGTGTGAACATAACAGTTTTCTGGACCTACTTCTCAAGTACCTGAGGTAGGTGAGGTTTGGTTAATGTTCTTCATGTCCCCTCCACCCCCATGTATGTCCTTCACTTTTCTCAGGGCATTTGTTCTTCAAAGCAACTCACACCACTCTCTCTGTCTCTTCTGAGACAGCTGTTCCATCTGAACAACCTGGGATAACACTGGCTGAACGTGCCACGCATCTCCACCCTCACAGCACAGAATTCTGGCTCAGGATCTAGAGAGTGAGCTTTGCCTTGGCCATGCAATCTACACACGCCATCAGGAGTATCTTTCTTAATGTATGAAATGCGTTGTTTGTGGGTGGCTGCAAACTCCCATTCTGCACTGCTTGCCTCTCTGTGACCAGTACCACGGCAGTTCAGAAGGGTTGGTCCCATTAACCACAGGGAAGAGAAGAGTTAGAGAAGGAGAAGAAACAAGGCATGTGGCATGTGGGATTCATTCAGAGCCACCAAGATGCCTGCTAGTTATGGTTTGGGAGCGCTCTCTCTCGCCTACCTGCAGGATTAATTTGCCCTTCTGTTATTGTTATTATTTGTTCTGGGAGATTCTCCTTTTACTAGAACAGCTGGCACTATAGTTTCATACCCTGGGCTTTCCTGGAAACACTCTCAGGGAGGAGTCTGAACCTTCACTTCTGGAACTGGCCTGGGCCTGAAATGTGTGAGCTGTAATCTCGGCCCACACCACGTTCTCTCCCTTGTTTCCTTTGCAAAACATCATTGCAGTCAGCCCCACTGTTTTTCAGTGAGGCGCTGGCCCCAAGCCCAGAGGCGGCTGCACAGGCCTTGTTCTGCCAGGGAGTGGAGATAGTGCGGGCCTGATACAAAGCCCTCTCAGTACATCTCTGGGGGCTCCCTGCAGCACTGCCCAGCTTTCCAGATGAGGTCAGAGTGCACCGAGCAGGGAGCAGGCTGGGAGTGCACCAGCTCCCACCCTGGTCCTAGTCTCATTGTTACCCATTCGGCTGAGGTGATAAGGTGCAAAGGCCCCTTGGCCCCCTAATTCCTACAGGGCAGCCACAGGGCCCCTTTGAGTCTCGAAAGACCCTGATCCAACGATGAACGATAACTAGGAGGCTCTGGAAGGGGCCCTCCTGCCCCTCCCTTCTCTCATGGAGTCTCTCTCCTCTCCTTTCTGTTCTTGCCTCGGCTGTTTTATTCCTTTTGCTATTTGTCTGCAGAACTTCTTTTCTCCAACACCTTCGGAGTATGGCTCCTTGTCCTTCAGACTGCAGCTTAAATGTCACCTCCTCCAAGAAGCCTTCCCCAATCTCCCAGGTTCAAGTGGCCACCCAGGGGCTCCGCCATATCAGCCTCCGTTAACTCTCTGCCTGGCACAGATCACGATCTGAGAGTTGTTCCTAGATTTGCTTCTTGGGTTTCTACCTGACTCCACCTGCTGGGAGGGGGGCAGGGACGTCGCCTGCCTTGTTCACCCAGAACAAGCACCTGGCACATCTGGGGTGCTGAATAAATCTTTGTTGAAAGCATGGAGTGCGTGGATGAGCCCCACTCCTTACTAGTTGTGTGGAACTTGGGAAAGTTATTCAACCTCTCTGTGCCTTGGTTTCTTATCTTAAAAATAGAAATAATTATAGTGCCTAATTTCTGGGACTGGTAAAGGATTAGATGAGACAACCCTTGTACAGTCCTTAGCAGAGGGCCTGGCACAGAGTGAGCACCCCACAAACATGAGCTATTATCATTATCAACATGTTAACCCACTAGCTCTTGGTCACCTCCCAATAGGCACTAGTTTCCCAGCTTGGCCAGGCCCTGAAAGAATGGAGAGGAGTCCAGACCACAGAGAAGGACAGGTACAGGGGAGCCACCATGGGAAGGTGTACAGAAGGAAGAAATGTCACAGTAAAGTAACACCTTCTCTCTCAAATAAGAACTACTCCTTCCAGAAGGGTTCTTTCCTTCCTGCTTCCACTTCTCCTCTGTCCCTGCCGACCCTGACTGAGCCAGACCCTGTACCTGTCACCCAGCAGCAGGGGCCAGAGGGCAGAGCGACACTCTGTAGATAGGGCAGCATAGGGATCCACCCCGGCCGGCTCCACCCCCTTGCCAGAGGCTAGGGTACAAGCAATGATTTCCTCCTAGATGTGCCACCCGAAAACAAGGCAGGCAAATATGTGCAGTAAATCCTATTCTTTAATCTCAGCTATGACAAGAAGAGGAGAAAGGCAGTCTCCTGTTCACTGTGGGCTCAAGGCTATAACACCGTTAATATTCTACACACCAGGGACACAAAGCCGCTGTGCCCTGGAATCTGGCATTTCCTAGGAGATAGTTTATCTGGCTACCCAAAGGGAATGGGGACACTGATTTTCACAAGGAAAAGGGACCAGAGATGATCTCTGTCATACTCTCTCCCCACACCCCACCCCAGCAGAGAGGGCACTGCAAGCGCCTCACCTTCCCAAAGCCGCCAGCTGCTCTGAAGCTCCCACCAACACCCAGCAGTGCTCTTAGCTCTGATCGGCAGACACCATTTGGTATTTCAGTGAACGGTGTGGGGGCGTCCTGGTGGCCCCTGACGCCCAGCACTCGTCCTTTATTACTGCCAAGGCAAACGCTGTGTTTAGTAACGCCATAATTTCTCCAGGTCAATCTGATTTCCCCATCCAGTTGTGATTCTTACTTTGTTTACACTATGGCGCTGTCCTTTCCCACTCTGGGGAAGATAAACCCCCAGCTGGGCAAACATCCACCTACCTGCCAACAGAGGAGAGAGGAGGAGGCCGCTCACCTCAGCAAGTTCTCGCAGCTCAGCCACCATAACCAAAGTTATTATAGACCGCCATCTCCTCCACCTTCCAGACACTCTAGCTCTGGCAGGAAAAGACACAGACGTTTGTCAGGTCTTATTTAGGTTTCCTCATAAGCCTGAGACCAGGATTTGGATGCAAGGGTATATTTGGAAGTGACCAGAACGCGCAGTGACAGAGCTTAAAATTGAGACAGGGAAGGGAGGCAAGCAAGTTAAGGGGCATAAATTATAAGAAACTTACAGCTGCAGACACTGGGGCTCCATGCCCCTGGCACCTCTGAGAGACTACGTAGAACCCACCTCAGACTGATCACTGAGGGTGAGGAAGCTGGGGGATGTACCCACAACTCCTGTCTCTCATTGGCTGAGGGCTGGTCCTGGGGTGTTAACTCCCCAGCACTGACCCCAGGAAGCACAGCCAGAGAATGTTCTCAGGCAGAGAGCCCATTGGGCCTGCACAGGATCTGTCTGTGGGTGATGTTCAGGTTGGGCCAAGGGGATTTGAGCTGGGCTAGACAACTCTGCTACATCAAGCTTTCTAATGACTGGTAATGAGCTTCCTAGAATAATGCCCCATGGGTAGAGGCGTTTTAGAACATCTGTTTCAGATTTGTCTCAACTTCCTAGAAATCCTTTCAACAACCCTTAAATAGACATGGTTATATAAATCAGCCTTTCTATGATTTCTCTGAAAGAAAGGTTCAGGAACATGAAGCAAAGCCTTCCCCACTAGTGGCCTGAGTCCTGTCCTCCCTGGAATTGGAATCAGGGCCCACAGAGTTCTGAATAGACACTTTGCTTTGGACACTTTGGGAGGAGGTCAAATCTCACCAGTTTTCCATGGAGACCAAGCAGGAAAAGAGATAGAGTAGCCTGCTTTAGAAAGCTTTGAAGGTCAGATTAAAAGCACAGCAGGGAGACACACACCCTTCCCCCATTACAGGGTAGAGTGAGCTCAGGAACTGATGGAATACACTGGATCCTAATGAGAAAACAGAATCTCTCCTCCCAGGTGCCTCTCCACCCAGCCGTCTGGACATGCCCACTCTCATGAGCCCTGGGCAGGAGCAGGCTGACTGAACAACAGAACCATATCAGGGAAATTTTTCCTGGAATTCAGCCATGGAAAAATTCACCCAGCTACCCTTTGATACCTTGATCCATGGAGCTCCCACCCCCCTCAGGCGCTCCATAACCCCTATAGGGTCTTTGGATAATATTCTACTTCAACTGAATACCACATTGATCTTTGCCAACAAAGTAGAATTTTCCAGAGGCATTGCTGCCTCGGTTACATTCTCAAAAGTGTCAGGCAATTCGGCATGGAAGGGTCCAAGAATGAAGGAAAAGTCTCCTTACTCCTGGGCTGTAGCCCAAGTGGAGGATCAACCCTTTATCAAAGAGATGCAAGAATCTCAAGGATTTTTCTACAACTTACAGCCTAGAATAAAAATGCCTACAATCAGCTCACCCAGGTGATGGTGAGAAGGTCACAGGAGGGACAACCAAGAAGTTGGGCTGTTCTGTGTTCTGGTTGACTCTCTTCTAAGTAATTTTGTGGTCTCAGATGAATCATTTGACTCATCCAGACCTGGAAAACAATGGATCAGTCAAGGATAGCTAATAGTCAGCTCCTAGAACAGTGCCCCTGCACCCAGAATTGAGACTCGGTAACTAAAACAGTGTCCTTGCCCCTAGGACAGTGCCATGCACACAACGGGCACTCAGTATTGGTGGCTGAATGAATGGATGTGGTAAACGTGTCACTGCTCTTGACCTCGGCACTCCAGGCAGACATTACTAAGCAATTGTGATAGTTTTTCATACTCAGACTGGACACAAAATGCTTCTCATCATAACACTCCAGACAGGCACAACCAATCTGTTGGCGCTCACATGTGAAATGATACCTATTTGCCATATCTGCATAAACTCTAGGATTTTTCCACATTTAATTTTTGTAGTAAGGCAAATACTAAAAGGTAGACTATTTATCACTCAGAGAAGGTAAATCTAAACTTGACTGATTATTTTAATCTTGTCTGTGTAAGAATCTGGATTTTTATCATCCTGACTAGGGCAGGACATGCATTTGCTCAGTGAAGACTCCATAAGATCAGGCTACTTGGAGACTTTGCAGGCAAATACACATTTCTAGCCATCAAATTTCTCGCCCCAATCATGTAGAACAAATCCGGCTCTGAGGCATATTCCCACCCAAGCATTTAGACACCTCTGAGCAGTGCTAACTCTGGAAGTGTCCAGTGTCTGGGATCTGGTTTATCATCTGCATGTCATGCTCTCCCACCAACATCACACATGTGAAATATTGTATTAGACGGGGTACTTCAGAGAAACAGAGCCAAAAGGAGATTAGAGAGAGAGAGAGATTTGTTAGATGGAACTGGCTCACGTGACTGTGGAGCTGAGAAGCTCCGGGATATGCTGTCTGCAAGCTGGAGGCCCCGGAAAGCCAGCCGTGCAGTTTAAAAGCCTGAGATATAAAAAAGATTAAATCTTGCCATTTGCAACAACATGGATAAACCTTGAGGGTATTATGCTAAGTGAAATAAGTCAGATGGAGAAAGCCAAATACCACATGATTTCACTCACATGTGGAAGATAAACAAACACAACAACAAACACACACACAGATACAGAGGACAGACTGGTAGTTACCAGAGGGGAAGCAGGGTGGGGGAGGGCAAAAGGGGTAAAAGGGCACATTTATAGGGTGACAGATGGCAACTAGACTTTTGGTGGTAAACATGATGTAAACATCATGTTTTATATATACAGAAGTTGAAATATAATGATGTACACCTGAAATTTATATAATGTTATAAACCAATGTTACCTCAATAAAAAATTTTTAAAAAAAGAAAAATAAATAAATAAATAAATAAAAAAATAAAAGCCTGAGAGCTGGAGAGCCAATGGTGTAGATTCCAGTCAGACTCTGAAGGCCTGAGAACCAGGCAAACCGAGGGAAGGAAAAAGATTCACGTTCCAGCTCCACAGTCACGCAGAGGGAGAACAAGTCGTCCTTTCCTCCACGTTTTTGTTCTATTCAGGCCCTCAGTGGATGGGATGATGCCACCCACACTGGGGAGGATGATCTGCTTTACATGGTCTACCGATTCAAATGCTAACCTCTTCCAGAAAGACCTCACAGACACACCCAGAGATAATGTATAACCAGACATCCAGGCATCTTGTGATCTAATCAAGTCGACACATCAAATTAACAATCTCAAATATCTAGGACAGCAATGAAAGGAAAAAGAAGTCAGGGAAAGACAACAGAGAGTGAGATGGGGGAGTGGATTTTCAGTACAGGAAGCTTCAAAGTGTTTTGCCCCCTCTGCCTGAGCTGCCTGGAAATACTTGGTAACACTAATCTGTGATCCCTTTTGGGAAGCCTGAAAGATTTGTCTCAGGCACAGGGATTGAAACTCACCCAACGCCTTTCGGAACATCATCAAAAGAATCCCGAGGGTATGAACCTGCTGATCTTTCAACCCAGGGCTGCTGACCTTCTCGTGGGTAACTGAAGACTAGAATTCTTCTGCACGGACCATGACCCTTCTCAGTCACTGTGAGCTGCCACTGGCACTGCACCCGTGCCTGGTGACTCACCTGAAGTCTGCACTGATTGTCACGTGCTGAATTAACTGTTTTCCTGTAAATGAGAACAAATGCAGCGGGTCACTCCCCTACTGCACGTGCAAAGCATTGAGGCACACTGTTCCCTCTGGCGAAAAACTCAGTTTTGAATGTGTTCATCTACTGTTCCTTGTCTCTCAAGACTTGAACGTGGAGAAATAAATCTTCTAGAAATCTCTGAGCATCAAAAGGAATGGATGAGGTTTGAATTCTTAGCAAGTGGCTTTAGTTGTTGGGGCAGTAGTTACTTTATTTGCCCCAATAATTGCCAGGAGACCTCAACTGTTACTCCTGCTGGCTTCAGTTAAAATCCCCAGGACAGCAAATTAGTAAATTGGTGGATTTAACAAGACCCTAGGGATCTAAGAATCAGAGGAGCTGCTATGGAAGGAAGGGCAGGGGGCCTTCAGTTAATGGCTCCCTGGGTGCTGAAAGGTCACACCCTCAGGAACTGTCCCCTAGGGAAGCAAATGCGATTCTTGGTGCCCTACGGCTTAACATAGAGCCACGTTTTCTTGACTAAGCTAAGTCTCCTCTGGAAAGGAAACATATGAGACAAAACGCTACCTTGCCCAATCTGTTTAAGTGAAGATACTCTTAGCAAAAGAAAATTCTGTCAGCACCAATTTGACCAGCGAATTGCTCCTATCTGGCAGACAGAGCTTACTGCCCACCAAAGATTTTGCTCCCCTCCACAGTGTAAAGTTGTTTTGGGGAAGTAACTGCCCAGCCAGGGCTACTCAGGGATTTAAAAATCAAAGAACTTGTCATAAATGTAGAGAGTCTTCAATGAATGCTCACCCAGTTCAAGAAATTGTTCCTCTTGCAAAAGAGGGCCCATCAAGGAATGTGGATGGAACGCATGAGGTTAAAAAGCAGACGTGCCTTCTCTACTCCGCCATTTGCTGGCTGGATATTGATGGCAGGAAACACTGGGAGCCACGTATTGAAGATAGCAGAGCCTCTGTCAGCCTGGAACCCTGAATGTCTGCAGGAAGTAGAGCCACCCCACTTTCAGCCAACCAGAAGAAAGACCTATGAAGTAAAATTGTTGTATTAAATCACTGGAGTTTGTTTGTTATAGCAGCTGGGGTGTTCTAACTAACCCGCTGTCCTTGATTAGAAGAGAATGAGCCAGCCATCACTCTCACAGCAAACAGCACACTTCCTCTCAACATTCCACCCTGCAAGCTCCAAACAGCCCCAGAATTCAAGATTATTTTCACAATCACCTTGATCAATATTTGCTTTGGCTTCCAGGAACGTGCTCTATCTGCAACCTGCCACCCAAAATGAGATGGGTCAGCCCACCGAAGGAGAGGGAGCTTTATTAGTTTGGGTTTGCATAGCTTCTCTTTATAAGACTGCCAACTTGCCAGACACCTTTGCCTTTCGCCTTAGCATGCATCCTGTAATCCTTAGACATTAGTTATGTCAAATATGCATGCACTCAGCTCCATCAGGCTGCAGGCGATAGTGTCTGAGTTACCTGAGTGTGTAGGCAAAAAGTCCATCTCCAAACAGGCTTAGTTCAGACTCTTAACCACCCCTTCCCTCACTCTCCAATAAAGCCCCGTGTAGATTCCCAACCCTAGCTTCAAGCTCACAGCTTTGTGCCTTACACACTGACTTCTCAGGAGGCAGAAGGCTCAACAGAGGTGTCTTGCTGAGAAAATTCATGAGGGGAAACCCCTTCCTAACTATGCAGTCGCACCTAGAAGCTCTGCTGAGCAGTGATGGTGTGATTGCCCCACACAGGCAGTGACATGCAGGAGCCCATTTGCCCCTCTTGACAGAACTGATCGGGTGCATCTCTGCCCAACTCCATGTCCAGCGATGTCACAATGGTAGCTTGAAGTCAGCCCTGGGGAAAGTATTTACGCCACAGAAACTGGCACACACTACACATCAGAGCTTTTTGATGTCTCAGGAAACCAAGTGTTGAACACTCACCAGCACACCTGTGTGAAGGGGAAGGCTGCAGAACTGCCCAGCAATCAAGAACCAGTGGTGTGAGTTATGTCTGGCTACCTCTTTCCTTCTCTGAAAGGACAGGGACATGGCACCAATCTCCAGAGCAGTGACAAGGCCCCGTTGGCTATGGTCAGTGACATTTGTAAGGCCTTTGTTCTGGATTTGATGAGAGAGGAGACCAAGGGAGAGTGATCTTCCATGGCACCTCACGCACACAACCACGCTGAACCTCTACAGGCAAATGGGCTGCAGGAGGCAGACTCATCATTTCAGATGCCACAAGACGATCCTATCTCAGTAATCAGATTCTAATTACTTGCTCTGCCACTCACCTGGGCACTTTGCTGGTCTTCTAAGGTAGGAGGAGGAATTGAAGTGGGCTAAGCTCATTGTCAGGCTGTCAAGCCCGGTGCTGGGCATTTTACACAGGTTAATGCAATTGACCTTCACATAGTCCTGTGTCTTAGGTATTAGTATACCCACTTTTCAAGGGAAGGAAATAAGGCTCCAGGAGGTCAGAACAGTAACTTGCCTAAGGTCACGCAGTGGTAAGGAGTCTGGATACCAATCCGGGTGTGTCTGACTCCAATGTCCACGTTATTTGCCTTCTACCACATCGCCAACGAGCCTTGTTGTACTTATCTGTGGCACTGTAATAAAAGAAACAGGCACTCCTGCCTTATGGGAAATTAATGACAAATCTGTACTGTTTTAAATAACAGCTTTGTTGAGATAAATTCCCATACCATAGAATTCACCCTTTGAAGTATACAATTCAGTGGTTTTTAGTATCTTCACAGAATTGTGCAACTGTTACCACTAATTCCAGAACATTTTCATCACCCCAAAAAGAAACTCCACACCCATTAGCAGTCACTCCCTGTTCCTTCCTCCCTGCAGGTCCTGGAAACCACTAATCTACTTGCTGTCTCTATGGATTTGCCTAATCTGGACATTTCATATAAAAGGAATCACACAATATGTGGCCTTTTGTGTCTGGCTTCTTTCACTTAGCATAATATTGACAGATCTGCTTTCAAGTTCGTGGAGTTCTACAGGTGAATTCCACTAAGTTGAAAGGCAAGTTTTTATTTGAACACCAGCAAACAACAGAGGCAAGGCAACGCATGGGAAGTGCTGTCATCAGCGTGGTTTTCAGTCAATTCTACTACGTTTATTGAGTTCCTATTATATGCCAGACACGAAATAGACAAGATCCTTGTCATCATAGAGCTTACGTTATGATGGGGAGAAAGAGACCAAAAAGTAATAATAAAAATAAAACAATAATAGCATATTAGAGTACCTTAATTACAGTGTGTGAAAAAGATAGAGTAGATGTGGGGGATCATGGACGCTGGAGGAGGCCTTTGAGTAGCCTCCAGGATACATTTCTACATTAGGCATCTCTCTCTCCGTCTGTGTCTCTATCTCTCTGTCTCTCTTTGTCTCTGTGTCTCTCTATCTCCCTCTCTCTCTCTGTGTCTCTGTTTCTCTCTCCCTCTCTGTCTCACTCTCCCCTCCCCTCTCTCCTCTCCCTCGCCCCGTTTTTCCTCTCTCTCTCCCACCTTCTCTCTCCCTCCCTCCCTCCCTCTCTCTCTCTCTCTCTCCCCCTCTCTCTCTCTGTGTCTCCCTAAACGCCCAGCTGTGACCCAGGCACCGTCCTGACGCCTCCGTGTCTCAGATATCTGATGTCAGCTCCCCCAGAGCCTCCTGCCACTGCCCACCTCTGGAGGTTAGTGGGCATCTTTCCCACCACGAGTAATAGACCAGCAGGCAGCAACTCTGCTCACTCTGTGACAGGTCCATCTGCCCCCAGGTCAGGCTGTCTCCTTCCTCTCTGAAATCCTGAGCTCAGAAGAAGAGAAGGAAGAAGTTCCTCCTCCCCTCATCTCTTCCCGCCAGAGCAGCAGCAGAAACGCCATCACCCCGGGGCCGAGGGGAGAAGTGCCCTGCTCATCCTCGCATGCCCCCTCACCCTGCCCCACATTTCATGCATTTGTCAATGAGCTGCAGCATTTCTTGCTAAATACTTCAAGGCATAATATTTGCCTTGGTCTGAAGCTTCCTGGAGCCTGGTGAGGTTTCCCCTAGCCTCCACATCCCGCTGTTTCACAAGCAAATTATTGTCTACTCCGGCTCTCCTGCTGCTACTGCTGCTGTTTCTAAAACACTAAACTTTTTTTTAATCTTGCATTTATTCTTATAAATATAACTAGAAACATTCCAACTTTTCCTCCCAGTTAACTTCACCATCTCAAATACCAACAAGTGTTACTAGGCCATAAGAATCCACATCTACGAGTATGGACGGTACCTACAGAAATCCCAGTTTTCTTCCACCAAGAAATAGACTGCTTCTCCCACCAGCAGTACATACTGCTGTATATATAATTCATCATGATTTGTAAATAGCTTTTTCTTATTATGAAAGTTCTACATGTCATTAGAGAGAATATAGAAAATACAGACAGGAAAAGCAAAGTCACCCCTGTATGGGTGGTGTCTAGGATGGCCCCCAGTGACCTTTCCTTCTAGTATTCATTCCTTATGATATCCCCTCCCCTTGCCTGTGGGCTGGACCTAGTGACTCACTTCTAATGAACAGACACCAAATCTCGGAAGTGATACCCACAACTTTTTCTGGAAATTTGGATTTCTGGAGGAAAGGTTCCCACCGTTCCCTGATAAGAAGGGCTCACTTGCCTAAACTGTTTGTGCAAACAATATGGCTTACGCTGAATACCAGCCTTCCTTCTGGGAATCTGGAATTTTGATACCTGCTAGGCAGAGGGTGCCTACATGACCAGTCCCCAGTAAAAACCCTGAGTCTTCAATGAGGGTCCCTGCTCGACAACATTTCACACATGTTAGCACCACTTACTGCCGGGGGAATTCAGTGTGTCCTGCGTGCCTCCTAGAGGAGGACTCTTGGAGGCTGGTGCCTGGGTTCCCCCAGACTTCACCTCATGCACATTTTCCCTTTGCTGATTTTGCTTTGTATCCTTCCACAGTCATAAATAATAGCCTGTATGCTAGGATTATACAGAATACGACTATGTGCTGAGTCCTGTGAGCCCTCCCAGAGAATCATAAAACCTGGGAGTGGGTCTTGGGGACCTCTGACACATAAGGCTACCAAGACCATGACTTCTCTCGCGTGCACATCCTTCCCCAGTTGAGCCTTGAGAAGACGAAGGCCCAGCCACCACTTTGACTGAAGCTGCTGAGAGACCCTAAGTCGGAGGACACCTAACTAAGCTGCACGTGGATTCCTGACCCACAGAAATGGTGCGATAATAAACATCTGTTGCTCTAAGCTGCTAAGTTTTAGGGTAATTTGCTACACAGCAGGAGATAGATAACAAATATACCCTTCACCTGGAGATCATTATTGTTTATATTTTAGGGTATGCCTCTTCAAGGATTTTCCTACACCCACATATATGCAGAATAGTGTTCTAGTTGAAACTGAATTTTTCTTTTTTTTTGGAAACTCTATAAAAGGCAAATGCATAGGGCAGAGGCACAATATTTCCTTTTATTACTACAAGAAATTTTTGCATTCCGGAATGATAGCTCGTATTTCTTTTTGAGCCAAATTGTCCCTTTGTTCTGGGGAGTAGGCCATTTGGTCATGCAATCATCAGATCCCATTCTGAAGTGGGGAGGTTTCAGACACTAAGTTAAGTCACTCAGCATAATAATGTAAATGTTATTATCCTCAGGGGGGGTGGAACTAATTTCTACAAATTATGTTTCCTTTTAGGAAAGCAATTTTCCCCTCTCCAGAAGGATTGGCAGCGAGCACTCCTGTGAAGGGAGATAAGCTTGACACTCTTGAGAGGGAAGTAATAAGCTAGTCCTTGCAAGATGGCGACTAGCAGGCAGAGAAGGAGAGAAACAACCAACATCGGACACCTGGGTGAGTCTGAAGCAAGCATCAGTTTTCTGGGAGCAAGTATCTAGTCTCTAATGTGAAGTTTTCCTTTCTTGGTTTTGCCATTCCCATATATTACACCCAAGCACTCAGGACAGTTTCATTAAGCATCATGGCTCAGCCTCATCCGTGTTTGGAGAATTGAGGGAATCAGTTGTTGTCCATGTTTTTGCAAAGCTTCACAATGAAAGAGCCTGGAGAAGCTGGCTTCAAGAGGGCAAGAGGTGACCCACAAAGGAGCAAAGTGCCAGGCTAAGGTGACAAGAGGCAGGGAAGGAGAATCTTCTAGAAGCAAGAACCTCTTGCAATGAGGCTGGATGTGGGCTAGAGCCACAGGATATGAATAGTAAAGGCAAGTGTAGTCTCTGGAGGCTAGAGGAAGCTGGAAAGTCAAAGTTACACATTTATTTTTTATAACAAATTGCAATCAAACTGAACATACTGTCTATAGCCTGCTTAATTCCCTTAGCAATATATTGTGTCTCAAAAATTCTTCTATAGTGCAATTTGTACTGGCTGCTAAGCATTCCATTGTATGTGAAAAGCATAATTTATTTTACCAATTTCCTATTATTGGACATGTAGGTCATTTACAAATTTTCACTATTATAAACAATGCTTCAATGAACATCTTTGTACTAAATCTCTGTTCAAAACTATAATGATATCTTTAGAATACATTGCTAGTAATGGAATTGTTAGATCAAAGGATATACACATTTTATGAGTTTTTGATGCATTTTTCCAAATTGCTTTCCTGAAAAGTTATACTCAACTCCTGCCAACAGAGGCTGACAGTGTACTTTGTTCCACCACTTAGCCAAAACTGGATATTATCTTTTTATTATTTTTATATCACGATATACATGCATGTTCTTATACTTGCTTGAACACACTGTAAGAGAGATATGGTTGAAAACTACCCTTTTGCCTGGTTCTTATGTGCAGCTCAAGTACAAGCAATGAACATCATTCTAGGCAGCCCTCAGGACTACTGGAGCAGGCAAACAGGAAGGCCACCTCCTGGCAGCTCCTTGTCACATACTGCTCACCTCAGCAGCCGTCTCTGAGATGAGTACAAATGTAGGTTATATTGACTACAAAAGCTCTTTTCTTCTGCATCTAACATTTGCAACTTATCCATACCCAGGTTAAAAAAAGTTTTTCTTTTGCCAAGAAATAATGCTAAAAATAGATGAAACATATATAAGTCTTAGAGAACTGAAAAAAGGAAAGAAAATGCTTTTCTAGCTATGGGGAGTGACTACTGCTGTTGACAAGTAGAGAAACACTCTTTGTAAAACAAGGCTTTTGTAACCAAAGAACCAAAATGGAAATGTTCCATTTTTATCTCATTGTCCCATCTGAGATTGTGTCCTCTGCTCTTTTCCCATTCAACCACTATAAAGTCTTACCCAATTAGCAGTTTAATTTGAGAACCTTTAGATAACATATCAATTCTGCAAAATGTATTGAACAGATATTAAGTGCTCTGTGGGAATAGAGAAGGGGAGATCAGGGTGACAAAGAATGAGGAACAGTCACTGGCTCCATCCTCAGGAGTTCCCCACCTAGTGCAGAGTCAACACACACACACACACACACACACACACACAGCCAACAACAACCCCTGCCCACTTAGTGAACAAGCTGAACAGAAGTGTGAGAAACCTTGTGAGCGAGAGCAGAGGGGAACGATAGAGTGACTGAGAAGACAGACAGACCCAGGGAGGAGATGGACTGACCCCACCTGGGAGAGAAGAGAAGGGTTGCAGAAGGAGGAGAATGGACCATGACAAGGAGCTCTGAGAGCCAAAGGAAATAGCTAGAGCCAAGGAACTGAGTGTGTAAATGAATGCATGGGGCATAGAGGACAAGGCAGAGACAAGGTTGAAAAGAAGGTTAAAGGCTACATATTGCATGATTCCAACTACATAGCATTCTGGAAAAAGCAAAATCTGTGGGGGCAGGAGATATATGGGAAATCTCTGTACATTCCTGTCAACTTTGCTGTGAATCTAAACCTACTCTAAAAAAGTTAAATCTTTAAAAAAAAAATGTTGGGGGCTGAAACTTAAGGCCTTGCATGCAGTGCTAAGGAATGTGAACCGGACTCTATAGACCAGTGTTCTCCAAACTTTTGACCATACCCTCTATTCATTGGAAAAATCTCTGAGTATACACTCTAATGCAGGTATGCACATTTATTTACTTACAAATTATGTACCTGACCTGCTATGCTAGTGTGTCATACTATTTGTATATTATGAAAGATATAGGAAAATATAAACTAAAAAGGATGAGATTATCATATTTAAATATCTTGCTAATTGTGATGGCTTCTTACTAGCAGAAGCACATTCTCAAAGCACACTGTACATTTAGTTAACAAAAATTGTATGTAAAATTTACATTTCAAAAAGTCTTCTTGATAACTTTGAGTTTGTATAGCCAACTTCTTGCTGGAGCTCCTTAGAGGACTGGTAAAATAATGACCTCATTTTTTGACATGTTGAGTTGGAGACACCACTCTGTGGTGCATCCACAAGGAAACATCTAAAAGGAAAGTGGTAATATGGATCTAGAGCAGTGTACTGGGCTGAAGAGTGTCCCCTCAAAATTCTTATTCAACTGGAACCTCGAAATGTGCCCTTATTTGGAAATAGGGTCTTTGTAGATATAATTAGTCAAGTTAATGTGAGGTCCTACTGGATTAAGGTGGGCTCTAATACAATGACTGGTGTCCTTACAAAAAGAGAGAAATTTGGACACAGACATACAGAGAGGAGAAGTCCATGTGAAGAGAGAGGCAGAGACTGGAGTGATGCGTCTACAAACCAAAAACACCAAGGATTACTGGCAACCACCAGAAGCCAGAATAGGCGTGGAAGGATTTCTCCTGTAGAGCCTTCAGAGGGAGCATGGTTCTGCCAAAACAATGGGATTTCAGACTTCTGGTCCCTAGAACTGTTAAAGAATAAGTTTCTATTATTTTAAGCCACCCAGTTTGTGGTACTTGGTTACAGCAGCCCTAGGAAACCAATACAGGCAGATTCCTAATTAGGGATCAGTTTAAGAGCTGAAGTTGTAGGAGACAGTGCACCTTCAAGAAGATTCAGAGAGTGGGGGAAAGATCCAAACCAGAATGAGGGCAAAGAGAATGTGAGAAGCAAGTTGAGAAGCCAAAGTAAACACCGGACAAGGAATCAGGAAATGAGAAGGAACCTTTGGTTTGAAGAGGGAGATAGTCAGGGTTGCGGGTGGGACAGAGAGCAGTGTCATGAAGCCAAAGCAGGTAAATTTTGAAGAGGGTTCTGGTAGTCAGTGGAGACAGATGCCCCCAAAATATTTAACAAGATGAGAAATGGAACTCTTACAAGGCAAGTGATCAACGAACATTTTTAACCACCAAAATCCAAAGAAAAAAAACTTTGAATACCAAAGTTATTGATTCCAAGGTACATTAAGTGAAAAAATTAAGTTCCAAGACCGTATAGAGAATATCAGATAGAATATACACCAAACTATTAAAATGATGATCACTGGGGGGGACTTTCACATTCTGCATCACATATTCTGAACTATTTTCTTTTTTACCAACAAGGATTTATCAATTTTAATCAGAAAAAGATAAAGACTTAAAAAAAGAACGGAATACAAACCAACACGTGCAGTATCTCATCTTCATAAGATGACTTACCTCTCTGTGGGTATATGGATAAAAAGAGATCTTAAAAGCCAAAATGCTACAACCATTCGATCCCAGAAATTTTTACTTCCTTTTTTCTGCATATGTTGTCCTTTTCTCTTTTGTTTTACTCTTTTAAATTGAGCAAATATGATTTTCTCCAAAAATAAGGTCATTGGTATTAAAGTCTAAGACCTCCTCTTCTCTGGTTACTTTTTTCTCCACCTGAGTCAACAGCACCAAATGGACAAACAAGTTCACCTTTGATGCTCTTAATACTTTTCCTCTGTTAAAGCTCTTAATTTATTCCAAAAGGACCCAAGCAAGGCAAAAGAGATATCCATGTAATACAAGCACGTTCCGGATGTTGTCACTCTAGCAAAGGTCATCCTAAAATTACATGACCTCTAACTGTGCAAGGCAGGCAAAAAAAGTCCCGTCTCCTTCTCTCACTCGCAATTCCACTTGGCTTCCTCTCTCCCTAACACTATTTGGAAGTATTTCTCTCCTACCCCCTTGGAACATGAGGTAATTTTGTACCAATAACTATATTTTCTGCAGTTTGTTTAATTTTTTCCCTACTTGAAAATCTTGCACACACCGAAGCATAAATGTCTTTGTTTCTTCAGCTACATTCCATTCTTTTTATTACATCCAATTTTCTCCCTAAAGAAAACTGTGCTTAAATAAAGGCAGTAGCCACATTTTTATACTTTTTGGACCTGTTTTCACAAGAGATTCTACAAATCTTTCCCGAAGTCCTTCCCTCCCTAAGGGAAGTCCTCACACAGCAGGCGGACAAGCTTGAGGAAGGCAGCATGTGGAAGGAGACGCTGAGCCCTCAGGTTGAGAGAGGGTGCAGGACAGCAGAGCAGGTTCCCATGCAGCACCCGTTCAGGTTGGACCTCACCTCTCCTTTGTTATTGTGAAAAATTCCTTGTTAATTGTTAAAATTGGTATGTTTTCCTCTAAGGTGCTTTTCTGAGGGGAAGAAAAGCAAACTTTTAATCTTGTGCCACCTCCTATAATGCCCTGTGAAGAGAACGACATCATCTCTTGTGGTATTCTTGCCAAAAATGAAAAACTTGAATTCAGTCAGGAGGAGACTTCAGACAACTTCAAACTGGTGGACACGCTACAGAATAACTAGCCAGCACTCTTCAAAAGCATCAGTCACGAAAGACAAAGACAGACTGAGGAACCACTCCAGGCGCAAGGAGGCTAAGGAAACACGGTAACTAAATGTACTATGGGGTCCTGGACTGGATCCTAGACCAGAAAAAGGACATTAGTGAGACAATGGGAGACAGTTGAATGACTTAATTTGAAATTAAATTCTAATTTGCAGATTAATTACCAGTATCTTATCAGTGTTGGTCTCGGTTTTGATCACTGTACTGTGGTTGCACGCGTTCAATCTGTGAAGCAGCAGAGCAAAGGGTATAGGGGATCTTTGTACTATATTTGCAACTCCTTTTGTAAACCTGAAATTATTTCAAAGCAAAAAGTTAAAAAATATTAATAATGTAAACATTTATTAAGTGAGAGATGACTGTCTTCCTCCTCCATGCCCCTTCCTTCCTTCTTCAAGGTACCACGTCTCGCTGGCTATCCCCTGGCTTCTCAGGGCCACGTGCTGGTCTCCAAACAGGATTCCCTGGCTTGGAACCATCCTCACCCTCTTGCTCATCAAAAGGAATCTATGCCCAGTCCCCTTCCTTCAGGGACCTGTGAGGTTGACGGGAGCTGACCTGATGAACCCGTGTGAGCTGGGTGCTAACGGTTAATCGGGGCTCTCTGCACGCACCTGTGAAATCACTTGGCCCACCAGGCACAGGTGAGAGCCGCGCGCGCACGGTTTGCAGAACCAGAGGACTGACGTTTGAATGAGGGGTAGGTGGCACCCTGTTCAGACTAGACGAAAGGCCACCAAAATCATAAGTTTTACATCTAGCCCAAGGCAGAAGTGCTCACACTTGGCTGTGGAACAGAATTTCCCTGGGAGTTTACGAAACTTCTGACTCCTACACTCCACTCCAGGCTACTGAGGCAGAAGGGCCTCGAGAGGGCTCAGGAAACTGTGTTTTCACAATTCTTCTGAAGATTCTGATCAATAGGCCTCAAGAGAGAGGGCTACAATCACAGGAACAGGGCATCTTGGGGATTCCTCAGGACAGAATAGGGTAGAGAGAGGAAGCAAAAAAATGATGAAAGAAACAGATTCCACATCACGTTTTGAGTGTCCCATGTGAGCCAGGCCTGTGAGACACACCCCATGCTGGTCTCAGTGAAGCCTCACAAAATCTTGGGGGGAGGGGTAAGGATCTGTGCCCATTTTATAGATGGCAAAACTGAGGACTCAGTGGATTTCAGCAACTTGCTCAAAGTGTCTAAGTTAAAGGTTCTTGGTTTTTGGCTTTTATTTTTCCTGCCAAGTAACTCTTTTAAGAATGAACAAAGAAAACAAGCTTTAGGGGTACTTTTACTATCCCCCAAGAGCTGTGGAGAACAAGATAGTATGGGAGCTGCTCCCACCTTTTCCCAAGGACACTGTCCCTGTAAGTCTTACTGGAACCAGCAACTCCAGCGAGCCGTCTGTCTTCAGAACTCTCTGGGCCAGTGTGGGCGCCAGCCTTCACGTCCATGTTCCCTCACCTCCAGGGCACCCAGGTTGGCCTTCCTGAGAACTCTTCCATCATGCTGAATTTGGTGACAGCACAGGGTGAGCCCATGGTTGTGCAACTCGGCAAACCTCCAGCAGCTAGCTCCCTTCTCATGGGTCACCAGTCTTTGCACTTGACATCGAAGAAGGGAAAGCAACCCGTTCCCCAGGGGGAGACACCAGCTCCTCACCACACACGTGAACTGAGTGCTAGGAGGACCACCCCTCCTCTTGCTGCCTCCCAGTCCTCTTCCCACAAGGCCTGGGGCGGGGCCCACAGGAGGGCAGGGGGTGGTGGCAGGCCCCGTCCTGCAGCTGCTTGATAAGCCTGGCATGGAGTGTCTGGCCAAACCCTCAGGACTCGGTGCTGAGCTTCTAGTTTCAGACTTGGACCTCAGCCACCGTTTGAGACCACAGCACAGCTTCCAGCCTATAAATGAGCGAATGAGCTTTGGCATCAGACAAAACTGGGTTCAAACCCTGGCTCGTCCACTTACTATGTAAGTTGCTTCACTTTTCCAACCATAAATTGTTATCCCTTCTGTTTGGCTTCTAGGAAACCCTGAGGCAGATTGACGGCCACCTCTAATAACTCTCCTAGTGTGCTGAGTATTTCTGGGGGGCTTAGTACTCCTTCCAATCTTTACCTCCACTCCACTCCTCCGCATCAAGGTTTTATTGTTTTCCTCTCGAATCGTAAGCACTTCTGTTAACTATCTCAGATCTTTCAAAGAACAGCAGGGAGAGAAATAATCAACTTAGCTCATGGAGACTATGTTTCCTCATCTGGGAAGATGTTGATAAGAATTCCCACTTCACTGGATGGCAGGGAGGATAGATTAAGTCACCCTGCACAGTGCCCCAGCAGAGGGCCTGGAGTAGGGTGGGGAGGGGCTCGCAGGGGCTGGGTCCCTCTCCTACCAACCTTACCTCCTTCCATGCCAAGGCTGAGGACCTCAGGGACTCAGATGGCATTTCATGGAGAAACGTTTCTCAGTGATTGCTTTTTCCAAAACAGACCGTTAGGATGTGAGCTTGTTGGACAATATTGGGCCAATCACGCTTGAAAGATAGGTGCATGGTGGGAGAGAGGCGAGGGAGGGGAGGATAATGCTGGCACTATGGACCCAGGGTGAGCCCTGTGTGGGTGGACAACTGCCAAGTATATATCTCCCCATTTAATCATGCCACAAAAGCAGTCACAAATCTTACCTCCTCTTGTTTATTGATGAGGTCCCCCACCCTGTTTTCAATACTAGTTAACCTTTTTGCCATCAGCCTGTGGTCACAAGGCCCAAAATTCCTTCCACTGCATGTCACAAGGCCCGGGAAAGCAGGTTGCCCTGGAATTTTCAGAGCTGGCCCTCATATTCTTTCCAGAAGGTGCCCTGGTAATGATGGGGAGGGAGGTGATAGGGAAGAATTTTGGCTGGACTTTGCTTATAAGCAAATTGAGGCTGTGCTGATGGGGGTCGGGGGGCAGGAAGAAACGGGGAGACAGGTGCCACCTCTGGTCCTGTGCCCACGGCGTCGTTTGGGAGTCAGAAGGTTTCCTGTATTCCTTTCCTCATAAAGCTGCACAAGCCTTGGAATGAAAACCGCACCCCCCCCAGCTTTGAGCTGACAGGCATTGTCCAAAAACACGGTGGCCTGGATGTCACCCACGAGGCCTTTCCATCACATCCAACCACGTCAGTCAGCCCAGCTTCAGGAAAAGCCTGAATACACAGGTGGCGCAAGCTGCATGGGCACAGGAAGGCTTTATAGGTTTTTGTTTCTAACCCCTTAGGCAGGCTCAGGTGGGGAGGGGTAGGATAAGTGTTTCTTTCATCTGGAATAGAGCTAAGATTTTTTTCTTTTGTGACGTGATCTTCTGACTCTTGTGTGCTACAAGAACAAACTAGACAGGGACTCTGTGACGTGGGGAAGAAGAGGCCACCAAGGCCCCTAAAGATGCACTGCAGCTGGCAGTGGCTTTCCCATTTGTCATCAAGGCCAGTCTGGGCTTCGTGGTAGAAAAACATTCCGCCCATTTAAAGAATTATCACTTAATCATGTCAGCAGATTGGGGCTTTATACATGTGTAGGGTCACTTCTGGGTGATCCTAAACTGTCTGGACATGGAAAGGAAGCCAAAACACATGTTAGCACTAAGGACTGGCCATCCAGGGGACAGCCTTATAGGAGCACACTCGAGGTAACCGACAAGGAGAATTCTTAGGCAGATGTGGGCTGTAACACCAACGGGGTCCTGGTGACATTATAAAACTTAAGACAGGCTCCAATGGCTTGTGGAGCCAGCAGATGGGCCAAAGAGAATTATGGCATGTCATGCAAAGCCCAGCAGGGCAGCAGTTTGTTACTGCCCTTAGCCATGGGGAGCCCAACAGCTGAGGTTTTTAAAAATCACACTCACCTAGGCCTCGCATTTTGCACATAATTTTTTTAGCACTTGGCATTTATAAAACCATGAGGCAGCTTAACATTCCTATGGGCCCTGCTTTCAAGTGAGGAAAACTGAAATGCCAAAAAGAGCAAGCCACTTTGGTGGGCTTACCTCACAACCTCCCAATCCTGGTTCTGTGCCTGCATTATGGGAAGCTCTGAGTCCTTGGAAAATCTAAGAGCAATGAAGATAAGCAAAGGGCAAGCTTATGGGACAGGAAAGACAACCTGCAAAAGAGATATTGAATCATTACAGAAGCAAGATGAGACTAACTCATCCAGCGGATGTACAAGTGCTGCCGATGTGAGGAAGAATGCCCTTGTGGCAAGGCTGTTAGTCCCAAGCAGGTGGCCTAGAGAGTCAGAAAGTCCTTTGAGAAAGAGACAGGCAAACTCCACTTTCTGGAGCGGTTGAAGCTCAGAACCCCCGAGTATAGAAACTGTTCATGCCACCTTTTCAAGACTCTTATGAGTCCATGGTTAATGATTTTAGCTTAAGGTTCTCTGCCTAAAAAAGGCAGTAAACAAAGAAAACAGCCTTACAAAAAAAGTCATGGCAATAGCCAAAAGATGGAAACAACCCAAATGTTCATCAACAAATGAATGGATAAACAAATTGTGGTATATCCATACAATGGAATATTATTTGGCCATAAAAAGGAATAAAGTGCTGAAATATGCTACAATATGGATGAACCTTGAAAATAATTATGTTAAGTGTAAGAAACCAAACATGAAAGGCCACATATTGTATGATTCCATTTATATGAAATATCCAGATTTGGCAAGTCCATAGAGATAGAAACCAGCTTAGTGGTTGCCGGGGCCTAGGAGGTCAGGGGTGGAGAGGAGAATGGACAGTGACTGCGTAATGGGTGCAGGGTTTCTGTTGAGGGTAATGAAAATGTTTTGGAACTAGATGGAGGTAATGGTTGCACAACATTGTGAATGTATAAATGCCACTAAACTGTACAGTTTAAAATGGTTAATTGTGTTACGTGTTCATTTTCTGAAAACTTATAGCATCACTCAGATGGATGCTCTCCATGCTCTTGTGACTGCTAGAGCAGATGAGGGAGGTGTGAGGGAAGCAGGAGCAATTCATGTAACTGAAGACACGTAAATGCATCAGAGCGCAGGCTTTGGGGAAGAAGAGAGCTCAGTAAATACTTCCTAGGCTCTGCAGTCCAGAAGAGGGCCCTGGGAATATCCCATGAAAACACTTTTAGCAGGTCTGCCCTTGCTGGAGAAGGGAAACGTATTTTTACCAAAGTTCCAGACCCTTTCTTGGCGGCCCAGCCAAAGAAGGGATGGGCCTGGCTCTCAGTTCCCGAGCACCGCTTAGCTAGACAGAGACCTCATTTACAAACACCGCTGAAGAAGGAAAAGACCACAGTGGAGCAGAGCCCAGCAGCTTCAAATGCAGCTCCAGCCCCCTTCTCAAATTCCTGATGTGGGGAGCGCAGCACTGCCTGAATTGGGCCTCCCCCCGTTTACATAGCTGAGTTCAGCAGAGCCAGCCTCCTTCCAGCCCACCAAACGATTTCTCTTACTGGGTCAGGTGCAGTCCCTGCATTAGGCGCCTCCTTCCGCTGTCTGCCCCACAAGCCATGAGTGCCCATTGGAAAGTTCCAGCAAGCAGCGTTGGTGACTGAAAAATTATTACCTTAAGTTCAAAATAATCCTATCTTAGGGTGCTTTATGATCTTTATTTGATACCTTAATCACTTTTTTTAAGAAGACTTTATGTGGAAAATGTCGTGCTCTTGTCTTCTTAGAAGTGAGCTTTCCATTGAAACAAAAGTTGGAATAAACAGATTCTGTTTCTTTAAGAGAAGAATGTTGCATAACAGCATTTATAGCTCTAAAAAGTATTTTAAATACTTAAAAATTTTAACATATATGTTATTCCAAAATGTCTGAAATGAATAAACTGACTTTTCTATGTGTTCTCCGTGGCCGAGGCTGGGGAAAAAAATGTTTAAATGATGACTATAAACGTTTGAAAAATCAATTTTATGACTCCACTAGACTAAATTTCATAAATGATTAGAGTTACTTAATAATTCTCTTGAGTATGGAGTTTAGTGACTACACAGCGTTATTGCTTCTTAGATGTCTGTCTCAGGGCTTCCATATATCTGCCCATGGAGCAGCTGTGGTTTTCTACTGCTGTTACAGCAACGAAGGTGGTAGATGCATGAATGGATGGATGATGATGATGATGATGATGACAAGGATGATATTTTTAGTTTTTTATGTTCTTTAAAGTTTCTAGCTCTTGCCCTTTTCCAACTGCTTTTTTTTTTTATTCTCTAACATTTAAAGAACACAAGTTCTCTTTAGACTGAATTAAATGCTAAATGCACACAAGAAAGTAGGGTAGCTGAGGTTGTCATGGTCAGGTCAACCCAGCCACTTTACCTCATGTGGCAGACACCACTGACTCCTGTTAAGGGTTGAACTGTGTCCCCCAAAATTTACATGTTGAAGTCCTAGCCCTCAGTACATCAAAATGTAACCTTATTTGGGAATAGGGTCAGTGCAGATGTAATTGGTTAAAATGAGGCCGTACTGGAGCAGGGTGGGCCCCTAATCCACTGTGACTGGTGTCCTTATAACAGAGGGTAATTTGAACAAGGACATGCACACAGGGAGGGCGCCGTGTGAAGGTGAAGGCAGAGATCAGGGTGTTGCTCCTACATGCCAAGGAACACCAAAGATTGCTGGCAAACTACCAGAACCTGGGGGAGACGCCTGGAACAGATTCTTCCTCACAAACCTCAGAAGGAGCCGACCCTACCAACACTTTGATCTTGGACTTCTAGCCTCCAGAATTGCTAGACAATAAATTTTATTATTTAAGCTACACAGTTTGTAATATTTTGTTACAACAGCCCTAGAAACTTATTACAACTGCCTAGCCCACAGTCAGTCCTCTCTCCTTTCTTAGTTTGTTGCATTTTGAGATCATATATGCAGCTACAGGTTCAGAAAAGGGAGCCCTTCTCTAGACCCAGGCTCCCGGGAAAGGAGCCACGGTACGTCTAAACCAAGATGGCAACCCCACAGGCATTGGCTAGTGACCTGTTTGAGGTGAGCTCGTGACTTGGTTCTAGTCAAAAAGAGCTAAGGTAAATCTTCTCAGAAGGATTTTACTCCTAGATGAAAAAGGGAGAGAGGGAGAAAAAGAAAGGGAGAGAAGGAAGAGAGAGAGACGGCGCAGTGGGGAAGAGAGGGAGTTGGGGGAAGGAGAGAGAGGGAGGAAGGAGAGAGACAGAAGGCAGGGAGAGAGAGAGAACTTTCTCCTTCCTTCTTGGAGCACTGTTGGAACCTCAGAGCTGTGATGACCATCTTGTGATCTTGACAAAAAGGCCAAAAGAATTAAAGAATCACTAACTCAGAGGGTGGACCTGCTGAACAAACTCGGAGACAGCTGACCACCGATTCCTTGTTAAGAGCACATTTTCCTGCGCTTTAAGCTCCTCTTAGTCCAGTTGCCTGGGGATTTGCAGAGGAAGGCAGCCTACCGGATGCTCCTTGATGTCATGTGTTCCGCAGGCTTTGAAAGAGCATCCCATGGCTTCTCTTCATGCCACACTATCAAGTGCCCAAAGGAGCAACAGAATTAGAGCTGCAAAACGAGAGATTCTCAGTATCTTAGATTAGCTTAGATTTTAAAATATACTCTTCTGTATCTACGTTTGTACTGTTTTGCTACATTTGCTCCTACTCACTACTGCACACATTTGTGCTATTATAGAAAGTATAACTCATTTAGAGACCCAACAAAATCTGCCAGCTATGAAATGCCTTCTGTGCTCCTCAGTGGTGGGGAGGAGGCGAGGGGGGTGTGTTTAAGCATCCCCAGCCTTTGAGTGTGAAGCATTGTCCTCCCTGCAGAATCTTCTTAGGAGGCTTTTGTGCGTAGTTGCTTCGCTTTATCAACACCCCTCTCCATGGCAGGCATCAGCAGGTGCTAAAAACTGCCCACTTGATGCGTCCCTGTGCTTTTGCTCTTTCGTTACTTTATGACGATGTCAGTCTGATGTCTCACTTTCAGGTGAATGTCAGCTCTGGCTCCAGCCCTTGGAAAATCTGGCTTGGTTCAGGGACTCCCTGGAATGGGACAACGTCCTATCCCTCAAGGAGTTTATAATCCACGGAGAAAAAAACATCTACAACGTATGGAGTGTATGTTATATACCGTGAACTGTGCTGAGAAGTTTAAATACATCATCTCGTTTATGCACCTAAGCCCATGTAACTAACCTCATTCAAAGTCTTGTGTCAAACACACCGCACAGGTGCCTAGAAAGGTCACCTAAGCCAGACTAATAGGCACAAGGCACCCTGGCCACTTAGTAAATCTGTACACCTTGAGAGCAAGACCAAAGGGTATGGTCCGGTCATGCCTTTCTCAGGTGGCTCCAGAGGGACAGCAAGAATCTGACATGCAGCAAAGCGGCCTCCGCAATGGTGAGAAAGCAGAAGGCTAGGGAGTGGCACCCAGAGAGGTTGCCTGAGCAACCACGAGGGAGGGAGCCGTTATGGGTGTCCTCAGAGGAGGCCCGGGCCTGGACGGAAAGGGGAAGGAACCTAAGCTGCTTTGGAGAACTTTTCCTGTAAAGTTCTGAGATGCCATCTCCCCCAGAGCAGTTTCTTTCCCCAACGTGGAGGTCAAAGGGCACTGCATCCAACTCCATCAGGATATTTGTTGAAGTACAAATTCCTACACCCTTCCTCTGACCTACCAAGTCATAACTGGGGAGGCTGGAGCCTGGAATGACTCTATTAATGAATCATATTGGTGAACCTTACGAAGGCTAGATTGAGAACCACTGCCCTCACCAAGCTAAACATTTATTCATTCAACAAACATTTGTTGTATACCTCCATGTGCTAAGCCCAGTGCCGGGAGATGAGTAAGACAAACTACCCTCATTACCACAAGCTATAAGAAAGAGAATCAGGAATACATCTATTTCTGGAAGACTGTATTTCCAAGGTCACCAAAGTATCCAAGAAAAACTATTCTACTAATTATGGCTTAATCAACAGAATGAAGAACTGGGAACCTCATGGGCTCAGATTTGAACAGTGAAGAGGTCTGAATAAGTAGATCTGGAGGGCTATTCTTTTTTTTTTTTTTTTTAATTTTATTTATTTATTTTCCCCCCAAAGCCCCAGCAGATAGTTGTATGTCATAGTTGCACATCCTTCTAGTTGCTGTATGTGGGACGCGGCCTCAGCATGGCCGGAGAAGCGGTGCCTCGGTGCGCGCCTGGGATCCGAACCCAGGCTGCCAGCAGCGGAGCGCGTGCACTTAACCGCTAAGCCACGGGGCGGGCCCATGGAGGGCTATTCTAAGCTTCATTAAAAGATGCCCCTGCTGCAAACAGTTTTGTCTTTTTCTCTCCTATAAAAGTGTAAAAACAAAGAAATATCTAGGAAATGCAATTGGGAAAATAAGACTGTTTTAAAAAGTCATTTGCAGAAATGGACAAAAACAAAAGAAATTCTGTGACAGAATCTGTCCCTGTGTTCTAAATCCCTACCCATTTTCCCTCTGACTTCTTCCTCAAAGGTAATATTGCGAGGCCAGGACAGAGTCGGCCTCGCTGTCAGCGGTTCTGGCGTCAGCCCGGATCACACACTCCAGCAGACAAGCAGCGTCCAGGCAGGCACAAATGAGGCCCGTGAGGTGGCCTGCACAGTTGGGAATAAGTCTGGCTAATCCAGTAAAAAGAAATATCTAACCCAAAACATATGCGTTTAGATATAGCTCTACAAAGCCAACGCTAATTAATCCTCCTGCTCATATAAAACGCAAAGGAATTAACAATATTGCCAAGTCTCACGAAGTCTTTTAATTGCACTGCAGTTCTTTCCAAACCGCAGGCATCTGCCCCGTATGTGGCCACACACCCTCCCTACACCAGCGGGGATCTGCCCTGCATGCAAAGCACCTTGCCCGCAGCCTCACAACGGTGTGTTGTTGAAGCCTGGTACACGTCCCCCACAAACTGCTCGGAACCAGCAAGGTGAGTCCTGTTTACCTCTATAAAAGATCAACTACTGAACATTGACAGTACTCCAGGAACCCATCAGAGTCCCCTCTGGCGTTCACCTTCCCGGGAAGTTATTTTTGTTTGTTTTTCATGCTAGGAAAGGAATTGACTTGGATTAACACTGTGGGCTCTGGGCACCTTGCCGTCGATTCAGGAAAGGTCATTAAGTACGTTCTTGAGTTAGAATGAAGTAGGCTTTCCTTTTGGTTCAAAGGCTGAAAATGAAAAGAGAAAGTAGGGTTCCCTTTAGATACAAATTCTGGGATAGAATCCTGGACATACTGGATGGATGATGCTGGTGAGGCATGCAGACTGCTGCCACTGAGGGTGAAGAGGGGTCCTGGGAAGCCGCCAGCCCTGTCTGTCACCCCCGCTCAGGCAAGGGGCTTCGGGATCTCATCAGGACGTGAGTTCTGGGGGCATCCTGTTTCCAGCCCATCTTGACCCTGATGCTGGGGTCCATCTTCCCCAGCTGGGAGCCTCCACATGGTTCCCAGCTCCCAGAGACGGGATTGTCCTGCGAGAGGACAAGATGCCAAACCTTTCTGGGAGGCCCGAGGTGAAAAAGCTCTGACTCGTGATCACGTCCGCTCTGCGGATTGTCAGGTTGATGGATAGAATGAACAGTTATTGAGCACCTACATAAGTAAGGCAGTGCTGCTGTAGGGACCTTGAGAGGCATGAACGAAGCAAAGGTTCTGTTCTCAGGGAGCTTACATTTGGGGGATGAGGAGGAAGGAGGGCAAAGGGCATGTGAATAAATGCATATTGTCATTAGGTTGAGGGTGGGAGGGTGACACTGATGATACTTGAGCTTTCCAAGTTGCTCATTATATTTGGAAGCTTTGTCAACAGTATGACATTTCTGGACTTCTTTCCTGGAACAAGAGCTAGTTACGACCCCTTCAAGGCTTTGGGATTTCATATTCTGCAGTGAAGATTCTGTTTGGAAACATACAAAGTTAAAGTTCACGAGACTTGAACGTCCCGATGCTCCCCTCTCCAGACCACCACAATGTAGTTGAACTCGAGGGGTGATGGATTAGACTACACAGAGCCCGCTGTCTTCTTCAAATCTACCTCCCCTGCCGTTATTCCTCTGGTCCCACCCCTGCCCCCAACCCAGACTATTTCGTACGATAACTTAAAGGGGAAAACCACATTAATATGAAACCTTGTCTTGGTCAAAGCCACTGTGTACAATAGTGTTTAATTTAGTCGATATAAATGGTGACCTTGGAGCTGTGCAACTGTACACGCATCCCCCAAAATAGCCAGCTGGTTCTCATGCCATTCCAGGTTATGGTCTCCATACGTGGAGCTGTGCAGAGCTGGTGAGCTCCCCGCAGTTTAGAAATCCCTCAGCCTGAGGAAGTCAGATGAGAATAGCTCCAGGACACCTCAGATGTCCAGACCGGGGCGGCCCTCAGGGGCTGGAACTCAACTAGGCCTGTTGAAATTTTCTCAGATTACCTGAGTTAAATTCTTTGAATTACTCCATTCTTCTGAGAATTCTTCCTTGACTTTCCTGTCTAAAGTAGCTCCCTCTGTTTTTCACTAGTTTATACCACCCCTGTTTGGTTTCCTTTATACTTATCAACAACTCTAAATAATATATGTGACTATTTACCTGAGTGTTTTCCATCTGATGGTGCTCAGGGCAAGCTACCCCAGGAGGCACCACTCTGGAATGTGGATTATTTCAAGCTGAAGACCATAAGGACTCAGATAACTCAGGGAGAATATTTGAGTTTCCCCTCCCAAACTGCCTAAAGAATTTAAAACAAAAGATCTGTTTCAGGAAGGAGTTATTATCATGATGGCTGTGAAGATAATGTAGGATAGAGGTTACAACAGGAAAAGCACAAAGCCCCTTTTATCAAAAACTCTCTCTCTCCCTGACCACATTATCTGTAGATGACCCTGAGAAGAGTTGTCAGGCAAACATTTGCATTTCTATCTCCATGTGAGTTGTCTTCTTGCCCTCTGAGGTCCCAGACCACTACCCACCCCCAACACCTTCCTCGCCTTTAGCTACAATACTTAAGCGGGCAGCTTAGACAGAGGGACGAGTTGCTCATTTCTGAGTTTTTCCCATGTATACATGTTATTAAACTTGGTATTATTTTCTCCTGCTAACCTGTCTTGTAATTATTTGGCCAGCCATAAGAACCTTAAGGAAAAGGGCAGAGGGAGATTCTCCCTCTCTCCCGACACATCCTTTCCCTCCAGACCCAATGGCAAGCTCCACCTCTGTCTTGTTCACTGCTGTATTCTCAGCTGAGAACAGTTCCAGATGTGTGATAGGTATTCAATGAATATTTTTCTAATTAATAAATGACTGACAGGAAAGGACAAAGCATGTACACCATAAGGGTCTAGTTTCCCTTCATTCAAACATGGACCAGCAGAAATAGCAAATTATGAGGACGAATAGTCATATAGTATGCACAGAGAGGTTAAATAAGTCTTCAGATGTATACATAGTTTTGTATCTAGACTCTACTTAAGCCTTTTCCTCCTTTTCATCTAATTAAAGAATTGAACTGAATAGCCTCTGAGATCCCATTCAGCTCTAACATAGCATGACTAATGACATACTTTTGGAGAGACCAGTCCATTTCCCGTCTCTGATCTCTGTTCTCTAAACCAGAAGCAGGGCTAGTACTGCCATCAATCAAAAGGAGGAATGGTTTGTTTCTAAGATGACTGAAAACAGATCAACACGGGCGTTATTTTTGAGAAGCTTCTATTCCTTGGTGGGACTAGCTCTGACTTAGAGAAGCACATTATCATTTCTTTATAATGCCTAAAGGCAGGTTGTGGTTCAGCTTAAGTATGTGTCCCTGGAGATGTCTAACTATAAGTGAGCTCAGAATTGATTGTCTACATCATGTTCTCCCAATAATTGTCCTTGGATGGGTCATTGTTCACGGACAACAGATGCCTCGAAGCGCTTTTCTCTCTCCCTGTCCCCTGAGCATGCAACCTCTCTCCCTACTTGTAGTAACCTAGAGAATGGGAGAAAATATTTGCAAACCATATATCAGATAAGAGGTTAATATCCAAAGTATATAAAGAACTCATTGAAACAGAGAGTAGAATGGCAGTTACTCCAGGGGCTGGAGGTTGGGGAAACCGGGGAGATGTTTTTTAAGGGTGCATTTTCTGTTTGGGCCACTCAGCATACATTTCCTCTACCTCTTGGAAAGAGAAGTTTGATTTTCATTCAAATATCTACCTCCACCATATACATTGGGGAAAACTGACCCTACTCCCAGCTCCATGGATGAACCTTGACTGGCTTTAACCACAGACCTGTTGTGTGTGCTCAGAGTGGCTGGGGACATTCCTGTTTATATCATCCTACAGTTCCAGTAAGAGGAGGAGGTGTCTTCCCTGGTGAGTTACTGTAGCTCCATCCCTGACAGCCAGATCTCAGTTGTGAGTTCCTCCGGGAATTCTGCAGCATTCAAAACAAAGGTCTAGAGACCAGTCCTGGAACCCTTGGATGGTCAGTTTGGTAGCAACGTCTGGATCTGGTCTCCAGAGCTGTGGGCAAAAATCAGGCAGTGACAATTCCTAGAAGAGCACAAAAATAAAACAAAAACCAAAAAACACCCCTATCTTATACCACTCATAAAAATTAAATCAAAATGGATTCAAGACTTAAACATAAGACCTGATACCAAAAACTCCTAGAAGAAAACATAGGGAAGAAGCTCCTCGACACTGGTCTTGGCAATGACTTTTTGGATATGACACCACAAGCATAAGCAACAAAAGCAAAAATCAACAAGTGGGACGACATCAAACTAAAAAGCTTCTGCCCAGTGAAAGAAACAATCAACAAAATGAAAAGATAACCTAAAAAGTGGGAGAAAATATTTGCAAACCATATATCAGATAAGAGGTTAATATCCAAAATATATAAAGAATTCATACAACTCAATAACAAAAAACAAACAATCTAATTAAAAATGAGCAGAGGAACTGAATAGACATTTTTCCAAAGAAGACATCCAAATGACCAACAGGTATATGAAAAGATACTCAACATCACTAATCATTAGGGAAATGCAAATGAAAACCACAGTGAGCTATTACCTCGCATCTGTGGTGATGTCCATCATCAAGAAGACAAGAGATAACAAGTGTTGGCAAGGATGTGGAGAAAAGAGAACTCTTGTACACTGCCGATAGGAACATAAATTGGTGCAGCCACTATGGAAAACAATATGGAGGTTCCTCAAAAAATAAAACATAGAACTGCCATATGATCCAGCAATCCCACTTCTGGGTATATATCCAAAGGAAATGAATATAGGATATTGAAAAGTTATCTGTACTCTCATGTCATTGCAGCATTACCCACAATAGTCAAGATATGGAAACAACATAAATGTCCGCCAATGGATAAATGGATAAAGATGTGGTGTATACATACAGTGGAATATTATTCAGCCATGAGACAGAAGGAAATCTTGCCATTTGTGACAACATGGATGGAACTTGAGGACATTATGCTCAGTCAGAGAAAGACAAATATTGTATGATATGACTTATATGTGGAATCTAAAAAAAAATTGAATTCATTGAAACAGAGAATAGAATGGTAGTTACGAGGGGCTGGACGTTGAGGGGATTGGGGAGATGTTTTTTAAGGGTGCAAACTTGCAACTAGAAGATAAGTAAGTTCTGGGGATCTTACGCACAGCATAGTGATCATAGTCGACAGTACTGTATTATATAATTCCAAGTTGCTAAGAGACTAGATCTTAACTGCTCTCACCACAAAAAAGAAGTGATAATTACATGACGTGATAAAGGTGTTAGCTAACACTACAGTAATCATATTGCAATACATAAATGCATCAAATCAACATGTTAAACTTATACAATGTTATATGTCAATTATGTCTCAATTAAAAAAAGGAAAGAAATACTAACCCCCCCAAAAAAAACAACCACCTCACAAAGTCAGAAAGACAAGATCAGCCAAAGCCAAAAAGGCACTGAAACTAGCATGTACAGGGAGAGCAGAGAGCTTTTCCCTCCACTCCCCACCCCACACCTGTGTCAAGTGCCCAGTCCTAGATTCCCATTGTCTTCACTTCTGTCAGTATTTACCCAGTGTTTCGCACACGCAGAACTTTTCCTCCATTCCCTCAGTTCCTAAGGACTTTAGACTCATCATTGACTCCTCTCTTTCCCTCATCGCACACAAATAATCCATCAATAAATCCTGTTGGCTTTATTTTAAATATATGTTCCAAATAAAACCATTTCTCACTAACTCACCACTACATCCTAGTCCAAGCCACTATCTCACCTGAACTAATGTAATACCCTCTTAAATAGTGTCCCTGAATCCACTCGTAGCCCTCTTTATTCTTTATTTAAAATAATTCAAAGTAATTATTTTAAAACTCAGGTCAGATTCCTATTACTTCTCTGCTCAAAGTCCTCGAAGGTGCTCAACCCTGAAAGTAAAGTTGAAAGTCTTCACCACAGCTTCATAAGACTTTTCGTCCCGACCTCACTCTCCCCTTTTGCCCTTTCTGCTCCAATCATGCTGGTCTTGTCGCTTGAAGCCTAGAATGCTCTTCTCCCAAATATATTTAAAAAGTGGCTTGCTCCCTCACTTCATTTGGATCTCTGCTTAAACACCACCTCCTCTGAGAGGAGGCCCCTGACCAGTTTATCTAAAAAGGTAATTTCTTGCCTTTCTCTCCTCTTACCTGCTTCATTTTCCTTCAAAATACTTATCACTTGTTTGTTGTCTGTCTCCCACCATTAGCATGTAATTCCAGTGAAGACTGGAATCAATGTCAAACTCCCCCTTTTCGCAGTAACAGTAGAAGTGTCAAAGGGATGAATGGTCCAAGACCACAGGGCCAGGAAACTATGAGTTTTATTACTACCTCGACCTTCTTAAATTTGGGCAAGTGATTGAACCTCTGCCTGTGTTTCCTCCCTGTAGGGCCAATGTGATCAAATGTACTTCACAAAATGAAAAGATAAAGCCCTGTCTTCCTGGCTTCATAATTCAAGGTCTGGCACGGCATCTATTATTATGTCATCCATCCCCAAGATCTAATGAATTATGAAAATATGCTTTGAAGCTTAGAATAGTTTTATTTTTGACCCTTTATTTTCTTTTCCTTTTAATATGTTAACTCACCATTTGCATTTCTTCTCCCGTGAAATACCTATTTGTGTCTTTTGTCCATTCTTCTAAATTTCGTTAGGTGTCTTTCTGATGTTGAAATATAGTTCTTTACTTGTCTATAATATCTTTTTTTGGCCTAAACTTATGAAAAAAACAATTTAATGTAAAACTCTATCTCGGCAATTATTTTCTTTCGGCACTTTGTGTATCTCATGCCCTTGTTTTCTGGATCCCACTGTTTCCGCTGAGAATTCCATTTACTGTCTTATAGTTGTTCCTTTAGAGGTAATGTATCTTTTTCCTCTGGCTACTTTAAAATTTTTTCTTTGTTTCTGATTTTCATCGGTTTTATCATAATGCCTAGGCACGGTTTTCGTTGTATTTATCCTGTTTGGATTTACAGCAAATTTTTGAATTTAGGGCTTAATGTCTTTCATCAGTTTTGGAAAATTCTTGACCATTATCTCTTCAAATATTCTTCTACCCTATTCTGTCCCTGCTTATGGAATTCAGATGTTAGATCTGTTCACCATGTTCCACACATCTCTTATACTTGTTTATGTATTTTCCATCTGTTTTCCTCCACACTCCAGATGGATATTTCTACTCAAGTACTGTACAGCTCACTAATCCTCTCTTTACCTATGTCTTATTTGCTGTTAAACTCATCTACTCAGTTCTTAATTTCAAGTGTAGGGTTTTTTTATTCCTAAAATTTCCATTTGATGCTTTTCTATGTAGATTCTTATTCTCAGTGAAATTCTTCATTTTGTTATCTATTTTCTTGAATAATTAACCAGTTATTTAAAAGTCAATGTGTGATAATTCCTATGTCTGGGTCACTTTTTGGTCTGTTTTTCTAGAGTCTATTTTTTTCTCTTGGTATGATTTATCATTTTTTATTGAATGCTGACTATTGTGCATGAAAACCTGTAAAGTCTCTACATTACATCCCTCCAGAGAAGATACTTCCTATTCTCTGCCAGATGCTATGAAAGCACATAACCTCAACCCAGTGAGGATCCAATCTTGCTCAAGATTTGTTTTCAGTCTTCATTAGGCTTGCTGTATTTCTGGTTCTCCCCCACTCCTAGGGATTAGCCCTCCCAGGGGTCCCAATTGAGAATCTAGGATGTTTCCTAAGCTTCCTCCTTCCTAATGGGCCCTGAACTCAAACTTTTGTCTCCGCAGCACTGCCTAAGATTCCATTCTGTTTCGGCAGCTTTCCGGTTGTTTACCCTACAGATATTAATCAGCAAATGTCTTCAAGAGAAAGCCAGTACAGTATCTGATCCACTTCTCTCCAGGTTCTTGGACCCTTAACTCCTGGTTGTCTTGCAAATCTAGAGTCTAATTTTTGTCTCTCCAGCTTTATGGGATTACTAAAAGCTCAGAAGTCTTCTCTGACACTTAGGAGCCAAACCTTTGCCCAGATTCTCAGCATCTTGCCTATATCTAAATTCATAAAATATCCCAAGGAGAAAGTAGCATGTGAAAAATGGGCTTATTTCAATGAGCCTTTCTTCTTTCCAGAATCTGGCCCTTCATATCATAGCAGGCTTGGCATCTCTCTGATGCTTTCAAACAAATATTCTTTTGTACTTTATCCAGATTTTGTAGGTGTTCCTGACAGGAGCAATGGTCTGGTACAAGTGAAGGGCTTATCATAGCCAGAAACCTAATACATGTGTATGAAAAGTCAATTTTTAAAAACCAAAACAGTTTTCAGTAAAAACATCGTGTTTTCTCTCCAATAAAATAATTTCTTAACGAACATAGGCTGACTGGATATAAATAATCGCATTTTTCATGTAGAACACAGGGAAACTCCTCACTGGCAGATGTATGTGGTGGGGCAGGTTGGAGGGCTGCTATGTAAGAAATGAGCTATATCAGAAAATTGCATCAGAACGACTCATATCTATTGAAACCAAACTACTGCTCCAAAGCTTCCATTGAAGATAGCATCTTCTTTTCTGACGAATTTATGTGGGCTGATTGTCCTGTTCTTGCGTTTAGTTAACAGCCTCATGTTTTGTTTTTCTTCAAAGACATTCCATCTCCAGCTTCGAGAGTAACACCTTTGCTTCCACTCAAGCCCTCTGCCACTTGGATTCGCTGCTTTTCAAATTGCTTGGGTCCTTTTAAAACACATTAAGGTGCAGTGCCTTTCAAAGCCAGGAACAATGTGGCCACCCAACCTCATGGATATGCTTTCTAGGCATCCTGAACCTGAACATGTTTGGTAAGACTAGGGGGTGATGGCTAGCATCAGTACAGGACAGAAGATCAGGCTCTGCCCCCATGGGGCGAGGAGCACAGGGACATTTTTGCTTATATCTCACAGCTCAGTTTCTCCCTGTAGCTTTGCCTGAGATCCCTTCACAAGCTCCGTGATAGGAACTGGAGATGGGGCATCTAGCAGAAACTAGTCTGTGGTGAGTGTTCATTCTTTCATTTACGAATAATCTAATTTTACTGCCTGTTAAATATTCATTGGGCCACAGGTCACCAAAGAGAGAAAACCAGTGTCCCAGATGAGAATCTTGACTGGATATCTGTTAAATAGTGTGGGAGCTATTGAATGATTTGCATACTGGTTCCCTAACAGGTACACCCTTACCATCTCATTCTAGGATAAACTTCTATGGCCTACTCCATCCACTTCAAGGTTAAAACTCTAATGATTAAAACAGAAAATACCCATTACCCACTTGCTCCCCTCTCAACCAAAAACCAGCATTTGGAAATATTGTCTTAGAGCTAAGGAGTCCCGACATGGTCACTTAGCCGAAAAAGGCTGAGTGACTTGCCCAAAGCCACCCCGTAGGTTAGGGGCAGGGCCTAGCCTAGAAGCATTCAAGCCCTCTGGTGAAGTGTCTTTTCCTCTGAACCCAAGTCCACTGACTTATCCAGAAACGGTTACAGGAGACAGAGACTCTCCTTCACTCGGCAATGCTTGTTCAGCACCTGCTGTGTGCCAGCCTCTGTGCCGGAGGTAGGGACACAGGGGGGACTCAGTGGAGCCACACTACAGACAAATAACCTGCCAGCAAGCATTTGCGATGGCAGTAAGTGCTATGAAGGAAATAAAACAGGAAGTATTGAATGGAGTGAAGGAATGGGGCCTCACGTGGCGATCAGGGAAGGTCTCCCTGTGGAGGCAGCATTGAAGCTGAGATGTGAACACAAGAAAGAGCCAGTCAGGCAAATATCTGGGGGGCAAAACATTCCAGACAGAGGATATCAAGTGCAAAATCCTAAGGCAGGAAAGAAGGCACAGCAGGGAGATGTAGCACATACAGGGAGAGGGTTAGGGGATCCTCAGACAGCTAGAAGTCAACAGTGTCGAGTCTTGTAGGCCGTCAACAAGACTCCGTGTGTTCCTCAGTGTCTCTCCACCTGCTCCCTCTCTAAATCCCATATACATGCAGTTGTGGTCAGAATTTATTCCTCAGTGCTCATTAATTAAAAGACAATACCAATGTCCTAGAACGTTGTCACCAGGTAATAGCTTCCAACAATGCTAGAAACACATTTGTTTTCCCAAGCCAAAGCAATTGATCCTCCCGGCAATATTCAAGGGCACTGACAGCAGTTGCATGAGGCCCTGTGATTAATGCAGATTTAGTCGGTTTATCTGATGGATATCAGTGCAGAGCTGTGACAGTGCCCCTGTGGACCCCAACATATTCATTGGTGTACACAACAGAACAATTGTGTGGCTGAGGCCAATCAAGGACTGGACCAGTTCATCCCAGAGGCATTAAACTGTTAGGAATAAGCTGCCTTCTGACCAGCTCAAGTCACAGTGACTATTTATTAATTTTGCCAATGAATAAAGCTTATCCAAATTCATTGGCTCCAATTAGTTGACCCAGATCCCACACTGCATAACTAACACCACATTGCGTTGGAATATTTCTGAACTGACATGTGGCAGGCAGAGAGATTCTAAATGAGTTCATCACCACCAGGGATCTGACAAAAAAAAAATCCAATTAATGCATAACAATGGATTGGCCAAACAGCCACCTGCTGTCTTCCTGCCCAGTACGTTGTCATTCATCTCTGGAAACTGTGTCCAGTTGGTTATGACAAAGAGGTTCTGCAAATACCCTACTGTGTGTAAGAACAGGAAATCTTAACTCCAACACCTTAGCCACCTTCCATTTTGGGTAATTATATTCTGCATGTCAAGAATTTCCTCTACGTTATGCCTTCAGAAACACGACTATATGGGGTCTCAGTGCCCCCAATCTCAAGGCCTCATCCCAGAAGGAACTTTACTCATTGTAGCGTTAATTAGAAAAGTTTTGACACACAAATACACACGTATACACACAATCAGAGCCCAGTATGTTTTTCCCATACACATGACAATTTTATGCCTACCTTTAGAAAAGTATGAGCATATTAAATAAAACAATGCTCAATTGGAAGAAAGAAATGTTTAATTCTGTTCACTATTGGGTATTAATGGAAGAGGTTTATTGGCTCTCTATCACAAGAGAACTTTTTATGACACAAGCTTTGCCTGGAGTGCAGCACAAATAGGGGAATGGCCCCATTTCCTGGGCTTTTTGTGGGGAGGGTGGAGAAAGGGAAGCTGTAACGCTGTGGGGACCAGGCACCTGGAGCCAAGAGCAAATTGAGGAGGTAGAGGTGGCCTAACCAGCTGCTGTTTTAAAGACCTGAGTGGCTCATTTTAAAAAACTATATATATTGTGTGTGTGTATATATATAATGTATTTATGTATAGTATATGTATAGTATATGTATATAGTATATATACACACACACGTATATACATTACACATACATATACATAATATATATATGTACTCAGCGTGGAACAGCCCCTCCCCAGGCACCCCCAAACCCCCTCATCCAGCGGGCTAACACTTTGCATCCTCTCCTGGGCCTTTTTCCCTTTTGGAATAGAGCTTTGACGACTTCCTTCAGTCGCATGACTTTGGAGACGTTGACTCTACCACCCACATCTTATGATGGCTTTGCCATGGGTCCTGATTTCGAGTTCTGAAAATATAGCACTCATGTAGCTCTGGAAGCTCATTGTAGTCAATTTTATCGGCAAAGAAAGATTAGCAGGGCAGGAAGTAGACATGTTGTGTGATTCACATTCTTCATGCCCCCACCTTTCCCCCAAGAGATGTCCAGGTTAATAAAGTTATTGCTTCATCTTTAGAATCCAGGTGCTCCAGCAAGGTAACATTTAAAACACCTGAGCACACTGTATCATCTTAATGATTCCACATCCTATTTGTCTAACAACATGGTAACGCGAATAGTGCAACGCTTTAGTCAAAGCCTCGGAGAGGTTAGTGTGGGGGAAGAGGGAGAATAATAATCAACAAGACAGGTTAGCAGGAGAAAATAATACTGAGTTTAATAACATGTATACATGGGAGAAACCAGGGACACTGCATTTCTCAACACAATAGCAGAAATTCTCGTCTTAAATACCATGTTCAGCCAATGACAAAGGAGGATGTTGGGGGTGGGAGGAGTCAGTTACAGGAGATGACCGCTAAAGCACAGTAAACAAGAGTAAGGATATTATGCAGATTTAAGGCCTCACCTTCCACATTGATAAGTTTCTAGAAATGAGGCCATCCCCCCTCTTCCCAATACAGAGAGGGAGATATCTTTACAAATGGAAATTTCCCTTATAAATGTAAATGTCTGTCTGGCAACTCCTCGCAGGGGCATCCAGAGAATGTGGCCAGAGAGACAGAACTTCTGATAAGATGGGCTTGTTGGTGCCTTTTCTATTGTAACATCTATTTTACATTATATTACAGCCATCAGATAGAAGATCTGTTCCAGGAAGGAATTACTATGTCAAATTATTTAGGCAGTTAGTGGGGGAGGTCAAATGTCCATCAGAGAAAATAATCAAGATAAAGAGATATATTTCCGGGCGGCCAAATCTTGATCTCCCACAGTCCTGCCTTTTTTCAGGGTGGCCAAATCTTGATCTCCCACAGTCCTGCCTTTGAAACTAAAAGTTTCACAGTCTTTTTGAAACTCAAAGATGTTTCATAGTCCAGAAGCTGAGTTAGTAGATATTCATCTCACTGAACACATTTTTTAGTCCTGATAATAGATCAGTTTAATTAAGTTTATTTTAGAAGGTGGTGATGCAGGTGGGCTCCCAAAGTTAGGCTTTATATATTATGGAAGCAAGCAAGCAAGTATTTAATAAGAAGCATTTCTGTGGAAACAAAAGAAAAACAAGGGTAACGGATGGAGCAAATTGTAAACCAGTTTTTGAGTTCAGAGGACAGCCAGTTAAGAAGAATTTTAGATGTCAGCGTTAAAGTATCTTTTGCAGTTTAAAATGTCTGAGGATGTCATCGGGTAATATCTCAAGTTTACGTCAAGTCCATCGGCTTCAGTTTGTGAGGCTTCAGGAAAAAGGGCAGGTTCAGTTTTTAGTGATTCCAAATGAAAATGATGGAAAAAAATCAAAAACGTTAGTTAGGAGATCTGTAGCCGGATATTTTAGGAGACTAGAAGAAATCAGGATCCGGTCCAGTCAAGATATAAAACAGATATAAAACAAAAACCTCAAAAGACAATTAATAAAACTAGGATCTAATATCTGCAAATGTATACTATAGTTTTTAATGAAATATAATTTTTTTCTCTAAAATCATCCTCATTTTTATCAAAGATAGCCAAATTAAAACTAACTAGTTTGTAAAATAAGTCTAGTTCCAATAAAGTTGGCCCAATTATTTACATAAGTACAGCAAGAATAGCAGTTGATCACATAGGCTCTTTTAAATCTGCTTTGCTGGAACTTTTTATAAGGAATCTCAGAGTGAACTTTAAAGGCCTCTCGAGGCCAGGAAAGCCAAGCCAAGGATTTTGTTATCAGACTTTGCCTGCAATACCTACAGATTTGGGTGAATTCTTCTCTTCCGAGGTTTCCCAAAAATATTTCGAGGTTCCTTGTACGTGCCCGATAAGTGACATTTTTTACTTATCTTGGTAAGTGTTGCTTGGAACAAAAGGTACCAGGCCAATATTCCTACGTGGCTTTATTCCATAAAGTCTAATCTTCATTCTTTAAAAGCTGTATGGCTATATCGTGAATATGATGTTCTAGTCACAGCCTTGGTAATATAACCAGTGTTTTCAATTGTGTCCTGTTATAAGGAGAACAGTCTTATTGAACTTATGCAAATAACTATATTGCCATGAAAACAACAATACTCACTTACTAAGAGTTTCTAAATCCTAGAGGGATCAGTTAGAGAGAAAAAGATAGATATTTTAATTTTGCTTACAAAGGTATCATATACTAAATTGCTATAAGTCATAGCTAGCTCAGGAGAAAAGAAAAAAAGGTTTTTCTTAAATCTGAAAAAACAAAACATTAAATATTCAACAACACTTCAAATGAAAAATCATAAAAATTATAATCATCCTTATCAGTTTATTTAGTCTTGTGTAATCTATTCTCGATCCCAATCTTTTTGTTAGCAGCTTCATGAAGTTATCAGTTTCTCTATCAGATTTCTGTAATTTCTTACCCAGTTCAGTTTTATGATCAGGAAGTTTATCAGAAACCTGTACTCCAGTGTAAATGTCAGAGTCTTTTCGATGAATTTTTCTGAAGTTGAAACATATTTTGCAAAAGCATTAGAGCAAAGAAATAAGTCTGTCAACAACAAAATGGCAATTGACAAAGAAATTTGGTTAATTTTAAATTATGACTGATAACCAGGACAGATCAGAATTTCAGTAATGTTACACAATTTTAAAACGCCTATATCAATAACATTTACCCACAAAATACCACCTAAGCAGGTTTATCATTACTTGTCTGACAATGCTTCCCATGTAGTTTCACATACTGAATAAGCCTAATAAGTTTAGTATCTTCCTCCTTATAGGAAGAGAGCAAATTTTTTTGAGAAGTTCCAGGGCCCTTGGAAAATTCCCAAAGGAAAAAAAGTAAAAAAAGAGACTTTAAGATATGAATTTTGGGGAGCTTGTCAAAAATATAAAAAGTCAAAGCAAACAGAGCATTAACAGTCCAAAAAGCCTTAATAGAGAGACCTCGGTCTTTTGAACATAGGAAATTATTTTAACAGGTTTTTTTTTCTGTCTTCTAGGTAGACTTACTCAAAAGTAAAGAAAAATCTTTTATAACCTCTTTATCAAGTTCAAGAAAGTTATCCATATACTAATTAGGAATTTTAACCCTTAGAAACCTTAATTTGTAAGTAAAAACTAAGTAAACAATTATAAACTTTCTTTTATATTAGTATCTTGTGGCTTGGAAAATTTATAAACACTTCATAATTTCTGGATATATGTTACTTTATAGTACAATCTTTTAATAAAACACAAGACATGTTTACCAATAGACCCAAAACACCTTTTAGTTTTCCTGTAATAAAAAAAAGCCAAAGTAGACAAACCTACATTTGCAATCAATGTCTAATATCTTATCTTATTTGGAAATGATCTAGATACTCAATGAATTTTTATCATAAAATTTAGCAAAACTCTAAAGTTTTAAGTCACGAAAAAGAGTTTGGAAGCTGTAACCACCATAACACATAATTATTGTTTAAAGTTTACCCAACATTCATCTTTTTCACAACTATTTAGTTACTTGTTCCCAATAATTATTTAGATTGCCTACAAGACTTCATAAGACTTCAGATAAAATTAGCCATCAAGTTACTATTTTTTAACCAGTTCTGTAATAGAAATAACATCAATTTTTCTACAAAATTTCATGTGAATTTTACCATCTCTTATACTTCTAAACATAGTTTTCATTAAGACTTTTATCAATAGGTCTTGGTCTTCTAATTTTGGACAAGGGAAGCATTCCCAGTCAGACATTTTAAAACATACTCAGGCAAAGTTGATGTAACCTCTTTATATAAAATTAGCTCAAACATTCCAACCTTTATAATCTTATCAACACTTACACTTTTACGTGTTCTCAATTCAATTGTAACCTGAGTCAAGGTCTTAAGGCTAGTCAAATTTTTTCCTTCCTTTTTCTGGCCTTTTCTTAGGTACCAATTAAATAATTATGTGAGAGCTCTCAAAACATTTTTTGTTTTCCCAATTTAGAAGTTTTCCCAATACAAAGGATCCGTCGTCTGGCCATTGACGAGTAGGATCTTCATTTGTATATTTATTCCAATAATGACTCGATCCAATAAGCCTTTTTAAGGAAAGACCCGGAGGTAACTTTTCACGCTTAGAATAAATCTTTACCATGGACGCAAGAGGCGTCCCTGGTGAGGGCGCAGAGGATGTAGCCCCCATGATCCACAGAATTCACTCCCAAAGATATTCAGAGAAAGTAAGATAACAAAAGCCCTTATGGACTGGGCCCTTTATGACAAACTCCCCTGAGAGCTTGGCACAGCCGGACAAAGAGACAGTTCTGAACCCCAGTCTACTCGACTGGCCACCAAGGTGCACTCTGGTAAATGCACCTTCCGTATGGTGGAGACCAAGGAGAATATTCTCACTGGTCACAAAGCCAAGTTCTCAGGACACAGAACAAGACAGAGACTACTCTGGGAGGAAAAGGGATCAAGATCAAAACCAAGAGTACTCTACCAAATTTACTAGAGTCACTAAAAGCACAAGAAACTAGTTTCCCAAATATTTTCTCCTGCCAATCTAAATTTAGAAAGAGAAAAAAATTCTCACCACTTGCTTCCCACTGGACCCCGCAGATAGAGACCCCGGGAGCCTGACGTGCTAAGAAATCTTACCTTTTGCCGGCTTTCGTCAGGCGTTCCCGTATCTCATCATCTGCAGTAGCCCAAGGAGAAGGCAGTTCTTCCAGCCAGAGAAGGCAACTTGCCAGCCAGTGGGGATCCTGGCGACTACGCCAAAACTGTGGGGAGAGAGGGAGAATCCCCCTCTGCCCTTTCCCTTAAGGTTCTTATGGCTGGCCAAATAATTAACAAGACAGGTTAGCAGGAGAAAATAATACCAAGTTTAATAACATGTATACATGGGAGAAACCAGGGACACTGCGTTTCTCAACACAATAGCAGAAATTCTCATCTTAAATACCATGTTCAGCCAATGACAAAGGAGGATGTTGGGGGTGGGGGGCGTCAGTTACAGGAGATGACCGCTAAAGCACAGTAAACCAGAGTAAGGATATTATGCAGATTTAAGGCCTCACCTTCCACATTGATAAGTTTCTAGAAATGAGGTCATCCCCCCTCTTCCCAATACAGAGAGGGAGATATCTTTACAAATGGAAATTTCCCTTATAAATGTAAATGTCTGTCTGGCAACTCCTTGCACGGGCATCCAGAGAATGTGGCCAGAGAGACAGAACTTCTGATAAGATGGGCTTGTTGGTGCCTTTTCTATTGTAACATCTTTTTACATTATATTACAACCATCAGATAGAAGATCTGTTCCAGGAAGGAGTTACTATGTCAAATTCTTTAGGCAGTTAGTGGGGGAGGTCAAATGTCCATCAGAGAAAATAATCAAGATAAAGAGATATATTTCAGGGTGGCCAAATCTTGATCTCCCACATTAGTAAAGATCAATCTCTATCGTGGCTTGGCATTTGGAGTTTTCTTTTTTGTTCCTTTTTCTCTCACACGCTCTCTTTTTAACATCCGTTTCATCTAGCTTCCCTGAAGTTTTGAGTGTACCCTGAAAGATAAAATGGAGTCAGGGAACCCGCAAGAGGAGGCTTTCTCCAGTGCAAAGAGGCTCTCCTGGGCCAATGGGGGCCCGGAGAGAAGCACAGCTTCCCTGGGTCATGATGCAGCCTTGGGAGTCTTAAGGAATGACGTTAGGTGATAAAGAGAAATCTACAGGGAAAACTTCTGTAAACAGAAAAACAAAAAATCCCCATATACCCTGGCAAGTGAGTGCGATAAATCTGAAGCACAAATTGGCACTAGAAGTTCAATAAACAAGCAGACATCATGGGGAAAGAGACACAGACAGGAGATGGGAGCCTGCAGCAGTGCAGAAGCCGCCTGGGGAGGTGGTCCAAGACAGGGGCAAAGGACAGCCTGGAACATGTGGCAGAGATACATGATTGACCCTGGGGCCAGTACAATGTTTTTGTGTGAAATGCAACTTCCCAGGTTTCAAGAGGCCAAACTGCTTTCTTTACTTGGTTATGTAAAGTAACACTAGACTAGGTCTTGCAGTCGGAATTGCACAGAGGGCTCAGGGATAGAAAATGCTAGCTGCGTAAGTAATTATCTGTTACAGAACCTGATTAATGATTATGTTCAGAAGATGTTAGCAATCACGCTCAGGGAAAAGATTACAGGGGCTTCAAAGGGATCCCTCTGGGCCACGTGACCGTGCTGTGGCCTGAGGAGCCTGCTGTAATGCAAGTGCTTGTTGTCATGGTGACAGGATCGCACCGTACAAAAGCCCCCTATTTTGGCACAATGTGCTTTTACTTCAAGACAGGCTTTATAAGTAATCAAATATGAGAAGTAATATCCCATATGATCTTATCTATCCATCGCTCTGTGAGGACCTAAAGTTGCAAAAGTGAATCTATTCCTAGGAAAGGTTTGGAACAGAATGGAAGAAACTGACAGGCCCCTAGAACCCTCATGCCCCCCACCCCCACACACCCCAAGTCTCCCATTTTCCGACATTCAAGTTCTTGCTTGTGTCATTTTCCTTGCACTAAGACATGTCATCATTGGGTTTTTGCTTATGTCTTCTGTTCCATTCATAGTAAAGGAGAGGACATTTTAAATATTTTGTGATGCCTTTGAGATAAGTGTGCACCCAGAATGAGTGATGATTTATGGGGGTCAAGTAATAAAGAACAGGAATTTCATTTATTTTATTGCCTGTTTACCTCCCAGGGGAAGAGACAGCTGGTAAATCATTTTGGTGAGTTAGTAAATTGGGGGGGCCTTCGTTTGCTAGGTCCCCAAAAAATCACATGATGGAAAAGGATCCAGAGGGTCCCTCCTTCGCCCACCCCTCTTCTGAGTGGGATTGCTTGCAGTGGGTATCAGGAAGAAAGTTGTTGATTCTTCCTTTTAGAAACTCTAGTTTAAAAAACAAAAAAATTTGAGCTTGTCTCCATTGTTCCAGTGCCTTTGTGTCCTCTTATTCTCTAAGCACTTCCTTACATCTAAACTAAATCCCTCCTACTTTTCCAAATTTACCTATTCATATAATTATTTCTCTTTTGTTCATGTATAGATTTACCTGGATGCAAGCACAGACGTTCTTAGTACTCCTCAGTTCAAGAACTGGATTTCTTTAGGAGTTCTGGTCAGTTCCTAAAGGAACCTCAGTGAATCTCTATTTTCTCCTCTTTAAAATAGGAAGAACACCCCTCGCCTTCAAACAGCCAGCTGACATGACATGGACATTTCTTTGCTTTTTATATGAAGCTAATCAAAACTAGTTCACTCATGTCCTGAGAGGTCAGCGCTCATGCAAGGCGACATCGTTATTTTTGTGATTAAATAAGGAAGGATAAAAGTTTGTATTATTTTTTCAGAACTATATGGTCCCATAACATTCCATAAATACCCATTGTCTCCCTGTCCTTGTTCTATTTCTTCTGTGATATGACCCTCAAGCTAAGACAATAAGGAGAAATGTTGCTCAGGAAAAGTGGCAACTTCCTGCCTATATCTCTTGCAGGTCATCTGCCAGATGTGTGTGTGTGTGTTTAATGGGCCAACAGAGGGCTTTTAAATTTTTTAAATTAGTTGCCAACACTTTATAAATGGGAAATTTGAATTACGAATCTGGATTTCAGGCTATTCTTTAAAAATGTGAAGATTTAGCAACAATTGCGTGTGTGGCCATAAGTGAAGATATGTAGTGGTTACCCCTTAATGGGGCCTTCACTCTCTGTTTTTCTCTAGTCCTTACCAGTCCCTATTGCATACATGCTGCCACTTAATTCATGTTACCCACCTGGCCCCTTTTTTGCAACTAGTACTTCATTCTAACTTCGGATAAGACTATATACCCAGTTGAAATCAACTTTGAAATCTCAGTTGAAATCAACAGTTGAAATCTCTTTTTCTTTGGCTGTGAAATTTGGGGGCTGCTTATTCTCAAAGGAACGTATCCGGACGGGACTTGAATAATCAGCACTGCCACATGCCCCCTCCCCCCCTGGCTCCTAGCAGAAGGACGAATCTCACAGCATCTCCAATATGGAGGATTAGTATGGGGGGGGCAGGTACTTCCTCTCTTTGAAGTCCTCTCTGACCCCTCTGTCTACCCCAGGCTGAGAATCTATTTCTTAGCAGCTGAGAGAGGACAAGACCCTTGAGTCAATCAAATCTCCTCAGAGCATCCTCCGAGGTCCTCCCCCATCTTTTCTCTCTGTCTTTTGAAAAGCACGTGGCTTGTGGAGGAAGAGCACTAGGCCTGCAGAGGTCTTGGGAAACTAGAGTTGTGAGAACTGATGTAGGAAATTGACCAAATCATTAAAGAGTTTAGGAAGGAGAGGAATCCTACTTCTGACCTTCCAGAAACATCCAGCAGGCCCTCAAGAAACACTGGTTGACTAACAAAAGGCAAGCAACAAGCAGTAAACGCTTGTGCAGGACACAGCCGGGCAAGAGAGTTTCTGCTTCCCAATACAAGTACTTAATATTTGTTGTCTGCCATAGACCAGGCTCCACAATGAGCGTTTCTTGTGATTACTTTCATTTCCTCCTACAATGGCTTAAAGATGCCAGTGATTTTTTTTGCCCTCCTGCTCTACAAACAGAGCTGGTCTTATGATTTGCTGCAGAAGTGACGCTGGGTAGCTTCTGAGACTTCAACACTGGAATGCTCCCTCTTGGAACCTAGCCACTATGCCATGTTGTGAGAACACCAAGCCACATGGAGAGGCCACGTGGAAGACAACCGGGGTGCTCCAGTGACAGCCCCAGATGAGCTTCCATCCGATAGCCAGCACCAACTGGCAGCCAATGAGTGACAGAGGAAATCATCTTGGATGTAGCCCAGTCCAGCCTATAGATGACTGCAGCCCCAGACAACACCACTGGAACAAAAGACCTGCCCAGCTGTTGTTGTTTGAAGCTACTAAATTTGGAGGTAGTTTATAGTAGGTAATCAGAACTCCTTATGATAACAGTATAGGGTGCATGCTGTTATTATCCTATTTCACAGATGGGGAAACTGAGACACAGAGAGGCAAAGTAACTTACCATGTTCCCAATGCTGGTAGAGTCAGGTTTCAAATTCACATCTGTCTGATTCCAAAGCCCATGTTCCTAACCTCCATCTTATACTATCTCAAAGAGCTTGTGATTTACTGGAGAGCCACAAAAAATAAGATTAGAAGACTCAAGCACATGCACAACCCTTCATGGTGAGTCTTGCTAATCACTCAGGAGCTGGGGGGTCAGTATTGTCTCCAACAATGCTGGAAGGAAAGAGAGAAAAAAGGTTTGCCTGCTTAAAAAAAAGAAACAGGGAGTTAACTCCCTCCAGTTCTGATCACACCAAACTTCCCTGCTACTCCAAGACATGGGTCGGCAAACTACGGCTGGGGAGCCAAATCCCAGCCACTGCCTGTGCTGTGTCTGAATGTTTATGTCCCTCCAAATTCATATGCTGAAACCCTAATCCCTGTTGTGATAGTATCTGGAGGTGGGGCCTTCGGGAGGTGATCAGAGTTAGATTAGGTCAGGACAGTGGGGTCTTATAAACAGAGGAAGAGATGCAAGATCTCTCTCCCTCCCTCCCTCACGTAAGGATACAATGAGAAGCCTGCTATCTGCAGACCAGGAAGAGGACCCTCACTGAGAACTGAATCAGCTGGCATCTTGATCTTGGACTTCCCAGCCAGCAGAACTGTGAGAAATAAGCATTTGTTGTTTAAGCCACCCAGTCAATGGTATTTTGTTATAGCAGCCCAAACTGACTAAGACAACCTGTTTTCATAAATAAAGTTTTACGGGAACACGGCCCCATCCTATTTCCTAAGACTACTTTCCCATTATATGGCAGAACTGAGTAGTTGGGACAGAGAGAGTAGCACACACAGAGACTGAAATGAAGTTTGCCAATCCCTACTCTAAAACAATGGTTATCAAACTCTAGCATGTATCAGAATCACTTGGAAGGCTTGTTAAGACGTATTCTGGGGCCCAATGCTCCGAGTTCCTGATTCAGCAGGTCTGGGATGGGGCCTGACAATTTGCCTTTCTGACAAGTTTCCAGGTGTAGTAGGCAACCTTTTCGATGGTGTGCAATCATCCCCACCTCCTGGTGGTCAGGCCTTTGTGTAATTCCCTCCCCTGAATGTAGGCTGGATTTACTGAGATTTGCTTCTAACATATAGATTATGGCAGAAGTGACGGGATGCCAATTCCAACTTTAGGTTATATAAAGACTGCGGCTTCCCTCTTGGCTGATCCGTCACTCTCTCTTAGATTGTCTGCCCTGGGAGAAGCCAGTTGTCAGGTTATGAAACAGCCCTGTGAAGAGACTCATGGGGTGAGAGACTGAGGCCCAATAGAAACAACACGAGTGAGCTAGATTTCTCCCCCGAATGGAGTCAAGCCTTCAGATGGGACCACAGCCTCTGCTGACAGCTTGACTGCAACCTCAGGGGAGATCTGGAGCCTGGGGCTCCCAGCTAAGCCACACCCGTATTCCTGACCCACAGAAACTGTGAGACAATACGTTTTTGTTGTTTTAAGCCACTAAGTTTTTGGGTAATTTGTTAAGAAACAATATGTAACTAACACATCAGTTGATGCTGAGGCTGCTGGTTTAAAGATCATACTTTGAAAACCTTGGCTGTAATGGAACAACTTCTTCTTGAGTCTTCTGACTTGATTACTCAGGGAAATGCTGGTCCTTAACATTTCTGAATTCTAGAATTTTATAGGAGCATCCTTCCATACTCTTTTCAAAAGACAGATGGCAGAAACAAGTTTGACACATCCGGCCCAGTCACCAAAGAGACCCCCCTCATGGAATGATGAACGTAAGGTGCTGTGGGTGGGCTGGTCCTCCCTCCTGCTTCCCATAGCTATCGGAGATTGTCAGGAGATTGGAGTTCTCAATTTCAAGGAAAGACATGGACAATTCCTGCTAATGTTAAAAGGACAGCAAAAATCAGGGTCCCAGAAAAACTGGGAAAGTGAATAAAGTGTTCCTTTGGAAACCCTCATTACCTCTCCCTTACTCCATCCTGGTGAGCAGCCTCAGGGACCCGACCTGTGCCTCATTCTTCCTCTGGACTAAGTTACCGGTGAATCCACTGGAAGCTGCCATATGTACATTTCACATTCAAATGTACATTCCACACTCATACATACATTCCATGTTCATACGTATATTCCACATTCATGGGCACATTCCACGTTCAAATGTACATTCCATATTCAAGTGTTCATTCCACTTTCATGTGTATGTTCCTTGGTCATACGTACATTCCACATTCATATGTACGTTCCACATTCATATGTATGTTCTACATTCATATGTACATTCCACATCTATGTGAATGTTCCACAAGGGCAGAGATCTTCTCCTATTTTGCTCACTGCTATGTACTAGCACCTGAACTTGTGACTAGCTTGTAGAAGGCACTCAGTAAACATTTGTTGAATTTAAGTTTTAATACCTCTGAGTGGGACCCAAGGGTATTGGCCCCCTATGGGCCAGAGCATGCCTCTTCCATTCCCCTCCACTCCTCCTAGCATCAGTCTGCACATCCCTGGGAGTCTGGAAGGATTGGGGGCACCCCCAATCAGCCTAGCCAGGTCCCTCACACTGTGGAGATGCAGGGCTGGCACACGTGCACTGCTCTCGGACCATCCCATACTCCACCACGTTCAAGGAAGAGGAGCACTCTAGTCCACTGCAAGGTAACAGGTATGCAAGACTCTGCAGGCCACCTCAGTAGAGCTCCAAGCCCGAAGTCTCAGACACGGACCATCTCGGTTCAAGAGACACCCAATGGCTGGAAACACAGGGGAGTTCTTTGTGACTGGGGCCAAAGTGTGTGGTGTCCAGAACCAGAAAATATAAAATGGCATTTTTTGTGCATACAGCAACTGGCCTAGGGCCTCATTCTACCAGCTTCAAAGGGAAATAAATCCTGTTTGTTTAACAGGCACGGTGAAAGAATGTCCTGGCACAACGCCTGACACCCAGCGAGCACTTAATAAGTATTTATTGAATGAATGAGAAAGATCTTGAGCCCAGCAATATATTTCTTGGCTGCAAGTGGGGAACGGTAAAAATCAGATTTGTGGAGCCATGTGCCACCTCACCACCCTATGACCACCACACAGAAAAGAGCAGAAAGGGGAGCCAAGAGAGGTGTCAGTAGAGCAGTAGGAAGAAGCCACTTTTACTTTGTGACTTGAGTCAAAACCCTTAACCTCTCTGGGCCATAACTGCTTCCCTTGTAAAACAGAAAGTCTGGGCTTGCTGATCCTGTGCCAAGGTCCTGTGGCTCTGCTCTACTCCAAGGCCCTGTCCCTCCAACTTAATGACATGGTCTGCCTGCAGAAGGAGTGCGGCCTGCTTTCGTCAGGGCAGAAACAAGGAGGAGGAGCCATTGTCATTCAAATCACGGAACTGACCTGTCTCTCAACCTCTGCTCTGGGTGAGGATCCCAGGTACTCACTGTCTGAACAGAGCAGATCTTCTCAGAGCCAGTTTCTAAGAGCTGGGAAGAGGCTGAAGGAGAAGTTTCTGTGAAAATGTGCCTCCTCTTCAGGTCTTTACTGTTCATGCTCACCGCCATGGCAGACCCCTCTCCAAGTTCAGGGGAGGAAAAAGGGCAGCAAGGTTTCTCCCTGTGCATCTCCTCCTTGATCTGCCGCTGCCAGGGAGAGCAGCTAGGACTAGAGGAGTCGCTTTCCTGCGGGGGGAGGAGGTAGAGGAGACGAAGAGGGGGAGCAGGTCCAGGGGAGCGGGTGCTTTTGCCTCTCGCTCTGTGCCTTTCTTTCCAGTTTTGCAGACAGTGAAACAGGTCCTTCTGAAAAGAGCAAAAGGAAGAGGTGGAAAAAGAAGTTTTTAAGTGAAAAAAATTATTAAATTATTTTTTGTGAAAATAAAGCACTTATTTCCAGTATCTGTAGTATTTGTGGTCAACACCAAAAACCTTGTTGAAAAGAAGGCAAACAAATCAAAATCTCTGACAGGAAATTGCAGAGATATTAATAAATGTCATTTGACAAAAGAATTCCATGCTCAAATTAGTTTGAGGGATGATTCATTGCAGGACTTCTCAGAGCCTTTAATGTACACATGAGTGTTGTGACTTGAAAGAGAGACTTTTTCCTCTGGAGAGTAGAGTTTCCAGAAGACATTTTGGGAAACACTGGCTTAGGAGTGATAACTCACTTCTCTTATTTAAAGGCAGACCATGAAAATAAAAGAATATATATCCTCTCTGGTTTCAGAAGGCAAAACAATATCAATGCATGTTTATAAGTCACTCCTTTGGGAGAGTGGAATTTATAATTTAGTTTTAATGTTGAACCTGTTGAGGCAAATAATCCATAACCAATCTATAAATCAAAATTGGGTGAGTTTATTATGAGCCAACTTTGAGCACCATATAGCCTGGGAGAGTCCATTCACAAAAAATGCAGCACTCCAAAGAAGTGGGGTGTACAGAGTGGTTATATACCATCAAAGAGTGTGTATCCCATATGATCACAATGTCCCTTTACAATAGTCATGAGATTGACCTGTCCAGCACAACGATTGATGGACATAGCAGGTATTGGGTCTGCTGTCTCCATGGGGGTGGCGGGTAGCAGGTCTGTTGTCTTGAGCTGAGTGGTCACAGGATGAGCGCAGCAATCAAATCCTAGCCTAGGGAGAAATGCTTATCCTTAAGGAAATGCCAGTGTGGGGAAAGTTGCATCCATATCTTAAGGGCGTTTGTTCTTGTCTTTGGGACACAATTGCTTCAAGTACAATGCATGTTCAGAGGCCACAGGCCCTTTTTGGAAAAACAAGGTCAGGCTGAATTAGTTTTACACCAAATGGCTCCCTCATATGCTCCAATATATCCTATTGTTTGTCATTTATTTATCAAACCTTTGCATAGAAGTTAGAGGACAAAAGATCCCAGCCTGATAGAGTGAAGCACTTGCTAACAATAGCAGCTGTTCCCACATGAAGACGTCTATCTTCAGGGAGACTGAATGACCTGACTCTGGAACAATAACAATAGCCACCCCAGATGGAGTGTTTGCTCTTTGCTGACTCTATGCTAACTATCATTATCTATATAGATACTAGGTAGATGTCTATACAGATATGTTATGTGTGTATGAATTTGTATTTACATTTATATCCATTTTTTTAATTTAATCTTTACACCCCTATGTGAGGAGATACTATCATTATCCCTGTTTTGTAGATAAGAAAACTAAGGCTCCAGAATATTACGTAACCTGCCCAAGGCCACACACAGAGGAGAAGGCTCAGCAGGGACTCACAGGCAGGCATCACTGGTCACCAGCCACCACACTGGCTCTGGAAATCCCTGGACAACAGCTGTGACTCCAGTCAGGACAGGACACTGGAGAAGGGGTTTCGGTGTAGAAAGGTTGTGTTGTACATGACTTACAGCGTCCTTCCAAACAGATATGACTCTGGTTTCCATCAGCCTACATAGACTACTAATAGTAGTATTTATAAAAAATTGATTCCATTTTAAACATGTTAGTGGCTGCTATGTGCCTAGCATTGTAAAGAATGCAACTGGTCAGAGATAGGCAAGTAAAAAATACCAAAGACAGGATCTGCCCTTGAGAAGCTATGGTCCCATGAGAGACAAGATGACGCTTAGGAAGCCATGAGATGACAGAGCCTGCACTGGCTGCATTTCTAGCTAGTGGACCAGGCCTCAGTTGCTGGGATGCCCAGAGGACCCAGGTCTGTGTGGGCTGTAGGGGCCCCACACACAGTGTGGCTGCCTACCTGACACGATTTCACAAGGACCCCATAATGGATGTTGATCATGTTGGCTGCCTAGCTTCTGAAGTTTCTGCCTATGTTTGTGTAAATATTGGTGAGAGGCAGCAAATGCCAGGTACTTGTGCATGGTCACACCTCCAATTGCCAGCTCCTGAGGCTCGTTGCCTGAGGGCTTTCTCTGGCTCCCAGAGCCCACTTTGCAAACGCGGGACATAGGATGAGCAGGGAGTACCGGGGAATGTGCGCTTCACCTCCTACCCAGCAGCCCTCAGCCAACTGTCTGGAGTTGATGGGTAAATATCCTAGCTCCCTTGCCTGTCAGTGGCATAACTCTGAGGCTCACAGTCTACACTGTCTCCCAGAACTCGCCAGCAGGGTTAAACTCTAGTTGTTCACGAGGGTAACTTGCTTGATTACACACCTTTTATGGCTTCATTCCCTCCCTGTCTGATTTTCTCACTCCCCTACCAAGATTTCCTTGGATTTTCCTCCCACTTGCACACAAATCCTTGTTTTGGGATTGCTTCTGGGGGATGCCCACCTGGACTTGGACTCCCAGCCCTTGGCAACCAGGGCATACAACTTCAGTCCATATGACCTCAATGCTCCCACCTGAGACTTTTACCCTGGAGCAAGGAAGAATTAGGGGCAGTCTAGAATTCCTTCTGAAGCCACCAGTGAGGGCCTCCTGTGTCCAGCAAGGTGGTAGCACTGGTACTGGCTGCAGAACCAGCAGGAAGCCTCAGGGGCAAGCAGTGATTTCCTCACGGTACTGTTCCCAGGGCATAACTTTGCAATCCACCCAATGTGTCACGATAAATTTATTTTCTGCTTATGTTATCTTGAGTTGGATTATTCTGTCTGCATCCACGGAGGCAACTAAATATAGGCCTTGATTCTTGCACAATGGTGCCTTGACTTGGTCCCCATAAGGAGCCAAGAATTTTAGAGTTGGAATTTTATTCCTGGAATTTTAGCGTTGGGAAGGACATTTGAGCCCACTTGTATTTTTTCTTCACAGATGAGAAAATTGAGGCCCAGCAACAGTAAGGGACTTCCTTAAGGTCCCCAAGGGAGGTAGAGGCAAGGGACAGTTTTTTTACCATAAGGGGTGAGAGCCAGGCTCTTTGAAGGCACCTGTCTGGGTTTGAGGTCCCAGCTGCTGCTTGTGTGATTTTGGGAAAGTTATTTAAGCTCTCTAAGCCACCACTTTCTCATCAATACAAAGTTATGAGCAAGGTGATCTACATAAAGCATTTAGCAAGGCATCCATTAGGATGCTTTCAGCCCTAGATAACAGAAGTCCCCACTAAAAGTATCATTAAAAAAATACAGAGTTATAATAAGTTCAGAATTGAAGCTGTTCCAAGGCTGGTTGGGCAGTTTTTTACGTCATCAAGGACTCATGCTCTCCATCATTCTGCATCTGCAGTGTGTCTCTCTGATGGATGCAAGATGGCAGAAGATGCTCCAAGCAGTACTACCTTATGCAACAACAACCAGCAGGAGAGCAGCAGGGTAGATTCTCCCCTGAAAGACTCTTTACGTTAAAGAAGAAAACCTACCCCAGAAGCCCCCTTATGTCTCATTGGCCAGGTTTGCATTGCATTCCCTGGCAACAGGAATCCAGGTAGCATGATTGGCTTAGACCAAAGCAACATGCACCTCTTGGTACCAGGGTACAGTGACCTTTCTGGAACACAAAGGGGAGGAGCCAACCGGACAACAGGGCTCTGCCAGCAAGAAGGAGAGGATGGTGTGGAATGACTGATGGGTTAGGAAGCTACAATGCTGACCACAGTTGCTGGGTACACAGAAGGTGCTGGATAAATGCTAACAGTTTTATTGTGATTCACAGTTCTATCTGCTATACAACTGCAACTGTCTCTTTGGTTTAAAGCTATCTGTCCTCAAAAGGCAAAATTATCTAGTAATATAAGTAACACTCTGTCTTAGCGGTCATTTTGTTTGTTTATTTGTTTGTTTTGGCTTTTCTTGAAGACTTTGTTTTTTTAGAGCAGTTTTAGGTTCATGGCAAAATTGAGAGGAGGGTACAGAGATTTCCCTTATACCCTTGTCCTCACACATGCACAGCCTTCCCATTATGAACATCACCCACCAGAGCATACATCTGTTACCAAAGATGAACCTACACAGACACATCATCATCACCCAGAGTCCATAGTTTACATTAGGGCTCACTCTTGGTGTTGTACATTCTGTGGGTTTGGATAAATGTTCATGACATGTATCCACCGTTATAGTTTCATACAGAGTATTTTCACTGCCCTAAAAATTCTCTGTGTTCACCTATTTATTCCTCTCCTCCCCGCAAACCCTTGGCAACTAGTGATCTTTTTCTGTCTCCACAGTTGTGCCTTTTCCAGAGTGTCATAAAGTTGGAGCATACAGTCCCTAGCCTTTTCAGATTGGCTTCTTTCACTTAGTAATATGTTAACAGTCACTTTTTACTTTACTATGTAGGAAAATTTTGTAAAGGGGAAAGTGGCTGTGGAGCTGGGGGAATAGACGGCAGAACAGAGGAAGAAGGGCCTGTGGAACTGGAGAGCACACGCTTCACAGACATCCTGATTTTGCCCAGGGCCTGCTCCGAGCTGGGCTTTCAAGAATGGATTCTACACATGCACAGTTCCTCGTGAAATCCAAATTCCCACTTGTACTAAAGAGGCTTTCAAGCAAAGAGCAAGTCAGCAAAAAAATCCTGTCGGACCCTCTTCCAATAGCTGTGCCTTGACGCACATTTCCAGAGCAGGGCCTGTCTACACGGCTCGTCTACCCCAAAGCAGCAGCATGGCAGACGATCAGGGCGGGACGTGGCCCATCCAGACTTTCCCAGGTTCTGTCACGAATGCAAATATCAGCCCTAAGTGAGCACCTTTCATCTTTCAATTCCTTCACCTGGAAAACGGAGTGTTACCTTACTGCTCACCTCAGCCCCTGAGCTGACGGGATCTTTTCGCCTTAGTTGTCTCTGTTCCCCTGTGACTCCCAACTCAGAGTCTCCCCAGAGAGGGAATCTGAGTGGCCTTACTCACCAGCCAGTCTATGAATGAGGGCATCCCCCTCAGGTGAGGTGTGGCCCTCAACCTGTCAGCGGGGTTCAGGCAGTGCAGGGTCATGCCACACTTGCCTGTGTGACAGGGCCTGTGAGTAGGGGCAGATTCCCCTCTCTGTGAAGGGGATATGGGGGAAGGGGGAGAGGAAGCCAGACCAAAGTATATAGAGGTGTGGGGGGCGGGGGGCATTTATTCAGGGGTGTTCAGTCAGGAGAACCAGAGAAAGGTTCCAAGTTTCCTCTGGCCTTCTCCAAGAGACTCCAGGGGCAGCAAGCATGAATTTAGATCTAAGGGACAGTGTTTTTCAGGGTCCCAGAATCAGCCTGCCTCCTCCCTGCCTGTTCACACTCCTTCCTTTCAGGATATTCTGCTAATCAACAAAGAGAAAACACAATAATGAAGGTGGGATGCTGCAGAGGTCGCAGAAGATCACTGAGGTCTCACCATGGGAGCCCTAGTCTGAGGCTCCTGCCTCCCTGCTGATTTGGCAAATGAAGATCTCCCTGGACTTTTCTCTCCACTTTTATTCCTTAGACTGGAACTCAAACTTCTCTCCCTTGAGCCCTAGAATTATGGAGACAGAAAAGTGCACAACTTCAAAGAGCACGTCTCCTCATTTCAGTGCAGAACCAAGACCCAAGGAAGCTGGCGACGTGCCTATTTGCTGGAACTTGTCTCAGAAGTAAGTGTGTGGCCTGGCTACTGTAGGGGAAGAGGGAGAATGCCCCCACCACCACCCTTTCCCTTCAGGTTCTTATTGCTGGCCAAATAATAAAAAGGCAGGAAAACCAAACAAAGTTTAATGACGTGTATACATGGGAGAGACGCAGGAAAACTGAGCAACTCAGCCATCTGGCCGGGGTTGTCATCTTAAATAGCATCTTCAGGTACGGGCAAAGGAAGGTGTTGGGGGTAGTGGTTTGGGACTTCAAAGCAGAGGAATGCAACTCCATGGAGATGGAAAAGCAAATGTTTGTTAGACAACTGTTTACTGGGCCACCTATGGAGGATGTGGCCTGAGAGACAGAATTTTGATAAGATGGGCTTGTTGGTGCCTTTCTTATCACACCTATTTTATATCATACCATAGTCATCTCGTTATATTAGCTCCTTCCTGGAGTAGGCCTTCTATCTTAAATTCTTTTAGGCAATTTGGGGGAAAGCCAAATGTTCTTCTTGAATCTTCTGAGCCTTTATTGTCTTCAGCTTGAAATAATCCACATACCAGAGTGGCACATCTTGGGGAGACCTGCCCTGAACCCCATCACTATCCATGTATCCTGGTACCTGTGGGACCTCTCCATAGCTGCCCAAAGGGGTCTCAGAGTCACACTGGCCATGTGGGTGACAAGAGTCTTCCCAGACACCGGACATGGGCAGCCTGGAGGGTCCCTGAGCTTCCATGTCCTCACAGCTGGTGTAGATAGGAGCAGCATTAACCTGGCTCCATGAGGAACATCTGGGGGTATTCAGAGAAAGCGAGGAGCGAGCGGCGCACTTCGCTTAGCTAGCCTGCAATCTGAGACATTCAAGCAAGTCACTCTGCCCATCATGTGACGTGATATTGATATTACTTATGAAAGGTTACCAGCCAAAATCACTAGTCATGAAAAATGAATCAAGCCAGGTTAAAAAGTTACAAAAGTGAAGACTTAACCCCCCCAAAGACCAATTCTTGGGCAAAATCTATCCCGAAGCTGAATGACAGAACCCAGACCCTTAGCCCTGGCCCTTCCCCTTGGTTTTCTCTGGAACAGGCAGCCCTGGCTCTTGAGGGAAGCGATCTGGGTACAATAGCTGATTCCTTTGCTTACTAGCTGTGTTGTCACTTCTCCGAGGCTCCCCTCCCTCATCTACGTGATCCGGGATGCTGTGAGAAGTTAATGAGATGATGCCTATGAGGGGCCCAGCTCTGGACCAGCACAGAGTGGGTGCTAATGAAACAGTCATGAACATAGTTATCATCATTGTTTGGCCACGATGTGTCCAGATCTAACCACGACCCTCACCGAGCCTGGCGAGCTATCGCAGCAGATGAGAGCCAGGCTACGGTTGGACAGAGCCACCTGGACTTCACATCCCAGGGCCAGCACAGAGCTAGCACTGGACACCGGTTTGTCTAAAGCAGGGTTTCTCCACCTCGATGCTATTGACATTTTGGACTGGATAATTCTTTGTTGGGGAGGCCTGTCCTGTGCCTTGTAGGATGGCTAACAGGATCCCTGGCCTCTACCCACTGGATGCCAGTAGCATCCTCCCCTATTTGTGTCAACTAAAAATCTTTCTAGGCGGTGCTGAATGTGCCCTGAGGGGCAAAATCATCCCTGGTTGATACCCCTGGTCTGGTGAAATGTCTGTAATGGTTTTCTTAGGCAGGGTCAAAGAAGCCACCCAGAGTTTCCAGTTACAAATCACCTGCCAAGAGTTACCTTTTTCTGGTAAACCACCGAAAAACATTCGTCTCGTCTATTTTATAAGCACTGCTTTCCAAGGGAAGAGAATGAACTGGGGAAATACTTTGGTGAGCCCGCAACATTTGTACTTATTTACTAGGCTGCTTCACGCTAATACATCTGTGACTACTCATTTCTGCTTGATAAAATGGGGGGGGGGTTTCTAAACCTTAGGCACAGACCAGATGTTCACAAGAGCCCCCTGCCCCTGGTTAAGCATTTTGGCTGGGCAGTAGCCTCCATGCCAGCAGATATACACAAGAGCATTTTTCCAAGGGTATTTATCCCTTTCCACTTCAGCATAACCAAGGCATTGTTCCAATTCCAGGGGCTGCATCCCCAGGGGGCCCTTTAAAAAGAAAATAGCTTAAAAAGACAAATGAGTAAAAGATTGAATGGAACCTCTCCTTTTCATGTCACCTTCTGTTGGCCCATGTGACTCCGACTTACTAAATATGTAGGCTCTGTGTCCCCACCCCGCCACCAACCTCCCTGTAAAAATATGTGTACACATGTAGCAGGCTGTGATTGAGACACACCCTGGCCAGGAACATGTTTTACTGGTCCCCCTGGTGGCTCGCTGTTGGCCCCTCAGATAGCCTTCTCCAGGAATCCACTGGGAGAACCATCTGAGCCCCTGCTGTGGCCCAGTGCCTCGAAAATGTGCAGAAACTGGTTCTTTCCAGGTGCCGGGAACTAAAGTGACTCCTCAGGGAATGGAGAGAGGCAACCGGACATCAGCCAGGTGGAGATGTGGAAGAGTGCCCTGAGATCTGGCAGGCAGGACCAGGGGGGAGGGGGTGAGAGAGCCAGGGAGAGGGCAAGGCGGCCAGGGAAGGAGGCTGGGAGAGGGCAATTCCTGAGCACTTGTTATGCACCTCTCCATAAGACCATCCTTCAGACATAACCTCCTGACTTGTCACCACAGAAGGGAGCCATCAGCAATAAACTCAGATGAGCCTAAAGCCAGGCTGTCCTGCTGCAAAGCCCATGTGCATTGCCACACCTGGGGCTCCCAGCCCTGACTGAACAGGTAAATCACCTGAAAAGCTTTAGAAAAATATGATGTCTAGGCCCCAGGCTCCACCAGTTAAGCCAAACTCCTGGCAGTAAAGCTGGCATGTTGTTTTGGGAAAAGCCCCCAGGTGATTTTAGTGAACATCCAGGGGCCAGAACCACTGCCCCACACAGGAACAGAGGAGGAAGGTGTGGACAGAAGGATGACGTTGTCTGTGTCTGGTTACCCACCTCAGAGCTGCACTGTGCTGTAAGGGGTCCTCCCCCCAGACCCTCCACCCCAATCAGTGAGCACTAGGAGAGGTCAGGCAGTTTTAACGTGTGCTAAATAAAATGCCTTGGGAAGATAAGTCCAGAAACCCTGCATGTTGCATGATATATTCCAGTAGAAACAGCTTTCGTATAATGGGCTTTTTCGTATAGTCTGGACCATCATCTCTCTTTACTCCTATAGAGCAGTGATTCTCTGGCAAGGGCAGTCTTGCCCCCCAGGTGATGCTGGTGTGGGAGATCAAAATTGGCCACCCTGAAATATGTCTCTTTACCTTGATTATTTTCTCTGACGGACATTTAACCTCCCCCAAACTGCCTAAAGAAATTAACATAGAAGATCTGTTTCAGGAAAGAGCCACTATCATATGATGGCTGTAATAGAATGTAAAATAGATGTTACAATAGGAAAGGCACCAACAAGCCCATCTTATCAAAAATTCTGTCTCTCCCAGGCCACATTCTCTAGGTGGCCCTGCAAAAAGTTGCCAGACAAACATTTACATTATAAGGGAAATCTCCATTTGTAATCCCTCTCTGTGTTGGGAAGAGTGGGGGATGGCCTTATCTGCAGAAACTCTTAACAGCACGGAAGGAGAGGACTTAAATCTGCGTACCCTTGATTACTGTAATTTCTGTCTCCCTCCCCACCCCCAACATCCTCCTTTGTCTTTAGCTGAAGATAGTATTTAAGATGAGAATCTATACCATTTTGTTGAGAAACTCAGTTTTCCTGGTTTCTCCCATGTATACATGTTATTAAACTTGGTATTATTCTCTCCTGGTAACCTGTCTTTTAATTATTTGGCCAGCCATAAGAACCTTAAGGGAAAGGGCAGAGGGGGATTTTCCCTCTTCCCCGACACTAGGCAATGTCTGAAAGCATCATTGCTTCTCACCACTTGGGCAGATGGGGAGGTGCTACTGGCATCTAGTGGTAGGAGGCTGGTGATGCGGCTGAACATCTTACAATGCACAGGATGGCCCCTTGCCATGAAGTATCATCCAGCCCCAAATGACAATAGTGCTGAAGTTGAAACATCCAGCTGTAAAGAAGCAATAGTTTCCACTAAGTAGACACAAAGCCTTGAATACAGCCCTCCTCCAGGTCAGAAGCCTGTTGCTGCCCAGGCATGTTTCAAAGAATCACAGTCTTAGAGCAGAAAGAGACTTCAGAGATAAGGAGCCCAGCTGAGACCCAGTTGGGTTTTTAGGACAATCCTAGAACAAAGCTACACAATGTTTACCAAACCACATTATAGTGCTTTGCCTGCTTGACTGCTCACCCAGGTCATCCATTTGTAGCAAATTAACTAAAAATGGTATTTCTTACTGCAAATTCTTCTTCTTTGATTTAGCAAATACTTGTTGGTTGTGCAGTGTGTTCAGGGCACAGTGCCTAATATCCCTGCAGAAATTGTTACCCACCCTGGGACAGCCCTCTTTGTGTTCAAGCCCAAAACAAGCTCCAGACGAGATGGAAGGCTCAGAACCCAGCAAGATGGCCCCCAGCTGGGTTTTATTGTTTTCTGACTCATTGGTAACCTGGCAAGCTGGGATCAGGTGTGCAAAGAACTGAAGGAGACCCATCCAAGAATCAGGTCCATGGGGGCTGCACAGGGGGGAGGCTCATCGCAGCCTGAACCCCAGGGCAGACGGCCAGCATTCCTCCCAGGCTGCCGGGAGCTGCCCTCTGCCCTCAGCCCAGCCGTGCTCCCAGCTCTCTCCCACTGGGGCAAAGTGACAGGAGCAGACTACCAGCCACCCAGGGCATATCCCTCCCCCACCCACCTCTTCCCTGAGCTGCCACACTGTTATTGACAAGAATAAGTGCTCTTGTAACTTGCCACAGAAATGGAAACTGCTCAGGAGAAGAAACTGGGAACATTTTGTACTCCAGGGTCACAAAAGATTTAAAAGTCGTTCTCCCTACTGGAGGTCTCATTTACACTGGGCAGAATCAACAACAAAATAAAAACCTGTCGAATGGATTGTGCAATGAAGGGAAATGCTGCGGAGGCAAAACGAGTGGGGCGGGGAGGAAAGGGAGAGGCAGCAGCGGGAAGCCACCGTGGAAGAAGCCGAGGTCCGAGCACTGGGGTGCTGGGCGCTGTGTGGTGCTGGAGGCGGCATGCGAAGGGGCCTCCCCTCCTGCCTGGCTCCCCAAGATGCCCCCAGCGTCTGCGGACCTCTCCTGTCCATGCCAAGGAACACAGCTCCTCGCAGCTCTGCCCACACCACAGGACCCCGGGCACGGCTGTGTGACTGAAACCGACCCGAGACAATTGTCCCTCTCACGAGGGGAGAGCCAGCCAAAGCTGCTCGTATGGCGGGGCCTGTGTCCACAGAGGAAGCTCCCAGTATTTCACCTGAAAGTTGAAATATTCTTGTTCCTCATTCTTCAGAACTCTAGCTGAAAGTTATTTCCCCAGGGAAGCCTCCTCTAATCCCCCAGATTCATTCTTTCACTCAACAAATATTTATTGAATGAATAATATTTATTGAGCGACCCCCAAGGGTTTGGTGCCCTTCGTGTAATCTCTCACAATGAAGCCCTTCTCCTATTTAACAATAATGATGGTAATTAATTAACTACATAATTATTTCTAAGGGTCTGTTCCTGCCGCCAACCCACTGCCTTTCAAGAATATTGAGCTACGTGAGAACGGGAGCCAAATCTGTCCTGCGAGCTGCTACACTCCACCCTCGGGGCCTCCAGTGCCAGGACACGCTGAGCGAATGAGACCAGTGAAGGGGCACACTGTGAGGGCCAGCGCTGTCCCATAGAAATGCTGGCCACAAAGACAAGCCACATGTGTAACTTGAAATGTTCTAGAAGCCACATTTTAAAAGTATAAAGAAACGGATGAAATTAATTTTAGCAATATATTTTATGTAACCCAATATATCTAAAATATTATCACTTCAACATTTAATTAACACGAAATAATTACAAAAGTGATATTTGTATTCTTTTCTTCATGCCAAGTCCTCAGAGTCCAGCATGCATTTCACTCTCACAGCGTAGGTCAGTGGGGACCAGCCTCGCATCGGGGTCTCGGCACCTACATGTGGTTACCACACCAGACTGTGCAAGTCGAGGTTCCACTAGGGCCTCACCAGTGTGCTTGTTTTCTGGTCAAGTAGGAGGGAAATTATGCTCTGCTATACCAAGAGACAATACAGCTGTCATGCTGGTGGTCTCTTGCGGTAGACTACCTGGTTCAAAGCCTGACTCTACCACTTACTCTGTGTGCAACCCTGGGCAGGTTATGTAACCTCTCTGTGCCTCAGTTTTCCCTCCTATAAAGCAGAGTAATAACAGTATCTACATTATGGGAGGTATGTCAGGAACAATGAGGTAAGACCCACAAGGCTCTTAGAACAATGCCTGTTGCATAGTAAGTGCTTGATCATGTTAGCCATTTAGTATTTCACTATATGTTATATCATGTGCAGATATTTATGCTCCACTTCTGCCACAGGAGAGGGGAAGCAGCTCTAGTCACAACGCATTCTGCTGGTAAGACAAAAGAAAAGCCAGGACCCACTGTAGAACTGCGCTCTGAGCATATTCTTCCATAGACACTGCAAGATAAATCTTAGCAAAAGAGATTGATTATGCACATGCACATTGTACAGGCTAGAAAAAACTTTTCAACGCCCACAGAGAAGGGAGTTTAGACTCTGCCATGGCTCACATTATCATTGGTGAGGATGGGAAGTACTGGTTTAAACAAAAACCTTCTGCAACTTTGTACAGGTTGTTTTAATGCATTTCTCTCATCTGTTAGGTTCAAGTTGCGTCGTACAGAACACGCGAGTTATCTCTTTTCTAGTCCAGCACAGAAAGCAAATGACATTTACATGGTGATTTCCCGTCTGGAGCATAAGTCCGTTCATGAAAGCTGAGCACTCAGCGGGTTCCAACTCCGCGGAGATGCCTTCCCCGCTCCCGATTGCTGTCATCATGGCCTCAGAGCAAGTGGACGCCATGTTTGAAACGAGGTAATGATACAGTACCTACCATGCAGCAATGTTGTGAAATTTAATTGAAATAATGTAAGTGACAGTGCTTGACCCAAAGTAGGTACTCGATAAATGTCTCCTTGGGGAAACACAGTCTGATGTCTGTGCCATATTAATGATGCCACGATCTCATTAAAAACATCTTCTTTATATTGAACTAAAAATGTGTCCTAATTCTGCCCTTTGAGACTATACAGAATGAGTTCTAATTCCTCCTCCAAAAAGCCCTCAAATACATGCGGGTGACCTCTCCTGCCCTCCTCACCAATCTTTCTCTCTTCTAGCCAAATACTCCCAATTTCCTCCAACAAGAGTTTGTTATCTTCAAAGTAACTAGGCATCTGGGCTCTAGTGTGTCCCAAGACACGTCTCAGCACCAATAACAGGCCTGTGGCCCTGAGGCTCCCAAACTTGGTCTTGTGGGATATGGATAAAGTTAACCTCACCGTTAGCCTACTGCTTTCTTCATTATATAAAATTCTAGGAACTTCCTTCCCCCCAAACACTGACTGTAGATGCTGTTTGGTTTGAATGAGCCTGTTTTAGGACTAATACACTCTTCAAGGTTGAAATCCAGTTCTAAACCTTTGAAGTGACATTTACTGTGGTCTTGGGAAAGTTCCAGTGGAGGTGAGAAGTGACGGCTGAGGGTGATTCATCGGATACAGCTCAGTTTTCATTTAGGGGCAAACTCACATGCAGTCAGCCAGGCTCAGGCAGCCACCAGCTCGGTCAGCTTGTGATTTCTGCTGTAGATGGAAGCCAGCACTGGATGGTGACCATTTCCTCAACTGCTAGGATGAGCTGTCAGCTTCTGTTCTCTGCTTCAACCTGACATCTTAAGTGGCTGGTTAGAGGAGAGTCGTGTTAACAAAAACACTTCAGAACTAATTATACGCATAGAGGGCCTCTTAGAAACGGCGCTGCCTGTTGAGCATGTTCACAGCACACCTTGCCTGTGTCGCCTCCTCCAGCGCTGAGTCGAAGGCTGTGAGAATACAGCAGACTCTTCAGTATGGTGGCCACCGGCCACCTGTGACCACTGAGCATTTGAAGTCTGGCTGGTTTGAATTGAAATGTGCCATAAGTGCAAAATGATGCACACAGGATTTCAAAGATTTAGTACAAAAAATTGTGAAGTATTTTATTAATACTCTTTTATATTGATTTTAGGTTGAAACGATCATATTTTAGATGTATTATATTAAACTAAATAATTATTAGAATTAATTTCACCTCTTTCTTTTCATTTTTTTTAATGTGGCTACTAGAAAATTTAAAATTACATTTGTAATTAGCATTTGTGTCTTCCATTACATTTCTATTGAAGAGCACTAGTCTGGAAGGCAAGGGGGAAGCTGGAAATCCCACATTTCTCTGGCTCTTCCCCTGGGTTCAGACTCAGGAACAAAGGGGCCTTCGTCAGAAGCTATCACTGCTTTAACTGTGTCTTTATTGGTCGGACTAGAGCAGTGGTCCTCAAACTTCAGTGAACATAAGTGCTATGGACTGAACTGTGTCCCTCCAAAATTCATATGTTGAAGCCCTAACCCACCATGTGACTGTGTTGAAGATAAGGTCTTTGAGGAGGTGATGAAGATTAAATGAGGTCAAAGGGGTGGGGACCTTATCCAATAGAACTCATGCCCTTAGAAGATGAGGAAGAAACCCCAGAGCCCTGTCTCTGCCATGTGAGGACATGTGGAGAAGGAGGCCATCTCTAAGCCAGGAAGAGAGCCCTCACCAAACAATGAACCCTGATGATCTGGGACTTTTCAGACTCCAGAACTGTGAGAAAATACATTTCTGTTGTGTAAGCCCCTGTCTGTGGTCTTTTGTTATGCAGCTTAAGCCAACTAAGACAATAAGCATCACCTGGGAAGCTTGTTAGAAACACAGGTTCCTGGGTCCTATTGTTGAAAGGTGCTGATTCTGTTGATCTGGGATAGGCTTGGAAATCTGCCTTTTTTTTAACAAGCACTTTAGGCGTGCTATCTCCATGAACCATGCTTGGAGGTACCCAGGACTCAAAGAAACATAATTATGTAGACTCCTTTTGGTGCTGTTGCAGCCCAAGTTGGGGGCCATGAACTGAATCCCTAGTTCAACTGCTTCAGCAGAGGTAGCCAAATTAGTGTGATTGTGAGCGTCCCCTTTTGGTAAAGTGTTTTTGAGCATGCAACCGGCCAAACGTATACTTATTGATAAATTACATATGCCCATCTGTAAGTCATATACTGAATATTAGTAAAGTTTATTTTTACATAAAAATAAATAAAGGTAAGAGATTATGCTATTTTCTTCCTGGATCCCAATGGATCATCTTGAGCCTTTTGAAGGCCTCTCACTGAACAAGTTATAACACTTCATGTTTCTTTGCCTTTGCACAGGCTGTTCCCATTCCGCCTTCTCTACACTTAGAAAATGCCTGTCCGCTCCTCAGGATTCAGCTCATAAACCTCATCTGTGCAGTCTTCCTTCTCCTCCACCTCCCACAGGCAAAGACAATGGCTCAGCCCCTCTTTGCAGCACCTCTATTGACTTATCACACTGAGTTGCAAATATTTATTTAAGCTGTCCGCTCCCCGAGGGCTTGGACTGTGCTTATTTATCACTGTTCTGCCTGTGCCTTGAACACAGTTCCTGGCACACAGTATGTCTTGTTTTAAATGTTTGTAAAGAGCAAACCACTGAATGAAAGTGCAGTTAATCACAACTTGAAGCAAGTCCTTGCCCTTCTCGATGGAAGCAGTCACTGCAGTCACGAGACATCATCCGCATAGAGGAGAGCAGTGCAAACGCTGTCTAGAGACTTACTGGGTTCTAAGTTTGGGATTACAAAAGCACATATAATTCACACGGAGCTGAGGGGGAAAGCAGAGTGAACAGCCAGCCACTCACAGCAAACGGAGCAGAGGAGGTTTGGGGGTGTTGCTTTTTTACCGCTCTTTTTAATTATGTAATTGTCTTAAGGTCAGGATCCTTCTGGCAAAGTCATAATGAATAGTTGTGAAGATCTCAGTGCACCTTTGTGGGCAGGACAAAGATGGATGGGGAACAAGAGGGCTTTTTAAAGCACTATAATTTGTGACCTACAGCCAGGTCTGCACTGCACAAGAGATGGAGTCACCTGGTCCAAGCTCCAGAAATTTCCTGGCTAAAAGTATCACCTATTGGAAACATAAACCTGGCTTGGGGTATGTGACAGCATGTGCCTCCTGCTAGGAAGTGTAAACAGCCTTATTATTTAGAAGCTGGTCTTCCCCTTTTCTTTACAGGCATCTCGTTGTCTCTGTCCCCAGGCTGCTCCTGGGGTGAGTCATAACCGGGAGGCCCTGGCTGGAAGAATTCTCCGGGTGCCCTCTCATACGTGCTGGGACCCCGGCTGACGAGATAAATGCTTTGTCACTTCCCTGTTCACACAAAAGCTTTCCCTCTCAGCAGGAACTTGAAAGAAATGAAGTTGTACATAATCGGTCTATCTTCTTAGACCCACTTAAAAGGACTGACCTGTGATATATTGAAAAGTAAAATACATATCTGTTTACGAATCACTTTTCAAGGTGATTAGTAAGCAACATCGGGCAAGTAGAAAGCTTTCCATACTGTTCCCCTGAGAGTTGGGTGGCCAGATCTAGCAAATAAAATATAGGACACCCAGTTAAATTTGCATTTCAGATAGACAATGAATACTTGTTGGTATAAGCATGTTCCAAATATTGCCTGCGCTCTGCTTTTTATCTGGCAACCCCTCCTGGAAGGGAAAGGTTCTGCGTGACTCTCATGGGGAGAATTGCTCTCCGTCCTTTTGGAAGTGTTTCCTGTTAGCTGAGAGACATCTATTAGTAAAAACGTAAGTCTGAGAGTTGAGATAGCCAAGTTCTCTTCTAGTTCACTCTCTCACTACTGATTCATCAATGTTTCATCTCAAGTATCTTTGCACATCTGCTCTGTGCCAGGTGCTGCGTTAATTGCTGGGGAAATAAAGATGCTGGAGAATAGCCTGGTCCTTGACTTCTTGGAGCTTATCAGGGAGCTGTGGGACCCGGAACCTCTCTGCACCTCATTTTGCCACCCATAGAATGACGTGGTTGACCCCCTTGGGACTATGTCTCCCAAAGTGTGTTCTTTGCTAACAGATGTTGCATCAAAGAAATTTCTGATGGTCAAAAATTTAGGAAATATTGAGTTTAACAGAATTAATTGTATTCTACTGTGAACCTTCTCTACATTTTAATGTGCTCATAATCCACGTGATCTCTAAATGAGATCACCTCAATGCCTCACCTCAGAACTCTCCCTTCAAGGAAACTCTCTGGGCGCTTGTGTTCTGTGGAACACACTTTGGGAAACGCTGCCCTAAGCTGATGCCTAAAATCCTTAATGTATCTGGATTCTGCGATTTTGTACTTGCTTTCTTTCCCTTCTCTGCCGAAAATCTCCTTCATCCTTAAAGATCCAGCCCAAATTTTCCCTCCTCTGTGAAGCCTTCCCCACTCCCCCCACCCAGCACACACACACACAGCACAGAGCAGGGACGACACCTATCCGGCTCACTTCTACATCCTGGCACCTAGCACTAGGCCCGGCCCATGTAGTGAGTGTGGCAATAAACCTGTTTTTCACACATGAATGAATGAAGTAACACACACTGCCCACAGAGTTCCTGCATCTTCTATCTTCTCATAGCAATTTTTTTGTTATGATACAATTATTTCTTTAATATCTACTTTATATTTATACTGGGAATATTTTGAGGACAGCAAAGAAACATCATTAGTTTTTCCATCCCTAGTAAATGAGTGCAGTCTCTGCACACAATGTTGCTCTTAATAAACAATAATAAATAACAGTACTGACTGCATCACGCTCTACACCTGGCACTCTCCTGAAGTATTTTATTTAATCCTTACGACAATCTCATGAAGGCTGTCGTGGAGGATCCTAGAGACTGGCTTGGGCAATATCCAGGCTGAAGACTGAGTTTCTAGATTCCTGTGGAGCTCGCTCAGGTTTTGTGTGTAAATCAGGTTTCACTGATTATGAGCACTGCATGAGTTGGGGAAGGTAGAAATGAGGCGGAGGCCACTTCCTGTCCCCTGCAGCTGTTTCAGTCTGGCAGGCAGGGTGCGGAGATGAGACTCTTCCACGGCAGGCAGCATTGTGGTCCTTCTCCAGCCCCCTGGGCAACTGTAGTGTCGGCTCCTGAAAACAACAGTTCCCACGGTGGCTTCAGAGGAACTGGCTCACCTGGGGGGTTGGTTTTGTGATGGGGAATCACTCTGGGAGGTCCAGACAATGATGATGGCTCCTCCAGCCCTGCCAACAATCGTTTAAGTAGATAACTCCCTGTATTAAATCCATTTCTGTTTAAAATACTTGGAAGGGTTTCCATTTCTTGTGCTAAATACAGAAATTGCTATCATGATCTCCACTCTCCAGAAGAGAAAACTCAGGTGTAGAAAGATCAGTTCCCTGAGATCCCAGGCTATTACGTGGCAGAGACAAGATCTGAATTCGAAGGCCAGGTCTCTCTGCTAATCCCTCTCAGCAAGACCACACTGCAGGAGGAGGAGAGGGTAGGGCTGCCATCAGAACTCGAGAAGAAAAAACTGGCCGCTCTTATCAAATACGTGAAACTACTAGCAAAATGTGTGCAAAGATTAAGCTACAAGCTTGTTTCTAAGACCGTTATTTAAAATACAAAATATTCAGAAACAGCCTCAGTGTCCAGTAATAGGAACTGGCTCCACGAGTCACTGCATGTCCACGTGACGCGCTATGACACAGACTGCACACACAATGTGGTGTGAAGCAGTAACAAAACAATGTGATATACAGCTCTATGTGAACAAATCTGAAAACCTAGATGAAATGAAAAAATTTCTAGGAAAAAGTTTATCAAAATTCACCAAAGAAGTGATATAGGAAAAAAATGATTGATAACTTTGATAGAAATTGTAAAATTTGCAAATAATTGTCCCTGAAAAAAAAGACCTGCTGTTGATGTCTCCACGGATGAATTCCCTTAAATTTTCAAGGAACTGATAACTCCAGGGCTCCCCAAACCTGTTCCAGAACATAGGGAAAGAAGTCAAGCTTTCCAATTCTTTTCAAAGGACTCATGCTCTTCATCATTCTGCATCTGCAGGGTGTCTCCCTGATGGATGCAAGATGGTGGAAGACGTCCAAGCACCATTACGTTAGGCAACAAAAACCAATTCCTTTCAAAACCTAATAAAACCTTAATAAGGAGAATCCAACAATACATTAAAGGAGTAATAAAGCAAGCAAGTTTTATTCCAAAAATTCAAAAATAATTCATTATTAAGAAATCTATTCATTTGTGTTCCCACATTGATAAGTCAAAGGAGAAAACCCCATCCCCTCAGGACTAAGTTCTCAGTCTGGCCAGGCAGATAAGCATACCCCCACCACGGCCTTAATAAGGACCAAGGGGTTGAGGTCTGACTCTTCCCAGAGGCATGTTTTCTTTGTAATGTAGTGGCTTTCTAAAGACCAAATATCTTACCTGACAGAAGGGTCCCGGATGGAGGGAATTTCAGGTAATAGTGGCAGACACATGGTACTCAAAAAGGAATGTCTGTCCTAGCTGAGCCTTTCAAAATGTTATAGCTACAGCTTCTACCTATCTGTAAACGCTGTCCTGCATTTGTTGTTGTTGTTGTTCATTTATTAATATTACATCTTGTGCCTGCTTCCAAAATGGAAGTAACTTGAAATAAAAAGAATAAAAATCACCAAAAGTAAACGTCATATGAGGACTGAGTTTCCTAGAAGCCAAGGCAGAAAACAACATATAGCACATCACATACCTCCCACTGCTCAGTAAACACTTCTCAGAAGAAAAAATGTTCTCTCTGGTGTTAAATTCCAAAACACACACACACGCACACAAGCATGCACATCCAGATGCTCCTTCAGAACTATCCTTTAAGAACTAACTTTCAGAACAAAATTATTTGATAAGAATTCTGCAGCAGAGATAAAAGACTGCCCACAAATGGAAGTCTTTTATTGGGAGATACCTCTTTGGGGAGGAGGGTGCTGGCATAGTGCAAAGGCAAAAGCAGAAGGAAGATAAAAAAACTAGCTCAGCTTGGCCATAAATGTGAAAGTAGGCTTAATTAGTTCATATGTGAAAAACCCTGTAGGGCCTGAATAAAGGTTCCGCACAAAGTATTCTTCATTATATTATTCATCAGTGTAAATGTGTGGCTTGTTTTCAGTTCTTCTGTATTGAAGCTAGTGACACATGATGATAAAGTTCCAAGACAACGTTAAATTACCAGCGCCTCTTACTGGAAAGCAGCATTTTTCTATTCAGGGTGGTGTACAGCCGTTTTTCTTATTCATTACTGATGCAACATCAGGCTGTGAACTTCTGCAAGGCTGAAAATAATTCATGCAACCAATTTTCTTTAACAAACTAATCATCTCTCCCCTTCAGGAAGTACAAGATATGGCACACTGGTGATGATTATGAAAAATAATAGTATTTATAAGAACCCATTGGGTTCCAGGCTCTCTTCAGTATAGCTAAGGAAACTTAACTGTGTCTAATGATCTTTCCACTACTATTCTCATGAAGACAGGCAGGGAGGGCCTGCCACATCATTTAAGGGGAGAAGTTCTCAAACATTTTGTTCTCAGAATCCCTTTACACTTTTACCAAAATAATTAAGTACCCCAAAGAGCTATTGTTTAGATGTATTATAAGTATTGATATTTTCCATATTAGAAATTAAAACTGAAAAAATTTTAGGGGCCAGCCCCGCGGCATAGCAGTTAAGTGCACATGCTCTGCTGCTGGTGGCACGGCTTCAGATCCCAGGCGCGCACCAATGCACCGCTTGTCGTGCCATGCTGTGGCGGTGTCCCATATAAAGTGGAGGAAGATGGGCACAGATGTTAGCCCAGGGCTGGTCTTCCTCAGCAAAAAGAGGAGGATTGGCATGGATGTTAGCTCAGGGCTGATCTTCCTCACAAAAAAAAAAAAAAAAATTTAAATATGTATTTGTTAATCCTTTTTTAAAAATCTATTACATTTAACATTTTTATAAAACACAACTATATTTTCCAAAACACAAACATTAGTAAGGAGTGGTATTGTTTTACATTTTTGCAAATCTCTTTAATGCCCAGCTTTATGGAAGATAACTGGCTTCTCCTGTTCGCTTCTGTATTTGATCTGCTCCAATATCACATATCACGTAGCCTCTGGAAACCCCACTGTATGCTCATGAGAGAATGAGAGTGAAAAAGACAAATAACAACTTAGTTTCATTATTAAGACAGTTTTGACCTCACAGACCCCTGAGAGCATCTCCAGGACTACTGGGGTCCCTCAACACATTTTGAGAATTGCTGATTTTGGATAAGACTGACTCCCAAAAAAGCAAAATTAAGGGGCCGGCCCGGTGGCGTAGCAGGTAAGTTTGTGCATTCTGCTTCGGTGGCCCGGGGTTCACCACTTTGGATCCTGGGTGTGGACCTACTCATCGCTCATCGAGCCATGCTGAGGCGGTGTTCCACATAGAAGAGCTACAACTCTACAACTATGATATACAACTGTGTACTGGGACTTTGGGGAGAAAAAAGAAAAAGAGGAAGATTGGCAACAGATGTTAGCACAGGGCCAACCTTCCTCCAAAAAAAACAAAACAAAACAAAATTAAGTTTACTATTTAGTGAAGAAATCACTAGAATTCAAAGCATAAGTTCCGTTCTATATATATATATATATATATATATATATATATATATATATATATATGAGCTAAATAGAAGTGGAAAATGGTGTCTACTTTAAGGGACTTAAAATGTATTTTGTAGTAGAGTAGTGGCATATATTCCATTACTGTTCAAAATATCTGCTGCTCCTCTTACCAGCTTCTCCTAAATGGGTCCTCCCAATAGAGACTCCCCCTATGGGAAGATTGTACTCTTCCCACCCGACTGAGTTCAAGTTGGGCCATCTGACTCACTTTGGCCAATGAAATATGAGTGGAACTGACATGTGCTACTTCTGTGCAGAAGCTTTATGGCCCATTGGCACAATCCCTCCATCCTTCGTCTCCTCTCCCATGAGACACACAATGTCCCAGGAAGGAGCTGCTTCTTCAGCCTCGGTCCTGAAATGAAGGCCACATGGAGCAGAGTGACAGTCAATCCACGAAGTACACGTAACAGAGTGGTAGTCCACTGAGATTTTTGGAGTTGTTTGTTACTGTAGCATGACTTAGCCTACAGTGACTGAAACAGGTGGGACCAGATAAATACAGAAAACTTTACACATTAAAGAAACTACCATAATAACTATTCTCACATATTAAAGAATATAAAGCAAAGACTGATTTATGTCAGCGTCCTCAATTTTTTCAGCAAATATTTAATTAAATGTAACAAGCATTATGGAGTCGGGCCCGATGCTAGACATTGACTATTCAGGGATGAGTAAGATACAGTCTCAGCATGGAAGGAGGTGGTGGGAAGCATGGCGTTGACATTAGACCTAGATTGGAAGCCTAGTTCTGCTATTCACAGCTGCATGACCTTGGGTAAGTTCCTCTGAGACTTACTATTCTCATCTGTAAAATGGGGATAATAATACTTACTTGAGATGATTGTGAGAATTAAATGATATTATTATGTAAAGTACATAGCAGATAGCATGGCGTAGTGTGTATCTTCAATGAAGACTACTTTCCTTCCTCCTTTGTCTCCCCGTCTTCTACCCCCCACTCCCAGATGAGGGTCGTGGGATTCTAAGCTTAGCTCTATCTACTGGGTTTCTCAGTTACTTTTCTAAATTTCAGTCTTTCTAAAAATAAAAAATTGTATATATAAAATACATACACACACACAAATATATTCATTTAATCTGTCACTTTAATACTTATTATATACTATTATTATCCCCACTTTACAAACAAGAAACCTCAAGCAGTGAGAGGTTGAATAACTTCCCCAAAGTCATATGTCACAACATACATATTCACCGCATTTTTTTTAATGGCTGACCATATTCAACAGTATTGATATATTACAATTTACTTAACCATTCCCTTTTTGATGAACATTCTCAAGTTGTGTTTACCATCACAACAAAGAAATATTCTTATACAAACACCTTTTTATACATATGTCACTACACTTGTAGGATAAATTCTTAGAATTGGATTACTATGTCAAAGAGTATAGAAATTTAAATTCTGATAGATACTGTGAAATTGCCTTTCAGAAAGTCCTTGCTGATTTCTACTCCTGCCCTCGGGGACTGAACATGCCCTTTCCCCAGAGCCTCATCTACACTATCCCCCTGAACTCCAGCAGCTTGTGCCTCTCAGATCAGTGTTCACAAACATGTTCCCAGGCACACTCTCACTGGGCACCGTCTAGGAAAGGCTGCTGCACAGACAGCACCCTTCTCTTTCATCCCTGGTGGGTTCATGCCTTCTTTCTCTGCTTTCACACACAGTGCATTTGTGGAGTCTGGCTAGAAATAGGCTTTGTTTTGCCCTGAACTACATAAGAATAATTCATCTACCTGAAAGGTAACTTGTATATTGATCCAGAGACATTGCAGGAGTGTAGCTTTTTCATTGATTATTTGATAATGGGTCATTTCATTTCTATCTACTTCTGACTTCTCTGTGTAACTTGCATAAAAAAACCAGGTGACCCAGAGCACATAATTCATCTCAGTAGAAAGCATTTTGCCTGCCAATTCACATTAGCTCAAACAGCGATCCAGCAAAACTCCGAGTCATTCAGAACAATACATTCCCAAGATGGCTCTTCTCACCTGCCTTATTCTTGTTTAATATTTGGACAAGCAACTAAAGGAGCATTTAGTTTGAAGCAAATTGCATCTCATATTTTCTTGGAATGAGGCAAAAGCAAATCTGAAACATCTGTCAATGGAGTTAGCTCACATTGACAAGAGCACTTGTAATCGCTTCCATTTTGTGGACTTAGCCAATTTACAACTACAGTTGTTGAATTAACAATGAGCAGCTGGGACTTGCAGAGCCTTCAATACCCAGAGCTCCACTGGGGGCTGCTGGCATGATATTTAAATATTTATTGATGATAATTGGGTGACAGACAGGGATGCGCTCAGCCAGAAATAAACTCAATCTACTTGCACAAGCATCCTGGCCAAGACACCTCCTCAGGCCACACAGATGCAGTACTAAGAGAAATGGGAGTGAAAAGAACCTGAAAGATATGTGAAAACTAGGAAATTGAGTTCAATGAATACTTTGTAAGTTAAAGATAAACTCCTTAAACAGCATTATTTTTAACCCAATTGTCAAGAAAGAGAAGAGAATTTGGAATTCAACACTTTGCTTTCCTGGTTTCTGAATTTTCCCTTCTTTTTCAAAATATATTTGAGTGCTGGGGCCGCCCAGTGGCGTAGCGGTTAAGTGCGCACACTCCGCTGCTGGGGACCCAGGTTCAATCCCAGGTGCACACTGATGTACTGCTTGTCAGGCCATGCTGTGGTGGCATCCCACATAAAGTGGAGGAAGAGGGGCACAGATGTTAGCCCAGGGCCGGTCTTCCTCAGCAAAAAGAGGAGGATTGGCATGGATGTTAGCTCAGGGCTTATCTTCCTTACCAAAAAAAAAAAAAAAAAAATATCTGAGTGCTACTGGGCACTACGCATTTGACATTTATAGAGATTAAACAGAGGCCCAAGGCAAGGAATGGAAGAGACGGAAGGTAGAGAAAGAAAAGCAAGGGAGGGAAAAGGAATTGATCAGAAAGAAAACACTGAAAACATTATAATAAAAGATCCTTTTCAACCCATGACCTGCGTCGTTAGCACTTAGAAACATTTAATCATTATGCCCCCCAGGGTGATTCAGCCTGCTGCCTCTACCTGACAAATAGGAAAATTACAGACATAATTTAGCTCTCAGTGTAAATCACCTTATTAGAGCACTTATCAGTCAAGATATGCCAGGGTGTGCTGCCATAACAAAGAACCCCAAAGTTTTAATGACTGAAAACCACAATGGTTTATTTCATGCTCACACTACAAGTCCATTTCAGGCTGCCAGGGCATTCTGCTCATCACAGTCACCAAAGGACACAAGACAATCACTTCCAGAAGGAGAATCTTGCAGTGGCAATTAAATGTTCTGGCCTGAAAATAAGTAGCGCTAATGACTACCACAGAGGCCAGGCTTAAGACAGGTCTGGCTTTGAATCCCTTCTCTGCTTCTCACTAACCATCTGAACTTGAACATGTCACTTAAACTCTTAGGGGCTCAGATTCCTTATCTGAAAAATGGGAATAATACAATTTACTCATGAAATTGCTACGAAGAATAAATGAGATAAATATGTATAACCTAGCACAGACTTGGGGCTAAATAAATGATAGGCTTTTCTTTTTTACCATGCTACCACACTTCCAAAGAGCCCAGTGGGTTCCCACAGATGTGTACTTTTGCTTACTTGCGCCACATTACACAAAATTCTTTAAATATGTATTAAACCACAATACATGTCTCAAGGCTCTCACTGCCACCTACTATGGTTTCTAACAGTTCAATTTTGTACATGAGCAAAGGTTATCTGAAGGTGATTGAAGAATTGAGCCAAAGATGTTTCATAGTCAGGAGGGTACAACATCCTACTTTGTGTCTCTGACTTCCACAGTCCTCCATCTCCTTGATGTGCCCTACCTTTTGTGCTTGGAGGCGAGAAGGGAGAACAAGATACTGCACCCCAGGAGAGCATCTTTGGCAGCAAGCTTTCAGACAGGATCACATAAGTCAAAAGGTTTTACCATCACCGTTCATATGCAGTGATCACTCGTCACAACTCTATTTCCCATAATAACTCAGGAAAATTAAAGAGATCAAAAATGATTCCGGTTATAAGAACCATAATAATGGCTAACATTTATGAAGAACCTACCCTGTGCCAGGTCTTCTTCTGCAACCAGTTGGAGGATTCTATCATTTAATCCTCACACCAGCACTAGGAGGTGCCCTAGTCTGCAGGTGGGAGAACTAGGGCACATGAGGTGAAGAATCTTGCCCAAGGGGTCCTAAACAGTGAGTGGCAGAGTCAGGAGTCAAGCCCAGGTGATTTTACATTGAAGCCCGTGTTTTTAGCATCCTCACGACAGCTCTAATTAATATAGAGTCATTATTTTGAAATCTTGCTTACCAGAAAAGGGGAATGGTGGCTGAGGCAATTGCTCCACGGGTTCAAGGGCTTTCTTCAATCAGACGTGTTGTTTTTACTCCTGTCCGTGATTACACTCAGCATCTCCCTAGTACCAATTAACCAACAGACAAGTTCTTGAACATGTAAAGAAGGAGCAAAAGAAAAGGGGCAGATCAGAGCAGAGAGAACGTGATCAACTGATATTTACTGAGTGAGTGAGGGGCAAAGTCATCATCACTAATTGCAGAAAACTCAAATCGATGCTCTTCCTGTGGTAAACAGCATCCCTGTCATAAATGAAGTTTATTATTTCCACTTTGTCAGCCCTGTAGTGCAAGATAGGCATGCCAGACTCTGAATATTGAACCTCATTGCACCACTGCCTTTTTAGAAACCAAGGAAGATAGTTTTGGGAGCAAAGTGTTTTAGCGAAGTGTCATAGGATGGAGAAAGGAGCGGGAACTCATGCCTATCTCCAGGGAGAAGGGGAGATCCCATGGACGGGGCAGGCAAGCTCCAGGCCTGACAGGGACTATTTCAGTGTTATGGGACCAATACATTGGAGAGAAAATTTAGTACCTATTGTTTTAATACTTACCTAAAGGAAATTTTTTAATTCCATATCTATGAATTTTTAGGGAGGACCAAGTGGTTTGCGCTAACCCCAAGATGTTAGTGTTAATGCTCTGTCAAACAAAACAAACTTTTTGCCAGATGAAGACAACAACATTAAATGTAATTCTGTGTGTTTTAAAAGGCATAACCAATTAGCAATCACTCAGTCATGAACTAACAGAACTAATTTCTCAGAAATATTTGGAAATTAATGGGATGTGATTTATCAGACTAAGCCCATAAGCTATTTCCAAGTCCTTGTTCCTTATTTCGTTCACACAACAAAGTGGGCTGCAACTAACACTTTCTGTGATCACAGTGTGTGATCACTATTGCTAAGTGGAGGCCGCTGGGGTAACAGTGGTGGCCAAGGTAGGTTAGTATCACACACAAGGTCTTGTCAGTCAATGACCCTCAGATCACACACTTCCACCTGCTGTCCACATTTCCTTAGCTGTACTTACTGAGAAAGACTCAGCCCCAGCAAGTTGGTGAATGGCCCATGGAATGTTCTAGCAACGGGGATCAGAAACATATGGGCACCGGAAACTTGTGGAGGTGGTAGAGGTCAATCCAAATTCATAAGCCCTAAAACAACTATGTAGCAGTCACCACAGTTATCAACGACCTTCAAGTCAAATGGAACAGACCAGCTTCACTGCACCAATAGAGTCAACGTAACCCAAAAAGAAGCCCTTTGGTGTTTTGACTATCAAGGAGGCTTGATTCAGAAATGATGGAAGAACCTCTTCTGCTTGAGTCCTGAGCAGACTTGTAGCTCACAAGACCACAAGTGGTCTTCCTCACACCTTTGTGTTTTTCTGGGCTAGGTTAAGGTGGCCAGGTTGGAAATGGGCACTCAACACCAACACCATACACATATCTACGTGCCTGTTATAGGACTTATGTTGTTACTTCCCTCTAGGCAGGAACTAACTCTATCAAATGGCTTGTATAGGAGTCATAGCACCCGTACCATCAATACCCAAAAATGCTTTTGTCAAACCTATGACATGTGTAGTCTTTAATGTGATCATGGTCATGCCAATAAGTACCAAAATATATCAGTTCACATTTCCTACACAGTAGTTTTCACTATTCCATAGAGTGCCAGGGTTTTATGGAGGGGCTCATGGACTGCTGCCAAGAAAGGAAGAGGGAAAAGACAGTCAAGAGGCTGGAGCATCTATCCCATCTCCACAAGAAGGCTTTTGCTTTATCTGTTTAATACATCAGGGCTATGGCTTTTCACTCGAGGAGGGGTCTGTTTCTTTAAAAAGTTTGAAAACCACCATTCTAGGAGATGCCCAAATTATCAGAAAAATAAAATCAGTATTTAGTGTGCCTCATCAAAGAGAAGCAGCTATGTATATAGCAGTGTCCTGGGTTTCCAGAGTAAGGTATTTTCCTTTCTCGACAGAGAGCATTAGTTACCCCTCAGCACTCCAGGAAGAACCCTCAACCCTGAGAGCCTCAATAGCCTAATAGGGCCCCTACTCAACTCCCCTGGAAAAAAAGCCATGTAAGGGAAGGAGAAGAGATATGAACAAAACAAGTAGAAAAACAGTAGAACTATGCCACCATGGAAATGCTATCTTGTTGCCTTGCTTCACGAGAATTTACCCAGCAGTCTTTATAGCAAAGGTCAGACCCAGCTATTGCAAGTTCCACGCAGACTGAAGGAAATTGAGAGACAAAAGAAGCTGAGTAGAGGCCGTGTCTGCATTCAGAAGGCCTGTGGTGACCTATCAACACACAGTCCTGCTGAGTCTATAGAGACAGAGAAACTAGACCCCGGGCTGAATCATCTGTAGTCAATTCCAGATGCACCTCCCGACAAAACAGTAGTCAGACACCCTGGCACCAAAGATACGACAAAGAAAATGCTGGGAAAAGATCTCTGCTTACAGGTCTGTGATCCCAAAAGGACCCTATAGCAAAAAGTCTTTGACTCCAAATGAATCAGACTGTTTTCATCCTGGTTGTCCCTATGACACACACAGCCTGAAGTGAGATGGGACTGTGCTGTCCTGATGCTCATCCATCGAGCAACACATGGTATCCAGGGTAAAAGAGCAGGAAGCTCGTCCTGGGAGAACCCAAATCCCAGGATCTAAAGGAGTCATGTTGACCCTAGAAGCCCCTGTGTGGGGACCCTTCTGTCTATGAGGCCTCCTTACCTAGTCTGTCTCCTGGGGACCAGACAAGGGTAGGGAGTCTCACTAGCCAGGGAAGAGAAGGGGAGACAGAGTTGATGGTGGATGGAGGAAGAGACCCAAAGCTTGGGCAGCAGGGTCTCAGAACTCTCAGCCTGCTTCTGGCTCCTGGACCAGAGCAGCTCCTCCAGGCAGAAACTCTGACACTCCTCTTTGGATGTCCTGGGACATCTCCATGACTTACCTTTACTGAAGTTTCCTGACTTCCGCCTCTAACACTTTTCCACTGATGAGCTCCTTTCTGAGCAGACTTGGATAACTACTGCTTCTGAGGCAATAGCCCTAAGAAACCATATGCCCAAATGGAGCTTCTTTGAAGAGCCCAGGGAGGCTGAGTTTAAGTCACTTTTCCTCCCAGCAGTGACTCCAGGAGAAGCTCCAATCTCAGTTTGCGGGCATAGTTCCCACAGTGTACTCACTGCCTCAGGGCTGTCCACTGGAAGATTTGTGAGGTGGCAAATGACAGAACTACATGGATTGTGCACTGCTGGGTTGCTTGCTCTGATCCTCAAAGACCTTCCTCCATCTTATGCCCAATCTGACCTAGCCTAAGGAACTCTGAAGTCATGAAACTAATCCTTTCTCTCCCCAAATAAGGCAGCTTCTTTTATACTGATACTACCAAGGCAGCCTTCGTTATTAGCTTGGAATGGAGGTTCAGCAGCTTTGCTAAGGGGTGGCTTTGCTCAGGTATTTTCATTAGGATATCTACAGAAGCACTGGGGGATATGTTATGAACCCTAAAGACTTAAACTGGATTTTGAGAGATTCACTAGCTCATGAATTCTTAGGTTATACCATTGTTGCGTGAGAGCCAATAGAAAGGGTCTGAAATATGTGTCTCTAGTGACCACGTGGTTCCTCACAGTGAGACTACTCTACAGGCAGGGGCCAACAGATGGCCAAGTGATGAGCTAAAGGAGGGGGTGTTGTCATAGGAAACAGGACTTCTCACTCAGCATTTTCTTAGTCCAATGGGGAAAAAAGCTCCAGTTCTTATTTCTCTGTTTGCCAGTAAGATTCTCAGCTGTCTAGAATTCATCTGTGAAGAGTCCACAGGAATTTGGCAGTCACATCAGAGCAAGGGAATTTGTTCAGAGTGATTCGAATGGAAAGTTATAGCAGTAACTTTCTAATATCACTAATTCACAACAGAGATTTGCAGTCCTTGGGGGCTGAGCCATCATTTAGCTTATTAGGAAGGAAAGACATCTGGCTCAGTCAGAGGAATCTGGATCATCTCAGTACAATAAGGTTTGAAGGCTGAAAGCATACCTACCAGTGCACAGACAAAGGAGAGAAGATGGGGCCAGCAAGGCAGGACCAGGTAAACAGCAAGGAAATGAAAGACGGTGGAAAATGTCATAGTCTTCGGTTTTGTATTCCCCATCGCAATCAAACTTGCCAAGGAGATACTGGAGATCAGGCTCCCTCAGCAGAGCTCACATCTCCCACACAGCCACTGGGCTCTGCTTCTTGGACAGTCTGGTCTATGAACAGAATCGTCTTCCCTTAAAATCAAATGTTGTAGAACAGTGAGCTAGAGGAAAAGTTCAGAAGGAACTTCACTTTGAACTCTAAAACCCATGCTAGATTATTCTTAGCCTAGATTCCTTAGGCAAGGATTAATGGCTAATGCTTTAGTCGGGAAGTGCAACGCCAGGGCAGTGAAAGTGAGAGACAGGAGGGTGACTCAGGGAAGAATGGGAAGTAAATGCAGGTTGATGTCTTACTGTGCTGTCCACTGCTTCCCAACAAGTCTTAAAGAGTGCAGCCATTGCCCAATGGGTGTACCTGCTTGGCCACACAGGACATCTCTAGTCAGGCTATAAAGAGAAAAAATGTACCTCAGGACCATCCACCGAAGGGAAGAATGGAGAGGGAATTTATCTACCCATCTCTAGTCTCACTGGCCAAAATGTGGCCCATTTAACTTCCCTGCATGTCTGAGTTGCCCCTGCCCCACAGGAAGCCAGATCCTCCACCCTGTGGCATGATGCTCACTCACGTCCAGAAGTGCTGGGAGAGGCAGAGACTCTAGGCATCAGAAACCAGAGCCTTGCCCGAGTCGATCTGCTCTGCAACAGCAGAGACGGAGTAAGCAGCTGCGTCTAGGAGGCAGGTGAGGCCAGGGGAAGGAGGGGACACCTGAGATGGGTCAAATAAAATGACACGATATTTCATTAAAGGAAGTTATTACCCCTTGCTCCTAATTTTCAACATGGCTGTCATCAATTCTGAATCCATCACTGGAATTGGCAAAATCTGGAGGTTAGGAAGCCTGATGTGAAGCAAGGGGCTCCCTGCCCTTCTGCCTCTCTAAGTGACCTTCTGGAAGGGAAGACAAAGAATGCTTTCTTTGCACCCACTCCCTGAGACAGGCTTTCCACTCTCCATCCACAAACATATTGACCAGAGGAAATCAGGTTTGGCCCATTGGGCAACTGTGGGACTCCTCTCTAGTTCTTGGTTTGATGATACATATCAAGAAGCCGAGAAGAATTATGCATCCCCTTTTCCGTATATTGAGGCAGCATAGCATTAGGCTGAGGGTTCTAGGTTGGGCTCTGGAGTCAGACAGCCTAGTGTAACTGGGGCCACCACTTCCCCGTTGTGTAAGCTCCCTCTCTCTGTTCTCTCATATGTAAAATTGGGCATAAAATTAGAAGCTCCTCACAAAGCTGATGCGAGGGTGAAATGAGACATTCCCTGGCGAGTACCCAAACAGTGCCTGGTACCTAGAAGTCATGAGATATTACCTATTATTATTAATAAATAGAAATTCTCTTGCCCATTATTATACTTCATTTTTTGTCCTAGCTGCCAAAAAGTTGGGAGGTAAATTGCACAGCGTTTGACCTCATTTACAAGCTTGTCTCTTCCTCCTGATTTCCTGCTCTATTGTGTTTGCATTGTCCTGCAAATGTCGTTTATAATAAGCTGCATCCTTTACCTCCTTCCCCATCACGCTTTCCTCCTTTAACCAGCCCCATCCCATTCCCATTTTTCAGAATAAAGAAACTGGCAGCCGGCTTCTGTCCTGCACGCCACGCCCTTTCTAGGGTAGGTGCCTGGCTGAGCGCTGACCCTTCAATGTTTCATGTCTGGAAAGGGCTGCTCCCTCCACTAAAAGGTGAACGCAGCAAGGCGGGATCCAGTTGTCCCCATCTGGAGTGCTGGGGGCAGCAGAGCGCTGAGGAGGAGGAGCTGGAGCAAGGGTCCTCCAGAATAGGCAATCACTCCTCAGACGCTGCAGCCTCTGAGGACCAGCTCCTGCCACGCCGGCCCAGCCAGTCGGTACCAGCCAACACTCTCCTGGGGACAGAGGGGTACCTCACCCGGTTTTCTCCTGCCCGAACGTGCCTTCTGTTTCCTAGAACAGTGAGTCTCTCAGGTACAGGACAGTTCACTACTCGAGATTTAAAACTCAAAGCCTTGGGATACAAACAGAACTGCGGCTTCCTCGAGGCTTCCTCAAGCTACAGATTTCATAACTTCCTTAGGTCCCCAAAGGTCGCGCTCACCTGCGCGATTCCTTCGCGACTACCGAGAGGCCCCCGGCCTTGCGGGGAGAGGCCGCGCGAGGCGCGGGCGGGGGAGGCCGGGGCTCCCTGCGCGCTGCAGCTCCTCGCCCGCCGCTGTCGAGTCTGAGCACCGGCGGCGGGGGAGCATCCGGGCGGCTGGCGGCGACGGCGGCCGACCGGAGCCTCCACGGGCTTCTCCTGCGAGCACCTTGGGCCCCGTGCCGGGCCTTCGCTGTCAGCTCATCGGCTGGGGCCCCTGAGTGCCGACGGGGAGGGAGCCCTGGAAAGGTGGAGGAAGCGCCCCTGCAGATCGCCCGGAGCCCTCCTTGTCTGTGTCAGGAATCCCAGATGGATCAGGAGGACTGGGCTAAAACACAGGGCCTGTCCTCACAGGCCTGGGAAACCTTTTCATCCAAAACGAAGCAAACAAAGCCAAGTCCGACGCCGTCCGCTCTTGGTAACACCACAACAATGCCTGGCGTTTGTTCAGACCCCAGCTAAACCCCACAGACTAGGTACAGCCATTTAAATTTCAGAGCCTGACTCAGACTGTCAAGCTATCACATTAATTTTATATAAATCAATTTAATTTCTGTATCTGAGCCCCCATTCTGCTGATGGTAGCAAACTTAATCTTGTCAAATTTAAATAAATGTCCTTGCACTGCGTGTCTTCCCAGCCCCACTGTGGGCCTCTCTTTGCCCCTCCTTGCCCTTCCAGGGGGTACAAGACCTTTGTGTATTCTCTTTGCACTAAGATGGGACACCAGGGCTCCATGAGGTTGCCTCAGAGCCCCCTGGCTGTCCCCCAGTCACCTGTCACCTCTCCACCTCTGTGGGACACTGTGGTGCCCTGTGGGACTGCACCCTGGGGAGGGAAGCACAAGTCATCCATGCTCTGGGGTCTCCCAGACTTCTCTGGGGTTTCTGTCCACATCCCCCCCACCTGGGGCTTGGCTCTGACAGTATGATCCTCTCTCTGAAATACTCCTGGCATCAGATTCAATTTATCTCCTAACTCAAAAAACAAAACCAAAGAAACTTCTCCAAAGCCAAGAAAAAGCTTGTATTTGGCAGGAAAGACTGTCCTTACATAATTACTCATTCTTCCCAAATCTATTGTTGGATAGGTTACGCTTCTTCAGGGTTTTTGATCTTTAGAACTTGTGGGAGAAGAGGGAGAATCCCCCTCTGCCCTTTCCCTTAAGGTTCTTATGGCTGGCCAAATAATTAACAAGACAGGTTAGCTGGAGAAAATAATACCAAGTTTAATAACATGTATACATGGGAGAAAGCAGGGACACGAGTTTCTCAACACAATTGCAGAGATTCTCGTCTTAAATACCATCTTCAGCTAAAGACAAAAGAGGATGTTGGGAGTGGGAGGAGTCAGTTACAGGAGATTACCACTAAAGCACAGTAAACCAGACTAAGGATATTATGCAGATTTAAGGCCTCACCTTCCACACTGATAAGTTTCTAGAAATGAGGTAATCCCCCCTCTTCCCAATACAGAGAGGGAGATACCTTTACAAATGGAGATTTCCCTTATAAATGTAAATGTCTGTCTGGCAACTCCTTGCAGGGCCATCTAGAGAATGTGGCCAGAGAGATAGAATTTCTGATAAGATGGGCTTGTTGATGCCTTTCCTATTGTAACACCTATTTTACATTATATTACAGCCATCAGATAGTAACTCCTTCCTGGAACAGATCTTCTATGTCAAATTCTTTAGGCAGTTAGTGGGGGAGGTCAAATGTCCGTCAGAGAAAACAATCAAGGTAAAGAGATATATTTCAGGGTGGCCAAATCTTGATCTCCCACAAACTCAAATAACAATAACACTAATAGTAACAATAGTAATAATGATAATAATTTTTTAAATAGCAACAACTTTTCTCCTCTTGGCAAGGAACTACAGGCTTCACTGCCCATGGTGTAGTCCAAGGAGCCACAGGATCCATGTGACCCATTTATGAGCCTCCCTTGTTCTAGGCATCTGCCCTGGGTATGGAGCTAGAAAGAGCAAAGAAAGGAAATGCTGTGTTTTTCAAATAAGCAAACTTTTAGAACCCAAAGGAAGTAAAAATGTCTTCCCCAAACCAGTGCTATACAAGCACTTGTCCAACAAAAGCAGAAGTGCCCCCTCATCAAAGGCTGTGGCTCTCCTGCAATTGTCCCAAAGGGAAACACCAGCTAATAGCGGTGGCCTTCCAACCACCATGTCTGGATTATTTTCCCTCTCTTTGTGAGATCCCTCTAACTGAAAAATAAAGGGAATAAAATTAAGAGAGAAGATCAGAAAAGGAGCAAGTAAGGATCACAGGAATATTTACCAGCCCATAAAATTTGGAGACTTTTAGAAAAACATAGATTATTTTTCTGAAATACACATGCATAAAAAATTAATGTTTTATTTCATTTTATTCCTAATTTCATTTTAATTTTCCTTTATTACACAAATTATGATTTCTTACATTAATATAATACTATTACAGTCCATATTCAAATTTACTCAGTTGTCCTAATAGGGTCCTTTAGAGTCTGATTTTCCCCCACTATCCAGGATCCCATCCAGGGTCACACATTGCATTTAGTTGAAATGTCTTGTTAATCTCCTTTAATCTGGGATAGTTCCCAGACATTTTATCTTTTATGACATTGAATTTTTTAAGAATCCAGGCCACTTGTTTCACAGAATGTCCCCAAATTTGGATTTGTTTGATTGTTTCTTCTTGATGAGATTCAGGCTCAACATTTTTGGCAAGAATCCCACACAGGCGGTAGTCTCCTCATGTGTCGAAGTCGGCCATGATGTCGACTTGTCCATTATTGGTGATGCTGTTTGCCAGATTTCTCCATCATAAAAGTACCTTTTTCCCTTTGTAATTAGTAAGTAATCTGGAGGTTGACAGTCTGAGACTGTGTGAATATGCTCTTCCCCAACAACCCTTCACCCCATGGTTTTAGCATCCATTAATCATTCTTACCTGAATTAATTATTACTATGGTGGTTGAAAAATGATGGTTTTACAGTTCTATCACTCTTCTGTATTTATTAATTGGCATTCTTCTACAAAGAAGGGCTTTTCCTCCCTCCCCCCCCACCTCCCATTTTATTTAGTATAAATGTAGACTGGTAGATTCTTTTTTAATGCAATGTATTATTATCCATTACTATCATTATTAATTTTGATGCTCAAGTTGTCCCAAATTTGGCTAGGGGAGCCTTGTTAAGCAAGTCCCGTGTCCTTTTGACATGTCCCCTTAGATTTTGAACACATTATAATGATATTGAAAATGAAAGACAGAGACTGAAGGAAATGTGGAAGAAGGAAGGAGAACCATGAAAGACTGGGTGAGACAATAGTTATAGTGACAGTGGTGACGTTTTTCAACTAAAACAGAGATCTCATCTTCAGCCAGAGTTTCCCATTATCCACCACTGGGGTTCAGACATTTTCAGGAGCCATAGGGACAGGTCTGACAACAGGCTATGTGCATGGGAAGTCTCTCAAGAAGAATTCAAGATTTGTCCCCTGGTGAGTTCAAAAATTTTATGTCTGGCAAACAGCCTGTTTTCAGAAGGGTGCAGAAAGGTAGGCCTCACCCTAAGGGGAGGGGGAATCCAGCACAACTGATTGGCCCCTGGTTGTCAAAGGAGAATAGAGGTTCTCAAGATCAAAGTGTGGGGGCTACTATGTGAACCCACCCCCAGCCAGTCCTGAATGTGACAGAGAGGCAACGGAGATGACTGTAAGCTCTATCACGTCGGGAAGCTCAAACACTGCCTAGAGGCCCCTCTAGCAGGTGGTAACACGAAGGAAGAGAGCCCTCTTCCCTTTGGCGACAGAGCCGCGTGTAGCTTTGGTTCCAGGGAAGCCACAGCAGGATCTACTATGGCTGGGGCATCATCTGCACCTGGCAGAACAGAGCAGATGCCACAGGTGGAGACTTCTTCACGAGTGTCTGGGACTGAACCCAGACATACGGCACGTGGAACAGAAGATGAAATATTTGGATAATTCTGCAGGAACAGCAGAGGCAAGAGCCAGACTAATATGGGTTACAAAATAAATAGCGCTGTACTTGGATGGTAAACCCAGAAATTATAATTACCCCTGATACAAAGGCTCAGTGAGATTCTGCTATGGCTCAAGGTCAACCAGCTAGTAAGTGGTATTCACAGGGCTTGAACTTCTAGTCCAACTTTCCACCTAGCAGAAGGATATGAAGAATTCTAGAAGAATGGAAAGAGAAGAGAACAAGTCACTACAGGAAGAAAAATGGGCGTAAGAATGACCTAGAAATAGCCATACAATGGTCTGTATACAATACAAACGGGCCAGCCCGAGAGAGCACCATTAAAGGGATGGGAAGAGGCAGAAACACGCCTTACTAGCTGCCTCAGCGGCCAGCAAACATGGTCTGCAGCTGAACGAAGTGGAGAGAATGGAGGAGAAACCGACCCTCAACGAAACCAGAGCTGACAACAATGGAGACAGGAGGCAAGAAGCCAGAGAACAATGAGCAAGAGTCCATGCTTAGTCTTAAGTGTCTTCCCTTGAGTCGTTGGGCGATACCCACTATTCAAAAGGATTCGTGATAAACTAAGATGCCGTCGTGGAAACAGTTCACCCAAAGTACAAGATCGAACCTTGCCGAGAATGGCAGCCAGTCCCTAATACAAACCTTTGCTTTTCTATTTAAATCCCTGAGCATCATTTACAAGAAAAACACCCTCGCCTTCCAAGACTCAGCTGGCTTCTCCGCATGGTCTGCTGCCTCCCCCTGGCGACCGCACACGTGGCGTGCACGGAGAGCGCCCGGAGCGCCGGCGCGCTAACGGGCCGGCGGGGAGGAATCCTGCTCTCGGGCTTGCGCGGCTGCGCGCCCCTGAGCGCCCCCCGGCGTAGCCGCTGCGATGCGGGCCGCGCCGACCTGCCGCCCGGCGCCTCTCGCTGGCCGTGCTCGGGAGCCTGTTGACCACAGCCGGGCAGGGACGGCGGCGTCGCAGTCGCGCCCGCCCCTGCAGCCCGGCGCCGCCGGGCCTCGCTGCGTCGTTTCTGGCCGGCGGCTGGACGTCGGCCGCCGTCTCCGCGCGTGGCAGCAGCGCGGTGGGGCCCGAGGAGTCCCGCGTGCACTGCCGAGCCTCGAGCCGGGAGGCGGCGCCTGCGCGACGCGGGGTGCTCGCTGCCGCCCCGCGCTGGGAGCGGCGTCTCGGAGGAGGGCCTCCCGCGTCCCGAGACGCCCGTTTATGGTTTCCGAACCTGCTGCGATGCCTTTCTTCCTTGCCTCTAACTGGGAAACATGTTGCTATAACTACTTAAATCTACTTTATTTTCTTCAGTTTTCCTTCTCTCTCAGTTCTCGCTCCCTTTTTGGCCTGGCTCCTGGCCTGTCGCACAGTTCACTTCTGCAGGAGGGGAACCGTGGCGCGGCAAGAGGCCCCTGCCGCCTCCGGCAGCTGCCGTCTCCAGCCTAGGGCCCCGCGCAAACCCACGGAAGGCCTTTCCGGGCGCTCCCGCGGCTGCTGTGACAGTCTGTCTGTCCCGCCGGGCGCCCAGGGGCGACCAGAAGAGCACGCTCAGGCCAGGCCTCGTTCAGAACGGATTCTCTTCCTCCAGGCCTTGATCCCCTGCCGGAGAAGGAGGAGCCAGTGGTCACGAAGAAGGGCAGAAGGATCCGTAGGGAGCCCTTTAAGACTCTAAATCAGACTTATTATCTACTGAGCAAGCTTATGAAGCACGCGCGCGCGCGCACAGACACACACACACACACACACACAGGCTCAGGGCAATGACGGGCTCGTGAGACCTGCTTGGGGATGGTGGGAAGTAATGCCAGTAGTCGGCTACTAAAAATAGCTCGGGCACCTGGACCAAGCAGACTCCAGAATGAAGAGCAAACAGCTTGTTCCTGAGCAAACGCCTTTGACAGACAGGAGCCACCAGCAGCCCTCATGACAGGCGTTGGCCACCGTCTCTGCTTCATGGAGGATTCAAGAATCAAAGGTCCCTTGAGGTCTCATGAGACGACAAATGGGGAGAAAGTAAAAAGGGGAATCAGGGACTGCAGAAACTGAGTGATCCTGACGCCTCCTTCCTACTGCTGAAAGCGAGAGCCCCCTTGCCGCCTCCAGGATGCGCAGTAGGAGGATACTTTCCAAAATTCGTACTCTGGGATGCGAGACATCAGCCACACAACCGAGCCTGGGCATGCTTCTCTGCAGTGAGGGCAGCGATTTTGTACTCGGGTCCCTGAAAAGGCAAGCAGAAGACTCCATGGCAGTCTCAGTTCCTTCAAAACCTCCAGGCAGCCCCACGAGCCCACGCCCGCAGTCTCTCAGACCCGTGAGAAACCAAGGGTCCGTCCTGCAGACCCACCCCCAGGAGCCAGGGACACTTGGGAATCAGAGACCATCATATCTGCACTCAACACATGTCTATGAGACTGAACTAACGGGTTCCATTCATAGGTATTGAGAAACCCTAAGATGCCTCCACACGTTAGCCGATGATGGATTACGGATGGAGGACCAAGAGGTGACACCTTGTGCTCTGGGAGACACTCACTGAGCACCTTCTAAGTGTCAGGCATGGTGTCATATGCTTGACCCCTGTTTATCGTTCAGTCCTCACAATGATCCTATGAAGAAGGTGCTAGAATCCCTGCTTAACAGGTGCGAAGATTGGGGCTCTAAAGTTTAGATCACTTACCCATGGTCTCACAGCTTGAAGGACAGAATAAGGATTTGCAACCAAAGCCTGGTTACTTGGAAGTGATCTGATTACAATGCTGACATCCTAAGAGGCAGCAAACGTTGCTGTTGGTGAGAATTGTCGGCTAAAAAGAGGGCATACCCAGTCAGGACAAGCTGGGCCAGGCAGCAGTTGACAGGCAGGCTGAGGCACCTGGGAGCCCAGGCTGGACAAAAAATCTTGACTGCAGTTGTCAGGTGGGGCACCATCCTATTCCAGAACTTTCTGAAGCCAGCCAAAAGAACCAGACAAAACACATTCACCCAAGAGAACCAAGCTAAGAGTGTAGGCTCTACGTCGCACTCCCCGGGCAAAAGCTGGATTGGGCCTCTCGGTAGCTGTGTGATCTTGGACGAGTCAATGAATCTCTCTGAGTCTCACGTTTCTCATCTGTACAATTAGACAGTAGTAGAGTCGACTTCCTTTAGTGTGAGAGTTGAATGACATGATATACTTCAGCACAGCGGCTGGAACACAGCAATCATTCAATAAATGTTCACGATGATTATTACTATCATTACAGTTGACAATCAGAATTAGACACAACAAAAGATAAATAATCTACAGTGGGGTGGACTCTGATGCATATTAACTTCCAGTCTCTCCTTGCCAGGAATTGATGGAGTTTTCGCCAGGTGTGGCCGAGGACAGGTCTCCTTTCTTTGGTTTTGCATTTGATGCAGACTCTGTTCTGTGTGACACAGGCCCTGCTCCTTTCCCTCCTCACCCTGTGCTGGGGCACTGGGCAGCAGACGCCCACATGAGCAGTAGAGCACTCACAGGGGCTGTGATGGTCGTCTGGGGGTAGCACCCTGGGGTCCGAACAGCAGCACTTCGCCGTGTGCCTCGCTCCTGTGCTGGAACCAGCGTCCTCAATACTAAATGCAAGAATAACTAATATTTGCTCCAAGTCCACGTATAACTGTAGATATAGGCTCTCTCTACTGCAATTTGAAGGGAAAGGTACTTTCTGGCTTGACCACCACTTGTGGCTGCATATGTGCAAGGCAATGCAATGTATGCCTCAGGGTTCTCAGAGAAACAGAACCAGCAGGGCGTGTGTGTGTGTGTGGCGAGAGAGAGAAAGATTTATTGTAAGGAATTGGCTCACATGATTATGGAGGCTGACAAGTCTCAAGATCTGCAGGGTGAGCCAGCAAGCTGGAGACCCAGGAGAACCGATGGTATAGTTCTTGTCTCTAGCAGGCTTGAGACCCAGGAAGAGCTGATATTTCAATGCAATTCTGAAGGCAGGAAAAGCCAGTGTCCCAGCTCAAAGGCAGTCAGGCAGGAGGGGTTCCCTCTTACTCTGGGGAGTGTCAGTCTTTTTGTTATAGTCAGGCCTTCACCTGATTAGATGTGGCCCACCCACATTGGGGACGGCAATCTGCTTTTCTTAGTCTGCTGATTCAAATATTAATCTCATCCAAAAACACCCTCACAGACACACTCAGAATAATGTTTGCTCAAATATCTGTGCACCCCCTGGTCCAATCAAGTTGACAAAAAATTAACCATCCCATGAGGTTTCTCCTCTGTAAGGTATAGCTGTGTCTCTCCCTGGTTCCTCCATCTTCTGCCCATGACTTAGTCACGATAAAGAGCTCAGACTCTGCTCTTTCTGGCGGCAAGTGACCTTTCCGTCTGAGTATAAGCTAAGAAGCGCCTACTGCACACAGAGGCAGACTCGTCACCTCGAACGCCCTGAGCAGCACTGTCAGAGCTGCAGCGGAGAAACGAGGAGTAGCCGTCTTGGGGGCCAGACTGGTTTGAATCCTGGTTCTACCTCTTTCTGGTCGGTGGAGCTTGGAAGTGTTAATCTCTTCAATCCTCAGGTTCCTCATCCTTAAAATGGGCGTAATAGTATCCCACTCTTGCAGGGAACCAAGAAGATTAAGGCAATATGTGTAAAATACTTGACCCTCCCAGGCGGGCCATCAGTGGGGCTTCTGTCATTGTCCCCAAGTAACCTCATAACAGGCCCCGGTTGCAGCAGCTCGAGTGTGGTTTCTGCCCCGCCGTTTCCCCCGCCTAACCACGCCGGAGCCTCCACCGCCTGGAGGCCGACGGCCCGCGCACGTGCCTCCTGTGTGCTTCTCGCTGCCGCGCTTCGCTGTTTCAGAAACCTGTTAGGCACAGCCCTCCTGAGACTCTCCTGTGCCCCAGAACGGCTCACAATTCTTCACATTAAAAATGAGTGTCCTCAACTCTTCCTTTCTGAGCCCAAGCTCCTGCAACATGTTAAAACAATAATCAAAGCAGCATAACCAGTTGACACACATCTTGAATAAAAGCAGGCTCCTTAATCCCATTCCTCGTGAGCGCATTAAATTACTTTCAGTCCCACTTCAAACAGAGTCCTTCTTCCCAGGGGCCGAGATGAGGCAGTGTTTAGCATCCTACAGTCACGCTGGGAGCTCCCTGCTCGTTCCTCCCGGACTCCCCGCCCACCACCCTCCCTCTCCTCTCTCTCAACAACCTCCCGCCCCAGGAGTGATGACAATGACAACTGATAGCACGTGGGGAACACTTACAATGTCCCAGGCACTGTTACAGTAATTCACACGCACTAAGTCATTTACTTGCCGCCGCAAGCCTAGGAGTGCGTATTAGTGTTAGCCCAATGTTTCAGAGGAGGCGCCTAAGGCAGCAACACGTCTGAGGAACCCGACCAGAAAACCAGCAGACGCCCACGCCCACCTCGCACTGAGGAGCTCTCGGCCATCCTTGAGCCCTTCCCCCTCCCTCTTTCCCCAAGCCCGTCGCAGGCGCTGTGCCTTCTGCCTCCTCCATAACTGCTGAGCCACCCCCTTCTCACATCTGCGTGGGCCTGCGTTAGCTCAGGCTCTCATCGCCTCCTGCCCGTGTTCTCCCGACTACAGTCTCTGCCGCTCTCACTGCCACTCATGTCTCCTCCCCTGCACCGTCCCCCACACGACCTCAGTGCTCAGTCGGTCCTTCACTCATTTAACAAGCTCTAAGCCACTCTTATGTACCAGGCCCCCTACCAGCTTTTGGGGTCACCAAAATGGGAAGATACTCCCTCACCCCAAGGAGCTCACAGTATTGGGAAGATCAGACAGACAAATCAAAAATAATCAATACTCAGTGATAATCGAATGGAAGACTGCAACACCAGAGGGAATTCAGAGGAATGACTACTAGATTCTGCCCAGTGTAGTGTAACAGTTAGGAGTGATTTTGGCTGCAAATTACTTTAGTGGTTTAAACAAAATTGGTTTTCATTTTTTTGCGTTTTTTTACAAACTCAGAAGTCTGGAGGTGAGAAGCTGCGGGGGTGGGTCAGGGTTTCAATGATGTCAGGGTCTACTCTCCTGCAGTCCCTTTGGCTTGCCCTTCATGGCCACAAGATGGCTGCTACATCTTCCACAATGTGTCTGCGTTCAAGGCAGCAAAAAGAGGAAAAGCAAAAGGACTAGGCCAGCTCGTGTGTTCCTTTTCCTTTTCTTTCTTTTTTTTTTTTTTTCAATCAAGAGAGCTTTTGCTTCCCCAGAAGCCTCTCCTGTAGACTTCGACTTATAGTTCAGATCCCGGATCTGGGTTACATGCCACCCTTAGCTGCAAGTGAGTATTTGGCTTTTCAGCCCCCAGTGGGAGGCAGCAAAGGAGAAGGAGGTGGGGCATGGCTTTTGGGTCACATAGTCAGGAAGGTTTCATAGCAAACATGATGCTTGCTGTGATCTGAATGTGTCCCCCAATTCATCTGTTTAAACCTACACCCCAAGGTGATGGTATTAGGAGGTGGGGCCTTTGGGAGGTGATTAAGTCCTGAGGGAGGAGCCCTCATGAAGGGGATTGGTGCCTCATAAAAGAGGCCCGAGGGAGCTCCCTGCCCCTTCCTCCATGAGGACACAGCAAGAAGTCTGCAACCCAGGAGTGGGCCTCACGCCACCATGCTGGCACCCCGATCTCAGACTTACAGCCTCCAGAACTGTGAGAAATAAATTCCTGTTGTTTATAAGCCACCCAGCCTCTGGTATTTTGTTATAGCAGCCGGAGCTAAGACATACTGAAGCCAAGTCTTAACTCCTTACTCACAATACATAAATGAATGTCATGACTGATGCGCTGGTTCTCACTCAGAAATGCTTTATGAATGAAATTCTGTGTACAGGACCATCATGCCACCATTTTCAAGTACCTGCTCGGCAACGGGAGGGGGGACCATCCAAACAAAGGTGGGAGCACACCTAACATTTCCATCACCCGCTCCTCCACCTCCTGCCCCGCCCTCCTCACTCTGCCACCCGCACCCTGCACCCCCGTCTTGCCTGGACCTCCCACCTCAGGCCTTCGCTGAGGCGTCGTGTCCTCCTGAGAGCTGTCCCTGACCTGACTCAGTGCCTCTCCCACTGAATTTTCCATGATCTGAAACCCCCGTGGGCTCTTGAGATCTGTGGAGACACCATCACATCTCTGATTCTCTGCTGTGTCTCAGCCTCAGACCTTCTGCCTGGTTCCTAGAAGACGTACGATAAAAACCTATTGAATGAATGAAAGTCACACATCCTCCATAAACACACTGTAGCATACCCATATCTTTAGGGAAGGGCCTTTATTCCTAGCCAAAAAGCAAGCCAGAAAGCAAACAAACAAAAACCACCCTGGAAGGGAAGCCAAGAAGGAATGGGCTTAAACTTGATATGGCCCAATATCAAGATGCTACTTCCTGTTGAGATCTGTAGCTAACCCTAACATTGGAACCCAAATTAGAAAGAATAAGAAAGACAAACCAGTCAATTGGGCTGAGAGATGGTGCTCAAAGAACCTAAATTGGCTTCCTGGCAACAAGGGCCAGTCCCCTGCCACAGACACCCCTTAGCACACGTGCCAGCCCTTCTCAAGTGTCTGAGAGGGCTGATCTAGCTCACCACGGGTGGAAGAGGTCGGCAATACTGAGGACCCACGCGTGCCAGGCACTTCCCACGTCATCTCGTTTTTCTCACCACAGCCCTCTGGCTATGCCGTGTGTGGGAACTTGCTAAAGGACTGTAATACTCAGTGGTAACTAATAAACCTCAGTGGCCGACCTTAAGAAAAGATTGTCTCACCCACACAGCATGCTGTGGGTCAGGCGCCCTCCTGCACAGCTCTCCTCCAAGCACGGACTCTGGGATCTGAGCTCCTGGGTGTGGCTCTGCCAACCTGAGTCCTTCATTCCCAGCCATGGAGATCTCTCGCCTGCACTTCCCTCGAGGGCAAGAACATCTCTAGTCCAACTTGCTGCTGAACCCCCTCAACTCACAGCCGTCTGGTGGTACCTTCCGCTTTCGTCTGCTGAGGACTTTTCACCCTCCAGATGGTCCTTTTGGACAGAGTCCAAGACAATCCCACTGGCTTCCTCCCTCCCATAGCTCATGTCTGTCCATGGCAGACATCCACATAATGGATTTGTTCTGAAAACTGTGGGTACTGCAGGCCGTCCAGCACGGCCCCTCCCCCTAACCTACCATCAAAGCAGCCGTCTCTCAGCCTTTGGATTTTCCAGGAGGGGTCGTTACCAGTCCACGTTGTTTTCCAAATACAGAGGATGCATTACAAGCTCTCGAGATGGTCCCACTGAAGGCTCTCCCTCTTGAGGGAGATGGCGGATCCCCGTGTCACCCCCTTGGTGGGGTTAGGACTCACAGCACGATAATAGCAATCTCTGAAAATTTCCCTTGTCCTCAGCTGATTCTAACTCTGAAACCATTATGCCGTCAGCGTGGATGCAGGAATTCACAGCAGCACTACGGTTTCCCCATCTCCATTTTCAGGGCCCTGCATATTTTGCAGTCCCACCCTGCTTTGCAATTGGTCTCTATGTACATAAGCTTCCACTTTAATATACTATCACACAGATCTGGAGGTCTCTGCCAAACATCTGTGAGGGATATGGGGTAACAGAATTTAATATATTCACAAAAGAGATGTAGATATGACAGACCATAGAGAAAGGAATAAAATCAATAGATATTATAAATGAAAAAAAAGACTGTCAATAGGCTAAAGCCTCTATGAGGGCAAGTGACAGGAGCAGTGTGGTTTAGGGGCTGAGGGATCTGGAATAACAGGAGGTCGTATCAGAGGGCAGAATAGTGGGGAATAACAACAAGGTTCAAGGTGCGGTCACAGGAGTGAAAGAGACGAAGGTCTCTGGAGCTGCGGTGGCCTGAATAATACCCCCCAAAAGACAGTCCTGATCCCTGGAACCCGTGAATATGTTATGTTACGTGGAAAGAGGAACATGCAGATGTGATTCAGTTACGGATCTTGAGATGGGGAGAGCATCCTAGATTACCCAGGTGATCCCGGATAAGAAAGAGGCGAGAAGGCGGCCAAAGGAGGGCTCAGAAGATGTGACAACAGAGGCAAGATGTTAGAGTGACACAAGGAATGCAGGAGGCCTCAGAAGCTAGAAAAGGCAAAGGAATGGATGCTGCTCTAGAGCCTCCAGAAGGAACCAATCCTGCTAACACCTTGACTTTAGTCCAGTGAAATTGATTCTGGACGTCTGGCTCCCAAAACTGTAAGAGAATAAATCTGTGTTGTTTTAAGCCACTTAATTTGTGGTAATTTGTTACAGCAGCCATAAGAAACTCTACAGGAGTCAAGGTCCGAGAATTGAGAGCCTAGAACCCTGGGTGGAGATCACATGGAAGTTCAAATCACCTGTGACGGCCCAGAGAGGAAAGTCACCAACGAGGAGGAGTGCCGAGGAGGGCGTGGCTGACGGCAGAGAGGAGAGGCAGTATTTCTCGATAGCGTGAGATTCAAGGGAGCAGATATTTCTTAAAGAATGGAGGAGGGGTATCAGTCTTCTGAGGGAAAGGGTTTCCAGAGGGAGAAATGGGAAGTTTCAGGTGAGAAGAAAGCAAGGAGATTGAGTCAGTAGTGAGACAGCACAGGGCAGCATGAGGATGAGAACCTGGGATTTGATGGGGAAATTTTAATATAACTTGAACAGGAAAATTTGAACAAAAATTGAGAAAGGGAAGTTTAATATAAAGAGTGATTAACTATACCAGGGATGACCTTTAATGAGGTCAAGTGACTCTAGAGAATACCTTGGGCTGAGAGAGCACCTGGAAGAGGACAGACGTGGAGGGGCGTGGAGGGCAGGCCTCACTGGAGGTGTGGGTGCCGCTCCGTGACGGCAGAGAAGGCCACTGGGCTGGCCCCAGCCAGAGCTGGTCTACGCCACTGAACAGGCAGGAACACCCATCCAGAGCGCAGAAGACACGAAATCGCAGCCAGGAGTGGTTCTATCAGTGTCCTATTGCTGCTGTAACAAATTACTACCAACCTAGTGGTTTAAAACAACACAAATTTATTCTCTTACAGTCCTGGAGGGCAGAAATCCAACATGAATCCCACTGGTATAAAAATCAAGGTGTTGACAGGACTGGGTTCCTTCTGGAGGTTCTAGGAGAGAATCCTTTTCCTTGCCTTGTCAGTTTCTGGAAAGTCTAGTCCTCGTGTGACCAAATACTCCACTTGGGCCTTGGAAAGCTCTATCAAGACTCCAGAGAAGAGACTCTCACAGCAATAACCTTCCAAAGTAAATCAGTAGCAAAATGAACCATGCATCTACCACACAGCATGATACCTGGAAAAGAGCACTCAATAAATGTTTGTAATTATTATGATTTCCATTATTTGTGTATTATTATTATCATTCATAAAATGCCCCCAAGTAAATGACTAATTAGTTGCTGTATAGGGGCATCAGCCATAATCCAGTTAAAAAGTTGAGTGAGATAAGCTAAGTGTGTATTCTAGGGTGCTGGGTGACATATTCTAAGGTGATGAAATGGTTCAGTCACTCCTAAGCCACTCTGAGAGTGACTGGAGAGTGGGGACAGTTGTCTGTTAAGGCTACTCACAATATTAACACCAGTTGCTCAGTACATATGAGAAAGTTTTATATTTTCTATGCAAGTGGGGTGGGAAATGCAGTTAGTTTATTCAAAATAGGTCAAGTTATGGCCAAAAAGTTACCAAGACTGGTTGTCAGAAAAAAGCTCTGTTGCATCTGACTGGACATGTTTGTCTAACAGAAGACCAAGTCTGTAGAGACTGTCCCCTAAGGGAGCATCAAGGCAAAGACTCTGAATCTCCACACCTGAGTCTCTGTACTGTCTTCACACTGCTGAGTGCAGAAATCAGCCTGTTCTTGTCACAAAACGGAGAAAAACTTGTGTTTTTCTCATCTCATTTTATTCCAACTGATTCTTCCTTCAAGGAAATAAAAATCATATCATTGGTCAGTGAGAGAATAGCATTCCTGCATATTCAGGCTTGGGGGGGAGCACGTAAAGAAATTCACCAAAGAGGAAAAAAGCTAAGCTTAAGACAACCTTGTTTTTAAAAAATACTCCTCATGTGGCATAACCAGGAAATATCAAGAAACACGAAGAAAACCACCAATCAGCACTTTACTTTTTTTAGGCTTATTTGGGGAGAATTCAGTTTTCAAGGTGGCGGGCACACGCTGCAATCTCTCTCTTCCTCCCCAAATTTGTAAAAATTATAGAAATGATATAAAATAATTAGTAAATATTTAGCAATGTTTGAAAACAAGAACTCTTATTTGACAAGAACCCGTGAAGAAACTGCAAAAGAAGAAAAGCAAATTGAAAACCATAACGCATGATTTTTGTGGTCCCCAAGCCCGCGACATCAGCATCATTTGGAACTTCTTCAAAATGCAAATTCCTGAGCCCCACCCCAGACCTAATGAACCAGAAGCACAATTTGGGAACCGTGGGAATGTATCAATAAACAAATCTGAATTTAACAAACAGAAAATATCCATTCTTTTCGATTGCTTGGGCTATTTACAAATATTGAGCATACACTTGGCAACAAAGGAATTGTTGAGGAACACGCACTGTTGCATTTGGGTTAGAATTTACTAGAGCCACATTTCTGTTTTACTTGCACAGCTAGCAAGGAGAAAAATGAGATGCACAAGGCTGAAGAGCCTGCACGTTTTACGTGGTGATGGAATTATCAACACAACGCATCAACGTAAGTGAACTTCCATTTCCTATGACTATAATCTATGGGTTAAATCAACAACCCACATTTTAGACATTTTGACATGAATCCTGCATTCAGCAGATACATAGAAACTTTGTACTTGGCATTGAATGAAATCCCAACACCTCTGTATTGAGTAGCTCAGGAAGAACCTGTTCCTAACTCGGGAACTCATACCTGCTTGCTTCTTCATTGCAAAAGCAGGGGATGGTGCTCTGGGTGAAGGAGCGTGAGACCTCCCCACCTGTTCGACTGCTTCCTGGTTCCTGAGATCACCAGAAGAGAAACGTCCCCAACTCTTTCTCATTTTCCAACTGAAGAGGGCAATAATCAGAAGTAGTTTGAATTTTCAAACTACTAGTTTGAATTTTCAAACTACTTCACATAATAAAATCATTTCCTGCCGAAGCTTAGCATTCTTGCTGATAACCTTTTATTCTAAACTGAGACTACATTTTTTTTCTTTTTTGGTTTATAATTTTTCTTTCTTCTGAAGTCTCCACAAATTCAGGAAATTGGTGTCATGCAGGTCATGTTCACTGACCCAAATGCAATATTAGAAAACAGCATATAAAAATCCATGATGTGAAAAACACAAACACGCACTCCAAAAAGTCTCTCAGCTTAAAGGAATTCAAAATGAAAGTTACATAAAATATTTATAAATTGGTGACAACTTAAATGTCCCTTAGCAGAGGAATGTACAAAATACCCACAATTAAAAATGAATAAAAGCTGCATGTATAGATTTTAAAACTAATATTGAACAAATAAAGCAAACGGTAGAACGATTTACATAATGTTTGAAAACATGCAAAACACTACCACATGTTGTTTCTGGATACATGCATGTGTATTAACTGTATAACAACATAAAATTAAATAACACACATCACCTTCAGCACAGTGGCTACCTCTGGAGAGGGAGGGATGGGATCAGGGAGGGATATGTAAGATGCTTCAACTGTGCCTAATGTTTTCTTTCTTTTATTTAAAAAAACTCAATATGACAAAATGTTAATATTTGATATTGAGTGGGGTACATAGGTTTTCTTCTGTTTTTTCCATGATTTTCTTTATGGTTGAAATATTTATGATTCTTTTAAAAATTAAAACCTGAAAGACAAAATCACTATCAAAATCTGTGGGATACAAAGAAGTCCAGAGGAAAACTTACAGCCTCAAATAAATTTATTAGAAAACAAGAAGAATTGAAAGCACATGAATTAGATTTAAAGACAAGAAGTTGGTGGAGCCAGCCCTGATGGCCTGGTGGCCACAGCTCAGCGCGCTCACTGCTGCAGCTACTCAGATTCATTTCCCGTTGTGGACCATACCACTGGGGGCGGCTCACACAGAAGAACTAGAAGGACTTACAACCAGCATATCTAACTATGTTATGGGGCTTTGGGGAGGAAAAAAAGAGGAAGTCTGAAACCCTATCAATGAACTTTTTGCACTCTGATACATTAAAATTCATTAGTTCATCTTGCTCTTTGAATGGATATTTTACCTAGGCATGATTTTGTAATATTGTGCATTGGTCACTTGGAAAATATTGGTTCTCTGAGTTATCCAGATCTTCCAAATGTTGACACATTTCATTATACATACCAAAAAAATCACACTCATTAATATCGCTACCGATCTCATCAGAAAAGATATTCTTAAGTGACTCTGATATTGTTTTTACTGGGAGTGAGCAGTGGTGAAAATACAGTAACTCCTAACACAGTTTGGAGCTACTGCTTTGATTCTTGCTGAAGCACCATCGGCGAGAAAGGCAAATAACATCCTAGTATTGTGAAAGGATAGTTTGGACACTGCAGACTCCTGGAAAGGGCCTCAGAGATGCCCAAGGGCTCCGCAGACCACATTTTTGAGAACCACTGAGGTTGACGACCCTTTGGAAAGTATAATCAGGAGAAAATGAGAAGGCACATTAACATTGGGAACAAAAATCAGGGTAAAAGAAACTACACAGTAATTTTGTAAATTATAGGACTATATATATAATTATGCACACATATATATATGAATATATATATGAATGAATCTGAATAACGGAATCAAGCCAGAAAGCTTAAGTTGGAAGTTGGAATCCTGGTTCCTCTACTTAGTAGCTGAGACCTTGGACAATTTAATTATCCTCTCTGTGCCTGTTTCCTTCTCTATAAAATGGAGATGATGATAAAAGCACTCCCTCAATAAATTCTGATGAGGATTAAATAAGTTAATGTAAGTAAAGTGCTTTAAAAATCTCTGGCATGTGATACGTTGTAAAAGTGGTATGTGTTAGCTGTCTTATAGAATGCCATCAATGAATATGAAATGGCCCAATTTTCGAGGAAAGCATAAATGACAAAACTTGAGTCAAGAAGAAAAAGAAAAATCTATCAACCAGTTGGCAGAACAGCCTGGACTTGGTCTCGTTTTCCCATCTGTGGTCTTCAACCACACTCTGTGGCACTGCCCCCCTCACTTAAGCACATCCTAAGCAGACCTCATAGCTGTCCTGTAACTTCAGTTAATCTGAGTCCAGTCCAGCTCAGTTTAATAACCCATGTCCAACCTCCCCGCTGCTCAGGCTTGACTACTGCCCTTAGTGGCAGCAACAAGGAGTCTGTTCTTGAACTCCTCCTTTGCCCTCCCTTCTCCGGGGACGCCGATGATGGATGGGGTCAAAGGACAAACATCTCTTTACTCCACTGAGGGTGCAACTGCAGCTGTGTTCTGTGGTCACTGCTTCTCCTATACATGTTAGCTGGGGCAGGTCCACGTGTGGCAGGTGCCTGTCAGCAGTTTGCAATGGGATGCAAGACATGGAAAATCTGGCCTTGGCTCAAACTCTCTGTGGGCAATACAGCTACCGCCCACAGGTGCACCCCCTACGACCTCTTGCTGCCGGGGTGAACACTTGCAAGGCGCTCAGGCCTGGATGCTTTACACAGTCACTGACCTCCAGGTACAGCCTGCTTCACAAGCATCCCCCCACTCCTCCCTTCCACGTCTCTCCATTCTCTTTCGGGGGATCAACAAGTCTGCTCCCAACTACACTGGTCCTTCTTCACTCCCTGCAGGCTCTCCCCGGTCTGAGAAACAGTCTTGGGGCTTCCTGCCTCAACTGGCTGCAGTGGTGGCAAGGGAAGCCACTAGAGACTGAGGACACAGGACTCCCTCTCTTTTGATGCTCCCTTCTTCTCCCAGTGACCTGCTTAGATGCACTGGGCAAAGGTGGACAGCTGGGGATGGATGAGCCCAGTAGGCTAGTCTGGCCTTGCATCATCCAGGGCAACTAAGGACCTGGGAACACTGAACCTAGAGGGGAATGGACTCGAGATCACGAAGCAATCATGGCATATCTGAAGAATAACCGAATGGCAGTGAGATAAGCTTCTGTGTGATTCTGGAGTAAGGAAGTAGGACAAATTGATGTAAGGAACAGGAATATAACTTTTAATATAATAATTTAGTAACCATCAACAATTCTAACTGTCCCAAATTGAAACAGGCAATGTTGTGAACTTCCTGCCACTTCAAAGGCAAAAAGATGAATGTGTCTTTATCTGGTTGGGATGTTGAGGGAGGGGCACAAATCAAAAATTATTTTTTTTTTTTAAGATTCAAACATACAAGGAGGTTGAAAAATACTACAATTACACAATTGTTCCGAGAAACTAAGCTCTAAAGGGAGAGGAGAGTAGCAAGAAGAGGTTATAAGGTAGAAGGTGGAGTTCCTGTTTGCTTTCAGGTGGCAGAGACATGAGTATCTTTACAGGCAATAATAGCAAAGGAAAAAGAGAGAGATGACAATGATACAATATCTGGCACTCAGATTAATATCCCAGCGGTTTGCTGAAGCAGCCAGGTAAGGCCTGGGACGGCCCAAGCCCCCAGGCCGGTCATCACCGGCCACGGGCAGCCTCATCAGTTTTTCTCAATATGCTTTAGAAATACTATTTGGTGCATGTGCTGTGAGGTGAAAAGGCTGGGAGGCACCACTTTAGATAATCCTCAAGCTATAAAAATAAATTTCATCCATTCATTCATTTAAATATTTGAGCACAATTAAGTGTCAGGCACTTTCTCAGGGTTGGGGATAAAGCAAAGAAGAAAAGAGAGAATTCCTGTCCTCATGGAACTTACTTTCTGGGGGGCATGGGGAGTAAATAAGTATATACAGTAGAAGACTATAAATGTTACAGAAAAAACGGGGGGGGGGGGTGATAGCGAGGCAGGGGGATACTGGATGGTCAAGGAAGACCTGATGAGAAAGGTGACATTTAAGCAAATTTCAAGATGGTGAGGGAGCAAGCCAAGAGAATAGAACGTGGGAAGGCCCCACGGTAGGAGCACGACTGAAACAGCAAGGAGGCCCCGTATGGCCTACCAGATACTTTAATACTCAATGGCACAAGATGTTTGTCAGTGGTTATGGAGTATCCTAAGGGCTCAGTGTTTTCATCCAATTATTTAGGGAAAAAAAACTTTCTTCAACAACAAAAAAGATAACACGTGTAAACTGTGTAACAGTGCCTGACAAGAAGGAAACTAAAAGTTAATTATTATTACATAAAGTAGAGCTCCTCTACCTGAAATGGGGCTGGTAAGTCCGAAACCCAAAATACTTGCCTCATCCTTTCTGCAACCCACAGCACTTCTGGACACAGGTTACACTGCACAGAACCACAGGGAAGACCCAGGGCTCCAGATAGAGAAGCTATATGAGCAACAATACCTATCTTACCTTGTGCAAAGGTGGCAATTAATAGTTGTGTTCTAAATTATGTTGATTTGTAATGTTAATGAAATCTGTTCAAACTCAATGAAAATTAGAACAAGTTTGAATAAGCATCCCTTTATTTGCTGACACCATTACAAAATCCGATTACATTAGCAACAAAAAAGTGTTTTCTTGAGTTGATATCGGAGGCAGTTACTCCCCAAAATGTTAAGTAAAACAGTGTACAACATCAGTATTAAAATGTTAAATTTTACATTATCTTTACCACTTTTGATCTTCTGAATAATTTTACTGTGCAAAATAAAAGATTACATGTTTATTTTATCTTCAGGAATGTAAAGGTCTAATTATTCAAACAGTTTTATTATAAAACTAAACTCTGAAGGTGTCTACAGAGTTGGCTTTTTTTCTCTTTAAATCAGTAGTCTAACAAGGATTAGAAAAGACAAAACTCTGTTCAGTGTTTCTGACAAAGTAGAAAGGGTGAAAACATAAATAAGGCTTTAATTTGGCAAAATATAATACAATGCCTTCTGTTATCCTTGAATGAACAGTTTCCCAATTACTTCACTCTGTAAAAGATCAGAAAGAAAGATATTCATTTTAAAACAAAGAAACAAGGGCAATCAGAAGACATCTGTCAAACACCAAAAGTACATATTCCATTTGATCTAGCATGGCCCTTTCAACGAGGACCAAAGCAAATAATACTAATGATAATCAAAAACAAGAGAAAAATCTCAGGATTCAGAAGAAGCTTTCAGGTGAATTTTAAAATATGTGAGCCAAAACCTCAGCCCAAACTGAGAATAATGTAGGAATTTTAAAATCCTATTATAAAACACTTAAGAGAACAACACTGGGAATCCATTTTTTATTAGTTCTACTCAAGAGAATGTAAAGCTAATAAGGTGAGTGAGTAGCATTGAAAAGAGATTGAAATTTACAACTTGCCACACATGAATTTAAGTTTTAGACAGAGATTTTCTGAGGTCATATGAAGCTTTCCAAGTCAAATAAAATAACTAAAGAAATTAAACTTCAAAAGCCATTTGAGAGACTAAAAAGACTTAACCAAATGCAACATGTGAATTTTGATTGGATCCTGGTTGGGGAAAATTAGCTAAAAAGATCTTTTGGGTGTAACTGGAAAAACCTGAATCCAGGTTTAATACTGGATAATATTATAGAATTACTGCTTTATTGTTTTGGATGTGATAATGGTACTATGGATTTCTAAGTGAATGTCTTTGCTCTTAGGACATGCACACTGAAGTGCTTAGGGATAAAACGTCATGATAGCTGAAAAGTTACTTTCAAATGGTTTGACATCAACAAAATACGTATATGCATACACAGAGATGAAGCAGGTAAAGGTGGGTGCGTTGTATTATTCTTTCAACTTTTCCTTATGTGTGAAATTCTTCAAAATAAAAACTTGAGTGGAAAAGAAGCAATTAGTTAGAAAGCAAAGTTATCATTGGCTATCACGTTCTCTAATTAAAATAAGATTAACAGCTGATCAGAAAGTTTACATAACCCACTGGTACATTAAACTATGAAGCGCTATGTAAACACATTACAGAAAATGAAAACCTGGGGGCCGGCCTGGTGGTGCAAGCAGTTAAGTGTGCGCGCTCCGCTGCGGCGGCCCGGGGTTCGCCGGTTCGGATCCCGGGCGCGCACCAACGCACCCAGGCACTTGTTAAGCCATGCTGTGGTGGCGTCCCATGTAAAGTAGAGGAAGATGGGCACAGATGTTAGCCCAGGGCCAGTCTTCCTCAGCAAAAAGAGGAGGATAGGCATCGGATGCTAGCTCAGGGCTGGTCTTCCTCACACACACAAAAAAAGAAAATGAAAACCTGATCCACATGACAGTCAAGTGTAAAGTGTAGAAATAAAAGCTAGTTTTTATCTGGAACATTAACTCTTATAACTTCAATAGCACTACAAAAGAATCTTCTTCTTTCAGAAACAAGAGATAACTGCACCATAAGAGACTACTCATCAAAGGGAGGAGGGAGAGTACATACATACAAACACATCCACAACACTGCACCTCTATTTTTTTCTGGATAACAGCAAGAGCCTCTCCAACTCACTACTGACAAACCAAATACCAACTTTAGGAAAAAGGCAGAACTGACTGAAGAAACTATAAGAGGCCAGCAACAAGGGATGAGACAGAATGAGGAGAAAAGAAAGCAGTGACAAAAAGGATCAGAGAGGAGAGTACCTGGATTAGGGAGAAGAAAAGTCCTGACTAAGAGCACAGGTGCTGGACCCAGACCACCTTGATTTAACTCCCAGTTCAACCAGTTACTAGCTAGTGAACTCGGGCAAGTTAAACCTCTTTGGGTCTGTTCTAAAACAGGAATAAAAAAATTATTAAGAATAACAATACCTACCTACCTACCTACCTAGTGCACCGGGTTGCTGTGAAGATTAAATAAACGACCACATATTAGAAGCATGCTCATGCTTAGAGGCATACTCATGAAGTGTCAGCTATTAAAATCATCATCCTCCCTACACAGGATCCTGCAAACTAGCTCCAAGGTAAGGGAACCTGGCTGTTACGATCTGAAGGTTTGTGTCCCCTCAAAATTCCTATGTTAAGATTCTATACCCCAATGTAATGGTATTTGGAAGTGGGGCCTTTGGAAGACTCCACTGTCCTGAATGGGATTAGTGCCCTTATAAAGGGGACCTCAGAGAGCTCCCTCACCCCTTCTGCTGTGTGAGAACAGTGGGAAGACGGCCGTCTTTAAACCAGGAAGCAGGTCTCACCAGACAGAGTCTGCTGGGCCCTGACCTTGGAGCCCAGCCTCCAGAACTCTGAGAAATAAATGTCTGTTGTTTAAGCCCCCCAGTCTATGGGACTTTTGTTATAACGGCCGAAACAGACTGAGACACTGGGGTAATGAAGTTTTCTGACATGGTCACATATATGGAACATAAGGAGAAGCAGATATCTGGGAACAAAGAATTATCCCATAAAATACTAATGTTGCCAGTCCAAAGCCACAAAAAATTACCTTAATTAAAAAAAAAAGGGCGGGGGGAGGAGGGGATGACAGCTTTCGTTTTTTGAGGGGGAAGAGGGTTAGGAGATGGATAGGAAGACTTCCAAAAGAAAAGAAAGGTTAAGGTTTTACAAATTAAAGATGTAAGATAAACACCCCTACCCTTAGAGCTCAGAGCAATGCTAAGTACTATGTACTAGGATTTAGAAAACTAAATTATTGTACACCATCTCTCTCATTTTTGTCTTTTAAAAACAGCTTTTCCCTTACTGAATATCTTACAGAGTTATCTTAAACAATTCATATGTACTTGTAATATATACTAAAAAGAAGTAACTTTCCTGACATCAGATATTAACCTATTACCTACATTCTGATGATTAAGAAATTAAATTTCCAATTTAATCATCCAGTAGTAGTTTTAAAAGAGTTCACAAGAGGGAGAATATATTGAGCAAAAATGATGGCTCAAGTTAAAAACCTGAGGGTAACACAAACACTGAGAGGGCATAAAGAGGAGCTGCAGGAACCCACAGATCCGTGGGAGGGTTATCACTGTCGGCACTGACAGAGTTCTGGAGGGACGAGCGCTCAGGCGTCTGGTGGACTTCTGTCTTCACACCATCCATTCTACCCCTCACGATATACTGCTGACGCTCACCACCGTGTCACTTGCCAAATTTGGACTAATGTTCATCAGCTTACAAAAGAATGCTGAGTGATCACTTAGGGGAGCTGCCTGCCAAACAACAGTCCAGTTTGAGCTGTGTTGCCAGGCTATATGTATTTTAACAAATTACTACAATTTGATAAATCAGAAAGAAAAAAATATGAAAAATAAAAGTGTTGTTACCAATGATCAGTATATGTCTCAAATCTACTATGATTAAGGCAAATGTGGAAACAGCAAACATAAAAATGATTCATAAGACTTAACATGAGCAGACCACATGTTTGAGAAGAAAAAGCATTAAAGGACACCTCTGAGATGCTGGACAAATACTACTGATGAGGTCTAAAGGCAAGCAGTAATAGGCGACCTCATAATCTTTTAAGCTCTCAGAAAGAAAGCCCTTCCCTTATAACACAAAGGCCTATGGACCGACTTCACCATACTTAACATATTTCATAAGTATTTCAGTAGCTTATAATGCAAAAGGAAGGCCTGTATTAGATCTAGCAATTAGAAAATCACTAATCACCTCAGCAAAAAATGGTTTCACTAGAATTGCAGGAAGAGAAGTGCTTCCAGGGTAGTAGAGCCCTTAACAGCAAGTAAAGAAGTAGATACTGTGAGAAGAGTTTCTTATTTCAAGATTCTTTGTCAAACCGTCAAGTAAAAAAATTAGAACGGTAACCTGAAGGAAGTACAAAGTTAAAATAAGACATTTGAGCATGTTTTCAAGACTGAACAGAAGGAGTGTGTGAAAGAAGATAGTAGGGCTGAAAACATGGGAGCAGATCTTCCCCATGAAGCAGGAAGCAAGGCTATTTTCTAAGCTGGGGAAGGGAGATAACGTGGCAGAAGTTTAACTCCAGGCAACTGAGAGGTGAGCTTACCAAAGACAGAAGATTAAAGTATAATTATTTTTGCTGACAGGTTAAAAGAATAAGCTGGGTTTATGTGGAAAGTCTTCTTAGAAGTAACTGGTCTGAAACAGCATTTTAAAGGCGAGTGTATGCTAAGGCAGGCCAGAGGACGATCGCTCTATGAAGGTGAGATAGAATGCCCCATAACCCAAATGGCGACCTGCTCGAATTCTTCCAGGACCCCTAACCATCCTGAGGCCTTCGTACAGCCCAAAGAGGCTGAAATATGAGTTCTGAAAGGACTCTTCAGCAATGAGTTGTCCCTTTGTGCTGCACAGGCCACTCCACTGATCTCTAGGACACCATGATTATTTTAGAACAAACAGCTTCAAAAGAAGAATATCTGAAGTATTCAGTGCATATCAGAATATCCTAATTACCCAAAGCAGTATTCTTAAAACAAGTAAAACCCAGGAATTAATCAATCAATGTGCATTCACCAGCTGAAATACAAGTCATTTTTAAATGCCAACAAATCTGACCTTTCCCAGGTAATACGAGCAATAAAATTTCATAATATGGTTTGGTTAATAATAGATTTATTTATCTTCAATTAAGACTCTCACTTCAAGAGTTAAAAATAGATTTGACTACCTATAAGCAAACTTAAATAAAGCTTCCAATTTAAAGAAATTGTGATGACTTGATTTTCAGTTTAGCATCTTACCTGAGTAAAAACATTACAGTCACTTTATTTTACCAAGTCGTTTAAAAAAAAAAACAGATCCTTCACCAGAACTAAGATCAGGATAAACTAAAGAGGCAGATGCAATGAACAAAACCTAAGTAAACAAGTTACAAGAGAGTCTGCTTCATAAAAAGGTCAATAAAAGGTATTTTTTCCCCCTCCAAGCTACAAGACCAAAATACGTACAAGATGGAACTAAAACTCCAAGAAAGCTAAAGCTATCACCTGGAGGTCGTGAGAGAGACAGAGGGAACATGTCCACCAGGGCAAGGAGAGCTCCTGTATCTACGGCAAACGCACACCACACGTGCATCAGCACACGCTGTGTCAATTCCCACAGGCAGACAGTCATACTTGAGTTCTCCTCACCTGCTACCTGGTGGTGTTCCTTCTCCTTCGTGAGCTGCTGGTTTACTGCCTGAAGCAACTGCTGCAACTGTGTCACGGTCTGATTTAGACTTACAGACACTGTCTCCTTCTCAGAAGACTCCTAAAAAGAAGAAGAAAGTGACGAAGACCTCCAAACACAAGGAAAGGGCATTTGCAGCCAAAAAGAGAAAAAAAATTTTTTTTTTGCGAGGAACATCAGCCCTGAGCTAACATCTGCCAATCCCCTTCTTTTTGCTGAGGAAGACTGGCCCTGGGCTAACATCGTGCCCATCTTCCTCCACTTTATATGGGACGCTGCCACAGCATGGCGCGACAAGTGGTGCATCGGTGCGCGCCTGGGATCCGAACCGGCAAACCCCAGGCAGCTGCAGCAGAGCACGCACACTTAACCACTTGCACCACTGGGCCGGCCCCTGAGAAAATATATTATTGTTATTTTAAACACAAACATGAAAAAGCTGAAAAATTGCATGAAAATCGACGACAAAAACCACGTAGAGAAATAGTGTTTGCTACCTAGTGGTGCGAATTAGTCTGCACCAAAGAAAGCTATGTTATAAATGTTGTCACGAGGCAACAAAGGGAAAAATCTACAATCTATGAATATTAGATATAAATTCATTTCTCCTTTCAGAAAAAAAATGTGCTGGGCACCAAATGAGAGCACATTCATAGCAGTAAAAATAACAGCCTATATTGAGCTCTAAGTGCTAGGCACTGTTGTAAGTGCTACCCACTATTCTAAGTGTTTATATAGTAACTCATTTTTTCCTTTCAACAATCCTACAAGATAGGTACTATTATCATTGCCTTTTACAGATGTGGCAACTAAAGCACAGAGAGGTTAAGGAATTTGTCCAAAGTCACACAGCTACTAAGTAGTAGGGCCAGGATTCGAAGATAGGCTAACAGAGTCTACGCTTAAGCAGTATACCATAATCTCTCTCAAAACAAACCTTTAAATGAACATAATTTCTCACTAAGCTAAAATGAAAACAAACATTAATAAAAACATTGCATTTCAGATAGGATATCTCAAAGAAAAGATGACTTTCAGTCAAATGCAACATAACTGATGGAAGCACATTATAAAGGCATTTTTTAAGTCAGAGATGAATCTTGTTTCTTCACATAATTTACAAGGTAATTAGCCTAGAGATGTGGGGTAAAGAAAATGCCTACCATTTCTGGGGAAACATCACTATTCTCAATAACAGTCGTGTCTCCAGCAGCTTTTACTATCTTTGACTGGATAAGATCCAGTGACTGCTGAGCCTGTAAGGAAAGCACATGGCAGCCTCTAAATACGACAACTCGTCAATACGCACACACAAGACAGAAATGAGTGATGTTTCTTACATATTTTATACAGGATTAAAGCTCTTCTCAAAATACAATGTAAAGCCAATCCATTCAATTTTTTCTCCAAAATGAAAATAGCTTCCTCTTCCACCAGATTATAAAGACACACTGTTTTAAAAAGTTCAAACAATACAGAAAATGTATAAAGAAATTAAAAACAGAAATAACCACAGTTGATGCTTAGGTTAACGTTAGTCTAGATCAGGGGTCAGCCAAATCTGGCCACAGCCTGTTTCTGTACAGCTCACAAGCTAAGAATGGTTTTTTCATTTTTAAAGAGTTATGTTAAACAAACAAACAAAGAGTATGTGAGAGAAGCCATTATGTGGCCCACAATGCAACAGTGCGTGGGTTTTTTGACCCCTGGTCTAGATTCCTTTTCTTAATATATATATGCTAACAGAAAATTGGAAAAAAATTTTATATAAATGGCCTTTTAACATACATGCTGTTTTATACCTGTCTGTTTTACAAAGTATTTTAACTTTTTTCATGTCAATAAATATTTATGTGCATTTCCAATCAAGTGTTGCATGGTACTTCTATTATACAGATATGGGGCAGTCCACTGTCACCTACTGTTCCCATTTTAGCCATCATAAATAACATGGCATTATCCATATCTTCGAGCACCTATTTAATGTCCTTAAAGTACCTCCTGAGAAACTAAATTGCTAGGCTAAAACTGCATGTTTTATATTTTGATCCAGAGGTCAAAAATTAAAATCACATATCAAAATAAACTAAATTGCTCAGCCTTGACAATGTATCACGGATCTAAGTTTGAGCTCTAAAACAAACTTCCCAAGTTCACATTTTATCTACTAGTAATGATAACACCAAAATAATTTGAAGCAATTCTGGATTCCTAGACTTTTGCATAAACAATTTTAAACTATAATCATACAGAACTAACAAAAATCTTTCAACTTTTAAAAAAGCGATGTATTTGTTTTGCTAATGACTGTATCTCCTAAAACACACTCATAACTCTAAAGCAGCTGTGATATAAGCATATGTGAATTACACTATTAAAATATCTCAAAACAGAATTACAAATAACGTGTCAACCTAATGCAAAGAATAAGAAATGTAATCCTAAAAATTGCCCATTTATACATAAGATTAAGAAAAATGTATGTCTACAAAGAAATAAATGAACAAATTTCTGAAACATCAGATGTCTATATATCTTTTAGATCCATAAAGATCAAAAGAAACATGCTTTGTAAATGACTACATAAGCAAATACCAATAAAAAAATATATGGATGTAACCAAATTTTTAAAAAAGAATAACTTCAATTGAATTTAATCTATACTTTATAAAGCAATCAATTATATAAATGTGATGAAATGATAAAGCAAATTAAGAATAACGTGAAAACAACCCAAGAAAGGTTTAATTGCAAAAATGTAACTATATAGGAAACAGATTAAATTTATTAACCAATGACTATAATGATGCAAAAGAACACATCCAGAATTAGCACTATATTTGCTGAAAATTCAAGGCACAACACAGCATGATTATATGGCATCTTCAGGACAAGCAGTGTCTTACCTTATGCAAGTCACCAGCTACCTTCTGTCTTTCACTTTGTTCAGTTCTAAGTTTTGTGAGCGTTTCATTTAACTGTGTCTTTAACTGTAAAAATAAAGGAACACCACAATTAATTTGCACCTTCTTTGATTATGCTGAGACCTCTAGGATTGAAGAATAGATGAGAAACAATGGGATCACTAACAGTTATTATGCACAGTAGATTAGCCAATATGCTGCACCAGATATAAAGAAAAGCTAAGCAGTAGAGGTTCCCATCTGTAAAGCTAAACATAAGAAAAGCTATGGAAACGAACTCGAGTTTAGAGTAGAAAACTGCGAATGTGAAACAAAAACCATCAAATTCCAGTAAAGTGCCTTTTAAAAGTATTACTATACACTATTCATAGAGTAATTCATTCATATTTAAATTATTCCAAATTAAAAGGCAACTAATCAGAAATTTTACTAATTAGTTTTTAAAGGCTTTCTTGACCTATATAGTTCAGTTAAGAAGAGTCAATTGTGTAATATTCTAAAACACACTGAACGGAAAATTACAAATCCAGTAAAATGAAAACTTCAAAAATTTAATCTTTAAGATGTCACTAAAGAGATCAGTGCAAGACAACACTGACTTAATTATACCAACAAGAAATGTCTTAAGATATACTTCTCAATAACCAACTTCTCAAAACAGTTATAAAGCTCTATACAACTCTAGTGCCAATATATAATGCCTCTACTCTTGATAATTGTTCTGATTAAATATGAATAAGGAAAATGAACTACACTGACAAAAAATAACTTTCTTATTAAACTCATCAAGTTGATTTTTGCCTCCCACCCATAGGCATAACATTCCAAACAGTTCTGGAGACCCAAAGGGGAATATAACACACCGACACTTCGAACTGGAGGGAGAATTAGTGGGACACATTCCATTTGGGAATTTTATTTTGGGAACTCAACTTAAATACTCAAATCCTTCAGTTTTTGCTCCTTTACCTAACTCTGATTTAATATGTCAAGAGGTTATTCCTTTAGCCCAAGAACACACAAAGTGTGTACAGGCAAACAAAATTATGTTAATTTATCTTAAAATGTGACCACAGTTATCCTGATCAAACAAACAGAAAGACTAAAATAAAGATTACAAACTCAAGGCAAAAAAACAAAAACAAAAACCACTCAAAACGGCCTCTTGCCAGGAGCCAAGGGGCAAAAAAGAAGCTGAAGGGAGACTCAACCATAATCTTGTGGGTTTGATGTTACTGTTGGAGGCAGCCACCAGGCACTGAAGTTAAAAGTAAAATCTCCAACAACCATAGCTCGAAATGATTTTTTTAAAATACATTCTAGAGTAAGGCTTATAGCTGTAGTGTATCACAGTCCTGATCTGTGCAATGTACAGCAAACATACGTATAAACCTAGTCTTACACTGCAGTGGGAATGAGTCAATGAAGGTAAAATGAAGGTAAATAAAACAAAAATTTTACTTCAAAGACAAAGAGCGGTGTGTGGGTGGGTGTGTAGGGCTCTACGTGTACATTTCCAGTCCTCTGAAAACTGATTCCCATAAACTACCACCCTAACACAGAAAACCAACCACAAATGAATGAGTTATGAGGTTTTCTTTGGCACATACAGCATTACTTAATAAGGAAATTCCAAATCTGGCGGGGTTAACTAGGGGTAAGGAGAAAACTTACTGTAATCTTCCCAGAGTTTATTCAGGTACTTTAAGAAAATCTAATCACATGCTATAACAATTTTTAAGTCATGGAAAGACATAATGATTGTTGTTTGAAACATACGACAAGATAGTCATATCTATCTAACAACTAAGCCTGTCACAATTAGTATAAATTTCTAGAAAATTTAAGAATGGGAATACAGTGTGCTCTATGCCTTTATAAGATATTTAGCTAATTTTACTCATCTTCAAGTCTATAGTTTTAGGATTACTGTGCTCTAAATGTTACGTTAATGATAAAGAATTTCACAAGCTTTTTGTTTTCTACAATCTATAGAAAGACCAGTTCAAAGAAGAAGCTGGATTAGCTTATTGCCCTTGAATAAAGAGTATGTATCTTTAATCTTCAATAATCTCCTTCCAGGTTAGAAACAAGAGGTCTCGTTAATTATGGTAACTCTGAGAAGAGAATCTTCACAACTCAACCAATCTTTACTGTGTGTTTCATTTCTTTATTCACTGAAAATAATACTATTCAAAAAATGCGGTTTTATAAAACACAGAAAATTTTTTTGAAAAAGAGTTGCAAGCCAAACATGCCATTGTTAGGAGCTAAGAAAAGAAGGATCATCATAGGAGTCAAGAAAAGAAAGCCCATCTTAGGAGTCATCAGAATATGAAGATTATCTTAAACTTACAAAACGCCAAGCTAAAGATGTTAGCAAGGAGAACAAGTCTGGATGGTCTCTCCACATGTCAACACAAGTGTTTTCAGAGCCTACTTAATACCCAGTGGAGAACAAGCTTCTTACCAAATTTAGCTCTTCATTCTGTCTTACTGCTTCAGAATATGAATCATCAAGTTTTTTCTGCAATTCAGTCAACAGATCTTTCAGCTGCAATGAAGTTTAGAGTTTAAGATTGATCTCCTTATGATATCCCATGTTTTGTATGCTACTCGGAAGCTCTGCCACAAACAACTTATACTGAAACATTTTATCACTCTGTTAACAAAGTTAATTTAAATTGAGAAGCAAGGTTGAAAAAATTCTATTGTAAGTACCTCTCTGACTTCTGTAACATAGGTAGATCGTTCAATTTCTGCCTTCTCTAGTTCCATTTCCAAATGCTCTCGTTCTCTTCTCAGCTAGCAATGCAACAAAGAAGGAAAAGTTAACAAACCATTTAAGATTTCCTTTCATGATGCTTCCCCACAATGAAAAGTTAGGACACTTACAAATATAAAACTATTTCATCTCCAACACTACCCAAGATATTCTTAAAAGCATAACCCCTGCATCATTAAATAAAAGAAACTTTAAAACACAGATCTTAAGACAACCCTTAATGCTAAAAATGAGTCAATAGGTTACAAGTCAAACGATAAAATAACATACATTTTCAATATCTTTATTTTCTCTTCTTAATCGCTCTAGCTCTTGTTCCAAAGGTGTGAATGACAATTGCATCTGAAATGTGAAACAATTATATGACCAAGTTAGCCACCAAGAACATACAGACTTCTATCTTATAGAATTTTAATCAGACACTTCAGAGGTTTTAAAATGCATCTCATTTAAAGCCATACTGAATTTTAACAGACCTTAAAAATGAGAGTCACATTTAACTGGATTTAAATTGTGGTCAAAACCTATCCTATTTGCATGATATTAGGCCCAGCTAAAAGTGCTTAAATTTTTTAACAATTAATCTTCAAACGTATTAACACAGAGTACCATCAGCATCCCTAAATTCTGCACAAGTTGGCCCAGGAAAACAAGTGAATAACAGATGGCACCCTTTACCATACCCAAGTAAACAGGAGAAAAATTAAGGTTCCACAAGAACATTCAGGTTCCATGAACAGAAGGAAGATTTATTAACTTTTTCTTGACTACTGTATCATGGCTCACTTATCAATGCTGTAGAACTTACTCAGAACCCCAAATGCTCTGCCTTTAATGTTATCACACAGTAAGTAGTTCTATAACTTTCAAAGCACTTTACATCATTACCCTTTAGTCGTACTCTAAACCAGTGATAATCAAACTTGAGTGGGCATCAGAATCACTTGGGGAGCTCTTTAAAACACAGATTGCTGGCCCTACAGTTTCAGATTCAGTAAGTCCGGGGTGGGGCCCAAGAATGTGTACTTCTAACAAGTTCCCAGGTGATGCTGATGCTACTGGTCCAGAGCCCACATTTGAGTATCACTGCTCTAAGTTCATCTTTTTCAAATACCTGTTTAATAGTCTTTTGTGATTCATCGACCTTAACTTTCCATTTATTTTCTTCTTGCTCCACACTTCTCTGTAGCTTCTGTAAAATTCCTTCCTATGGACAAAAGTACAGTTGTTTTGAAAAATTCATGTTCTAATGCCAAGATAAACTATTTAAACCACTAAGGAATAAATTAATGATTTAAAAATAAAACCAAAACGTAGATTAAAAATCATTTCCTACTGTTTCTGCTAGGACGGATTTATATTTTTCACACTCTAGCTGTAACAATGTGTGCATTTCATCAGCTTCTTTCAACTTGTGCTCTAGAACCTGCAAAGAATGAAATAAAGAAAAATTCTCTAGTTTTACCAGCACGTTTTGTGCTTCAGATTTGTTTCAGTACTTAATAGTATGACAAATGGTTTCTAACTGTTTTATAATGAAACACTACATTTCAACCTTCTTAAGTAGCAATGAGGTTCAAGGACCTTTTTGGTCATTTGGTTTTTGCTAATAAAACTCCCTGAGTCTGCTTATTACAAAATATATTACACAACTTTATAATAAAGGGGCTTGTCTCTCTTAAGTAGGATGGTAAAATCAAAGCAGGCCCACATGTGAAGTAAGGTCACAATGCCTATGCTACACACATGGGAAAGGGGGCTTTATTCATGCCACTTGAGATTCAAAAACCTTAATCTCTCAAATTTCAGTAGCCAAGGATAAAAATGCACCTAGGTTCTGAACACTCCTAATGATGTATTTGGAGATGCTTTAGCAAACCAGTCAGTTTCTGCCTACCTACCTCAACTGATCTTTACTTTTTAAACCCAGGCTAAAAAGAGAGTAAGAGGTAGTTAAACATTCAGTTTTAGAAATGATTAAGATACAGAGTTAAAGAAATGGCAAACATTAGCTTTGTACACAGATCAAATTCAAGGAAGACTTACAGCATTTCCACCAAAATTTACACAAAAAGAAATCACCTTACTCTTTCTCAAAAGATCATTATTCTACTCATAACATATCCTTTATCTTTCCCAAGCTCATAAAGACAAATTCTGCTTTACTTCTTTTTAAAATATAGGTTAAAATAGAGTAGAGGGCCGGACCCGTGGCTTAGCGGTAAGTGCGCGCGCTCCGCTGCTGGCGGCCCGGGTTCGGATCCCGGGCGCGCACCGATGCACCGCTTCTCCGGCCATGCTGAGGCCGCGTCCCACATACAGCAACTAGAAGGATGTGCAGCTATGACTTACAACTATCTACTGGGGCTTTGGGGGGAAAATAAATAAATAAAATTTAAAAAAAAAAAAAATAGAGTAGATACTTCACTTCTTGAACTAACCTTAACCTCCTCTGCACTTGAAGTTTCAGCCACACATTCTTTTGCCTTCTTTTCAAATCCACGCAACCATTCACTATAACTCTGTGGAGAAGAAAAGTCAAAATAACCAATTTCCAAAAATATCTAAATGAAATAAGTAAAAAATTTTAAATAACCAAATTAGATGATTATAAAAGAAACTTACACAGACAAAACCACCACCCCTTTGGAAATTTCAAAGAAGAATATAACTGTTGCATAAGTTGTACATAACCCAGCCTTGAAAATAAACACTAAAAATATACCTATGTACAACCATTAAAATCAAAACTTATTTACCCTGACCAAGGATATTTGCAACTGAATTCTGAACTTATAGATAGAAGACCTGGGCTCAAATCCAGCCTCTACCACTTAACTAGTGCCAGGACTAATAGATTCAACCTTTAAAATGCAGAAAACATAGAATGAATACTTTTTCAAAACTTTTTTTCAGGTAAACCAGTTCTCAAAAACTATCTTAAGTATATAACTGAAGTTCAACTGAAGATACTCTATCCAAAGGATTTTAAATTCTATGAAGGTGCTCCAGGGGTTCTGAAAATACTTCGAAATAAATATGTATTATGAAGTGTCTTTAAAATCATAATGAAAAATGATAAGAATATACAAACATTTACTTGTTTAAAACCAACAAAAACTCTATCTGTGCTGACAGGCTAGCTGATGCAAACACAAAGCATATTATTTATAGTTTTAGTCATTACTCTAAATTATTCTAGATTTTTGATGCTTATTGTCTGAATTTTAAACTCTGATAAAGAATATTTTTTAGATTCTTTAAATCAAATTTCTTCTTATTCCTCTTTTAAGTCTTTGGTTTAGTCTAACCCAAGAAAAAAGAACACACATGAAATTTCTATTGACTGCTCTAATTTAAGGCTTTCCTTATGTGGCTGAATCAGGATTCTCTATATTCTATTAAAGAAGAATAAAATATAAAATTGGATGCTGAGATCACCCCCATGGTACAATACCACAGTACAAGACCCCATAGTACAAATCAGTCAAAAAAGCCTCTGCATTAAAAAAAAAATTACATTCTCATATTATAAATTTGAATCAAGACTAAATGTATACTATTAAAATCCTATTTAGTTTCAAATACTGAGCTTCAATATAAATTAAAGTCAGCTGAGAAACTGATTTAGTTGCTTAAAGTTTGTAAACCTCCCTCCAGGTCATATAGTTTAGATCTCTCCTACGCTGATTTGCTTAGCAAAAAAGCAACAGAAAACAGTAAAAAAAATTTACTTCACGTATAAATTCTCTTTTATATCTACTGACTATATTAACTTATTTTAACATTAAATTTAATTTATTATTGCTTTATCTTAAGATAAATAGATTATCCTTCATATTTTTAAAAACCTGAAATGCTAGACCCTAAGTAGTACACAGAAAGTTTAATACATTTCTTAAATATACAGACAACATGCAGAAATATTCAACTTTTAACAAGTGAGTGAACAAAAGCCAAATACCATCATCCATGTCTCATGGTGATTTACAAATATTTATAATGTCAAAAAGATTTGCTTGTTAAGGATGGGTAACATTGCTGTTAAGAATGAATTGGTTACATTAAAAAAAATTTTTAATGCTGGTGATCTTACACAATCTTTAAAGAATAGAAATAATAAATCATTAACTCTCTTGGTTCATAAAATACTGCCAAATAAACAAACCCTGACATTTTATTTCCATTAAGTAATAAAATATAAAGTAGGAATAAATAAAGAAATAAAAACAGGTTATGGCCACAAAGGAAAAAATATGAAATATATGAATAGCAACGCCTTCTCTAGGTTCCTAGAACTGACAATGTATCCATACGTTTGCCCAGCACAAGTTACTTCATCACTTCAACCCACAGTGGTAGATATCTACTAAATTGATCACCCTGAATGTATCCTCAACAATTACTATGGAAACAAAAGAATGTTTGCTTCTTGGGCATGTTAAATGTAGACTACATGTAGATATAATCTAAGAGAGCAAAACTCAGACTACACATAGAACAGGCTGTTAAGTTTATTTACACCCCCCCCCCACCCCGCCCCCAGTGCCCACAGAAAGAAGAGCCTTGTAGAAATAGTTAATTCCAAGTTTGGGTAGGAAATGTACATATTAAATCAGGAAAACCTGGTCACATCACAAAGTAAAGAAACTACCCAAGTTTAGCAGTGTTGTGCCAAAAGGATTTGGTAGCCATCCTAAATAACCTCCAACGGGCCAAAGAAAGACAAGCCGACATTACAGACCTCCTGATGGAAGTACACAACACTGCCCAGGGAGTAGCCTCGCCGCCACCCGATCCTACCCCAACCCCAAGTACTAAGCCTGAATCTAATCAGGCCTCTACTGACTACCAATTTATGGGATACACAAAGCACAGAAGAACATACTAACGCTACAGGGATGCAGTCACCTAAATCCAGACTGGGAAACCACATATGAAACCACCACCTCAAAAAAAAAGAGGGGGGAAGGTTTGCTGACAAAAAGGGAACTCGTGGAATAAAAAAGATCTAAGAGATATCTTAAACCAATTACATGTTGATCTTATTATAGTTTGTTTTAGTCAGGACCCAAATAAGTAGGTTTTATTCCATTAAAATAGACAATTTATATGACAACTGGACAAATACAAGTATTGACTAGATGTATGAAACTAAGGATTTTTTTAAATGTAGTAATAGTTTTTTTAAAGGAATTCTTATCTCTTAAAAATAGGTACTGAAATATTTACAGATGAAATATTCTGATGTTTGACTTCCTTCAAAATAATCTAGGAAGTGCACGGTAGGAGGTAAAAAAAGATGGTATATCAATGCATGCCATATATTGATAATTGCTGAAGTGGGATATTGGGTACACTGGGCTCAATATGCTATTCCATTTTTGAGTATGTATACAATTTTCCATTAAATTAAAAAAAACACCCATGCCACCATTTTAGGAAACTACAAATACACTCACTGGCTTTCTCTGCCCTCAAATATGCACTGTATTAATTCTCTGAATCAAAGCAACTTTTCTCTTCCACTTAAAACACATACAACCTTAAGTAAAGCAAGTTGTTGTGTATCATCTTCAAGACCTCTGCTTGAAGAAGTTAACAGATGACCAAAATCTTAAGTTTTGAAATGAAAGGAGCCTGGTTCATATTATTAAATATATTTAATTAAAAAATAAAGTGTCCTAAAACTAAGAAGCAATCACTTTAAGTTCTACTTTGAATAAAGCCATTAGGAACATTATCGGTTTATTAACCATTGAGAAATATTTCTTTCTCAAACACGATGTTTATGATGTTCTAAATAACATGTCTTCTACGTAAATTTTGTAGAATATAACAAAAGTAACAGTTGAATAAGCATAAATGAGTTTTGAAGCAAGTTATCGATCTTAACCACTCAAAAGCACCCTAGGTTAAAAATGGAAAGGATAAGGAATCGGTGCACTACTGAAACCAAGTGCAGACTGCAAATGCTGCCTATTCACAACTTCCTTGAATAATGATACAGATGTCATGTTTACAAAAATGATAAATTAATCTTACCAAATTTGAAGAAACAGACACCTTGGGAAATAATTTTTTGAGAACTTCTTTAGCTTCCAACTCAACAGCTTCCACATGTTGTTGTCTTTCCTAAAGCAGAAGATGAACTACATCAAACTTACAAGATTACAGAATTAAAGAAAACTACAGTCTTAAGCTCTAAGGGAGGAAAAAGTCATAGTATTTTAAAAATTCATTTTAATACTGACGAATGTTAAAATTTCCCATTTTAAAATATCAAAATGCATTCATAAGAAAAAATCTGCAAAATCTCTAAAGCATCCTAAATAACAAATACTGTCTTATATTAATCAAGCCAAGGCAATATCTGACAATATGAACATTGTCCTTGCCATTAGAAATCAAGTGATTTGCTCCTCCAGAAACAATTCAAAAAAGAAACAAACAAAAACAGAAAACACTTCCTACAGCTAAAGCAAACTACATGCAAAAAATAGGCATCTGGGCAACACAACTGAGGCTTACTGGCTGGCAAATCTCTCTACAAAAAATGCATCACTGATGGACTACAATGCCAAGGAATTAAAATGGCCACTTTCATATTTCCAGCTTCAAGGTCAGGTGAAGCTACTAATGCTAAACAAAGCAAAAAAAAAAAAATATATCATCAAAATTTGATGAGTGGTAAACATGGGAGAAGGAGGAAAGAGAAAGGACAGCCTGATGGCATATTACCTCCCCAACGCCAAGCATCAATAAGACTAATTCTGACACTTGTGTATGGACTCTGTCAGCTGTAAATTTAAAGGTATTACAAATGCATGTCTAAATTTGGTTATTTTAACTCCAAATCTAATGGATATCAATTATTAACTCAAAACCATGGTTTGTCAAAATTAGGGTAATGACTTGATCACACACAAAATAAAAATCTAATATTCAAACTAGCTCTACAAGATAAAAAAAATGACACCTATAAAAATGCACATCTAAACTAGGCCAAGAAAATCATCTCAAAACAACACCTGTAAAGTTCAACAAGTGACAAGAAGGCAAGCAAGCTAGCAAGATCTCAACCCTGTCTCCCCCATCATTTAAATGTGATCTTTGAAATCTATCACAGACTTAAGATGCACATACTTCAATTTAAGAAAATCTAATAACACGAAAATCTAAAGTTATACAATAAAAAGCTAGAGATTAATCATTCTGTTCACACTTCAGGACTAGTGGCAGGATTTAAAAAATAGACTTTTTTTTTTTTTTCCTGAGGAAGACTCGCCCTGAGCTAACACCCACTGACAATCTTCCTCTTTTTGTATGTGGGTCACCACCACAGCATGGCCACTGACAGATGAGTGGTGTAGGTACGTGCCGGGAACCAAACCCAGGCCACCGAAGCAGAGAGTGCTGAACTTAACCACTAGGCCACTGGGGCTGGCCCAAAAATAGATGTTTTAATGCAGTATTTTCAGTAATTCAATAAAGTCCACTATTTTCCAGGAATACACCCACATAACTGCATAAAATAAGGAATACTCATTCAAGGAAAGTGGTTAACTGGTAATTCAGAGACAATTAAGAGGTTAACTTTTATCATCTGACCATAGAAGGGGTAGAGAAATCTTTAAAAAGATTTTTAAAAATCAGTTAGGAAAAGAGACACTGGAACAGCAGCTTTTTTGAAAACTGCCCAAGGGAAAAAGAATCTCACAAAAGGAAGTAAGCTTCTAACTTGTAACCAAGAGGCACAAAGATGAGAAGTTACTTTTATTCTATACTAACAATTTTAGCTAAATTTTTCATTTGACATAGGTAATTTGGTGGTGGATAGTAATTTCCATTCCAATTCAAGACCTGGAAAAGATCTAATAGTGAAAATTGATTATAATATCCTTACTATCTTTATCTAAGTGTAATATATATGAAGTACCTTTCATATGAACCTGTCATTCATAGTAGCTCCTCAAGAATATTTACTCCTTACAGCACAACTTGTGGTCCTGGGTCAACAAACATCACTTTCTACCTACGCTGAGGACTGTCTCAATTCCATTAAAACAGAGAGAGACTGTAAATTCTATTCTCTGTAGATCACTAGCTATGCAAGAAGCCATCACGCACTTGGTGATGAGTTTTGAAATATCAATAAATTCTTATACTCATGTTTTGGAATCATAATATGCAAGAATACTTTTGACAAATGGCATATACCTTCTTGCAGGAATGGCACGATATTAAGAGATTAGCACTTCCTAAATACCCAGACTCATTAACAAAATAAAAGCTAAAAGGTAGCTCTTAACAGTGAAAAACAAAGTTATAGAAACTATACCAGAACCCCTACTGCTAACAGAACTGACTGCAATCACTTACAACGACACAATAATGCCCAACCTGGCCTCAATTTCGCTGGTCCCAGTATCTGCCAGCTGTCTCAAATTCAGGTTTTTGTGACAATTAGGGCCAGGTGAATAGGTATGTAAGTAAATACAAATCCACTACACTCAAGGAAATGTAACTACAAACATATACAAGATCAAAAAATTTATAAAAACTCTATTTTGCACAAAAAAAAAAAAAGTCCTTCAAATGTCACTAAGACTTGCATTTAAAATTCCATAGATTACTATTGGACACAAAATGCTATAGAATGCGGAATACAATGCTGAATTAATGAACTTTATTTACCCATCTGCAAAATTCAGCACTCCAGCTCCACATTTATTCTCAGCAGGAATTGTCAAAATGTTTGGCTGAATTGGCACAGTCACTTCTCTTGATCATTAAAAATAACTTCTCAATTACAATTCGTAAGAAATCTTTAAACCCATGGAACAACTTGAACTCAGGGAGAATATCCTTTATGGTTTGAAGGTACAAGGGGATCTGTTTCAGGAGTACTTTACATACTCGCGTCACGAGAACTATCCCTTATGCTAATATTCCATACTAAACATGACACATGCACCATTACTGTCCAGCTGCCTCAAAACCTGAAGTTTAATTTTAATTCCACCTCTTCTAAGGAACCATCTCCAAGAACACATCCAGAATTGATCCTTTCCCTGGACTTTTTAAAACTTATTTTCCACCTTGTCTGAGTTATCTTGGTGTGCCCCAAAGAACCTAGGAGAGTTCACCGTGCATTCTAGGTACACCCTACGTATTCAAATGTGTTTGTTAATTCAGCTAGATTGTTTGGCTCCAGGTTTTCATCCAAGTTCTCCTAACCACCCCAAGAGGCACGCTCTGGCTGACAAGAGCTTACACAGACAGCACAGGCCTCCTGAGCCTCTTCAGCTTCAAGCAGTCATCACCAAAGCTCAAACGATCAGGTAATCACAATAAACCAGCATGCCCAAAATTAAAGCTTCCAAGAGTAGATGAAAAAAGCAGAGATGATAGAAATGACAAATGTGGATGATAAGGAGATTTTATATTTAAATTGCAGTAAAATTCAATGCTTTAGTCGGATTCTAAGACAAGCTGCAGATTTTCTCTGTTCAGTGGACTATTTCTAGGAGTTAGCTTTACAACCTTGGAAGTCTTGTTCACTTTGTCCTGCAGCATTTTTTCAGTTGATGCCAATGCTTCCATTGCTTCCCAGTTTTTCTCCCGAAGGTCCTAATCATTTTTAGAAAAAATGATTTCAGTTTATCCATATTGAAAGATTTTTGCTTTTTACTTCATCAGTATTTTGCACTGCATTTAAATGCTGGTTACTGCAAAATTATTTCAATGGGAAAATATGTATATTAGCAAAAAAATAAAAAGCAATGTTTAGAAGTTTGAATGAGAAAGTAAAGATGCCCACTTCCCGTGTTTTAGTATATACACCAAATATGTCAGCTTTCAAGTAATTACTGTGCACATGTAACAAAGAGGAAAGCATTCAAAAGTAAATACACAAACCAAGATTACAAATATGATTTCCAGTACACGGATTTTTAGAGGATTGAGGACACAGCAAATACACAAGCACTGCAAACGCTTTACACGTGATTTTTAAACAAGGCCTAGGATCATTTGTGGAACTCTTCCCCTGCAGCATAGCATTTTTTCTCTAAATAGGTTTTATTGAATTAACACATTTCAAGTCTATCTAGGAATGACATGGTAACTCACTGTGCTTCTCTACCTGTCTTGGCATGGTCAAATGTATGCCACAAAGCAACCTGACAGGAATTGTAGGAGCTACTTGATTGAGGCAAACAGGGAGGCTGGAAAGCCATAAAACACATTCTCTTGGAAGAGAAACAGAGGTCACTGGAAACTGAGCTCTGAAAAGATCTATTTTAACAGTATTTCACTAGCAAATACGAATAAGGACAATCGGCTGTATTTCAATCTTTCTTCAGATTTAGAAATCTAAACAGATTAAAAACAAAAAATGAAAAGCCAATAATCACCACTTATTGAATGCTTACTTATGCGCCAAACAGTGTACTTGGCACTTCACATAAATTCTCATTAATCTTCACAACAACCCCAAGAAGTATCTATTCCCATTTTATCGATGGAAAACCCATAGCTCAAGCAGGTTAAGATATTTGGCCAAGTATACACAGCAAATGAAGTGGCAGAATGGATGGACTGACGCCGCAATCTGCTGGTCTCCAGCCTCCCGGCTCCCTTCACACACTTCAGTGCCTCCAGCACTGCTGCTGCCACATTAGACTGGCACTACTACGTCCTCCTTGTCTGAGAATCCTGATAATAAAGCCGGTACCATGTTAGCAGCATACTGGCAAGTTCACCTCAGGTTTTGTGGCCAAGTGCAATGCTGTTAGTAATGTTACACAAACACACAAAGGGCAATTCACATACCTAATTTTGACAAACTCAGGGGTGCAGGAACATGTCAACTTGTTAAATTAACAAATTAACGCAAACTTCAAAAAATTTAACTTTCATTAAAAAACACATATCAATTTACTATCAATATCCCCTTAGATATCAATAATATTTTTAACCCTGCTCAAGTCAGCAATCATACTCGGGTGTCAAAAATTCCTTATCTAGCAAGAATGTCTGGATTCTATTTACAAGTGTCACCTTCTGGTCAGAGAGAATTTAAGAAATTCACCTAAATTCACTATTTGTCTATTCACTAAAAGTACTAGAATTTATATTTCTTAGAGCACTATCCCTACCCATTCTAGCATAAATGTATTCAGGTTCTTAGCCCTCTATCACGCTTAATTAAGAAAATTTGAACCACCTCTCAGTTAAAAAAGGGAGGTTCCAGAAGGCTTTGAAAGACATTTAATTATTGAAAATACTGGGTTTGAATACCGGCAGACTTTTAGTTTACAAAACGGCTAACGCAATCACAATACGAGGAAATACCTTTGATTTTAAAATACTGAGCTGAAAGAATAATTTTTCCAAATAAAAGTTCAACAGAAAGTCAATTGTATTTTAGTAAAGAAATCTGAAGCTGTAATAATTATAGCTTCAATATTTAAAATGATACTTAGAAGTGTACAAATTGGTCCTTTCATTCATTAAAAAAATCTGCTCTCCAATAAAATGATTACCCCAATAAACCTCCCCCAAAAGCTACACACAAAATAGTACTTTCTTACAAAGATTAAGAAGAAATCTAAAGCAAAAGCAGATTAAAAAAAAATTCTGAACCATGATACTTCAGTGAAGTAATAAAAAGAAAAGCTTTATTCTGATAAAGACTTGCTTACATTGTTTTTCTTCCTCTGGTGTTCAACAGCATCCATCAAAGAATCTAACTCTTTCTGGAGACGAGTTATTTCTTTCTCTCTTTCTGAAATTCTAAATCAGAACATGAATACATACAGCAATATTTTAGGTAAACAGTAAATATAATATGTTATAACAAAATAAAAACAGTAAGTAGATGACGCTTTGAAAAATGCATTAACTTAATAGGCAAACTCTTTAAGCTTAGCTACTATTACCATAGAAAGCCTATCTATGAATTCTTATTTTCAGAAATGACTTTTTAAATAAATTTTCACAATATGACATGCTGACATTTGAGCTAAAGATAAATCTTCCTGTAAGAAACAGTTCATGAATACATGAACAGCGGTAGTTGTAGTTATTTCTATTTTTATCTGAGGCAGTAAAGTAGCTATTTTCAGAAGAGTGAAAACTGATGTAAAAGCACTCCCTTAAATGTATTATTTTTTTTCCAGAAGGTAATGAAATCAGTTATGACTCTCTTCAAGTGGCTAACCCAAAACAACAGTATGATATTAATGTGAGGTGGGTGTCCTCTTATGATTTTCATAACAGTCTCAGGATGCATGTTCTTCTGGTTCTGTCTAATGAGCTAGTTATTTCCCAGAAATGCAGAAAGCAATGGCGGCAAAGATTCACAATTCGATTCTGTTATAGTTGAGAGTGGCTTAGGTAGAAAGTTAAATTACAAACAGCTCTCCCCTAAGAATCAGGCTCTAGACAAGGAGTTGGCAAACTAGGGCTCTGGGCCAGACCCACAGTCAGTTTTCATACGGCCCTCGAGCCCAGAGCTGATTTTATGCTTCTAAAGGATTGTTAAAACAAAACATTAAAAAAAAAAAGTATGAAACAGAGACCTATGTGCCCACAAAGCCTAAAATATTCACTATCAGGCCATTTACAGAAAAAGTTTCTTGACCCTTGCTACATAGTCCAACTCAAGACTCAATTTAACAGTAAATAATTCTGAACTAGTAAACCACCAACTCTATAAACAAGATGGAAGAACATTTAGATTACTTGCATCACCTAATATACTTAACGTAGTTGACATTTAACATCTTGAAACATACCCACTTATCTGAAATGACCTTAAAGGCAGCCTCTTAGAGAAAAATAAACAGGCCAACAATATAATAAAAATGTGTCAGTAAAAAAAAAGTCTCCTTAAAAGAGAGCAACCATAAAGATTATGACATTTTTTAAAAATGCAGATGCTAAACCAAAATTTGCATCATTCAATTCCACAACACAAAAAGGATAATTGAGATAATTTAAGGTAAATCAGTAAAGCCTTCAAAGTATAGTTTAATTTGATTAGATGTTTTCTGAAGGCCTGAAAAATCAAAATTTCCCTCCACAAAATATTCAAAGAAATCCAAATACCATGAAATACCACGAAAAGGTACATTAGCTCAATCAAAGGCACAGCTAACCTCTACTGACGGGAAGTTCAAGAAATCTAACAAGAACTGTAAAAATTAGGTTGTCCATTTGCAGTTACATTAAATTGCTTCTCTGAGAGCTGTTTAACACATAAAAACTGTTAACCACTTCCCAAACTGTGAATCCAAATTATTACTTACATTTTTAATAGTTCTTCATGAGGGGGAAAAGAAGATGCCTATTAAAAATGAGTTAAATGTTATTTCAAAATAAAGTTTTCCACGAGACTTCAAAAAATTAAAACTCTTCTCAGATATAAATTAAGACAACACCAAAGGTAAAAAATACCATATATTCTATATGCCTGTCACCAAGTAATTCTAATAAAAACATACAAATTTATAAAATATACTGAGTGCTAAATCAAAATCTTCATTGTCACTACATACTTAAACTCTTCATTTAGCAAGTATTTATCAATTTCCTACTATGTGCAAAGCACTGAATTAATACCTTAAATTTTCATACTGTATAATTCATATCTGACTACATTAAGCTTTCAAAAGTCAAAAAAATATCATAAATGCAGTCAAAAGAAAAACTAGGAAAAGTTAGTTAACTTGCATACGACAAAAAGCGAATTTTACATATGTAAAGGTACACAGCCCTTTACATATGGTCTTTAGTCCTTGATGACTACGATTTCCCAAACTAAACTAGTAAAGCTTCTTGTCGACAAGGACTCATATTCTCTTGCCTCTCAAAATACTTCCTAGTCTATCCATATACATTCATAAAATAAACTAATTTAAAGAATATTTTGGTAACATTTTTTTAAAAAACACATTTTTATTTTATATTTACCAAGCAGAATTATACTTTAAAAAGTATTTTAAATAATGGTAAACTACTCACATTTCTTAGTTTCTCTTCAATTACTGATGTTTTGTTTGGGGAAAGGGCAGGTAGAATATACAGATATGTTTAAACTGACCTCTATAGGATTTTTCTATATGAGGAAGATTCACCCTGAGCTAACATCTGTTGGCAATCTTCCTTTTATTTTTTTTTTTGCTTGAGGAAGATTAGCCCTGAGCTAACACCTGTGCCAGTCTTCCTCTATTTTGTATGTGGGATGCCTCCACAGCATGGCTGATAAGTGGAGTAGGTCTGCGCCCGGGATTCAAATAATCCACAAACCCAGGCTGCCAAAGCAGAGCACGCAGAACTTTTAACCACTTGGCCATGGGGCCAGCCCCTAAAGGATTTTAATTGACTTGCGAAGAAAATCATTCTAGGGGATCTGAAAACATAGAAAAAAGACACATAACAGAGCTGGAATACAGACACTGATGTTATTTGTGTACACTTTATAAATTATAGATTATTTTATCTTGGAAATGGCATAACAAATTGCTTTGTTTTCTGGAAATTTGATAAACATTTATAAATAAAACAACATATACTTTATTCTCAGTGAAAAGGCAAAATGGTAAGAATACTTACAGACAGTCACAGGTTATCTACCACATAAACAAAAGGCAAGCCATCTACTAGTACCCACCTGTTGGTAGTTTTGTTGCTTAAGTTGCTCAATTTGAGATTTAAACAACTTGTTTTCATCTTCTATCTCCTATTTAAACAAAAATTAAACATGAATACCTGGACAGAGTTTATTTTCCATATAAACTTGTGCAACATATCACACAAGCCAGGAAAATTCTAAAATATAATAATTTTAAAAGGGTGGAGGGGCCGGCTCCATGATGTAGTGGTTAAGTTCGGAGCGCTGTGCTTTGGCAGCCAGAGTTCACGGGTTCGGATCCCGGCTGCAGACCATACCACTCATCAGCCACGCTGAGGAGGCAACCCACATACAAAATAGAGGAAGACTGGCACAGATGTTAGCTCAGAGCTAATATTCCTCAAGCAAAGAAAGAGGAAGACTGGCAACAGACGTTAGCTCAGGGCCAGTCCTCCTCACAAAAAAGGGGGGTAGGCAGTGTAATAAACCCTACATTAAAACACATTACAAAATTAAAATCATTAAATTATTCAGTACTAGCCTGGGAGTGGGTACATCTCAATGAAAGAAAATAGGATCCAGAAACAGACCCAGATAGCTATAAGAATTTAGTATAGAGTGACATTTGAAATGAGTAGGGCAAGTTCTAGTGGTATTTTTGGCTGGATATTTCTCTGTTGTGGGTGGCTATCCCACATACTGCAGGATGTTTAACAGTACCCATAGCCTCCATCCACTAGAGGCAGTAGCACCCCTCCACCAGCTGTGACAACCAAAAATGTCTCCAGATACTGCAAGATGTCCCCCGGTGGGCAGAACCACTGCAGTGAAGTGATAATGGATTATTTAATAATATGGCTAGCCTTCCTTTTTTTTTCTTTTTTCTTTTTTTTTGTGAGGAAGATCAGCCCTGAGCTAACAACCATGCCTATCCTCCTCTTTTTGCTGAGGAAGATTGGCCCTAGGCTAACATCTGTGCCCATTTTCCTCCACTTTATATGGGACGCCACCACAGCATGGCCTGACAAGCAGTGCATTGGTGCGTGCCCAGGATCTGAACCTGGGCTACCAGCATCAGAGTGCGCACACTTAACCACTACACCACAGGGCCAGCCCCATAGCCTTCTTTTTTTAAAGGCTGAAATGTTATTCTCATAACTTACTCAAATAAATAACATATGAATTAAACATCTAAACAAAAAAATAAATTATAAACATTAGAAGAAAATGTGAAAATATTTTCATGATCACAAAGTAGGAGGTATCTTTCAAGACTTAAAACTCCAAAATTACTTATATGTGAGTACATAAAAGTTTTAAACTTCCAAAAGAGGGGAAAAAACACAAAGTCAAAAGAAAAACTTAAGAAAAGGAATCACCTCACATATGACAAAAGGCTCATTTCCCTTATTACGTAAAGAGGACCAACCTTATAAATTAGTAAGAAAAACTCAACCCAGAGGAACAAATGTGGGAAAAATTAAAGGCTAATTCATTCACAAATGAAATCCAATTTATATACAATCAAATGCAAATTAAAACAATCCAACCATCTTTCAAGCATAATATCAAATGTTTCATCTGTGTCAGTGTTAGAGGATGAAAAGGAAATGGTCCCCTGTTGGCAAGAATGTAAATTGGTAAAGACAATTTTGGAGGGCAATTTAGCATTACTGAACAAAATTAAAAATGAATGTACATAGGAGGGAGAGGGGATGTGACAGAACCAAGCCCTGGAGCACAAAATGTGACCAAGAGTAGTCTGAAACAGCACAGGCCTCTAAAATTTGCTACCACTTCAAATCAACGTTCTCTAAGTACTTTCAATATTAACTACATGAAAGTTAGGAGATACTGATTTTCTATTTTCTCTCTTTCAAAAGAGGGGAAAAAAGTCTGCATGAACCTTTGACCCAAAATTTCACTTCTAGGAATCTTAAATACAGATATATTAGCAAAACTATTGAAAATATGTGTGCAAGGATATTCACTGTAGAATTGCTGTAACAGGAAATACAACTCTAAATAATCTAGGTATCCATAAACTAGGATTGGTTATGTAAATGATGATACAACCATACAACAGAATACCATGAAGCTATTTTAAAAGTTAAAGACAGAGGCTGGCCCCATGGCCTAGTGGTTAAGTTCAGCACGCTCTGCATCATCAGCCCAGGTTCAGATCCTGGGCGCAGACCTACACTGCTCGTCTGCAGCCATGCTGTGGCAGCGACCCACATACAAAATAGAGGAAGACTGGCAGAGATGTTAGCTCAGGGCAAATCTTCCTCAGAAAAAATTTAAAAAAAGTTAAAGATAGAAACGTGCTTATGTGGAAAGATCTCAAAAACATTATTAATTGGTCCGGGGGGAGAGCAAAATACAAAAGTGTGTATGGTTAAATATAGTATGTTTGAAAAAACAATTAAGGGGCCTGCCCAGTCATGCAGCAGTTAAGTTTGCGCATTCTGCTTCGGCTGCACAGGGTTCACTGGTTCGGATTCTGGGCACGGACCTACTCACAACTCATCAAGCCAGGCTGAGGCGGCGTCCCACACAGAAGAACTAGGAGGACCTACAACTAGGATAATACAACTATGTACTGGGGCTTCAGGGAGAAAAAAGAAAAAGAGAAAGATTGGCAGATGTCAGCTCAGGGCCAATCTCCCTCAAAAAAAAGATTACGTATACACACACACATTTTATGCATGGGCAATTTCTCAAAAGATATATAAACACTTGACAGCAGTTGTCTCTGAAGAATGAGACCCAGTATATGGGTGGGAGAGAGAGTCAATCTGGATTCTATTTTTTTTTTGTAGTAGTTAAAATTGTTTTAAAACATGCAAAAACAATAATTCACACAATAATTTTAAGTAATCATATTCACCTGTAACAACTTTGTTTTGCTAGAAAGATCACTCTCCCTCTCTTTTAGCATAGTTTCTACTCTCTTCATTTCATTTTCCTTTTCTTTCAACCTAGAATTTTTACAAAGACCATATGTTTAGTTATATAACTAAAAAAGGACAACCAGACTGCAATATCCCTAAGGAAACAAAGATAGCAGAAACAATGCCTATCAGCTCTTTCTCCCCAAATTACACCAACTTATAAATTTGTTTTAAAAGACAGTACTTCCAGAATCATTCAACTCAAAATCAATTACATCCCAAGACTGCTACCGTTTATTTCATACTTAACATTTCTTAAGCAAGTATGGCTTTATCTAGGAGGAAAATCTAAAATAAAAGCCATATTAATTGACACTGGAACTTACAATATGCCCAACCCTTTGTGCTGAATAGATGCTACATATAATTTAATATGGTTCTCCCTTACCTAACATAGACGTCTTACTATATCTAGTCCAAGTGAATCCCAATTGCCCTTGTCATCCTAAGCAACAGACCTCTAGCATAACACTTAGCACTATTAAAATGATCTGTTTAACTATCCATTTCCTCAGGGCAGGAACCCATTTTAGCCATTTCAGTATTCCCAGTGCCAGAGGGCATATAAGAGGATCTCAAATATTTGCTGAGTTGAATACTGTTTTTATCCCACCTTAATCTAGAAAGAATTTCAAGATGTTTATAGGTCTACATGAAAAATAACAAAAGAGCATACGTGAAGAGTGGGATTAAAAAATGAAAAAAGAACAGCAAACCTTAAATACATTTTGCTAAGTGAAAGAAGCCAATCTAAAAAGGCTACATACTATATAATTCCAACTATACAACATTCTGGAAAAGGCAAAATTATGGAGACAGTAAAAAGATCAGTGGTTGTCAGGGATTTGGGGGAGGGGGCGGTTGGAGGGAGGGATGAATAGGTGGAACACAGGAGATTTTTAGGACAGTGAAACTAACTTTTATGATACTGTAATAATGGAAATATGTCACTATCCATTCATCAAAACCCATAAAATGTACAACACAAAGAGTGAGCCCTAATGGAAACTATGGACTTTAGTTAATAACAATATATTGATATTGGTTCATCAGTGGTAACAAACGTACCATACTAATGCAAGATGTAATAATGGAAATGGGAGAAGGGGGTACATAGGAACTCTACTATTCTCTCAATTTTTCCTGTAAACCTAAAACTGCTCCCCACCCAAAAAATTCTATTAATTAAAAAAAGAAGAATATGAGGTAGAAATAAATCTAAATCACATACTTTAATGATCTATATAATTACTACAGATAGGCCACAAACGTGTCTTTAAGCTTTCTATTAGCAAATAAGACAAAAGGACCTTGACAGTTACACAATGTCCATAAGATAAACAATTAGTAGTACAAATGAGCAATCTTAGTGCCAAGAACAGAGACATCACTTTTGTCTTCATAAAGACAACGACCTAATAAATATCCTCAATATCTTACTTTTAAAAACACAGTTTCAAAGGGCCACTTCTTAAACATCAATAAAGACTGATGGCATCACATCAAAGCAAAATCTCTTAAAAGTAATTCTACAGGAGCCAAAGAGATGAAGTCCACATACTGTTCTCACCACTGTAGAATGATATAGCTTAAGAGAAAAGACTTTATAGGATAAAAAATTGCTCTAGAATGAACATCTACAAAGACTGATATCTCCTATGGGTAGGATCAGATTATCAGATTCAGTATTTTTACTATTCAGCATAGCATAACTGATATGACAACATTCACTATTTTCCCCAATAAGCAAATTGCTTTTACAGCAAGATTCAATATTCATCATCAAGATTACAGCTAAGATTATCTTCTGGTTAATTCAGAGATGTTTTTCTTTCAAATACTAAAAGGATTTAATTTTGAAATAAATTTAACGTCTCTTTACAATAATTGCATACTTTAAAAAATAAATAAATAAAACCAGTTTATATTAGCAGAAAGAATATTTCAGAAAATGGGTTGGAAGAGTTTAGAAAGCATAAAGTCTCCAAGTAACTGAAAGCACTTAAAGGGCCTCTGTTTTATTACACTAAACAGAGACTTAGCTTATTTGTCTCTGTATAATTCCTACTTAACAAGAAAGTTAATTATTTAGAAGAAACTCATCATAATATTCAAGCACATTCTGGAAAATAATAAGTTCCTCTTTAAAATGCTAGCTAAAAACTTACACAGTCTCCAGTTCTTCAAATCGTGATGCAGAACATGCCTAAAACACAGATTCACAGTTTTAATTTTAACACCAAATGATCAGGAACTACAACGTATATACAGAGAATTATTCACCAATAAAATAAAAACATAATTATATATGGTAAATTTAAGATTGGGCCATTTATAAAAGAAAGACAGAATTTTCTTTAACTTAATTTTTAATATCCATTTCTTAGAGGATTACAGATCAATATACCAATTAAACACAGACACAGGATGAGCTTAAGAGTCCATCTGAAAAAGTAAAGATAGGAAATGCTTTTCAGCTTAGGCTGACAAATCAGACAGTAATAGACCTGACAGGGATAAAAGTTAACTTATTCTATCAACAACAACACCACAATATGGTACAATAATAATTTTTATAGAAAAGAAACTCAAAGAACATATTAACTTCTTTACTTTCTGGTCAAATAAAGATTTCCCCTTTTTTATGTAATATACTGGTACTGTTTATACTATACCTCTTTCAAGTTATATTGTGCTACCTCCTGAACATGAGCTTTTAAAGATTCATTTTCTTCTTGAAGATCCTGAAAAAAATATATAGGTGTGAATTAAACTGATATTCAAGTATAAAACAGGTGTTTACTTTTGTTTTTAACTTCTCACCTGTAACCATTTCCCTCTACTGGTTAAGTCTTTCTCCTTCTCTTCTAAAACAGTCTTCATGGCATTCATCTGTTCCTCCTTTCCTTTTAATCTGACAATAAGTTAATAAGAACTATCAATGACAATGTTACATGACCATTCAAAGCACAAATACTGAAAGCTGGAAAAGTGTATTTTAGGTGGTACTCACAACCCAAACTGATTAAAACAAACTAAAATATAAATATTTTAAGTATAAAGGCATACAAGATTTTGGAGATATAAAAATTAAGAAGTATAGGATGAGTAAAGAAAACAGTTCCATCTATCACTGAAGATCCAGATATTGAATAAATTAAAGGAACTCTCCTCTCATGCCATATCACCCTGTTTAAGGCAATACCAGCAAATTCAGACAGCTTATCACAACTGGTTTGGGTATGAAATACATAGTCAGTTTCACAGTGGCCATTAAAATGGTCAAAGAGCAACAGCTCAGTTTAAGTTCATATTCAGATTATAAATCATGAAAAATAAAACTTCCATTCTATCCCCCTTCCCATAAAAAAACCTATAGTTAAATCCTAATGAAAACCTTAAAAACCCTTGGCCTTTTTGTGACATAATTTGATTTTCTCTAAAATATTACTTGAAACCACATAAAAAGAAACTATGATTTTCATTATATTGTACTTAACTTGTGGAAAAGAGATATTAAAAGTAAATGAGAGAAACGGTACTTACAAGTTCTGAAGCTCTTGAACTTGAGAAGTGACAGATAACTGAAATACAAAGAAAAAAGCAGGAAAAAAAGCAATTCATAATCCTTTCAATTTACCTTATTAAGCTTTATGATAAACTTTCAAATGTGTACACTTCAAATTACAAAGATCCTAGTTGAATTATTCATGCCAAAATGAGATGTGTTTTGATTTCACCTTCTCTTGACTCTAATGACAGTAAGAAATTAAAAAGATAAGAGGAGGGGAGTGGCAAGGAATATAGTTATGAATAGTAAGTCTAAATAACGTGATCCTTTTAAAATTGTGAAAATTCAAATATTAACTGTCCACATACCTCCCTACCACATCAGAGCTCTTTTCCTTTCCAGTCTTCAAGGCCAACTATTCTACATTGTCCTTCTTTAATTGCCTTTTCTTATCATACACAGTTCAATAGTACCTTTTATCCCCCACTGTCTTCTCATAGTCCCTTCAGTTTGTGGCTCAGATGTCAGTTCCTTAAGAGGAGACTCCTGAACTCTCAGTCTATATTAGAAGAGTCTGATCTTCTCATCACACCCTGTCTCCTTCCACACATTATCTCCAACCACTAACGCAACACTGTGACAAGTACGAGGAACTCTATGTATACTGCTGAACGAATCTGCTGGACGAATGAGTCACGTCCTCCATGCAATCTCACCGTTTTTTCAATTACACCTTATCAGATTAAATTCACCAAAACCCATCTATTTCCAGTAACCACATCTACCTCTGAAATCCCCCAATGAAATTCTCACTTTGTTCTACAGGAAAAGGTTGAGCAATATATACTCTATAACAAAACATTTTGGTCCATGCAGTTTAAAAAAAAAAAAAAGGTTAACAAAAGATCTACCAAAGTGTTTTGTTTTTTTTAAGTCGGCAAACTAAAATAAAACATTAATACAGGAAACTTTCTAGAAAAGAATCTTTAACAGTTAAAAGATACATTGATTAAAATATCAAGAACACTTTCTCAAATCAGGCAAAAAAATAAAAAGCACATAACCCAATACACTTACAGCACACTACTAAAAGTTTTTTTCTGAGTAACAAGAAAAAAACCAAACAGCTCATAAATACACATACACTAACAAATCTGTCATGCTATGGCTCTGGGATTTTTACCTGTTGAGCCTTTTCAAGCTGGATATTTCCTATTTCTTCTTTTAGAGCCTCTATTTCCTGTTTCAAATCCTTGACAATGACAAAACAGACAAGATTGGACAATGGAAACACAGAAATTGACATAAAATGCAATGTACAGACAAACACATGAAATTAAATGATATTCACTAAAGCTGGTAAACAAAAAAACAAAACACACAGTTTTCTCTCTCCGAATACCTGAATAGTTTTCTCCTTATTTGCAACTTTGAGAAGTTCAGCTTCCAGAAGCTCTTCCACAGACTTGATCTTTCCATCTTTTTCATGGATCCTTAGATAAAGAAATGCAGTATTAAACTTGAACAGAAATCATCAAGACCCACCAACTAAGATATAAAAATAGCACCAAATCATGAATAGGCTCACCAAATCAACTCTTCTCATTTGGTAAAATGCCAATATATCATATCTTGCAGACAGAAAGGGAAAAAAACTTAAAGCTCTTCCTAAATGAGAATTAATCAGTAACTACCAGATGGCTGAAGCCTATGCACACAAGAAGCAGCTGGTGACATGCTTCAAAAGTACACAGGGAGGCGGCCGGCCCTGTGGCTTAGCGGTTAAGTGCGCACACTCCGCTACTGGTGGCCCAGGTTCGGATCCCGGGCGCGCACCGACGCACCGCTTCTCCAGCCATGCTGAGGCGGTGTCCCACATACAGCAACTAGAAGGATGTGCAACTATGACATACAACTATCTACTGGGGCCTTGGGGAGAAAAAGGGAAAAAAAGGAGGAGGATTGGCATGGATGTTAGCTCAGGGCTGATCTTCCTCACAAAAAAAAAAAAAAAAAAAAAAGAACCTTAAGGTAAAGGGCAGAGGGGGATTCTCCCTCTGCCCTGACAACCCTGAGGTGGGTCCGTAAAAGTACACGGGGAATATAAGATTTGTAACCTGAAGGACACTAGGGAGAATCGAGTTCCTCCCAACAATATTGGCTTCTAGGGCTCTGACAGCTGTGGCAGAACTTATACACAATTACGGCATCAAACTTTCAGACACCTCAAGAAGAGGATACAGGCAAGGAACTGATCTCTCTAGCCAACCTAACCTGTCCTTCAATAGTTCCTACTGCAGAAACAGAAAATTAACAATTTGATGCCATAAGAAAAATAAATGGAATCAATTACAGAAATAGATTATTTAACAATCACATTGCACTGGGAAAGCACAGCAGAGTTCCTTTATTCCATCAATGAAAAATCCTAGAGTGAAGGTTAAACTAACATACATCAGCTGCCTCAATTACACAATAAAACAAGATTTAAGAGCACTAAGAAAATGGACCAAAAGAGAAACACTATTTTAATAATGTCATCACTTACACTGTCTTAAGTTCTTCAACCAGAGATGCAAAAGAAACCTGGAAATAGGAACATATCCTACTTAGTAATTTGCTCAAAACATAAATCAGTCAGAAATAGAAACGTATGTTATCCTTAAATTTTCCACTACACCAAAATCCAAATGGGAAAAGTAAACTCAGAAATTAATTCTTCCTAGTTTTTTTAATGTCATAATTATGAAAATAAAAAAGCACTTTGAAAGTAAGCAGCTTTAAAGCTACTTATGGTAAATGTAAGCCAAAAAAAAAAATCAATAGATAGATGTTAAAATTATTGAATTAATAATTCTAACCAGATAAAGAAAAAATACAACTAGGAAACTGCCTAATTTCAGGCAGCCTTTTACTATTATTTAGAGTCTTACTTTCTATTTGTATACTCAAAACCTTTCATCACTGTAGTAAGAAGCAACGACATCCTATCTACAGTACTCTACCCAGTAGCTGGCATATGGTCAGCATTCAGTCAATTGCAGCCTCTATTACTGATAGTCAAGTCAATAATCATTCACAGATTAAAACTATAATTGACAAATTTCACGTTGCAGAAGGGAGGAACAGACAAACGACAGACTTGCTATGTTTGAATGTAACAGGTTTGTCCATTGTTTAGAAGAGAACAATTGCAGGATCTACTAAATACATTACCTGATCATTCTGCTTAGCCTTTAAGTCTTGAACTTCTTTCGTCAGAGATGAATTTTCTGTTCTTATTGCCTTTTCCAAAGACATATAAGCACAACATACTTTTATTTTCTGAAAAAACAGCTAGCTTCAAAATACACTAGCTTCTCATTTTTCTTTTAGCTGCTTCCTTTCCACTCTGGAAGATTCAGAAATCTCACTTGTTCCCCACGTCTATAATTTTATAACTTTTAGAGCTAGCCAAATGGATTTTTAATTCAATTATTTCCACAAGTATCTCTATTTATGTTTCCACAACATCAAAACCACATAGTATACCACTGGTCATGTCACTTCTCTCCCTAAGCTCAAAGACATCTTTTAACTTATTTCTTCCACCAACTCCTATCCTAATCAAGTTAGTTAAGGCTAAAGATCATCATAAAAGAGAACTGCAGTCTCTCCTTTCTCTGGCCTCCAATACTATTTCACGAATTTACAAAGTCTGCTAGTTACCATTTGGCTATAATCCGGGCAGGGGTGGAAGTGAGGAAGCAGGTATTACAAACCATAACAACAGTATCTAATTCATTAAGGCAGTGAAGGCTACAATCAACTATGTATTTTTGTATTTCTAATAAAATCTTAACTATAATGAAAAAAGTTATATAACTTCATAAAATGTAGGTAACTAACATTAAAGTTTAAAAGCTATGGGAAAAATCTTACACAAATTACAGTGAAACCCCTTCATGTTCACTGAATAACCACAAAGAAAATAAATCTACAAAATGCTTTACATTCAGTTCCTCCTCCTTAGTGGCCACCTGAATAAGTCCAGTTTCAAGTAATTCTTCCACAGTCTTCAACTTCTCATCTTTTTCTTGAATGCTGAAATTGTAAATGTAAAACATATGTATGAACTATACTTCAAGGTACATGATATCACTCCTAAATATTTTACATGGATCAACTCCTGCATCCATCATTCCTTATAAACTTTTCATTCTAGAAAAGTTTCTGAGGATTTTTGATCATGGTCTAAGGGTACCTTCCTTTTTACCAATAAGTAAAATGCGCTAAATTAACACATGCTTACATGCTAGCCTAAACAAATAAATCAGTGCCACACGATACCCACAAACCTACCGTAACCGCAAACCAAATCAATCAATAGTATACCACTCTCTTCCACTATGAAGTGCAAAGAGAATTTTCAGAATCTAGATTAATATAGTCAATAATTCTATTATCTCAAATTTGGTAGAAATGGGTCATTAAAATATAAAAAGAAAATTTTAAACTCTTACCATTTTTCCATTTGTTCCACAACATCTTTATTAGGCTAAAATAAAAATCACCAAAAAATAAAGTTTAATTTTACCAAGTTTGCACGAGATGAAACTAGTTTAGAAATAGAATTCTATGAAAATTGTTCAGTTTTAATTAGATCCAACATTTAGGAAGATGATCCATATCTGAAGACTGCTAATAATTAAAGAATCCCTTAATTCAGAAAACACAAGACAGAAGAGAAGCAGCTACACAAAAGACAGAAAAAGATGAAGTATAAGATGGGCTGGCAAAATGAATTATTACCTTATGAATAATTTTTTAATTGCTATAAAAGACAATCTTAAGGAAAAGAGGAGAATTTGCCTTACTTCCTTTACATTAATTCAATTCTTCAAATATAAAAAATCCAAGGCTCTAAAGCCTTACAGACCAGGAAACATGCTTTGTTCTTTCTTTTTATAAATCGATTTTTTTTTTAACTTTTAAAACTAAGGTATAACATTTATATAGTCAAGTGCATAAACCCTGTGTACAACTTACTGAATTTTTAACATGAAGATATTATGTAACCACCACCCAGACCAATATATATGGGATATTTTGAAACTGATTGTAAATTGCAGAAGCAACACATGAACACATTCTCCTTGTAAGGCATTAAAATATGACATGTAAGCTGACCCATGTCTTTGATCCTTCCCTTCAACCGCCCCCTACATACACAAAAGTCCCCAGTGTTATCATTTACTGTGTGTCCAAAAGCGGGGTTTACCCGTCAGAATTCCCAAACCTTCAGACAGCTAAGCAGCCTGAAAAAACAGCTTTGAGGTCTTTTTCTTTGAACATTCTCTTCCACTCATCTCCAATATCACAATATCCTAATTCTTCTCCCTGCCTCTAGTCCATAAGAATGATTTTGTGAGGAGTACAGGAAAAATTTCCCATTGGGAAAAAATTTTCCTACCATCAGAAAGGAGATAAGAGCTGTCAAAAGTATACTAAATTAGGTTTATAAACTGAAAAATAAATCATGCAATGTTCATAAATCTTTCATCAAGATGGCTTTTATCCATCTCTATTTTTTTTTTTTTTTAATTTTTTTTATTTATTTTTTCCCCCAAAGCCCCAGTAGATAGTTGTATGTCATAGCTGCACTTCCTTCTAGTTGCTGTATGTGGGACACGGCCTCAGCATGGCCGGAGAAGCAGTGCGTCGGTGCATGCCCGGGATCTGAACCCGGGCCGCCAGCAGCGGAGCGCACGCACTTAACCACCAAACCACGGGGCCGGCCCTATCCATCTCTATTTTTGATAAAGACTCAACACAAAATTTGTAACTATGTATGCAATGGACTTATTGTGGTGATCATTTTACAACATAACATGTCGCATCATTATGCTGTACATCTGAAACTACTATAATGTTATATGTCAATAAAAGTAAAACGATAACACTGTTAAGTCCAAGTTATCTGCATCTTAGTCATTTAGTTGTAGTATTCCTTTAGACCTACCTACTTCTCCCCGACAAATTCAAACACCTCATTTGTCACCAGAGTGATCTGTCTAAAATTCTAGACAGAACGCGTGTTCATTCTTGCAGTACTCTTCAGTGGTTTCCCCACAAGCTAGATCAAGTTCATGGTCCTTAATATAGCGTAAAAGCCCTTCACAATTAGGCTCTGGTGAATCTTTCCCTACTCCTTACATTTCATAATTTGCACTTCTGCAATACGCCAACATGCTCTGAATATGTCAATTTTGCCACACACTGCCATGACTTCTAACACTGTATCCCCTCAGCTTGGATTGCCCCTTAGCTGTTGGGCAAATTCATGGCCATTTTTCAAAATCAGGTTTAGCTAAGCCCTCTCAGTGGCACCTCTTCACCTTCACTCTCCTTCTGATAGAATTATCTCTTCCTCTAAATCTGTACACACAATTCAAGAACTTTATTCATCACACTTCTCTGTGCTACACATCTATCTTCACACTAAGCCATATCCTTGAGGGCAGGAACCAAGTCTCATTCATCTCTGTAGCCTCAGCATGTAGCATAGTACCTAGCATATACTCAAATTAGTAAATATTTAATGAACTCTATTTCCTTCAACAAGGTTACAGTTTAACAAGTACTCTTGGTCCATTGCTCACTGAATATTCAATTGCACAAAACTGACCCAGCTTACTATCTATCCAACATCTTTACTATATACATTATTAGTCTAATCCAATCCAATTTTTTTCTCCCAAGATAATTTTCAAAACTACATCTTATACAATAATGAATTCTTCTACAATAAAAGGCAACCAGACAGCAGGGCAAAGAGAAAAAACTTCCTACTTCTGTAGCTTTTACATAATAATCTTGATCATGGAATCTTAAAAATCTACCAGAATAAGAAAAAGAAGTCATACTGCTTCTTTGCTAAAAAGTCAAGATGTTCAAAAAAAAAATAGGATACCTCAGAACTCTTCCCCTAAGGAAGTATTATTTTATTCTGAATAAATGAGATCTTAGTACCTGACTTATTTACATCATCTATCCCCAGGGCTACCTCCAAATGGAGCCTGCCCTCCTTTAAAAGCTACCTTACCTGGTATCTGTGGCCTTTCTGCTTCCTACACCTGAAGAAACAACAACTTGGCACCATGATTGGTTTCTGCTTCAGTAAGCTCAATCTTTTCCTCCAGGATAAAAATCCAGGGGGCAAAAGGACTGGATTTCTTTACATAACTCAACTGTTCATCTCTCAACTGCCATTTGGAATACTGACTGCCAGGCAGGAAGAGGTTAAAGAAAGGCAGAAATGAAAGAAGTTAAAACTATACTAATCTTTCTCTCTTCTTTCACTAGCAATAGCAATAACAATGACCAGAGAAAAAGCCAGAGAGATGGTTCTTTGGTCTGCCAAGATGAGAAAGATAAGTCACAACTACAAGCACAAACATAACATCACAGTCATATGATTTCTACTATTAAAAAAAAAAAAAAGAGCTTTCAGAACAAGAAAAAAAATTCTAAGACCTACCAAAGAGTAAATCTTAAATTAGCACCAAATGAGTTTCTCCTCTTATTAAATAATTCTTTTAAATAAATTTAAAAAATGAGGCTATGAAATTTTGTTCCGTGGACTGTTCTTCAGAAAACCAGTCTTGATAAAAAAAATCCAGCTCATGCTAAAATTTATTATTTTAACAAAATAACTAAAAGTACACAGAAACCTTATAGTTAGAAGGCTGACTCAATAAGGTAGGAATTAGAGGATTTTTTTTTTTCTATTATCTCCACACATGTGATAGGGAATTTTACATAAGATATTAGAATGGCAATTCTTAGGGCATCATGTTATCTTTAAGGAAAATAAAAATTTAAGGCTAGTGGTTTTACTCGTCTAATGATGGAGAATACCATTTTTAGTACAGAACAAAAGTTAAAAGATTTTTAAAGACTCAGGTTTTCTGTTTAAACCTAAGTAAGAGTTACACCTTTAATACTGGAATTTTAGGACAGTTTCACAAGTTTCTACGCATTTGTTTTACCTCCCATGAAGTTAATTTTAGAAAGTTTAAAACTTTATATGTTGAAAATAGGTATTCCAGAATCTCTGATAACCAACTCACAAAAACTACATTCTGTTTTTCTGGGTAAGGATTAATACAACCAAAAAATATTGATCATATTTTATCTAATTCAAGTCATCAATGTTGTATCTCACAATTGGTAAAATTAAAAATGCTGCCCACTAAACCCTAACCAGAGACTGTAAGAGACAGCCAGACTTTAGAGATGACAAACTGAGGGGGAGAAAAGTCTTACAATTGATGAAATGTCATACCTTTTATAAAATATACCACAACAGAGAGAAATAAGAATAAGATTTAAGAACAAGACTTCAATACCATTTTAGGATTATAGTGACATGAAGTCACGTCCCCACACTAAATATCACCCGTTCAGCATTTTCTCCTCTATTACCTTTAGTTTGCTAGGTTAAAGCATATACAAAGTAGTAAAGATTATGCAAAGCACTTAATATCGTTAAGTAGATTATTTCTCAACAAGTAAACATATGTTAACAAAATACTTCCAAAGTATTTGGCATATCTACTTACACCAATTCAATACCTGCAAAAATGTGAATTTTAAAATAAAAAAGAAAGCATGCATCTAGCTAAAGGAAGTGGTATCACTTGCAGTAACTTACATTTCAGCTTCTAATAAAACTACGTTCCAAAAATTTAAGAGTTTTAGAGAAACATGCAAAGCTTCCATTCATTCTAATGTGTCCTCTAATATCAAGAGTTTCTAGAATATTTTTAAAAACTGGAATTCGAAGAGTTGTGCAGGAGAGAAGAGTATGAAGGCAACTCTTAGGATTTAGCTGCGGAATGGACATCGCCTGGGGCTCTCATCTAAGGAGCCATGCTTATTCAGGCTGCTATAGTTTTGACGGCTTGCTATAAACATAGAAAAAAGAATGACGGCAGTAGGGGGTGGAGATGAAATGGAAAAAATACAAATTCTAAGGGAAAGGAATTAAGGTTTAAGAAACCTGCTGCACGTAAAGCATGGAGCTAAGCACTATACATAAACTTCCCCATGTAAACTTAACGAGCTGATGATGTAAAGAAAATCTCAGTGTGAAAGACTTGGAATGAGGTCTCAGAAAGGGTGAGCAATTTGATCAACATCACTCTGCTTTCAAGCGCTGGTAGTAGGTTTCACACCCATTCTCTTTTTAAGAAACCATGCTGCTTACAGAAAAAAAGTAAGGTTCCAAAAGTCTAAGGACTTTTATCCTGAGAGCCAAATATATCAAAATGCCTTAAAGAAATCTTTTTTATATATCCTATTACACTTTTTTTTGGGGGGGGGGGAGTGCTTATAAACAGGTTAGCATTAGCTTCCTCTCAGGGAAGAAAAATTATATTTTCCTTAATTTAGATACTTGATAAGCACAGGATGAATAGAAATGCAATTAAAAGACATATCTACACTAAAGCAAAATTGCTCAAAATCAAAGAGTTGGTTACTATTTAAGAAGAAGCAAATCTTGTTATACATTGGATATTTCTACCTTGTAATTCACAAAAAGCGTTACCTGTTCAGAAATAAGAGTCTGTAGCTTCTGAACTTCTAATTGTAATGCTTTGTTTTGGTCATGTAGAATCTGGAAGAAAGAATATCAATTTACTGTTTTAAGAAAAGGTAACAAAGCAGTCATTTGAAAGGTTTTTGAAAAAATCAAACCCATCTTATTGTTTTAAGTAGTCATGAAGTGACAAGTGAATTATATATTGACATAAGAAGGCAAATCTCATGTGGCTCCACCTTCTAGTCTCAATGAACTTATTTCCAGAGTATAGGAATACAGTAGTAGTATAAAGTACATGTACAATGATCTCTAAAACCATAGTTTCTACTGAGCCCCCTAATTCATTCATGTGGTTTATCCCCAAACAGTGTGAACACTGTGCTTGGAACTGTTTCATGTGTATTTCAAAGAGTTGAGCAGTTTGTGCCAATGGATTCTGGGAAACCCTGCTTTCATAAGTGAGTACTTACAGGGTTCCTATTAAATAAATGCAAAAAAGAAACAAATGCAAATCTTACTGCACACGGAGGTGAACCATGGCAATCAAAATGCTTTATAATACTCAAGCTGGCTGGCTATGACCAGAAACTAGCACTGCATTAATAACAGAGGTAGAGAAAACCATCACAAACTACCAAATGAAAACTGTAGCGAGAAAGTTAGGGCAAAACAAATTTCAAAAGTCTATTATAAGAACAGGTATGTTAAGATAATCTAGGCAAAAAAGTCTATGATAAAATTCATTGTTTATATAAGCCCTCAAACTACAGAAACATTGTTTCAGAGAGATTGCATGTAAAAAGTAGTATTTCTAGATTCACTTCAACTAAAAACTATACAAGGCTATTCAGATAGCGGAGTTGACAAACTTAATCACACACCTTAAATTCTTCCATTTTGTTTGAAATTCCACATTGTAGCTGCTCTTCAAGCAATCTTATTTTATCTTCCTTAATATGAATACTATGAGAAAAAAACATCAATTAAAATACTTCATATATTCAGAAAGTTTACATAAATCATGTGCACAACTATCAGTTACAAGCAGCAATATTTTCTGCAATTATACTTGAACATAAACGTATGAATGGCTCTATGTACAGCAATACTTTAATCACCTTTTTTGCATCTTCTCCAGTTCATGTGCAGCAGCAGCCTGTGTTTGCAATGAGATGAGAATCATCATTTCTCAGGAAGCACTCAAAACTATTCTTTCACTTATTTTTACATATATTAAAAAGTTACATTCTCATATATATGAAGTAAACAAAGTTAAAGCAATAGCATACATTTCTGTAATACTTTTTGCTGTCCAATGTTTTGTACTTCTCACTGATCAACTTTTATCCTAATAAAAGATATATCTTTTTTTGATTAAATGGCAGAAGGCTAAAACAAATCAGCACAACTCATTTCTCTGGCATCTCAAAAGTGATCAATTCAGTGGATCAAACATTAATTTCAACATGAAAATAATACCACCTAGGTGGGTTGTGAGAGTCATGGTCAAATAGAAGAGGCTTTTAACAACACACCACACAGCCGAACACAAGTAACCATTATATTTACTATCTACATGAGTAAAATTAGGGCTTGCAATACCAATGTAAATAAGTATAGACAAACTGAAATCCTGAGATAAATGCTCAAAAGTAATAAAGATCTACCTGTTCATTTGCCAAGGCCTGTAATTTCTGCACTTCAGCTTTTAATAAGAAATTCATATTCTGCATATCCTAGAACAAGAAGGAAAAACAGTGTTAGGAACATTTAATATAATTGACTTTGAAGTTTGTAAAGCAACTCTTCTACCTAAGAAAAGATCTCAAAGACAATGTCTCAAATTATAATTTCTTAAATCAGGACGAGAAACCATCAATTCCTATTATTTAGCATATTTCCCAAATTATTGTGAACTATGTCATGTGACACAACCATTTTGAACTTTTCCTCTTAGAGAGCTAAAGACGATTTTGTAATTTAGAAAAGAGACAGACGCTTTTCAAACGAATTCTAGAGCATTTTCCATTCTTCATAGACACTTGCACTGATTACAAGATCAAGGTAATTCAATGCCTGTAAAATACTGCAGCCATTTATAAAAATTACTGTACCTTAAGTTCCTCCTCTTTACTTGTTAAATGATCATGTTCATTTGCTAAAGAATCTTCAGTCTGTTTTATCTGCTTATCTTTTTCTGCAATCCTTGAACAAAAAATACATTTGTACATTCAATGAACACTTAGAAGCCAAGTCACAAACCAAAGGATTAAAAGCCTTGAATATGATCATCTTTACCTAAGTAGTTTCTCATGTAACTGAATCTTCCATTTCTATAGCCCCTTTCAGTTTAGTAGTAACTGTCATATGCATTACTACAACTCCTTAAAATATATACCCCTATTTTAAAACTTGAGGTCAAATAAGTAATTTGTTTAAGCTCACAAGCCTGGCAATGTCAAAATCAGATTTCAGGTCTTCTGAATTCAAGTGATCCATGTCTATGCAAATTATACAGCACACAAAAAAAACAGAACTTTGTTTGGGGCAAAGCACCATATAGTTACATACAGAGTAGGTACAACTACTTATTAGACACAAAAACTAACTTCCTTCCACTAATTTCATTTTATTTACTTATTTACTTATTTACTTATTTATTTATTTTTGTGAGGAAGATCAACCCTGAGCTAACATCCATGCCAATCCTCCTCCTTTTTTTTTCCCCCCAAAGCCCCAGCAGATAGTTGTATGTCATAGCTGCACAGCCTTCTAGTTGCTGTATGTGGGACGCGGCCTCAGCATGGCCAGAGAAGCTGTGCGTCGGTGTGCGCCCGGGATCCGAACCCAGGCCACCAGTAGCGGAGCGTGAGCACCTAACCGCCAAGCCACGGGGCCGGCCCCTTCCACTAATTTCAAATCACAATGATCTCTTCCAGATAATTACCAAAATCCAAATGAAAAAAGTTTCCCCAACTCTTTCTGTGACGAAGACATAAAAACACAGACTGTATAATGGTTAGGAACTCAACTTACTGAAGGGGGAAAAAAGAGCAAAAGTTGCTCCAAATCTGGTTGAGAATATTCTCTGAACAAGTTAGAATATAAAGTTAATCCCAAGTGTTCAATCTAACAAGTATCAGTTAGTGGTGACTAAGCAATTATAAGAGAAGTGTAGAAAGGCAGGCTTACACTTTATGTAATTCTTCTGCTAGAACTGAAGCAGAGGTCTAAGAAAGAAAAACAGGGTCAACATAAACGCATTTAAGAGAAAGTTTAAAAGTTGTACAAAAATCATTACAACAGAGCTTTAAAAATTAAAAGAAATTAATGTATATGAAGTTGTTAAGGCAGTATCTGGTTCATGATGAGTGTTCAATAAATAGTAACTATTATTCTGAAAGCAAAGTTTGATCACCAACAGCCAACATTAGGGAATTACACATCATAAGACATTTCAAATAAAACAAGGTGACAGGCCTAGAAACCAAGTAACTGACAAGCAACAAATACACAGGAAAAATAGCCACACAGGCCATTTTCATCCCAGTGCTTCTTTTCCTTAGTAACAACTTCCAATAATGAAATGTACACTTCATAATTAAGTTAACAATTAAGTCGTTGGGTAACACCTCCTTTTTAAAAGGTACTTATAGCATTCTCTAAGTATTTAATTATCAATAAATTTCTAGAGCTACTTCTCAGCTAATAACTTAAGATCTCAATTCAACTTGAGTTGACAATTTACATATATATACACATACACACAAACACCCTTTCCTATGTTAAATCATTCTCAATTAATTTTAGACTATAGTTCTACAAAGAAAGCAATTATGAAAAAAACATTTGCAATCTCAAAGTTTTGGAAGTTTGAATTTGCCTGAACCTTAAGAATAAGTTTTTCATGTTAAAACTACTTTTTACACAGAAAAGTGAGTTCTAGGCTAATACTTCTTCTACAAAAAGTAAGAATTTTAAAGTTGAAGAATTGAAATTCACAGTATGTATATTATAGAAATAAGTACTTGGAAGTTTCTTCTTTTTTCTTAATGTTGTATTATTGATATTCTAAAGGTTATCTATTTATATCTATCTATATCTATCTATCATGTTACATAACAATGTTGCCAAGGAATAACAGGTCAACCCCACTTGCAAAACTTTGAAGGTTTCCCCATTCACTAAATGGAAGTATAAATTTTAAAATGATCCTTTTGCATATATATAATCTGAGAGCTATGGTTCACATATTGCCATCACCTGAGAGTATATACTGTTTTCCCTTACGGCTAGTCAATATTTAGTGAATACCTTTAATACATAAACCATTCTTCTTGACACCACTTGGCCAATTCCTCCTGTTTTGTGACAGGATTGTGGATATTTTTTACCCCTATGGTAAAAACTCTCTAACCCACCTCCCCATTAGTTGGATTTGGATTTCTTTCTTAGTGTTTTCCCACAGCACTGTACATACTTTTCAGAATGCTTTGCACTCAGGATCATCACTGTTGATTCACTGACTAGTCTCCCAACTACTAATCCAGTGGTTGGCACTCAATAGGCACTCAGATGATTTTTTGCATGGCTAGGAAGCTATTAATAATGATAAGCAATAAGAAAGTACCATTACCTGGGCTGCTATCTGTGAATGGAATTGTTGAATTTGAGCTTTCAAAGCTTCGTTCTGCTCCAAAATATCCTTTCATAAACAGCGACCAAAAACAAGAGGGGGACAAAAGTGCGCTATTAACAAATATAGCAATGTATATGAACAAAATGAGTTACAGGTACATCTGTTTACCTTTAAAAAGGCATTCTTAGATTCCAAAAGGCACACTTTTATCCCACACTGACTAGGCATTCTATTCCAATAGTTAATCCATAAGCTAGACATTAGGACTATGTTGTGCTGTTCCTCATCTAATACAGAAAGCATGAGACTGTAGGTGAGGACAACTTCAAGCACATATCCAATGCACCATACTGTGACTACTGCTGAAAGATTAAGGTATAATTATTCATCACCACCCCAGAATTAGCATAAGATAGACTATGCTTTCTCTTCTACAGGCATATCCAACCAGTGCCCATCTTGATTTTTTAAAAAGAGGGGAAATTAGGTACCTGAACCTGCATCTGCAGAGACTCCTCTTTGTTCACCCTTTTTTGCTCTGATTCCATTAACTGCAGTAGTCTTTGCTCCAACTGTTGTTTTGATACCAAGGTATCCGTAAGCTTACTGTGCAGACTCTGTACTTCATTTTCTTTGGCCACAAATTTGCTCTGTAAATCTGTAACAAAACACTGCATTTTACACAGGACTCTTCCTTTGCCTGGTTGCTGCTACTCATCTCTAGTGGAGGCATTACCTCCTCCAGAAAACCCCCCTTGAATCTCTCCTCTGCTTCCTCTCCCACATACGGCTCCCCTGAGCAGCCAGCCCATGCTTACCTTTATCACAGCACCTGACACACTGTACTAATCTGTCTCCTTTCCCAGAGAGTGTGCTTTCTGAGATCAGAGATTGCCTTTTCTCTACATCCAGAGCTGTGCCGAAGACTTGGCACACAGTACACACTCAAATGTGTTAACTAAATGGTACATGGATGCTTAAAACTGTTACATCATTTCTTGGAAACATTCTTTATTTCCCCAAAGATACTTTAGTAAGTTATCTAGTGAATTTCTTATAAATTCCCTCTACTCTCCTACCTGGAAAACAGAAAGATGCTGAAGGCTAACAAACATCCTGGTGTAAGAGAAAGTAAAACTTTTCTGTCTGCTTCTCTTCTTAGCAATGACCCCAAAACAACAAAGCAAATGAGAAACATAAACTATCTTTGATGCAATCAGAAAATAAACGTAACTCCAAATCACAAGAAATTAAAATAAAATGGAGAGATGATCACTAACTTGGCAGAGTCGAGGAAGTCCAAAACGGCGCGGGGGGGGGGGGGGGGGTATGGACCACCATCACCAAGGATAGAGAGGCAAATATACAGAAAAAGAGGAAAATGTGCAAGTCTGTGTGTGCACGCACGTGTGTATTATCTATGTTTTAAGAAAAGATGTTCGGGCCGGCCCCATGGCTTAGCGGTTGAGTGCACACACTCCGCTGCTGGCGGCCCGGGTTCGGATCCCGGGTGCGCACCGACGCACCGCTTCTCCGGCCATGCTGAGGCCACATCCCACATACAGCAACTACAAGGTTGTGCAGCTATGACATACAACTATCTACTGGGGCTTTGGGGGGAAAAAATAAATAAATAGAATCTTTTAAAAAAGAAAAGATGTTCCTTCTATAATACGACACTAATAGAATTGAACACAACTCAAAAAAGAACTCCTGAAAATTAAACTATATGTTTATATATGGTAATATCCAGGATTAGAACTCAGAAGAGCGTAATACTTTTTATCAGCAACAATAAAAGTTAAAACACTGAATTAATGCCTTCAAAATTCTGTTGGAAAAATTATTTCCAACCTAGAATTCTCCATCCAGTCAAACTACCAATCAAGCATGAAGGTAGAAAGAATAAAAACATTTTCAGATAAGCAAAGCCTCAACAAATGTACTTCAAGGCACACTCTTGCGAAGCTACTAAAAGATACGCTATAAATGAAGGAGGAAAGCAAAAAAGATGGCAGTGACATAGGATCCGGAAAACAGGGTAGAGAGACTAAAGAAAATCTCAGGAAGACAGCTATGGAGACAACGTAGAAAGCAACAAGTACTGGAGCAGGAAAACTGAGGACTTCAGAAGGATATCCCCAGGAAAAATGAACAGATTCTCTAGCATCTAACAGGTTGAGAGGCTGGGGGAAGGAAGAGAGTTAAGGGGAGTTTAACCATAGGTAAAACTTTAAACAATAAACTAAAGATCAAGCAAGTTAAAAACATAAAGCAATAATTAAAGAACATTGTTCACAAAAAGAATTGCAGTTTTAATATTTATCTTGGCTCAGCATTGAGTTACACAGTCATAATGATGTAAACAATGAATATTGATATAATCAAAGAGTATGCAAAACCACATCAGAAGAATGAGGGGAGCTGGGAGGAACAGTATGGGAGTATTCAGCCCTCATTTCCTGTAATAGAGAGATAACAGATGCCTATCAGGAAACAGCAGTGTAAGTATAAAAATTATGCTTATTTAGAAATATTACAAAAACACTAAAAGCAAAAGTGACTGTTCTGGTCAGAGTGAGCTTTTACTGTTTATAGTTATACAGTTGATGGACAGTTACATATAGTTTATAGTTACAATTCTTTTGGCAAAATTCATGTGTGCTTTGTGGATGAAATATAAAATATTAATTTTAAAAGTAAGCTAATGTATCTTAACTTTATATATAAAGAAAAAGGGCTTCAAATATTTTGGGTCTATTTAGATATTGAACCAAAGGGAAATACCTAGAGGGGGTAAAAGAAATCAGAGGAAACCAATACAGAGCAACACTCTGTATGATCTCTCCTAGGGTGTGGAAATGTATTCTACTAGCTCATCACCTCTTCCGTGGGAGCAAGAGAGTAGTGGAGACAGTAATAATACACACAATACAAGCTCCATTATCTCCCAGATGGATTCATCACATTAAGAATAAGTAGTGAAAGTTAGTACTAAGTAGCAGTTTTAAGTAAATGACTTGGAAGGGTAATACTCGCACTGTTTTTCTCTTCACAATATAGGAAGTGAGTCTTTCCTTAGAAACAAAAAATAGAACGAAGAGGGGCCAGCTCAGTGGCATAGCGGTTAAGTGCGCGCGCTCAGCTTCAGCAGCCCAGGGTTCACAGGTTCAGATCCCAGGCACACACCAACACACCGTTTGTCAAGCCATGCCATGGCGGTGTCCCATATAAAGTAGAGGAAGATGGGCATGAATGTTAGCCCAGGGCAATCTTCCTCAGCAAAAAAGAGAGGGGTTGGCATCGGATGTTAGCTCAGGGCTGGATCTTCCTCACTAACTAAATAACTAACTAAATAAATTAATTAAATAAAATAAATAAATAAAACGAAGAGTTGATAACTATAGAAAGGAAACACACACAACCAGGTTCCCACTACCCTATTATGGACAATAATTTTATCTGCAACTTAACATTTCGAGAGGGCTAGGAGAGAGCTTATTTTTAAAAACCTAAGAGATGTTAAAGAAATAGATACTCTGTAAGTGTAAAAGCTATTTTTATTGAATGCCAAATTATACTTTCTTCACATATGGAGAAGGGGGAAATCCTACCCAGAATTATATACTAAATTTATGTGAATACCTCGTCCTCTTACCTTGCTGTGCTGCCTCATGCTCTGCTGTTCTCTTCCTGATATAGCTCTGAACTTCTTCCCACCTTCTTTCAGCTTCTTGTAGTTGAACCTGGAGAAAGGATAATTCAGCAAAAACACAGGATTTCAAGTAAAAGAAAAAAAAAAGCGGCATCCTCTACCTTTTACTGTTGTGTCATAAAACTGCTTATTCCAACAACCAGTCTCCTATATTTTAATAAGATAGGCAGATATGCCCAGCCTGATAATGCACACAGATATTATCAGCCACAGCCATTCTACCCTCCAATATACAAGATTTACAGATTGGAGATTATTTCAGAAACTCAATATTTGTACTGGTGGATCAATGTAGCCACTACTATGTATATATCTAATCCACTCAGCTATGATCTGTTTTCCATCAATCTTCCTTCAGCTGACAGGCTTTCAAAAGACAGGATGGTATCTTTATTGCTAAATCTCCTAAACACCTACAATTCATATTTTGAGGTACAGCACAACATTTCAATTATGACTATAATCTTTAGTGTCCTTTATCTACTTATCCAAATCCATAGAGAACAAACTTCTATATTTATAAATGCCAGCCATAAACACACCAGCAAGACAAATAGTAAATAAAAGAAAGGACAATTATATCAATCTCCCACAGGGACCCAAGAAAACTTCAAGAAAACAAAAATCACGCTATTTTCCATATTCAATTATTCTCAAAGCCCTTTTAACCCCTACTACTCTGGAACTGGTATCAAGGTATGATTATATCAATGACCTAGACAGGAATCTGTCTAATACATTTAACTTACACAACCTGAACTACACCTTCAACAAATCCTCTCCCCAGTAAAAGGAGGAACACACAATTCTACTCATCATTCTACTCAATGTGCATATGCTATAAAGTACAAGAGAAATGAATCTACTCTCTCAATTAGCCTGAGAAATCCCATGCATCTTTTCTCAGTACGAGCATCTCATGGTACCAAGTGCCATTCCGGTGTCTTCACAAACAATGTGTGATTTTTGCACACTATGGCTCAAGTGAGAGCAACTGGAGCAGTCCTTGGTCTTGTGCTCAAGCAAAGGAAAAGCATCTATTCCAATAATGGAAGAAAGATAGGCTCTACTGAACTTACTGAGAAATCCAAGTCATGGATGATAAGTGATGCTGAAGGTAATTTTAACCACATGATTTTTGCCTTACACATGTAGACTCGAATCTCTATTTATTAGCTGAAATTCTGTTTATACCTGTCAATCAGTTAATTTCATTTTTCGTATCTTCAAACAGTCTTTAACTTCAAACTCAAGCCCATATTCAATTCTTTCATTAGCGCACAGACTTCTATATAGGCCAGGCACTAAGACCACAGGTCCCATTAAGCCTCAAACCTCATTTCTCACACTTATATACAAATTTAGGTCACTAAATATCTACATTATTTATGAAATGATAAATACAGGTGGAAATTCGTCACCTTCAACTGAGTAACTGCTTGCTCAGCATTCTTCTTGTGGACTTCCTCCTGCTGCAGCTTTCCTGTTTTCTCAGTCAGCTCATTCACCAACCTAGCATAATCCTGGCGCAGTTTATTTAGTTCAGCAGACTGCCTAAAAACAGCAACTGGGTTAGGAACTCTCCATTATCACAAACACATAAAGAGTAGATAAACAAAATATATTTTCTATTAGTTTTGCTGAGTTAGTAACTCCACTTACAGCCAACTGAAAAGGAGTGCTATTATAGTGACTATGTACTAATAACGAAGTTTGGTTGAGTATAATCTCTGAATCATTCTGATAATTACACCAATTCTAAAACCACTATAAAACAACCAAGAAAAATGGATGACCACCCACTCATAAGCATGAATCAACAGTATCACCCTCAAATTGGTGTCTGAAATTTTATTAAAATCAACCAGTCAGTGTTTACTCTATGTAAGCATGCTACCAGTCTTCTCTAGGGCACTGTTTCTCAAAGTATGGCCCAAAGCCAACTACGTCACTATCACAAGGAATGTGTCTTAATATGCAGATTCCTGGGCTCCACAACAGAGCCACTGAATCATAATCTTTTAGTGGTAGGACTCAAGAATATGCTTTTTAACTAACACGCCAGATGCTCTTGAGAATAATTAAGTTTGAGAACTACTATTAAAGGGAATAGATGGCTTAAAACTTGTAAATTCAGTCTCATAAATTTGTAGACTATGCCACTGGTGGCACTAGTATTTATCATAAAGTTCAGCTGAAGAGGTTCTTCACACAGCAAGAGAATTGTTTTTCAAAATTAACTCATTTTAGAAAAATGTATAAAACAAAAGTCTAACCAATCACTATCAAACACCACTTTGATGATTCATGAAAATACTCTGCCATTTAATGAAAATTCTCTGCCATTCAATTAAAAATAAAGCATTTGGAAACATACTTGCTTTCCAGTTGGTTTGTAGTGTTGCTGACAGCATCTCTCAGTATGCCATTTTCCTGCTTCAAGTGAGCTATCTCTGACTCCATCTGCTCACGAATTTGCTGAAACTAAAATTATTTTACACACACACGTAAGATTTAGAAAATGATTGCTAAAGCTAAAAGTTTCTTTTAAAAGAAACTTTATGATAAGAATGTAAAAAGCATCAATAGAACGAAGTTTCAACCACCTTTCTCAAATAAATATAAACAAATTAAAGGATAAACTACATTTTGATAGTGATGAATGCAAAGTAAATACAAGCTGCCACAGTATTCAAGAACACAAGTAGATGCTAGGTGCTATCATATTTGAAATGCAAAATAAATACACAGAGATGTTGTTTTAGAACTAAAAGATGATTTAGAACTTCTTTCCTATCCAAAGGACTCATAGAATTAAGACTGTCTTGATCCCAGAATATGTCAATTTTATGTTAGCAATATTTTTAATGAAAGATTTTAGTAATCAAAAGTTTAAAAACTGACAATACATTCAATACATATATAGTAAGTTACAAATTGAGCCATAACCCAATAGATGGCAAATTCATTACACAAAAATGTACTTGCTAAAATATTCTGACCTCTAATTTTTTCTTTCAGAATTACAGAATCAAAAGATAACCCCAAGTCTTATATTCCTATAAGGATATGTCTTACTTTAGTATGTGAAATAATCTTAATAATTTTTAGTAAATCTATGCAATTAAGAGAAATTAAAGTATATGTTTCTATTTTTCAGAGAACTTACCATATGAAATCTATATCCTGGCCTCTATAAGCAATCAAGTAAAAAAAAAAATGATGAATCACTTCAACACCTTTCACCCTCAAAAGATGTTGCTACAAGTACTTAACTAATTTTCAAATTAATAGTAAGTAGGAATTAAGAAGAAAAGATCACTTGAGGCTAGGAAAATCAGGTCTTCAATAACCTTATTAACAGGAAAGAATACTTCAAATAGCTGGGGGTTGGGAATATGGAGGATTGGGCCAAATGAAAACATAGAAGCTTGAGGGTAAGAACCTGACAATAGATTCATTCACTTCTTTTTTGCTACTAGTGGCATTTCCATGGAAAACACTGAGACTTTAACAGTAGTGAAGAACAACTTAAAATTTTTCAGCAGACTAGCAATGTGATTAAAGTAATATTTTATAAACAATCTGGTACTAATTACATGTTAGAATGGAAATGAGAGACCTATTAAGGTGCTATAATTATGATACTATGAAACAATAAACTAAGGTGATGTCTAAGAATTGAATGCACGAGTAACTAGAAATAAAGCATCTTTAAGATTTCAGAACAAACTGTAGACTGGGCAAGGGAGAGAGAAACCAAAGGGTTCAAGCCTAAAGATTATAATGCCTCAAAATATTAGAAGATAAAAACAACCTGACCAAAACGAAAGCAAGAGTTTGATTTTAGACATATGTTAAATGTGAGGTGATGACACGAGCTTCCACATTGAAGCATCAGCCAGCAGTGGAAATAATTTCAAAACATCACCCGTCTAGAAGTTCAATTAGGCGGAATATTATAAGCCCACTTGACAAGCAGACCCAAACCATGCTCTTCAATAGCCTTTTTATCTCCAAAATAAAAAAAAGAAAGAAAACAACAACAAAATCACTGGTCCAGACCTAAGTGGAATCATGAAAATGGATGATACGTGTAAAAGACGGACAGTAAGAACTGAAGTTTCTAAAATGTTGAAAGGAGACAGGTAAAAGTAAAAACGAGAGACAGAAGGTCACTTCAGCCAAAACCTTAGGAGTTATCCTTCATTATCACTTCTCTCTTCCTCTCTCTTCTGCTCTATTACCAAGTGCCCTATCTCTCAAAGTCTTCCCCTCACTGTCAACATCTGATCTCAGGCCCTCCTTCTCTCACGTGGATTCCTGCAAAGCCTTCTAACTATCCTTTGTTCCACTCTCCACAGTGCTACCAGAGTACTAATGAAAAATATTGGTTGCTCAAACTCCTTCACTGGCTCCCCAGGTTTCACGTATACAAGGCCCTTTAAGATAGGGCCTCTATTTACTTCTCTAGATCTTCTCTTCTTCATTCCAGCCCTGATTCCCAAATATGACAACTCTCATTGATTTCTTACAAACTGTTATCACTAGACAACCTGTATCGGAAACACAAGCAAACTCACTAAAAAGCTCAATCCTGGGCCCCAAAACAGACTCACTGAACCATCATTTCTAGAAATGGGACTAAGGAATCACACCACATAATAACTCTTATACCCAGTGCCCATTCCTTCACTCCCTTACCTGACAAAGCCTAATTGTTTCAAAAGATTCAACACAGTCCACATATCATTTCTAACAAGTCTTCCCTATCAGTCCTTCTCTTCCCCACCTCTCATCTCCATTGTTCCAAAGCACCCAACGCTTACCTCTATGTTAATGGAGTTTTTACTTGTCAGCTTCCAGCCTCCCCACCTCTTCCCCACCTAGAAAAGTTGCTTACTTAAGGACAGGGAGCCAGTTTAGCCATTGTACCATGGCCCAGCACACAGTCTTGCACATATTAGGCACTTAAAAGTTTGCTAATTAAATGAATGCAAACATTTCATTTTGTTTTCAAAGAATTAAAATATACCTTCATCTGCATCTGTTGAGTCTCCTGATAACTGACATGTATTTTGTTTTGAAATACGTTATGTTCCTTTTCTAATGTTCCGATCCGATCTTTCATCCTTGCTATGACGACACTGCTCCTTTCTTTCTCTGTCATCATTTCCTAGAAGAGTAGACCAGAACAGGAATTATGAAAAACTTGTTATTAAAAAAAAAAACAGCACTGGGGCCTGCCCAATGGCATAGCAGTTAAGTTCGCATGCTCTGCTTCGGCAGCCCGGGATTCGCAGGTTCAGATCCCGGGCATGGACCGATGCACTGCTTGTCAACCCACGCTGTGGCGGCGTCCCATAAAAAGTAGAGGAAGATGGGCAAGGATGTTAGCCCAGGGCCAATCTTCCTCAGCAAAAAAAGAAAAGGACTGGCAACAGACATTATCTCAGGGCTAATCTTCCTCACCGAAAAAAAAAAAAAAGTACTATAAGACTGTAATAATAAAACATTTTTAACATCAGCAAAAATGTCAGTAAACCAATCATGAATTCTGAAGTAAGTATTTGCTTAAAAAGCAAGATCAAACACAGTGTCTTCTGCATCTTACCTGCTCTTTCCACCTTCATAAACACTTTGCTGTTCTGTTTACTCATATTTCAAATGCACTTCCTGGTCTAAGAGTTACAGAGTTGAACTTGGAATAAATCCTACTTTCTAATTATTCTAAGAAAGAACACTGTCAAAGCAAAATCGTTAGTTGTCTATTACACACAGGCACTAGCTCTCTTTCAGGGTACAGAAAAAGGCCTAAAAAAGAATAGACTGGAAGACAAAAAAAAGAAGTCTCTTTCCTAGGGGAAGAGATAAGGATAAGATATATTTACAGCAGAATGGAAATTTGGAATAAAGGAAAGTAAAAATCAGACCTTTACTTTTTTTAAAAAATCATAGCAGAGTTTTATTATCTTCCCAAATCAAATCTTAAAAGAGTGAGTTCATTTTGTGTCGCAAGCATTATGAACTCCTAGAAAAAATATCAATGATCAAAGTACAAGAAAGCCAAGCAACTGCAAAGTTTTCTACAGGTATGATCAGTCCATGCCCCTTGCTCTAGGAAACTGTTTGGCAAAATTTAAGATTTTTATGTAATTGATGGTTGCCCATATGAGTTGGTTCATTTACATTTGCGAATTGTGATACTGATGTCTACAATACATTTAGGAAAAAAGCATACACATCTGAAGTGTACAGCTCGATGAATAACCACAAAGTAACCTTTTGTAATTTTTAAAACACAGTCAGAAATTTTTAAGGTATGGCCACATAAAACTATACTAAAGTTTCTAAACTTAAGAAAACATACTTATTTTAGCAACAATTTTGACTAATCTTAATCCAACCAAGTTTTTCCATTGACTTTTTTTATTTACATCAAATTCACATAAAGGTTTTGATTTTATATTCACATGAGGCCATTCTCATAATGTCATCAAGTAGCGATGTGAACGATGCAGAAATAAAGCTCATTTAATCTACTGTATTTACTTCCCAAAAGGAGAAACAAGCACTTCAGGGGGAATAAGACCACATTTTCTAGAGGATTTCAATTATGTTCTCAGTCTACATAATTTTTTTTTTTGGAGATATAATTGACACAGAACATTAGTTTCAAGTGTACAACACAGTGATTCAATGTTTGCCTATATTGCAAAATGATCACCGCAATAAGTCTAATTAACATCCATCACCACACAGTTACAAATTTCTTTTTCTTGGGATGAGAACTTTTAAGATCTACTCTCTTAGCAACTTTCAAATATACAACACAGTATTATTAATTATAGTCACCATGCTATACATTACATCCCCAGGACTTATTTATTTTATAACTGGAAGTTTATATGATTTGACATGATTTTTTAAATGTCTTTTTTTTTTTTTTTTTTTACTTCCCAGAGTAAAATTTCTGGGGTTTGAAGCACTCATTGATTAAAAATTATAAAGATTTATCAAAACCTTCATAAATAAATTACTTATGCAAGAGTTTCATATTTATCCTATAAACTGGATTAAAACAAGATCACACCGAGTTTTCTGCTTCTATAAAGAATAATTCTAAGTCAGATCCAATTGAAACATTCTCCCAAAATCCAAACGCTTGTTATTCTAAAATCAGGATATCTATCAGCACTGTTATTTTAAATTCATAATTCAACTGTAGACTATAATAACATGAAAGAGCAAAAGCCCACCACCACCAAAATTCTAAAAGAAAATGACTTTTACTGGCTATAAATTTATTACACAAAAAATTAAATCAGGAATTATGGACAATTTCCAAAGTCCTTCATTGCCTCTGATTCAGAAAGTATATCCCTTCAATACAAGACTTTCTTCACCTGGGTTAACTGCTTACACCGATCCTTCATAGCAGCAGCCTCTTCCTTCACAGCAGCAAGCAACTTGTCTTTTTCTTGAAGCTGATGTACAAGTGCAGTCAATTCTCCTTTACTTGACTACCATTGAGAAATCAACACAGAATTAGTAATAGTTACATGGGCTTATGAAAATGAAGTCTCTAATATCAAGTGTTCTTAGGCCAATGCAGAGTTCACTATTACATATGAAGTAGAACGACTGCCAAAAATACTGGTCAGTGAAATATCACTCAGAAAAGTCATGTATCAGTATATATTCTGATGCATATGATAGGATACATATCAATCAAGAAACAAATTTTTACAAAGAATTATAGTACTTCCAGCTTTAATCCCAGAGTCAAAACAGCAATCTCCCCTTCTCCTCCTAAAAGATCAAGAGGAGTACAAAATCAAAATGCAAACTGAACCAAAAGGAAACACTTACATGCAAAGTGAAAGCATAACATCAGGAAAGACTGCCGAAAGTAGTGGAGATCAAACAGAGGTGCTCAAGAACCCTGCCAGAATGTACCCCAGACCACAGAGGTGCCCATGGGTGCATCGTTCTCTAAAGTTAACAGGCATATCCTGAAAAGTAAAACCAACAATCCTTCTTCTGACATCAGGAACGAGCAAAGACAGAAGGTAAGAATTTTCTTGGAAGTAGGTCTCAAGAAGCAGAAGTAGGAATGAAGAAGAAATCATACTGACAAACTTTACTCAAAGAAAGCAGCTAGCAAGTGAGGCAGAGTCGAGAGAGATTCTCTACAGTGAGACTCTTTATAGTCAAGTCTTTTATCTGGGAAGAAAGGCTGAAAGAACTCATTTGCACACATAGCCCAAGGAGAACACCAGTTAGCCTGGGCCCTTCATTATCAATCTCCAGGCACAGACATGAGCCAAGAGGAACACCCTTCATTCGAAGAAGAGTACTGATCAAAGAGAAACTGTTGTGGGACTATGCAAGATACAAGAAAAAAGGAAGGAAAATAATAAGAAAAAACAAATGGAAAGTGAAGAAAAACGACCAGAGAAAGATCCTCAAAGAGCAGACAAAAATCATGATTAAAAAATATCACCATGTACAACTATGACATACAACTATCTACTGGGGCTTTGGGGAGGGAAAAAAAAAAAGGCAAAAAGGAGGAAGATAGGCAACAGATGTTAGCTCAGGGCCAATCTTCCTAAAAAATAAACCATGATTTTTAAAAATCTAATATAGCAGTCATTTCTGGAAAAATAAAAGCCAAGAACAGAGCTCACAAGAAAGAGCTTCAGAGAAAAGATAAGACCACAGAATGTGATGAAATATGAGCTGGCAAAACCCAGAGTAGAAGTAAAAGTAACACCATCTCAGAAATACAACCCAATCAGAAGCAGCAGCCAGAAAAAGACATGCTGCTGAAAATACAGTGAGAGACATAGAGTCCAGCGTGGAGAGAATTAAATAAAAAGAAGTAGAAATAAACCAAAAGCTTTATTTTTTTTAGAACTAAAATATGAGAGATAAACACAACAGGCAAAGATCCAACATATGCTTAATTGATACCCATTATTTTAAGGGACACTGAATCTCATGATTCAAAAGACATGCTTTATCCAAAAGAATATTGATAGAGGAGTCAATGCCCCAGCTATATTATAGTAAAATTACTGCTGAACTTCAAAGCTGAATCCCCCGGTGTCTGTACAGTGGGGTGGACACTGGAAAAGTCCAATAAATAATAAACACTTGGTTAATGGCCCCAAAAATGTTTTTATTGTGAGAGTGTAGTTTGATAAAAATATATGAAAAGCGTGCAAAATTCAGGCTGGTCTCGGACCTCTATCCAGCGACATGAATGTAGACAACAGCAATACCCCACCAAATTATCATTCAAGTATAAAGACAATTAAGAAGCATTTTAACTTGCCAGAATTTAGGAAATAAGATTTCCAAGAGCCCTGCTTGAAAAAATTCCAAGGAAAACAACTTCAGCCAACCAAGAGATGAATACAGAAGCTATAGCAAAAGAGCTAGTATTAAGCTTTGAACCCACCGTTAAACTGTAGAATTATGACTAAACAAAATGAAAATTATAGTCACAAAATAAACATTAAATATGATAAGAATCTGATAAATGTTATAATAAACAAAAGTTGAGAAAGAAGAGAGAAGGTAGGGAAAAATTTAAGTTATATAACATGGGGCCAAAATAGTTAATAAAGTTGAAAAATCACATAATTGAGGCAAGCATATTTAAAGACCAATACTAAGAAATTAATAATCAACTAAAACAATCAAATAAATCTTAAACATTTTCTCACTAGTAATCAGATAAACAGTCAACATTTTTGAGCAATTACTATATGCTAGGAACTCCAAGCGCTTACTATGTATTATCTAATTCTCAAAAGGTGATTATCATTCCCTTTTTAGGGATGGGGAAATCGAGGCCTTAAGGTTAAGTAACTTATCTAAGGCCACAAAGCTCAAAGTGGCAGAGCCCAGATTTGAATCCAGGAAACCTGACTCTAGAGCCCAGAATCTTAACCTACACTCTAACTATAAAATACCCGTATCTCATAGCTTAAACACAAAGGGATGTGCACACACACACACACACAACATAACATCTCCTCTCTAACTCTGCAACCCCTTTAGCTTTTACTCTATTTTGCCCTTCTCATCTAAGCTTATGCAAAGTGGACACTGTCACCTTTCCTATTCATTTGTCATTTATTTATAGTCTAGTACTCCAATGAAACTACTTTTACTAAGGATGTCAAATCCAGTTTTTCAATCCTGATCCCTTTCTCTCTCTAAAGCATGTCATTGTTGACTCCCCCCCCCCACCCCTGAACTCTCTATCCTCCCTAAGCATCTGTGATTCCACTGTCTCCTGGTGTTTCCCCACCTTCTGCTCCTCCTTCAGTATTCTTTGTGGTGGATTTCCTTGCTCTTTAAATGCTGGTGATTCTCAGGGTTCATTCTTGAACGTCTTAGCACGCCTCACATCCTCTCTGGTCTAATATACGTCCACCATACATATTGGTGATAGTGGATTACTTTCCTAAATCACTCCCATTGCAATCTTCTTTCAACTCCAGAGAAACATACATTCAACTATGAAATGATTATACCCACTTAAATGATTCAAAGGATGCCTAAAACAACTTCCTAAAATTTTTCACAATGCTCGACTCTCTCTTCCCCTGCAAAGTATTCACAAATACCACTGTCACCACAATCTATCCAGTTACTTAAAAGCAAAAACAAGGCTTCATTCTAGACTCCTCTTCGGCCACCATGGCTAACTGGTTAGCAAGTCCTCTAACTCCTCTATCTCTAGTCTATGCCTGTGCTAGTGCTCCTGCATTTATTTTTCCCCTTTCTCTGGAGTGGTCTTTATTAGGTGTGGGATTCATTTACATCTGGAACCTTGAAATTTATTCAAGGTTATTAAAGGTCTGACCAAGACTCAGTTTCGGTAACAAGAAAAGGGAGAAATTGAACTTCCCTAGTCTTTCCCAGAATACAGAGGACCTACAAAGGCACTGAGTCCTTGCAGATGAGAATAGAACCACTCCTTGAGAAATCTAGAAGATTTTAATTCAAAGCCAAAAGGTTCCAAGGAAAAGTTTCAAAACACTCACTCTATTTCAAAACACTACCTTTAACAGTCCCCAACTTCCTCCTTGGTCTGCCTAAAAGAGCTAGCAGGGGGACTGTGATTTACCACCCAGTCACTGGAGTTCAAAGCTCTCTTAGACAATAAAATGACTACTCTTGCCCCCATAAGCCACCACCAACATCCTTAGTCAGAAGAGAAATACTTAAAGCAATTATTTTTAATTTTAACAAGCAATAATTTCCAACAGTTAGGTAATAACACAGTAACTTCAGCTGGAGGCTTTTCCCTGCTAGGAGCTTTTCCCAATTCCCACAAATAGCTAAAACTCTTTTATGATATATACTTACCCAATTAAAACAAAGTAAATCAAAGGACAAATTCTTCAACCAAAAATTTCAGGAAAATTCCTTGCAACAGAATAATCTGACTTTGTATCCAAAGTCACATAGAGTTATCACACACACTCTGATTACCCTCAAACACCCTGTTTACTCTAGGTCATTGCTGGCGCCACATGAAGACTGTCCAACAAGCATACTACGTTGTAAAATGCCATAGATTTGTAAAAGATGTTGTCAATAGGTACCTGGTGGTATGAACAGACTTATAATGCTATGATAAATGCTATGACAAAACAATCCAGACAGTTATGAGAAAGAATAACAGGGAGAACAATTTAGAATGGGAATTCAGACAAGCCTGATGATATTTAAGTGGACATATTAAAGAAGAATTAACCAAGGGGGATTGGCGGGGAGGACGAGGGTTTGGGACAGTCCAGACAGATTAAGAAATGGTTTAGTATGCTCTAGAGAAACCAGAAAGACCTAGTATGGGTGACTGCAGTGAGGGGATGGGGAAAATGCTATGAGATAAGGCTGTAAAGACAGAGGTATTGGCCTACTAAGAAAGCTGGATTATGTTCTAAATGCAAAAAGAAAGGCACCAAAGGGTTTTTAAAGCAGTGAGTAATATAACCTGATTTACCTCTGTAAAGGTCACCTTGCAGATGTGTGGAAAAAATAGATTAGAGGGCTAAGAAGGAAAGCAGAAACATCAACTAGGACACAACCAAAGGTAATGAGGTGAGGGGTGATGGCTTGGACTAGGGTAGTCTTTATTTTAAGAAAAACAGAAGCCACTAAAGGTTTTAAAGCAGATAAGTGGTTAGGTGGGTGGGTGCATGTGTGTTTGGAAAAAGAACAGTTAAGTCCACCATCTAATATTGAATACTAGACACGATGTCATCTTATCTCACACAAGTAACACTTGAAAACTTGTCACCTTTCCCAGTATGACACAGTACACATGATAATATAGTGAACATGACTCATGAGAAATTAAATATTAATTCCATGGATTGTTTTTGTTTTTTTTACAAATTTTAGTCAGTCATAGCAGTGATTCTATCATCCAAATCATTTATTTTAGAGGGGTAATACTGCACACGCTTACACACACACACACACACACTAAACAACAACAGATTCCCAGGTTCTTCAAATGGTGCTATCTTCAGTCACAAAAACATTCCATATATGTTATCCAGAAATCACCTGACCTTGCCTTCACCACTTGCAATCAAAGCAAAGCAAGGCACACCTTAGCCAAGTGCCAAATGACTATAGTATCATATAAATCATCTTACTCAATATAAGCAAGTCACTTTTGTCAAAACCTCAGACGACTCAGACATCTCACTAAATAAGTGTATCGATTGGTACAGATACATGAAATAACTTCTGAAGGCATTCCAGAACTCTTAAATGTGACTATGTGCTTTGAGGTGTGAAGAATGGGAATAGATAATAATTTATGACTCTAGCAGAAGTCTTGCTTGGTGAACTTCTAATCACTGCTCCCAAATATGCCTATAATCAAAAATATGCTTACTTTCTTTAAAGCATCCTGTATCACACCAGACTTCTCCTTTAGCAGGTCTACAACACAAAGGGCCTCATTTTCAGAAAACATCATAGTCTTCAAGGACAGAAGAAAATCTTTAAATTTCACTTCAGCATTTTCTTTAAAAAAAAAAAAGAAGTTGGCATTTAAAAGACAAGTAATAACTTCAGCAAAGGTAAGCATCAAGAATTCTTGATCCAGAAAGTCAATAACCAAGAGAAAAGAGATTTACATTTCAAGTCAAACAACAATAAATGCTCCAGTCAAGAGAGAAAAAAAAGTTTATCATCGTTAATATAATATGGAATAATTACATTAACTAAAAATTTGCTCAAGCTACAGAATACTAAAGTGCCAGTATGCCCTCACTTAAAAAAAAAATCATTCAAATGTCTAGTATATGCTAGTATCTATCCTAGATATATTCACAAACATTCTCATTTAACCTTAATACTCGTGACATATAAACCAAATTTTACAGATGAGAAAATAAGCTCGAAGATAATTGTAGACAGAAAGCTGATTTTACAAAGACCAAATATATACAAGTAATTCTGACATTTAAAAAAATCCATGCACCAAACCTCTCCTGATTCACCCCAATTCAACTGCTCTGGGGCTCTTATATTAGCACCAACTTCCCCTTCTTAAAAGCAACTGCCACCCAGCAGACCCAAAGGGGCCCAGGGCTGTTAATACTTCAGCTACATTATAAATTTAAAAAGGCAACTGTGTGCATGTGTAGGGACAAGGAGTACATGGGAACTCTCTCTACTTTCCACTTAATTTTGCTGTAAACCTAAAAGTGCTCTAAAAAAAATAAAAGTCAATTAAAAATAATAATAAAAGGTGGTTGTGAATTAACACAGAAACATCGCAGGAGGCAATAGTAGAAGGGAAAAGATCACCACATATCAAAATAGCCGCGGGACCTAGGCAAGTCAAATTCCAGTGTCCAACTCTACAAAGCTGAGGAGATCGGACTAGAAAACTACCAATAAATCTTTCACCACGAGGATTCTATTAGTTTTCTGCAATCCATTATTTCTATGAGAAAATGCACCTGACTCCATCAGAACTCAAAAATGTGTTTCTTCAATACAACAGGTTGTTGCATTCTGCATGTTACCTTTGTCTGTTTCAGTCTTCAATTTTTTAGCCCCCGTTTTCTGGATTCCTTCTACTTGGTCAGGTTTAATCAGATCAATAACCTCTCTCTTATCCACCACAGGATTTGAGTCAGCATTATCCATCAAAGGAATATAAGTAGCTGCTTGAATAAGGGGTTCATCCACCAAGACTGCAATTTAAATTCAACAAAATTTTAATTAGGGTTTTTTATAACAGAGTAATTAAACAACATGTAAGCACACTTTAATGATAAATGTAGTTATTTTCAAATCTCTAATACCAGCTCAATTTGGCTTTAAACTCCAATTTTATCATTTAACAAATCAAAACACTCTTCTAATTAAGCAGTACCAGTTCAATGTTATTTTATAGTAAATTAAATCATCTAAAAGTGTGTAGCCTATCTTCAAATAGTATCTGAAAATTTCTTATTATAATCCTTTACATTTCAGTTAGTTCTCATTTTTATCCTGTTTTAACTAAGAATCCATTCACGTTTAATTAGTGCTTAAGGAAAACTATTAATTTTTAGTTATGTTGGCATGTTTCTGAATTCTTATTGCAATCGATAATTTTTAATTCAGTTCCTTTCACTTGCTAGGTACAAAAATCAGTGATTGTTCCTTGCAAATATCATCTCATTTCTAACAGTTATGCCTCTAATTTCCAGGCCACATCTTACAACACTGGTTAAAATTTCCAGAACAACATTAAAAGTGGAGTAAGGAAGCCTCCTTACCTTGTTCCTAATCTTAATGAGAAGAACTCTAAGAGTCTGAACATTAAAGTCTGATGTCTGTTGGTTAGAGATACAAACTTCCACACCCACCTGGGAATCTCTCTATATTCCTTTTATAAAAACCTTTTCAGCATGTATAGTTCTTTTATTTAAAATTTACAATAAATATTTAATCTTATCAAATATTTCTGGGTAATATTTTTCTATACCTGATTGCTTGATATGTCATAATTTTATTACAAAAAATAGAACTTCATCTTTTCCTTTTCCAATTTTACTATTTTCTAGCACTAGTTGATACCACAACCCAATACTACTTGAAAATCACTGTTGAATCTATATAATTTTCATAGCTAAGTCTTCCCCGGACAATTCTGAACATATAAAAATTGCTCCATCACTTTTAATTGGATACTTCCCATACATACATGCAATTAAAAATTGTTTAGGAAATAATTAGGAATGCAGGATAATGACAGATCTAGCTAATGTCCTCAAGCACACAATCTTTAAGTGATATTAAGAAGTACAAATATTTCAGGAATATTTTTCTTCTATAGAGACTGTATGCTATTTACATTATTTTCAAAACTCAGTTAAGAATATTTATAAATGCTTTGTCCTTTTTAAATTTCAGATAAATCTCTTCATCCCAAACTTATAGCCTGCCCATCTGTCAGAGCACCATGGGGCTCAAGAGAACTCTGGACTCGCATCAGTATTATGGTTGTCCAAGTACACATCAGGCTGGGAATTAAAGAGCACATGAGGTCTTCAGGGTCCTTGTCCTAGTGTACTTCTCTAGAATTAGTATTTATAAAATACATAGCTACGCATTTCACCGTTTTCCGTCTTTTGCTTCTTTGACGAAACTTTCTTCTTTCCTGATCCACTTTCTTGTTTAGTCTCTTGATGCAGAGGCAATGATTCTTGCTTTTTTGAAGGTGCCATAAGAGTTTCCACCTTTTTATCCTGATCATCTTTATTAAAAATAAAAAAATCATCATAGCAAACAATGAACACACCAGAAAAGATTCAATTATTAATGAATAATTCCCAGACTGCTTTACCACTCAAATTTTAAACTCTGATATACAACTCTCTCACTAATAACTTATCATTCTAGCTTTCTTACTCTGCTACACCTGCTCTTTAACTTCAAGACTTCTAGTCCTTGCTCCTTCTTTTATATCCTATTTCTCAGCCACTCCTAGCCCTACTCAGCCTACAGGCATGGTCAAATCTCTATCATCTTAAAAAACAAAACCCTTCCCACCACTGTAATTCCTAGCCTCCCACACCCATTTCCTTCTTACATTGACAAAAGAATAGACTGTACTTCCTTTTCTACCAGTCATTTCTCAACTAATTGCAATCTGATTTTTATCTCCTCCACTACATCCATGAAAAGATTTACTGAGGTCCCTAGTGTCCCAAACGCCATACTCTACCAGTAATATCCTTTAACCTTTAACTTCTATTCAGCATTTCATACTATTGGTCTCTATCTCCTTAAAATTCTCTCAACTCCATCATGCTAAGTGAAATAAGCCAGCCACAAAGGGGCAAATACTGTACGATTCCACTTATATGACGTACCCAGAGTAGTCGAATTCATAGCAACAGAAAGTAGAATGCTGGTTGCCAGGGGCAGGGGGGAAGGAGGCAAGGGGAATTAGTGTTTAATGGGTACAGAGTTTCAGGAGGGAAGATGAAAAAGTTCTTGAGATGGCTGGTGGTGATGCCTGCACAAGAATGTGAATGTACATAATACACTTAAAAATGGTTAAGATGGTAAATTTTATGTATATTTTACCACAATAAAATAAAATTTAAAATTCTCTATCAGCTCCCATAATTCTTTTCTTACACTTGGAATGCAGCCTCCTTTGTGAGCTGCTCCTACTGAACACCTCACATGCTGATATTCCTCAGAGTTGTGTCTTCAATTTAAATACTTCCGTTGGACGATCTTATCTACACCCATGACTTCAACTACTATCTTCATGCTTAAGGCTTCTGAATCTATATTCTAGCCTTAGGTCTCCATACTTACATATCCTACTACAGCCTGAACTGCATCCTATGTAAGTAGCCCCCATAGGTACCCAAAACACAGACTGAAAGCATTCTCCTCGACATACACATCCACTCTCTCTCCAGTTTTCCGTATCTTAGTGCTACCAACTACCTACCAATCAGGGGTTGGCACACTTTTTCTACAAAGGGCCAAATAGTAAATACTTTAGGCTTTGACAGACTCATAACTATTCATCTGCTGCTGCAGTGTGAAAGCCAGCCACAGATGTATGTTAACAAATGAGTGTGGCTGCATTCAAAAAAGCTTTATTTATGGACACAGAGGTCTGAATTTCATATAATTTCCACATTTAACAAAATATTATTATTCTTTTGATTTTTTTCAAACCATAAAATGTAAAAGTCATTCTTGGCTCATGGAGAAAACAGGAAGCAGGCCACATTTGGCTCATAGGCTGATGTCTGCCAACCCCGACCTAACTTAGAACTTGGGAAATCAGCCATGATCCTGCCTTCTCTTTTATCTGCCATACCCTATCCAATAAGGTTAGTCATGTCATTTTTTACTTTGTAGACCTCTCTACTTTCTATTTCTTCTGTCACTACCGTAGTTCAGTCCTCCAACTTAACTTGGGAAAAAATAACCTCTTAACTAGTCCGCCTACATCAAATACTACACCATAAAACTTGTCCTCCGAAGTTCTGCCAAAGACATCTTCTAAAATATAAATCTGACCATGTAAATTAACCTGCCTGAAAATCGTCAACAATGGCTAAACTATACCATCCCAGCTCCTCAGCACTGTATACAAAAACCACAATGATCAAGCGACTGCAGATCTTTCCAGCTTTGCTTCCTAACAGTACTCCCTACCTCTCTCTTCATGTTTCAGCAATGCACCGTACCCTTATGCCTTTACACGATATTCTGCTAATGTGAATGAGACCCCACTACTTGCTTAGTGAAGTGATTCATCCCGGAAGACGCAGCTCCGACACTGCCTCCTCTGTAAAGCTTTTCAGCCCTGGGCCTCCTAAGTAGTAGTTGTTTTGGCCACTGTCCTTCTTCCATACTTTGTACATCTCTTACATAAGTTGCATTTTATTATTGGCTTACATGTCCTTCTCCCCCACTATGAAGTGTTTACTCCTATTTCTCTAGTATCATAGCTGGCAAACAAATATTTAAAATCCAAGATAACTAATTTAACACTGCACAAGATACCTGAACAACTTAATGGTACACACAAGTCCTTTCATACAGAGTAAACTGCAGTTTCACACATCACCACGCCATTTCTCATGTCCTTTCCATTTGCACCAATTAACCCCCTCTTTGGAATACCCTAGCCCATCCTTCCCCAGCCACCCAAAAAAACCAGCTAGTACCTATTCATCCTTTAAGATTAATTTCAAGCATTACATGCTCTATGTGGCCCACCTTACAACTCCTACACTAGTTTAGACATACCTAGATCATTATACTAAACTTTTTGTATTATAGTAATCTATTTTACGTTTGTGGCTACACCTAGCACATGACTACCTTGAAAATGCACTATTCATCTCTGCAGTCTTAGTACCTAATATAACAACTAGAATAAAACAGATGGTAGCTGTTCGCAAAATGAATCAATCAAGGGTGAAAAACGATATCTGATATATCTTTTCATCTTTGACTTCTACCACACTGATTAGAAAGTACTGGTTGAAATAAGTGTAAAAGTTTCTAACTGCTTAGTGGTTTTAGTCAAATAGTTGGGTTTTATACATTTCTATTAAAGGTTTTTTCCATACCTGTTACATAAAGCTTAGTTTTAAATGCTGTTTTGTGTTCAATACTAATTACCCCTATCAGCAATTAAAGTTAATGAAAGCAAACACACAGTGAAAATGATAATGATCTCAGACTCAGTATTTAACATTTTGTATGCACACCTATCTGAATTTCAAGCTCTAAAGTTTTTAAAACAAACACAATCATATGATAAAGCTGAACAGATTATAATACCGCTTCCATTCTTAGACTTCTTCTGCCCTGATTTCTTCTTTGAGGCAGCTGCTTCAGAGGGTGGGCTGGGCTGTTTAGTAACTGGGACAGGCTCTACTTTTTTGCCTGGAATCTTCGACACATCACTTTCTTTGGCGACCTGCTCTTCTAGTATAGGCTTGTGTTTCTTTTCCTTTTTCTTTCTTTCTCTAACACTACTTGAAGTTTCTACCACATTCAGTGGAGCAGGTACAACTTGCTCATCTTCTACAGCCAAGGCATCAGATAATTTAAAGTCCCGGGGTACACTCTCAGAATCGGATTCATGGAGATTCCCATTCTGGATTTCCTTCTTTTTATTCTTTTTCTTTTCTGCTTTCTTTTTATCTGTTTTGGTAGGAATAAGCTTTTGTTCTCTTTTCTGTTTTGCAAGAACTTCATCATATAATGTTTCTTTCATGAAAAGCCAGAAGAAGAGGAAAATTACTGTAATAACTACTGAAGGAATAAGGACAATAAAATATGTTGACTCATAAAACTCCATGGTGCTTTTTGTTAATGTGACCTTTAAACCTAAATGTGAAAGAAAAAAAAAAACCTGAGTCAGTCTTATAAAAATTAAACACACAAAACCTCTGCTCTTTCAAGTGGTGTTTCAGATCTAACCTGATCTACAAATCTAAGCAAGTTAGTTGTTTAAATCATATACCTGATTACTTTGCCATTTACAATTCAAATATAGTAGAAAAGAAAAATATGTAGTAACTAGAAAAGTTACTACATGTGTTACACAGAAGAGGTGTAACACATCCTACTATTTTTAAATCATGTGAAAAGATAGGAGGAAAAAAACTTAGACATCCATTACTTTTTTCCTCAAATATCCACTTTTGACACTTTCTTTTTTCCTTCTACTGTACAATGTTGATGAACACTACTATATGTGGAAATAAAGAGGCATTAACTATTACCAACACACTGGATATTCATTAATGGCAAAGAAAATAGAGGTGGTTCATTCCCTCATTTAAAGATTTAAGCCCCTTCACAAATTTCTAGCACCTTTATTCCAGTGACTAACAGCCTCATGATTTGGTGGGATACATCAAGGATATGAAAATAAAGTCGAAACCAAAATGTTAGGATGTATCATTTGGCATTAAAATAAATTACAAATTAGATGCTTTTCTTGATTTTTCTCAAGGCAGCCCTTACTGCAAACAAGTTATATTGCAATAACAAAGCTGGCCATCACCATGCTTTCCAAATGCTAAAAGAGGCTTTGCCTCATCAATAGCATATCAGCCTTACTCTTAGATTAACCCAATAACTACAGAAACTAAGGGTGTGATTTGACTACCCGATTTGCCTTGAATATAGGCATTATATCCCTCATCTGAAGGGTAGTCTCAGCTAAAATTAAACCTCAAAGTAAGAACGATTCTGATGTTTAGATTCGAGATATCAATATTCCTATAAACACGTATAAGCCACATAAAAGTGGCTTGTATTCTTATAACTCATCTCAAATTCGTTGTGGAAAAAAGCAAAGTGTGTAATGCAGATGAAATCAACCCCCAGGACTTGCTTAAGATAAAGCTAAACAAAGTTAAGTCAACTTTTGCACTTTAATATACAAATAAATCTGAGAATTTTAAAAGTTTTTAAATTATCGGTCTGAAGTCTTAAAAACAGGTAATGATTAAAGAAACCAAATTCCCCCTAAACAGAGGAATCATTATTCTAAGAATTATTCTAGAACTTAGAAAACTTCTGCTTTAAAGTTGGATAAATCTGAGTTTATTGAATATAAGACTTCACCAGAACAATTTTAATAGGACTCATGAATTTTCCAAAACAAAATAAAGCTATTCACAGCTGTCTGTGTTAACTGCCAAGATAGACAGACTTAGGAATCTTATATTGATAACATAATAAACTTAAGCTTATTAAACTTAACTTTGTATTTTGACTAATTTATATATCACTTTAAAATGTGGCTCATACTTTATTCAAGTTATACCAGCAATAACCTAAGTCTGAAAATAGCGAGAAATGGGACCTGTGAACAAAGTTGTTTATCATGCACACTATTAACCTTTGTGACTGAAACAGTACTTGATAACATTTCCCACTTCTATAAGCAGTTTTTTAAATGGTATTAACACAACCTTGGACTTACTAAGACAAGATTTTAACAAGTTGAAGGGGAAAAGATGCTAACAAAATACTAAAAGAAACTTTATACTTCCTTGATAATTCATGAACTATCCAGGTTTTTAATTAATTAGACATATTTTACTGTGCCTATGTGTTACTGGTCAACCAGGAATGCTTTTAAACAGCAGAGACCAAGTTTTACTTTTGTTTTTTGCTTGTTTTAACATTAACATCCATAGGCTACACAGCCTGTTCAGCTCGGAAGTTGAGAGAAAAAAAAGGACAAAACAATGAGTTAGAACTCTTCGGATTTTTGCTTTAGGGAAGAAAAGAGGCTAAGGCACTTCGTAGCAGCCACAGACGCTGAAAAAACGTCAAGTCAAAGTTAGAGAGGGCTTGACGAACAGCAAGCTGCAGCCATATGCAGCCTCGGTCCTCCAGGGTCCTGATGATTTTCTAGCTCCCTTTTCCAGGTCCCATATAAGCCTGGAGAAATCATGGTTCCCATCTTTGGATTTTCATGAGATCCCCTTCTCACAATTCAATTCCCCTTCATTTGAGCTCTCTTTCTGCATCTGCAGGAGTCTAACCAGAAGACCAAGACAAATTTAAAGTCAAGAAAACGTTTGGGGGGCACACCTGGTGACACAAGCGGTTAAGTGGGCACGCTCCGCTGCGGCAGCCCAGGGTTCGCCGGTTCAGATCCCAGGCGCGCACTGACGCACTGCCTGGCAAGCCATGCTGTGGCGGCGTCCCATATAAAGTGGAGGAAGATAGGCACAGATGTTAGCCCAGGACCGGTCTTCCTCAGCAAAAAAAGAGGAGGATAGGTGTCGGATGTTGGCTCAGGGCTGGTCTTCCTCACAAAAAAAAAAAAAAAGAAAGAAAATGTTTGCACTCCTTTAACCCAATAATCCTGATTCTTTATCCCAAGAAATTTGCAAGGAAAAACATATATAAAGATTTTCAGAGCAACATTACATAGAATACGAAAAACTGAAAGAGACAGAAAATATCCAACATCAGAATGGGTTAACTTAGCAAATATCAACTCAATAAAATATTGCAGGCCAGCCCGGTGGCTTAGCGGTTAAGCGCGCGTGCTCCACTACTGGCGGCCCGGGTTCGGATCCCAGGCGCGCACCGGCGCACCGCTTCTCCAGCCATGCTGAGGCCGTGTCCCACATACAGCAACTAGAAGGATGTGCAACTACGACATACAGCTATCTACTGGGATTTTGGGGGAGTAAAAAAGGAGGAGGATTGGCAATAGATGTTAGCTCAGAACCGGTCTTCCTCAGTAAAAAGAAGAGGATTAGCACGGATGTTAGCTCAGGGCTGATTTCCCTCACAAAAAAAATAAATAAATAAATAAAATAAAATATTGCTACTACAACTCTAAGTACTAAGACTTTTTGTTAAATTCAATACCGCTAAATAGTCAAAATCATAATTTTACTTGTATGATCAAAGCATTTTATGTTTAACAGGTTATTAAGATGAAGGTACAAATTAAGAAGTTGTACTTGGGCCGGCCCCGTGGCTTAGCGGTTAAGTGCGTGCTCTCCGCTGCCGGCGGCCCGGGTTCGGATCCCGGGTGCGCACCGAGGCACCACTCCTCCAGCCATGCTGAGGCCGTGTCCCACATACAGCAACTAGCGAAGGATGTGCAGCTATGACAGACAACTATGTACTGGGGCTTTGGGGGAAAAATAAATAAATAAAATCTTTAAAAAAAAAAAAAAAAAAAAAAAAAAAGAAGTTGTACCAAAATTATGGGTACAGTCTCACTTGCCTTACTATTTTAGTTTTAAACTTTTGTTAGTTTAAGAGAAATTCATAAAATGTTCAATTCCTTATTTTAAAAAATGGCAAAATGAATAAGTGCTACAATATGAATTAATATACCAGTTTCACATTATACCCATGAGTGTAACAGTAATATAAGGAGGGAAAAAAGGCAGCAAAAGGGGACTAGAAATGAAATCCAGGGAAGAAAACAGGGGGAAGGGCAAAGACAGGCAGAAATATTTAAAAAAGGCGGGGAGGGCAAGGGAAAAATAAAAGGAAGGGGAAGGAGACAAAGTCAATTTAGCTCAAGGTGATAGCAATCAGGTCATGAAAATTTTCTAAGTCCACAGGCTGCAATTCACTGTATGTTCGCTGAGTTGATAAAACATGGAGACAAGTAAAGGCTCAGGTATTGAGATGACAGTTAGCAAAACCAAGGTTAATGATCTCTCCCATATTATCACATTCCCTCTGTAATGACCTTTTAACCTAATCACACCTTGACCTTAATAGATTCCACTATGAATGTAATTAACAGCCAGTGGTGGTACAGATTTCTCTGTCAAAGGAACCAGGAGTAAGATACCCATAGGATCATAAGAAATCAAGCCCAAACTATTCTCAACCTACATTCTATACCAGTGGCTTTTATCTTTTACTCAGACATAAATCCTTCAAGAAACTGATGAAAGATACCAACCCTCAAAACAAACAATAAAGTGTACACACTCACTAAGGCGTACACATAATTTCAGGTTTCTGGACTCCCTGAAGGGTATGGATGGATCCCAGGTTAAAAATCCTGCTCTAGAATAAGAGATGAGTTTTCATCCCTGCCCTACCCCTAAAGAACTCAAAATTAAAGGAAAAAACGTTAACAGAACGGAAAAACAATATTAAGTTCTATGTTTCATCTGAGTATGTATTATGTTAATAGTTTTAAGATTCTATTTACTTGTCTTCCTATAACTTACATTTGTTCTTACAAAAATTGAACTATATCACTGAGTTAAATTTTGTACACTTCTCAGAAGGCTCAACAACCTGTTTATATTAATATAACAAATAATGTGAAACTTAAATTTTAAACGATATAAAAATAAAATCAAGAGCAATTCTTACAATTTCAATCGAATTGCTTAATCAAAAAGGATAAAACTATATACATAACAATAAACCCACTATTTATAACGGTAAAGCAATGAAATTATGTAAGTGTGGAACATTTACAGAAACATCATACATTTAAACATCACATCATTTAAAATAACTAAAAGTGGGCCAGCCTGGTGGCATAGCAGTTAAGTTCGCGCAATCCACTTCAGCAGCCCAGGGTTCCCAGGTTCAGATCCCAGGTGCGGACCTACGCACTGCTCATCAAGCCATGCTGTGGCAGCATCCCATATACAAAGTAGAGGAAGACTGGGCACTGATGTTAGCCCAGGGCCAGTCTTCCTCAGCAAAAAGAGGATTGGCAACGTATGTTAGCTCAGGGCTAATCTTCCTCACCAAAAAAAAAAAAAAAAAAAAGTGTGGGGCCGGCCCCGTGGCTTAGCAGTTAAGTGTGCACGCTCCGCTACTGGCAGCCAGGGTTCGATCCTGGGCACGCACTGACACACCGCTTGTCCGGCCATGCTGAGGCGGCGTCCCACATACAGCAAGTAGAAGGATGTGCAACTATGACATACAACTATCTACTGGGGCTTTGGGGAGAAAAAGGGAAAAAAAGGAGGAGGATTGGCAATAGATGTTAGCTCAGGGCCGGTCTTCCTCAGCAAAAAGAGGAGGATTGGCATGGATGTTAGCTCAGGGCTAATCTTCCTCACAAAAAAAAAAAAAAAAAAAGATTTAAACACATCCACAGTGTGATATTGTGACTTATAAGAAATATACATTTGGTCTTCAACTCTGTTCCTGGCATAGATCTCCTAAGAACCTTGGAATGTCCTGTGATAAGAGCAATAAAGGTATCTTTAAAAAAAAAAAAGTGTAATGTAGCAAAATACATTACATAACAAAAAGCTAAAAATTATTTATGTTCAGCACAATTATATACATACATAGTCTGAGACTACAGGAAAATGAGAATCATTACATTTTTTAGAGAGTGAAATTATAAATACATTTAATGTATAGCTAATTATTCAACTTTATAAAATTCTTCTACATTAAAACAAAAATTTAAGTAACCACCCCAAATGTACAATATTACACTTTTAAAAGTTTCCATAAATATAAAAGAATTGCTTATATATTACAGGGAGGGAAAACTGAAGCAATCTGATCAGTATACTATTGAATTTCAAGTAAAAGTAAGAATTTTGAATTCTATTTTCTAACTACCATGGTGTTTCAGTTACTCTTGCTTCTGCCATTATTTTCTTCAAACTAAAAGATTATTTAAACAAATGACACCAAAAAAACTCATTTTATAAATTCTTCTGTTCTTCACCTGATAAAATTATGTCAATTGGGGTAACTCAAAAGAACCATTAGGAAAAATATAACAAAAATTCAAGACTAAAATCTCCATTGAAAGTCAGCTTTTTTCCACTGACATACACCAAACAAGTAAGCAGGCACATTTGTATAGAACAACCACTTGAGGGAAAGGTATTTTTCAACCCAGGAACACTTAATTTCATAAAAGTTCCTGTATAAATCAATAATGTCTGGACAATTAAACAAACAGACCTTTAAAAGATATACAGGCTCTCAGAGCAGCCTACGAGAGCTTCATTTAATGTACAATACAGTTAAACTATTACTACAAGTAGCTGTAAAGACTCAGCTGAAAGCTCCTATTACAGGTTCTTTGTAAAAATAGTGTTCACAAGTAAAAAAGTCTATCTGTAACCTCATCACACTGAATCTAAATAGTTTGCATTCCAAACATGCCACTATTCTACCATGTTTCCCTTCCTTTAAATTCACATCTATGTTGTTTTTCAAATGTACAAGGTAACCTTTTTAAGAAAAATGGTTTATTTATGGGAAGTATTCTAAAGTGACAAAAAGTCTATTACTGGTGGACAAGTATCATTTAATCAGATTTCCATTCCACAACAGAAGTATCTATAATATTTTCTGAACTCTTTTTGCTAAAATTAAGATTAGGCATTGTGTTGTTGCTAACCATCAAATAAAGTATGCATGTTATATTCCAGATATATCCCAAGCAAAAATAAATTTTTGCAATATAATAAAGCACTAAATTTTTTTTGACCAAAGCAGTAGAGTGGTGGTGATCACAACCTGATCGAAATGAATTCAAAAGTGAGAAGAACTCCAGCACATGTGGACAACTCTTTGGAGAAGATTTCCTGTGAAGGGATGAGAGAAATGAAATGGAAGCTGGAGGGGAATACGAGGTTGACAGTTTGGTTTTTAAAGATAGGAGAAATTACAGCACGGTAATATGCTGACAAAGATGATCCAGTAGAAAGGGAAAGATTGATGATGCAGCAGAGTGAAGGGCAATGTTTTCAAATGGCAAGAGGGAACAGAACTTGGTGTACAAGTAGAGAGACTGGCCTTAGATGGAAGCACAAACATCTACAGAAACATAAGGAAGACAGGCCCAGGCAGAGAGGTAGACATGGTGTAGACATTGTGAAAACTCTCTTCCTAATGCTATTTTCTTAATGAAATGGGAAACAATGTTATTAGTTCAGAGTGAGGGTGAAAAAGGTGGTGTTGGAGGTGCTACAAAACACATTATAATTATCATATTCTTAATTTTTTATTCTTTATAAATTGTGTTCATTTTGATTCTCCAATTAAATTTAAATATTTGAATGGAGAATACAGGATGCTTAGCAGTGCTGTACAAATAGATTTGCTGACTTTAAATGAATTTATGATCTAGCTGAGGTTAGTATCTATAAACTAGAGCATAAAAACCTAACCTGAGCCTCAATGTGGTCCTACTCTTCCAGTTCAAGTACCATGCCTAGAGCTAGTTCTCATTCTCCTAAATCCTAAAGCACTTATTCTCTATGTGCACATTCATAGAACTCTACGAGATAGAAGACAATCTCAAAAATTACAGAGAGGCAGCAATATACTGCAGTGCGATAAAGATAAAAGAATAGACAATAACAGAACTCAAAATCTAAAACAGATCCAAATAGATTAAAAAATTTAGTTTATCGTAAATTATTTCAAATCAGTAGAGGGAAGGCTGGATCATTCAAATCAAATAAAGACATCTAGATTAAAGTTTTAAACATAAGAAAACATATAAAGTACTTGAAAACACAAGAAAATAAATAGACTCACCTTATTTTATACAGTTGTATATGTTTAAAAGTTTACAAGTGTATTACATCTGCAAATAAGAATTTTTAAAAACTTGATTCTCCAAATCAGTAAGAAAAAGACACCAATGAGAAAAACAGACAAAGCACTAATCATTTCCCAAAACGGCTATAAAATATAAAAACTTATTTAAATTTCCATTGTGTAGTCAGTCATTACACCAAAAGTATAACGGCCCCAGAGTCCACAATATAATTATAAAATTATCTTTTAAAACAAAGGAAAGAGGATCCAAAGTAACCAAAAGACAAGATAATCTAGTAAATCAAACTAGATGTGAGTCGCCTGACATGGGAACTCCATTTACAATAGCTTTTCTAAAATTAACTTCACAGACTACACTGAAATCTCAAAGCTGTGGTGCAATATCTCCTTTTAAACTGCAATACATAGTTATTTTTATGACTCACATCTTACTAACACACCCCTTAAGTTCTTTCAGCAATACCCATTCTCAAGTACCGCTACCCCAATCTGAAACAAATCCAACTAATGCCAGAGATGAGTAATAAAATTTAATTTCTCCATTAGGTATCATATCACAACACATGAAACTTCTATTTTTTTACCCAAACTTACTTTTTTTCCTTTAATATAAGAATAGATAAATCAGTTTGAACAGCTTCTCCAAGAAATTAAAAAGGATCTACATAGCTGGTAGCTGCTGAAAGTTACACCAATATCTTTCATACTTTTGCTTACGCATCAAGCCCAAACTAGCTCACTTTCTTAGGAAAAGACATTGCTCATTTAAAAACACCCCCACAGGAGATAATCTGGTTAAAAGTTTATTCTGTAAAGAAATCTAACATGATAATTTAATTAAACAAATTAAAAGCTTTAATACCAAAAACTTAACACATTTTAAATCCTCAGTATTTAAAATCAATACAGAAAATCTTTTCCAAAGAACATAAATTATCAAAACTGTTCAAAGATTAACATTAGAACACAAAATTCATACCAATAACGTAACTGTAAAACAGCTATACCATATACAGAAGACGTTCTCCTCCTAAAATCTACAATCTTGACCTAACTTTCCTTTCTCACAAAATTTCTGAGTTGGAAAGAGCCATCTAAACCAACCAGCCACCCAGAGACTGGACCCAGCTCAATGGTCAGTGAGCCTATGCTTGAAAACCAGGGATGAGCACTTCCCATAAGCCCCTTTCATATCTTTAGAAAAATGTTAGAACATTCTTCCTAGTTTTGATCCAAAAATGTTATCTCCTTGTAACTTCTCCCTGTGGCCCTCTATCTGCCCTAACCTCACCAAATCTGTCCAATCCTACTACCATAAGGTAGTCTTAATAACTGATGTCTAGTATCAACTAAATTTACTAGCAAACAGAAAAGCTACTTAGAATCTGTCCTCCTTTAGGAAAGTTTGACTAGGATGTTAAACATAATATACTAATAAAATAACCTATAGGTGCATCACCTGAGGTCACTCAACAATGAAAGTACTAAAATGATAAAACGTTACATTTATTCTTGCCTATTTCCAGAAAAGACTTAATACTTTAAAACATCATTTCACAAACTCAACATGAAATGTAAATAACAAGAAAAGAAAGTCAAATACTATCCAAAAAGACTCTAGGGAACTATTGAAGAAGCTTAAGCTTCACTTATGAAACAAGAATTTTCAAAACTTGCCCAAGAACAGTCAAATAAACACAATAGAAGTGGCCCCGAATACATACGAAAAATTTAGTATATAATCAACAGGTCATTTCAAATTAATAAGTAAAAAATATAGATTATTTAATAAGTAGCACTGGCACAAACGACAGCCATTTTGGCAGGAAGTTAAGCCCCTACTTGAATTACATATGGATCAGGGTTTTAAAGGTTAAAAAATTAAACCAAGGGGCCTGGCCCGGTAGCCGAGTGGTTGAAGTTCCGCACACTCCACTTCAGCAGCCTGGGTTCACGGGTTCAGATCCCAGGCACAGACCTACTCCACTCATCAGCCATGCTGTGGCGGTGTCCCACATATAAAATGGAGGAAGACTGGCACAGATGTTAACTCAGGGGTAGTCTTCCTCAGGCGAAAAAAAAGAGGAAGGAAGATTGGCAACAGATGTTAGCTCAGGGCAAATCTTCCTCAGCAAAAAAAATAAATAAATAAAAAATTAAACCATGAAAGAACTAGAAGACACAATGTATTGCTTTGCATTTTAAAAATAATCCTCTTTCATAAAAGGCTTTTCTATGTCTCATGTAAAACCCAGAGCCATAAAGGAAAAGACTGGGAAATCTGACTAGAAAACATTATAAAGATTTTATGGCAAAAAATAAGTAACAAACTAAAAAAAATAACAAAGGTCTGCTTGCCTTAACTTGCAAATATCACTTAAAATGTGGGAAAAAGATGAACCCAAGAGAAAAATGGTTAAAGGACATGCTTAAAGGTTCCCAGAAGAAAAAGATATCCAATAAACATATTTTTTTTAAACGCAACCTCAGTCACATTAAAGAAATGCAAATTAAAACAATATGCTACCTCTTTTCCACTTAGGTTCACAGGGCTGAAAGATGTGGGAATGACGGAATACAAATGCGCACGAGGAAATTTTGGAGGTGATACATATGTTCACTATCTTGATTGCAGTGATAGTTTCACGGGTGTACACATGTCAAAATTTATCATACTGTACACTTTAAACATGTGCAGTTTATTCTATGTCATTATATCTCAATAAAACTGTCTAAAAAAAAATTAGGCATTGGCCAAGGAGTATGAAAACCAGTATTCTCACACAGTGTTAGTTTGATTATAACTAGTGAAATCTCCTTAGACAGAAATTTGGAAAAATCTTAAAGTACAAAAATACTGCATACTCTTCAGAGAAAAATAGTTTATTTTACAGATATTGTCACACAAATACAAAGATATACTCAAGCATGTTCACTGTTAGCAATGTAACTTTATGAAACTACAAAGAACATATGTCCAGCATTAGGGAAATAACTAAATAAGCTTGCAGTAGCGCTCCACATGGAATATAGGAAGACATTCAAAAACTATTGCAAATGAACCAAACACACATAAAAAGCAAGTTGCAGAACAGTATAGAGAGAAAATTCTGTTTTATGTGACAGAGTCATGCTTTTACATGCTTTAAAACTCCTGGAAGGACACAGTATAAACCATTAACTCTATGGTGACTTCTGAGGACCTTTCTGATAACTTTTCACTTTATATCCTTCAGAATGTCTACGTTTTCCCACCATGCACAATATTCCTTTTATAATTTAAATTTATTAAATTTTTAAATTATAAATTAAATCATGACTTAAAAACTAATTTGAGGAATTCATTTTTAGCAATATGAGTGAAAACTCTTCCAACTGAATATAACAAAACTTGTTTTGCTTTAAAATGGGCAAGTTTTGGGGCCGGCCCAGTGGCGTAGTGGTTAAGTGCATGCGCTCCACTTCCATGGCCCGGGGTTGGCAGGTTCGGATCCCGGGCACACACTGACACACCACTTGTCAAGCCATGCTATGGTGGCATCCCATATAAAGCAGAGGAAGATGGGCACGGATGTTAGCCCAGGGGCAGCCTTCCTCAGCAAAAAAAAAAAAAAAAAGGAGGATTGGCATCAGATGTTAGCTCAGGGCTGATCTTCCTCACAAAGAAATAAATAAAATGGGCAAGTTTTCTGGAAATTAAGGGAAATCCTGGGGCAGGGGAAATATCAAATAGGAACTGAAAGTGTTAACAGCCATTTAAGGCTAAGACAGAAGGCTCTGGGCTGCAAGTTGGGGAAGTGGAAATGAGACAGGTACATAAAACTGAGATTTTTAAAAAGCAATTAGATACAAACAGGGATTATATGCCCAAGAATTCCAGATAGTGAGAGACTATAAAAAATATTTTTTCAGCTATTAGAAGGATAAAAGAAATCTGACACCTGGAAAAAGAATAAAACACTCACATAAAAGACCAGAGAGATTAGAAAGAAATAAAGAGGGGCAGGCCCAGTGGCGCAGGCGGTTAAGTGCGCGCGCTGTGCTGCGCTGGGCCGGGGTTCCCCGGTTCGGATCCCGGCGCGCACCGACGCACTGCTTGTCAGGTCATGCTGTGGCAGGCATCGCATATAAAGTAGAGGAAGATGGGCATGGATGTTAGCACAGGGCCGGTCTTCCTCAGCAAAAAGAGGAGGATTGGCAGATGTTAGCTCAGGGCCGATCTTCCTCACAACAAAATAAAAAAGTAAAAATAAAAAAAGAAAGAAGTAAAGAAACTGTAAATTGTGTTAGCATTCACACACCTATGTGAATACACAGACATGTCAACATTAAAAACTAAATGGACTGATAATGATGCACAGTTGAAGAATTATCAAAGATAGATCTGATAAAAACTGGCAATGCAGCACAAAAGAATATGTTAGAGAAAATATGAAAAAAAACTAATAGACATGAAGGAGAGATGAGAAGGTCCCATAGTTAAATGGGAATTCAAGGAGAGAAAAGAACCAAGAAAGGTAGTATTTGATGAGATAATGGCCGAAAATTTTCAAAAACTGTTCAAAGATATAAACCTTCCAATTCCAGAAGGGCAACAAAATTTGGACAGAATTTAAAAAAAGGAATTATACATAAACATATGTGTAGTAAAACTGTATATAACAAAAGATGCAAAGCAGGTCTTAAAAGCAACATAGAAAAACTTACCTATAAAGGAATAAAATTAGACATTATTTAAAGTCTAATTTTTTATAAATAATTGTTTTCTCAGCCATAGAAGCCAAAGGTTAATGGAATAAAATCTCCACAGAAACAATGACCATGAACATAGAATTCCAGATCCAGCTAAACACTGGAATACTCAGTTTTCAGAAGCAGTAAGTCTGTCAGCTATGTGTAACAAACACAACTGATTCTTAACTTAACAAACAATCAAAAATGCTTTATCTGAAATTTAATAATCCAGATCGTAGTTTTTGTAAATGAGCAATACCTCTTCCTGCCAGAATATGACTGAGAATATTACAAAACTCTTTCAACAGGGATTACAGCTCACCTTTTTCCCAATAAACTTTTCAGGAAGCCAGTGGAAAAAGTACTAGCAAAGAATTTTCTCTTTCTGGCCCTTCAATTACAGTGTTCAGAGCTTCCACGGACAAAGCCATAAAAAATTAGGACAAAACTTGACAGGACTTTACAATCAAGTACACCAATTAAATCATAGTAAAAGCCTGATTATTTCTTCCAAGACCGTACAATCTATTCCGCAGTCTACATTTCAATTTCTACACTTCTACAGCCTACATGTCAATTTTTATGTTAATATCATTCCACAATCAAATTCCCACCTCTAAGAGAAAGCAAAAAGACATACAAAAGTCTAAATACATAAAAAGTCTACACAAACAACAAAATTGTGAACAAATAGCAAAATCTTACACACAAACTGCAAGTACATACAAATTAAGGAACTAACATAGGGCAAGGAAACTGCTTATATTATTTTCATTTTCATATTTTTCTGGAACATTACTTCTGTTAATAAATTTATTATTAACCCGTGGTAAAGTTAAAGAATCTTTAAAAATTAAGAAATATTGGGGGCTGGCCCAGTGGCATAGTGGTTAGTTCACGGGCTCTGCTTCAGCGGCCCTGGGTTCACAGGTTCGGATCCCAGGTAGGGACCTATGCACTGCTTATCAAGCCATGCTATGGCAGGCATCCCACATGCAAAGCAGAGAAAGATGGGCACGGATGTTAGCCCAGGGCCAATTTTCCTCAGTAAAAAGAGGAGGACTGGCAACGGATGTTAGCTCAGAGCTAATCTTCCTCATCAAAGAAAAAAGAAAAGAAATATTCCCATTCAGTGAAATTAAGCAACATTTGCTTTTATATTCACAATCTTATACCGTTCTGTGAAATTGTACCTTGAGAACTATGGTTTTAAAAAACGTTCACTGAAGATTTTTTTTATTTATTATTCAAGGTTTACTTTATACCATTGAAAGTTTAACATACCAAATGAGTGACTCTCCTACTGATCCGTATGTTCTCTCCCACCTACTATCTGTGAGCCCAACACAGCACTCAACGAATACCACTGTCAAATTTTAATTGACTAAAAGGCAACCAGCACAAATATAGGAAAAAAAAAAAAAAGGTCTACTTCATAATATAACTTCAAAATATAAATAACTTTATACATGTAGCATCCCTTTCTTTGGATTTTCTTTCAAAATAAACCTTCATAAATACAGTATACATCAATCCTATTTGTGTCCATCAGTACTCTGAAACACAAAATCAAGGACTTTTTATCACGACATGGACTTTAATATAATGTTCTTAAAGCTGCAAAAGGAAAATATAACAGAAAATTTTTTAAAAGTTCAGATAAAATTACCATGAATTGGAAACAAGTACAACTTCTGTATTTTAACAAATATTTAAACCTACACAACAGCCAAAAAAAAAAGTTTTGTTTGCTGTTGACTCTATTCTTTTGACATCACTCCCAATAAGCAACCTAAGCAAAAAACAGTGAGAGAAGTTATCTTGCTAAGAACAACCTCCAAGAAAAAAAGTAAGTGTCTGGGATTTCACCAACTGAATTCCCACATTCTTTAAGTTGGTTTATAAATTATCTAGTTAACATACTGAAACACTGTAGACAGGGACCTTCAAAATTTGTGACTGCAAAGACTCCCTTCCAGACAACAGAAATACGACTTAAGAGGTTCAAAGGTGATCAGTTATGAGAAATCTAAAATACAGCCACAAGAAAACAATGCCATTCATAATAGCACCAAAAAACAATAAAATACTTAGGAATAAATGTAACCAAGGAAGTGAAAGATCTGTACAGTGAAAATTATAAGACACTGATGAAAGAAACTGAAGAAGACACAAATAAATGGAAAGATATCACGTGTTCACAGATGGGAAGAATTAATATTGTTAAAATGCCCATATTACCCAAAGCCATACAGCTATAGATTCAACGCAGTCTCTATCAAAATTCCAATGGCATATTTTTTACGGAAATACAAAAAACAATCCTAAAATTCGTATTGAAGCACAAAAGACTCCAAATAGCCAAAGTGATCAGAGCTGGAAGCATCATCACACTTCTGATTTCAAACTAAACTACAAAGCTATAGTACGTATATCAAAGTATAGTATAGTATATCAAAACAGTACAGTAGTGGCATAGAAATAGACACATAAACCAATGGAACACAATCAAGAGTCCAGAAATGAACCCCACATATATGGTCAACTAATAATTGACAAGGGAGTTAAGAATACCCAATGGATAAAGGATAGTCTCTTCAACAAAAGGTGTTGGCAAAACTGGATATTCACATGCAAACGAATGAAACTGGACCCCTATCTTACAACACTCACAAAAATTAACTCGAAATGGATTAAAGACTTAAATGTTAAGACCTGAACCGTACAACTCATAGAAGAAAACATAGGGAAAAAGTTCCTTGACATTGGTCTTGGCAAGGATTTTTTGGATATGGCACCAAAAGCACAGCAACAAAAGCAAAAATAAACAAATGGGTCTACGTGAAACTTAAAAAGCTTCTGCACAGTAAAAGAAACAACAAAATGAAAAGGTAACCCATGGAACGGGAGAAAATATTTGCAAACCATATATCGGATAAGGAGTTAATATCCAAAATATATAAGGAACTCATACAATTCAATAGCAAAAAAACCAATAATCCAATTAAAAAATGGGCTGGACGTCATTCCAAAAGACATACAAATGGCCAACAGGTACATGAAAAGGCGCTCAATATCACTAATCATCAGGAAAATGAAAATCAAAACCACAATGAGATATCACCTCATAACTGTCAGACTGGCTATTATCAAAAAGACAAGAGATAACAAATGCTGGCAAGGATGTGGAGAAAAAGGAACTCCTGCGCACTGTTGGTGGAAACATAAATTGGTACAGCCACTGTGTAAAACAGTATGGAGATTCCTCAAAAAATTAAAAACAGAACTACCATATAATCCAGCAATCCCACTTCTGTGTATATATCCAATGGAAATGAAATCACTATCTCATAGAGATATCTGCACCCCCATGTTCACTGCAGCATTATTTACAACAGCCAAGACATGGAAACAACCTAAGTGTTAGTCAACAGATGAATGGATAAAGAAAATGTAGTATGTATATGTACAGTGGAATATTATTCAGCCACAAAAAAAGAAGGAAATCCTGCCACTTGCGACAACATGGATGGACCTTGAGGCATTATGCTAAGTGAAATAAGTCAGATAAAGAAAGACAAACACCAGATGATCTTTTCCACCATATATGGAAGATTAAAAAACCAAACTCATAGATACAGAGAGTAGATCAACGGCTGCAAAGGGGAGGCAGGGGGAATTCATGAAGGTGGTCAAAGATACAAACTTCCAATTATAAGATGAATAAATTCTGGAGATGTAATGTACAGCATGGTGACTACAGTTAACAATAGTGTATTATATACTTGGAAGTTGCTAATACAATAAATCTTAACAGTTCTCATCACACACAAAAAAAGAGTAACTATGCAAGGTGATGGATGTGTTAACTAACCTTATTGTGGTAACCATTTTGCAATATACCAAATCGTCACATTGTACACCTTAAATTTACACAACGTTACATGTCAATTATATCTCTATAAGGCCGGAAAAAAATAAAATGCAGCCACAAGTAGAGGCCCCTATCCTATGGCCATTTGCTCTGGACACTGCTTAGAAACCACCTTTACACAACAACCTCAAGAACCATGCAACTATAGATACTGCCTTCAAGAGACAGTACACAGCTGCCACAATCCTACATTTCAAGATCCATGAAAGGCTTCTGTTCTCCCCACTATTAGAAGATGCCTGAAGAGTTAAAAAAAAAAAAAAAAAAAAGTAAAAGCTGTCATGTACTTAAAATAGCAGAGAGTAGGCAAACTAAAAGTGGTGAATTTACTGTGGGTAAATCCAGACAACATGGCTAACTGAAAAACTTAGGAGCATCAAAAGTTATTTACTCTAAACAAGTCATTCCAATGCCTCTCTTTTTTCTATATATATAAAAGGCTTACTAAATCAGGAAAACCCCAAACATATTATAGGAATGTCTGACTTGGACAGAACACTTGATAAAGTAGACAAGCTATCCTTTGAGACAAGATAGATAAGTACCAAACATGGCTGAATAGTAGGAGAAATCAGGGAATAATTTAAAAGGTTCAATGATCATATCCCAAAGCTGCCAATTAATGGTTTAGAAAGTATCTTAATCCTGTATCAAAGGCTCTGTTCTTTGCCTGACCTTACTAAGATTTTAATCAATTACTAGGATAATGATAAGACAAGCTTGCCAGCTTGTAATGATGTGTTGAACACAAGGATATCTCGAAAGAGGAGAACAAAGGACAAACCAACTAAATAATGTTTCATAAAATAAGATTTTTATTTTATCCTTTGTTACTAAACTCTTTCAGTTCCCTAGCTGGAACAGCAGGAATTCCAATAGCGAGTCAGATAAGTAGGCATACTATGCTACCTCAGTCTACTGACTTACCTCACATAATGAATTGTCCAGTTAACCGGTTTTCAGCAAAATGGCACTTGAAAAGTACTACTTTTCAAACAATGGCCTTTTTTGGTGTTAGTGATTGTTCACCTAAAACATACACACAATAAATATTCTATAAAGAATGAAATTTCAACATTATAATTTCAGCCAAAGACACACTCAATGATTTATTCAACACAATGGTTTCCAGTTGGAATACATCAGATGTATTGATGCAATGCACACGTTTGGAGGAACCCAGAACATTTTGCTTTGTGTACATATGCCAAGCAAGAGGGATGCAGAGCTAGAACCTCCTACCTCTCTTCAGTCTTTTCTGCCTGTGTTCTATTTCCACACTGCTTAAGGGACTCGTGTTTGGCCTTTACTTCCCGCTAAAGGTACTTACCTGTGCCACAATTTGACTTTTAAGTGCAGACTAAATGCAAGATAACTCTGAGCTTCGAAAGGTTCAAACTAGTGAAGAAGATGGTACAAAAAGAACAGACTGTCCAAATAATGACACTCCACCAACCACCACCAAGTTTTCTCTTCCTTTGACAAGTAGAATATGCCTTCATTTTATACTACATTTTAATGTTCAAAGTGTATTTATTTATTTTCAAATTGTTGTTTATACTTAAATAAACTCTTCATTGCTAGATTATATTTTTTTTAAATGTACCCTTTATTTATTTATTTATTTATTTTTTTTTTTTGTGAGATCAGCCCTGTGCTAACATCTGCCAATTCTCCTCTTTTTTTGCTGAGGAAGACTGGCCCTGTGCTAACATCCATACCCATCTTCCTCCACTTTATATGGGACGCCACCACAGCATGGCTTGCCAGGCAGTGCATCGGTGCACGCCCGGGATCCGAACCGGCGAACCCCGGGCCACCGCAGCAGAGTGCACGCACTTAACCGCTTGTGCTACCGGGCTGGCCCCTAGATTATATTCTCTTATGTGGAAAATTGGTTGGTTGAGATGGAACACAGCATAATTTCCCATGAAAATTAATGGAAATACGTTTTCATGTAACAGCTTTTCACTTAGCAGCAGGCTTTTCAAGAACAAATTGAAATCATAAAAGAAAGGATAGGTACATTTGGTTCCTGAGTTTGAGACAACAAGCAAGAGTTCAGATAGCAAGGGATACCAGTCGCACCTCAAAAAAGAAAACATTATTCAGTCTGAGTTGGACTAGCAAAGGATACCTGTACTCCCAAAAAGACTAAAGAAACATAGGATAAGAGAGATCAGCAAGCAGGAACAAGAATCACACTTCAAGGCTTAAGGAATTTAATTTTATAATCATAACAAATTAGTGTGATACTAAAATCAGATTTGTTCTATAGAGTTGAATAAAACCCAACAAGAGGTCAGATTTGAGCAAAGGAAGGGAACAGATGACTAAACTAGAGCACTCAGAATACAGTGAGCTAAGCTTCAAAAAACAAATAAGATTATAATAGGTAGAAATGAAGATGAAGACTTCCAATAAGGATGCTTGTATTCTAAACATTTAAAATGATAGGTGAAATATAAAAGATTATCAAAAAAAAGATAGCTGAACTGAAAACTAAGATAAACATCTCCCTGAGTCAGAAACAATAAAAATTCAAAATAGTAATCTATACCTAAAATGGAGTGTAGGGAAGAAAGAAAGGGGAAGATGGCTGGATACTGGCTCTATAGTAGGCAAAAGGTCAGAAGTTCAGCTCCTACAGGGAACAGCAAGGGAACAGAAACAGGTTTGCTTCTCGACGCCAAGGGCTGGGGATAGGAATAGTATTTGTACAGCTCAGGCGGATGGGAAGGAGGAGGAAAAGTGAAAAGGAGGGGAGCAGAGGAGAAAGAAGATGTATGAAAAATAATCAGCCTGCAAACCTATTACCTAGAGCTATAACTTCTGCTCTGAGCCTGGAGAGGAAAGTGGACAAAATACCCAGTCTCACAGCAAATTTAAAATTAACAATAAGACCTTAATATCAAATATCAAGCCAGTATTCACATTTCCCCAACTGCTTTGTAAATATTTTTTGTTATTCTGTGTTATTTATTTCTTGTCTCTTTTCATTTATCACCCCTTTTTATTCTTCAGTTTCTTGCAATTCTTAGGATTTGGGGTTGGAAAAACCAGATAGTTGGTCCTGTCGAGATTCCCAGTATGAATTTTGTTGATGGTATCCTCATAGTGTTTAAGAAGTTTTTTTTGTCTTTTCTACTTCCTATAAATTGGTAGTTAAATTTAACAGCTAGATCAGATGCAGAATTAAGAGTTTAGCGCAAGAGTAAGGCACAGACAGCGCGGCATACTTCTAAAAAGATGTACCTAATGTCTGGATGTCTTTCTCTTTGTGACATTAGCAGAGCAAGATTGGTGATCTTTGCCTAAACGTTATTCATTAGGGGAAGCAAGATGATGATACTCTAAGTCTATCACTCTTTATTAGGTAGAATACATCTATAGAAAGAAACTTCTCTCATGACCTATTTGATTACTCTGAGATACAAATCATAAGAAAAATAGGATAAATGCTTACTTCTATTTATTTAGCAGTTGTCAAAATGAGTTGCTCCAACAGCAGCTAATCAGGGTTTTTTTTTTAACGTTTTACTATCATTACAAACTCACAGATTAAACATATTTGATTTATTTCAATTCATTAGTTATTATCTTTATTGATTTCAAATTGTCCCCTTTTTGGCCAATGAGATCTCACTCAAGATAGCTCCTGGGCTGTTCTGACACTACCCTCATAGTTTTTGGTCGCTCTATTGCTTTCTGATAAGATGCTCTAGGCTGTGGCAAACAGACTCTAGGGTGCCCCCCCAGTCCCTGCCTCCTGGTGTTCTCACCCTTGTGCAATCTCCTCCCATTAAGTGTGAGTGGAACCTGTGACTTGCTTCTAATCAATAAAATATGGCAAAGGTGACAGGATATAAGTGATCACATGTACATGATTATGTTACATAAGACTGTAACCCTTGTTACTAGGACACTCTCTTACTGGCTTTGAAGAAGCAAGCTGCCACGCTGTAAGCTGCCTAAGGAAAGGGTCACGCGTCAAGTTGTTAAGAACTTTCTGTTGGGCCACCTTCAAGGAACTGAAGGCTGCCAACAACCATGTGAACTTAGAAGCAGATCTTTCCCCAGCTGAGCCTCAGATGAGACCCCAGCCCTAGTCAACACCATAATAGCAGCTTTGTGAAACCCTGTACAAGAGGACCCAGCTAAGCAGTGCCCAGACTCCTAATGCACGGAAACCGTGGTATAATAAACGTGTGTTGTTTTAAGCCCCTAAGCTTGTGGTAATATTGTTACACAGAAATAGATAATTAATATGCAGGCTCATCCCATACATTTCCTGCCTTAAGGTTGAAAATGCCCATTTTGAGCTCTAGTGACTTTTATTGTGAAAAGGTATTTAAAGACCACAATGTGGGCACCAGGATTGCTTTTCGCTACTGGGTTGGTCATTGTTTCTAGGCCTTTTTAGTCAACAGGGCCAGAAAATGCAAATATTTTTAATAAGCTAAATTTCTGCATGAATGCATACAGATGCTTCTACCCAAATTTAGTACCATGGCGTTTTTACTTAATTTCACTGACCTTAAAACCACATCTGCTTTCAACCATGCCAAAAATCTCAGTTTTCAACAATACCAACATAATCACTCATTTCCTTCAGTTCACAATACATATATTACACAGTATTGGAATAACAACATACATATTACCACCAAGATTATGATTATAGTAGTTCAAGAATTGTTTTCCTTTTTTGTTATCCTTCCTCCACTCTCTGCCCAAGGTATATGCCAACGGGGATAAACAGTCAAGTTATCGTGTTTTAAAGTCACTTGGCATAGTTTCACTCTGGTGTCCACCAAGTGAATACACATAAGATTCATTTGTTTTATTTTATTTATGATTTTTAGGGATTTTTTTAAATTTTTTTTAATAATTATGTAAAATATTTACATGGCTCCAAAGTCAAGTCTAAAGAAAAAGAAAAATTCAAAGCACAGATTGTACCCCTGTGCTCTTCTATACTGTGCTTCTCTCCCCTATAAGTAACCAGCATTTTTTAGATTTCACTCAATACTCTTCTACTTTTAATATGAGCAATATATATACACACATTTTCATCTCCCTTAGTATATGATTGCATATTATAAATACTTCTCTCCACTTTGGTTTTTTTACTGTTCCATAACAGACCTAGTTTGCAACTAGAGGCACAATGGGCCAGGTAGAAAAAGTTGAAAAACAAATAAATAATTCTCGGGGCGGGGAGGGGGGGAATGATCACTGAGGGAGAAAAGGTAAAAACAAACAAAAAAAAAAGCTGAAAATAAGCTTAAAAAATAATCCAAAACACAAGAAGAAATTTGATGAGAAAAAAAAAAATCAACAGACACGTGAATTCACACCTGATGATACTAGTTTTATGAACAGTCTGACAAAGACTTTTAAATTTGAACACGTTGAAGATGTCAGAGCGATAAGGGAGTCTTTTTATAAAGTAGCAAAAAGGTTATAAAACAAAAACAGAAGTGAAACAGACAAGCGTACATGAAAAAGCAATTCCAAATCTAAGAAATGAAAATTGTAGATACTGGCATATAGATTCAATAGACCGAATAAACCCTAGAATGGACAAAGTAAAAGAAAAATTGGTAAATTGCTACACAGTACTGAATTCACCTAGTAGGAGGCATAGAAAAATAAAGAGAAAAAAATTGAAAGAGCGATTAAGATACACAAAGGATAAACTTAAGGGACTTCAACATAGGTTTATCAAGAGAAGAAAAGTGAGAATAGAATAACAGAAGCAATATTTAAAGAGCTGAGAATTTCCAAAACTGAAGAGAGATCTATCCTCGGATTATATGTATACTGAGTACTAACTGGGTATACAGAAGTTCATCCACGCTCATAGTGCACACTGTGGTGAAACTGCAAACTACCAAGCACAAAGAGCTGCTGCTTTAAGGAAATAATTAACCAGACTGTTTCACAACAAATGTCCATAACAACTTAAGAAAACCACATGCAAACAGTGGCATCACTTTGAGAAGTTTACAAATCTCCTAGAATGTCATGCGGGGTGGGGGGGGAGTGGAGACTTCAAAGTTTACTGAATAACTCTATCCATATTTTAACATTCTTACATAATTACATTCTTATGACTCTAAAAGCAAGGTGTGGACAGTGCATAAAAGTAATAACTCAAAGAATCATTTCAAAGCATCTACTAAATTCCCACATTTCAGTCCTTAAAAAAAACAAACTGAAATGCTAAACAGTGGAATTATGGAGAAAAGAAAACAGCAGCATAAAAGGGAAGAAAAAAAAATCAATTCCAGATAAAGAATTGTGAAAAAACTTTTTAAGTTTATAAAATTTTTTAAGACAACATGCAAGAATATCTTTATAACCTTGAGATAGGGAAGAGTTTCTTAAACAAGACACAAAGTATAAATCATAACATGAAAATACTGATAAATTCAACTAAATTAAAATTTTTAACTTTTATTAACAAAGACCATAAGAAAGTGAGAAGACAAGCCACAAAGTGGAAGAAGACATCTGTAATACACAATCAGCAAAGAATGAGTATTCAGAACATATAAAGAACTGCTATCAATCAAAAAGAAAAACCACCCAACAGAAAGGAACAGCTATTCAAGAAAAAGGAAAAAATGGCTAGCAAACATTTGGAAAGATGTTTCCTCTCTGTAAGCAGAAATGCCAAACCTACAAGATATCAATTCATACCAAATAGGCTGTCTGACTTTATTATGTGCCAATATCAAGTATAGGGAAGAACGTGGAGCATCACATGTATACACTAGTGAGGGGAATAACCTGGTACAATTACGTTGGAAAACAATTTGGCACTACCTAGTAAAGCTGAAAACATACGTCTCCTACAACTCAGCAATTTCACACCCAACTAGATATAAGATCTAAAACAATTTATTCAAACTGCAAATCTCAACTCATTTGTGGGTACCAAAAATCAACTTAGTGGGCCTTGGTTAGCATTCTCCTTTTTAATGAAATGGACTAACATCACACAGGTTGTTTTTTTTCAAGAAACTTTTTTGTTATATATGTGTACATCTGACAATGTATTGAGTCTCATAATGTAAAATTTATTTCTTACCATAAGTGGTAATGAAAAAGTTTTAAAAAACACTATCCTAAAGACACATATGTGTGCAAGTGCACCAAGAGACCAGACCTATGCAAGGTGGTCATAGCAGCACTGTTTATAATAGCAAAAGAAAACTGGAAACAACCCAAATGCCCATCAACAGGTAATAACTAATCAGAAAATATTCATACAATGAAATCCCGTGCAAGAGTGAAAGTGAATGAATTAGAGCTATATACAACATGGTGGAAGAATATCAGGACCATAAAATTGAGGGGGAAAAGTTGCAAATAAACTCTTAAAGAAGAATCCCATTTATAGAGTTCAAAAACAAATAGAAAAAAAATAGTTTACGGATACAAACAGGTGTGGCAAAACTAAAACAAAAAAGCAAATGTAACAGATAGTGATTACTTCTAGGGGGAGGAGTACATAAAGAAATTACAAGTTAGGATAATATTCTTGAACCGGGTACTAAGTACACAGCTGTTCACTGTGTCTTTATTCTTTATCTTACACATATTTTATATGTAGCTAATTTCAAAAGGAAAAAGTTGTTAAATAAAGCCGAGTGAAAGGTACACAGGTATTTGATACACAGATATTCATGTTATATTTAATCTTTAAACCGTATAGATACATTCTATATTCTCTTGTACACCTGATCATTTGATATTTGTTTTTAACCTTTGACAAAAGAATAAAAAGACAATTAAGTAGGAAGAGGTAAATGTAAATTAAAAACAGACAAGCAAACAGGTATACATTTCCCTGCTTCTTAAATTTATACAATTATGACAGTGCTGAATATCTCTAGAAAGTTATACTTTGGAACAAATTTTTCCAAAAAGAAAATAAAAGCAAATATTTTAAAATAAGAAACTTCTAAAATTTTTACAGAAAATATCCAGGGTTTCTTGACTTAGCACAAAGCTACCTTAAGAAATCAGAAAGACTAGAGCAAACAAGAGGAGTAACTAAAACTTCTCTTTACACCAAAAGTAGTATGTTATTTTAGATGCTGCTGGGACTTTTTGCTTAAATGAAGGTTACATAAAACTGAAAGGATATGAAATATAATTACTCACCTATTTATGCCAGGTAAACAATGCTAGAAGAGTAGACCAGAATACATCCTTACTCATTTTATAATTAATTTATATTATAAAGGATTTCTTTTCTCCCCTATGCCCAAGAGACAAAGTAATTGCATGGGCTATATTTTATGCATGACTCCAAGGCTAATCTTAAATATATATTTTATTTGAAAAGTGTTCCAAAAACTTCAAGCTCAGAAATACTTCCTTCAAGTTAAAACTCAGTGTGAACCTCCTCCCCCCCAAAAAAAACCAAGAGCAAAAGAAATAAGCTACTTTTACAAAGGATCCAATTTAAACTTAAAATTACAGTTAATATCTAGGTCAAATTGGAAGCCATTTAAGAAATTATTCCCATTCACCCAGCAACTAGTGTACCAACCACAAGGATTACACATCACAGTACCTGACAACTGCACCCAGAAATGAGAGTACCAAATGATATGAGACAAGCTTGAGAAATTCACTTCACAGAAATCATGTTGTTCAGCCAATCTCAGACATGCAGGTTACAAAAATTATGTAAAATAATTATGGAGCATATTTCAAATAAACATGTCTTCCCAATAAACTAAGCAAATACAGGTCAGAAGCACATAAATGAATTCAACCTGTGTGGACATTAAAGATTTAAGGAAACATCCTGAAGGTTAGCAACACAGCATTCAGAACACTGGGGAGCTGTCAATGTACAGCTTAGTTTGTTCAAATTTATTTCAAAGATAATTAGATCTAAACACATGCAATCACTGGGCCAGCCCCGTGGCTTAGCGGTTAAGTGCACGCGCTCCGCTACTGGTGGCCCGGGTTCGGACCCTGGCGCGCACCGACGCACCGCTTCTCCGGCCATGCTGAGGCCGCATCCCACATACAGCAACTAGAAGGATGTGCAACTATGACATACAACTATCTACTGGGGCTTTGGGGGGCGGGGGGAAGGAGGAGGATTGGCAATAGATGTTAGCTCAGAGCTGGTCTTCCTCAGCAAAAAGAGGAGGATTAGCACGGATGTTCGCTCAGGGCTGATCTTCCTCACAAAAAAAAAAAAAAAAAAAACACATGCAATCACTAAATTATTTATTTATGTACATATTTCACTCAGAACACTTATGTTACTGACCAACAAGATTAAGTGGTACCAAGCACAGAAGTATCTTTGCTGAAATTTGTGCATTAAATTTTATTTTCCATTCCAACCCCAAGAGTAAACCTGAAACCCTTATTCTTCAAGTCTCACTTTACATGGCATTCCATGTAAATCAATTAGCTGAGCTACTGGAAAAGGAGGACGGCACAAATGACAAGTAAAGCAAAAGGTTCAATGAGTCCCAATCACTTTCAAACATCAGGCAATTCATTCATTCATCAAATTGAGCACTACCTAAGCGCCAGAAATATACTCCACAGCAGTGAACAAGACAAAATTCCCACCTCATAGTGCTTATGTTCTTATAGGTGAGACAGATACCAAGCATATAAATAAATAAGCATGTATTATAATGTTAAGTGACTGATAGCACAATGAAGAAAATCAAGGCTGAGACGAAGAACAGAGAGGATATGCATTTTAAGTAGGGTGACCAGGGTTGGCCTTTCTGAGATAACCATTGAGCAAAGCCTACACGATCACATGGCAGTAATTCATAATGCACATACATAGGAATCAAGACTGAAAAAATTTATTGGAAACTAAGAGAATCATAGTCTACCTATTGTTTCCTATATATATCATTTTACAGCATTTGGTTTTAAGTAGCTTCTACTATTTTCTCCACTTGGAAGACTTTTAGTCCTCAAATTAAATCACTAACTTTAAGAGTTAATCCTCTAACTCCAGTGGAAAAAAATCTTTATAACCTTAATGTAGCTTTCTAACACCTAACATCAGAATTGCACACAGACAGTGCTTTATTTTTTTCAGAAAGCATTCTTACAAAACAGCTCAATGAGTGAGAATGGACTCTAGAGTTAGAATACCTCAGTTCAAATTCAGGTTCCCACTCCTATTTGCTCTATGTCTTTGGACAAATTATTTATCCCCCCTCCCTAGTTTCCACCAAATAGTACCTATCTCGTACGGTTGCTGACAGGATTAAATATAATACTGTACATAAAGTGTTTATAGAGCCTTACAGCAAATAAGCACTCTGTTAGCTGTCACCAATGCAGCAACTCCGTACTAAGATAATATAAGCAAGGCAATGTGTCTCAGGCAGGTTAAGATAGGTAAGTTCACACATACAGTAAGTGGTACTAACAAAGTCAAATTCAAACCCAAGCTCTTCAGACCCTCTAACATCCACACTCTTTCCACTACACCACACGATATAAAGTTAGCAATAAGAAACTTGCATAAAACCTTAGAGTTAATAAGGTCTAAGACCTGTAGGTCTCCTAACTACTGACCTCCAGCTTATTACACCAGACCAGACTGTTTCCGCGGCAACTTAAATGTCTCATGTGCAAAAATAAATAATAATTGTCCCACATTTTCCAGTGAGAATATAGCATAACATCAGGTCTCTTGATAGACAATGTAATTAATGAAAATCATATAAGTTCTGATAACTAACTGTAGAGGTTACTCAGAGTTAAAATAAAGAAATGTGGAATGACTTTCTCCTCCAGTAACAGTAGGTAGCTAGGATCCTACGGCCCCTATGAAACCTATTCAGTATGGAAGCTATCTTAAAGGACCTCTCACTGGATTAAACGACATTTCTCCCCTTGGTGAAAATACATGGCCAGTGTCTACAGAAAGCTAAATGCTTCTGGCTAGGCGTCTACTCTCCTGTATACTCGCTTATTTCTATAAATCTCTATTAAATATGAGAATAAAGACAAAAGCTGTTATTTCTATGAAAACTAAGTTAAATCCTTTGAAAGGTCTGGATAAAGGATTTGAAAAATCCAGAAAGATTTTGAACTTGGAAAGTTTCCCAGTGCCTACATTTTCATTCCACTTTAAAGAAACCAATACTAGAAATCACAGACAATGCTTTTAGGGTATAATTTATAGGGAAAAAAAAAATCAAGAAACCCCTACTCGAAGAGATTGATCCAAACAAAAGACAGGTAAATAAAAGTAAATGTTTTAAGTTAAAATAAAACACTAAAAGTGCACAGATATTCTGAGTTCTTACTTTAACCAACTCTGAACTACCTAAACAATGGTCCTAAACAATGGTCCTAATCACATGGGGCGGGTAAAAAGATCTCCACCACATTCTAACATCACTCCTCCCACCAAGGAGTTCCCAAAGGCTCCCTGCCACTTTCTTCTGCTCTCTGTTCCTAGGAAAGGAGCAAACTGAAAACTACATGTGTCCAAGAATGAGGTATCCATTACAGTAAGGAACTGCAGAATAAGAATTTAATTAATTTGTAATGAACAAATCTTTAATAAATCTTTATTGAGCACCTATGTGCCAAGCATTGCCCTAAACCCTTAGGATCCATCAATAAACAAAACAGACAAAAAGCCTTGCCCTCATAGAGGTTATAGTGTGTGTTTGGGGACAGAGAGAGGAGATGATAAACACAATCAACAAGGAAATTATAGTTTGTCAGAAGGTGACAAGTGCTATGGAGAAAAGAGAACAGGATACGAGGATCATAAGTAAGGGAGTACAGCTTCAAATAAAATAGTCAGGCAGACCTCTTTGAAAAACATTTGAAGAGTAAAGACTTGAAGGAGACAAGCGAGTCAGCCATGCAGATATCTTAGGGAAAAAGTGGTCCAAGGAGGGGCAACAGCCCGTGTAAAGGCAGCCTGTGGGGCTGGAGGGAAATAAGCAGGAGCAGAGTAGGAGCTACCTTAAGAAAAGTAAGGGGCGAGTATGGGTACCCACATTCTGTAAGGCCTTGTAGCCCCTAAGGACTTCGGCTTTTTCTCTGCACATGGGAAGTCACTGCAGGGTTCTGAAGAGATGAGTGATATGATCTGGCTGCTGTGTTGAAAAAGACTGTAGGGAGACTGTAGGGTAGAAGCAGGGAGACCAGTTAGGAGGCTAATTGCAGAAATGTAGGCAAGAGATAAGAATGGCTTAGACCAGCCTAGTGAGCAGTAGAGGTGGTAAGAAGTGACTTGATTCTGGATATATTTTCAAGACAAGATAAAGCCAAGAATGCCAAGTGTGAAAGAGATAAGTCAGGGATGACTCCAACATTTTTTCTGCCTAAATGTTGCATGGAGCTACCATCAAATGAGATGAATCAGACGGCACTTGAGGCAGCTTTAAAGAAGAACATGGAAGTTTAGTTTGACTTAACTACTTCACAACCAAGTGGAAACGGAGAACAGGCTGTTTAGAATGCAGGAGGGTAGTCTGAGCTGGAGATATAAGCATATGGGTATTCCAAGCCATGACACTGGATGACATCAGCAGGGAAATTAAAGAGAAAAGTGAACCAAAGACTGAGCACTTGAACTTCAAGAGTAAGGACAAATCATAAAAACAGAATGAGCAAAGCAGCTGGTGAAGAGAGAAACCCAAAAAGGAATGTCCTGGAAGGAGGTGAGTATAAATAATTAAGTTCCACTTAGTGTACAAATCACTTTGCTGAAACCAGATTTAAGTTAAGGCTAAAAGTTCTTAATCAGCCTGCAGGAGTTAAGGAAATATGTAAAATACTAAATCGTATTTTTAAAAGGAGTTGAACATTTCTTATGCATCAGAAATACTATATTTCCTATTAGAGTTTCTACTTAAACCATTCTTAGTACTAAAAGTATATTTTGCCTACTTTATCTTTTTAACACAAAACCAATCAAAAGCCTATACCATTAAAAAGAGAAAGAAAGCTTAAAAGGTTTACGCTGCCATCATCTCTCTCAAACACCGAAAAAACTCAAGAGCTCGGCACACAAACGGTTATAAACTGTCCTTACTTTTCTTTTTCTAGAACTCAGACACAGATGGTTAAGTTAATCAAACTCCTTAGTTCATGGCACTTCAAGTTTTTCCCCTTTCTGTTTAATGTTCTGTTTACAGAAAAAATAGCTTATATTCTTATCTAAACCAACGTCTTCCCTGTGATTTGCATATAAACTACATTTTTAAGATCAGAACACCCAAAGTCATGTTCACAAAAACTGAAAGAGGAAGCAATGAAACTCAACTCTATGCTTAAGAGTAATCATTAATGTCACTTCTAAAGAAACAACTACTTGCTTCCAGCCTCTAAATATACTGTGGATCTACCTTCAAAATAAGAAAAACATAAACAGTACACAGCACAAGCAGCTAATAAGACATTATCCTCAAATATTTGAATGTTCTTGTAAAGCACGGTCTTTCTACATTTCCTCATTGCATATTAGGTCAGATTCCTGAGAAACCCAAAACCTTCCTGAAATCATTACGTTAACAATTTTTTTTTTTTTTTTACAAAGTATTGTGAGATCTTTTAGATTAAAACTTCCTTTGCCATAAAAAAAATAATAAGGATGCAATTAAAAATACATCTTCCACACATTTCAGGTAAAATTCAAGTGAAGAACTTACCAAAAGTTAACAATCTTAACAGGGGTCCTTTAGAACTTAAGCCTCAAAAAAGCCTTCACTTCTTAGGCCCTTCAGAAAAGCCATATTGACAGTTATTAAGCATCTAATTATTAAATTGTTCTCCCTACTAAAAGCACATTAAAGCCTATAAACTAGGAGGAGGCTTGGGATGAGAGACCCAACAAAACACTTGCATCAAGCAGAAGAGACTACTGATATTAAGGAAAGATACAGAAAAGACTAAAGTGGAAACAAAATCATAAATTAATGGCTCATCATAATGTTGGCCCTGAGTCATCAAAAAAGGGTTAAACAATACCCAGTATCCTTTATAATTTTAAAGTGATTAATACATTTAAGAAAAATTTTCAGGGCCGGCCCCCTGGCTTAGCAGTTAAGTGCACGCCCTCCGCTACTGGCGGCCCGGGTTCGGCTCCCGGGCGCGCACCAACACACCGCTTATCCAGCCATGCTGAGGCCGCATCCCACATACAGCAACTAGAAGGATGTGCAGCTATGACATACAACTATCTACTGGGGCTTTGGGGGAGAAAAAAAAAGAGGAGGAGGATTGGTGATAGATGTTAGGTCAGAGCCAGTCTTCCTCAGCAAAATGAGAAGGATTAGCATGGATGTTAACTCAGAGCTGATCTTCCTCACAAAAAAATAAATAAAACTGTTTAAAAAAAATTTTTTTTCATTAGGCTTTGTAATATTTTAACTTTCAGTATGAGTATGAAGCTCAGACAGGTAAATAGAACACCTCATTCTCTAAGCACACCTGACAGAGATACACACTGTTATGACTGCTGATGCTGCAAAATTAAGAGAACTTTCTACCTCAGTGTTGGGGTAGGAGGGGTGACTTTTTCTTAGAACCTACAAATAAGCCAACCTTGTTACTTCTTGTTAGATCCATGAACTCAAGAGGGGAGAGGGAGCCTTGTCTATCAGAGAATACATTAAATATGAAAGTCTATAGCACGGTATGTCTACCCAAAATACAGATAAACTCAAGAGTACTTCAGTGTTATTCTTAGGACAATCATCCCAGTCTCATCAGCAATGGTTTTACCCAAACTGGAAACTGCTGCCATGTGCCTGCTAGGTGGTGTAGGGAGAACAAGTGCCACCTAATTTAGCAAGTATTCAAACTTTTAAGGCAATTCTTACACAATTCAGAGTGTTTTGTTTGCCCCAAGGTGTTTATCTTTAGCAGGCTATGGGTATCTACATTTCTCAAGGCTTTCCTCAAAGCACCTGAAAAAAACTTACAACTTTGAACAGTTAACTTCAACTGTAAGTTTTAAGCGGTGCTTATTCAGACCCCTGCTAGGGATCCTTTTCCCCTACACGCCCCACTACGAATGTAGATTCCTCCCTCCTCCCAGAAGAAACGGCTAGGATTAAACAGCCTGCTCTTTAACCTAAGCAAGGCGTAGCTGGCGAGGCTGGGATGTGCTCCGGTCTGGGGCTGCCCACCTCTGGTGCACACGTGCTCCTTCGCCACCAACGTGCGGGGTTGCACACCCCATACCTGGTGTCGGATTGCAGCACGACTGCCCTCGGCTGCCAGCTTGGTTCTCTGCCGAGATCCCAACGCCAGAAGGGGGAGGGGGCCTGGGAAGGAAGACACACCCCTCAGGAGAGGAAAGGGTAACTTCCCCGGGTCGAGGGCGGGCCACAGATCTTCCCAAACTCGCCCTTCGCGCGGCTTTCCCATCCCCAACTGCCCGCCGCCGCGACCAAGGGACACGCACAGGGCGGGGGCGCCCGGAAGGGGGCGAGGCCGGTCCCGGGGGGTCCGGACGGGCGGCGCGGACTGAAATTCCAGCATGGCGCACGCATGGCCCAGCGCGCCAGGGCCGCCGCGGGGCCCGCGCCCTCCGTCCGCCCGCCCGCCCTGCCGGGGGCCCCCCGAGCCGGCTAAAAATAGGCGCCTCAGTCACCGCGGGGCCCTCTCCGGCCACCCTCGCCCTCGGGAGACGGCCCCGGCGCCGCGGCAGAGTGGGGTCGGGCCCTGGGCGGCCGGCGAGGCCGAGCGCCCCTCCGAGCCCGCCCGCCGCGCCGGCCCGGCGCCCGAGGCCTAGCCGGCGGGCGGTGTCCGGGCCCCGGGCCGCGCCCCCGCCGACCGGCCCTCCGCCCCCGGGCCCCCGCGGCCGGCGCCGCCCTCCCCGCGGCCGGCGCCCGGCCCGGCGCGGCCTGCTTGCCCTTACTTGGCGCGGCCGGGGAGGGAGACCGGGAAGACGCGGCGGCGCCGGCACTACCACCCGGGCCGCCGCTCCGAGGCGCCGCCGCCGCCGCCGCCGCCGCTCAGGTGCCGTCGCGCCGCCCGGCAGGAAACGGGCGGCTTCGGGGCGGGGCGGCCCGGCACGTCCCGGCGTCGGGGCGGCGAGCCCGGAGACCGGCCCCTTAAAGGGACAGGCGGCGGCCCGCGCGCTCCGGTCAGCCCCGGCGTCCTGCGGGCTCAGGAGGCGGGGGCTTGCTGCCGAGATCAAGTCCGGCCGCTGGGTGGAGGTGGGAGCTCGGGCGGGAGGCCCAGCGGAATTCCCGTCGTTCATGAGTCCTGCTCTCTCTCCTCCCAAAGCTGGCTTCGTCTTGCAGGGCCTTCCCACTGAAGCACCACCTGCCCACGCACACTGGATGTTTTTATTTTTTTAACCTTAAGTAAATGGTACTAAATTTCACCTTGCCAATTCCCGATTTCGCCCCAGAAATCACTGGAAAACGGAATCTTCCGTTACTCTGTCTCCAGAGTTTCTCTGTGAATTTTCCTTCGGGCAACCCTGGCTTCAAATGGAAAGAGGAATTAAAAACCGACCCAAATAAGTTGTGTGCAAATATTATGAAGCTGTTGTGTCCGCCAGCTGGTGGCCGTTCATTAGGCCAGGGTAAAAATAACTAGAAATTGCAGCAGAAAGGAGACGTTGGCCAGAATTCCTGCTTACTGGTTTGCTCTTTGCTAAAAGGATGGCAGCGATCTTCCTGGTCCACTGGCAAATGAGATGTGTTGATTATCATTACTTATTGCTTATCCATCTCCCACAAAATGCCAGGCACTGCTCAGAACGTACACAAAACACTCCAAGCTCTCCTCAAACGTTATGAGAGCTCAGAATGATTCAAATGCTTTTAGAGTGTGGATAGAGACACATGAAGTAGGTCTCATCACGAACACCTCCCTCTACATCCTGATAAACGGGGAACAGGAGCAATCTTTAAGGAGTGAACATCAGGACAGTTCCTACACCAACAGAGAATTTCTTTTATATGCGCTGCCTAAAAGCATACTCCACACTTGTATTCTAATTACTTTTGTCTCAGCTTTGTAGAGCACTTCCAAAGTACAAGTGAAAACTGAACACTGGTAGCCTCAAAAGTTGAGGATTCTGCCGGTCTTCAGCCACTATGCTCTCAAAGGTGTGTTCTGTCTTATTTTAACAGAAGCATCCTCTTTTCTCCTTTTTCAGTAGGGTTCTCTGCCCCTTTAGCGGCTCCAATGCTCTCAGAGCAATCTATCTCTAAACCAGTGGCTTCTCTTGAGCATGTATGTGCTGGAGGATCCAGCTTTATTGAAGAGCTAAGCTTTTAGTCTCAATACAAAGGGGGAAATGTATCACTTCTATAAGGGAGTTTAAGGATTCTTGATTAGCTTACAAAAAACTGTCTAATTTCCTCTGGTTAGTACTGAAGCAGGTTTTAAGTTAGAATAAAAGTTTCTATCATTTTCCTGACTTCAGTAAAACCACAGTGTCATTTTAGAGAGTAATATTTAGGTACGCTTGTAAGTAAGACAATAAGTGGCGTTTAGGGACATGTTTTCTCTAAATATCCTGTTGCTTATAGTCAGGGCTCTCTTATTTGTGTTCCATAATTTGAAACAAAGAAGCATAAATGTATCAGCTATTTCAGCTTTTCTGGGTGATTGAACTTTGACTTTTTGAAAGGGAAGTGGTTGGATGGCTCATTCTTTATAAGATTTCTCTTTATTCACATCAAAACAAAAAGATTTACTAGAAATGTTATGCATGGCAAGCCCTGTTAGGAATTAAGACCAACCCTCTAAGTTTTGAAGTATAATATTGTTAAGTATAATTAACACATATAATTATCCTAAGATACAATTAACCTTGGTTGCTGTTTACTACCCCCCAATGTCACTGAAACCAGCAATTAACTTGCTAAAAAGGATTAGCACTCCCAGCATCTGAGGTACCTCTAGTTGTAACACCTAAGAAATTACATTTTATTGAAAACTGTAAAGTATAACGCTGTTACCTAAAGAGTACTCATCTCTTTTTTTGTTTTTGTTTTTTTAATTTAAAAAAGTGCAATTTACTGGAGATTGCCTCCTGACTTTTACTGGGTAACAATTCTCCTTTTTGGAGAATTTTGGAAAAGCTTTAAAGACACAGCGTACACATCTCTCCAGCAGACAGAGAAGGCTGGCTATTCCTGTTTTGTCTAGGGAAGACTTCCTGGAGTGGTGAGTTATGCAGAGGTTTGAGTAATACGTGCACAACAGATTACATCTCCTACTCCCCTGGATCAGGCTGGCAGAGATGAAAGCATAATGGAAGCAGTTCACAGAACTGAAAGTAAAGGGAAGTGCCCAGATCCACCTTCTCCACCCAAGGAATGGAATGGGGAAGCAGTTCACTGAAACACCTGCAGCTGCAGATCTAGACGTAATCAACTCTTCTAGCAAAGTATCTGACACGTAACGGTGCTTAATAGAGTTCTGCATGGTGCCCCTCTGACATGTGGTCTCTTCAAGCAAATGGCATTCAAGTGCTTTCATGACACATTAAAAGTGACCACAAATTATTTGCCACTCTGCATAGAGAGGTGGAATCTCTCTGCCCTCCTCTTGAATCTCGGAGAGCCCTGTGACTGCTGTGACCAACAGAACCAACCAAAAGTAACACTCCCAAGTTCTGGGCCCAGGCTGTAAGAGACAGGCAGTTCTACTTCCTGCCTCTTAGAACCACTGCTCTTAGAGCCCTGAGGTGCCAGGTGAGAAATCCCACTACCTCGCTGGAGAGACCATGAGGAGAGGCCCTGAGACTACATGGGGAGGAAGATGGACCCAGCTGGGCGCAGCCTTCCAACTGTCCCCACAAAGCTGCCAGGTATATGAATGAAGCCTTCTAGAACCCCAGACCATCCACATCACAAGCTAAATACCACCAACTGACCCCAGTCAGTGCCACATGGAGCAGAAGAATCACCCAGCCAAGCCCTGCTTGAATTTCTGACCACAGAGAATTGTGAGCCTAACGATATAATTTTTGCGGTTTTGTTGGATGGTTTGTTATGCAGTAATTAACAGAACAGCTTTCTTCCACTTCTAAATAGCTGCAAGAAATCTTTGAGTCTTGTTTATGCAGAAGGGAGTTTCCACTTTGCCCATACAATCCCACCACGTCACTGGGGCTCTTAAGGGAAATTTGGGCAGGAATGGGTAGAGAGGTAAAGCTACTTTGTAGCATAATTTAGTATTATTGAAACTACTTGCCTGTCTCCCATCTTCAAAAGTGGTCCAATGATTGGGAACTGGTGGTTTAACTGAGGAAAGAGGAACCAGTATTTATTGTGCATATGCACTATCCGGGTGTTTAATGTACATTAGCTCACATAACTGTCAAAACAACTCTGTAGTATAGTACTAGGCTTACACTGAATAACTAACTAGCTCAAGGACACAGAACTCAAAAACCAGCACCTGAACCCAGATCTGTTTGATTCCAATTCCCACATCTGTGCTTCTGCGCTAGGTTGACCGCCAAGCTATAAACCTTTAGGTATACAAACAATTAAAACATGAATTTTCATTTATATATAAGTTTCACTTACTCATGATAGCTTTTTGTCATTAGCATAAATAATGAGCAGATATATAACAATAAATTAAATCAGCAATATTAAATTGGCTGCCAGCCAGCATCATGTAAACTCTTCTTTTATTTTTTTTTTTGTGAGGAGGATCAGCCCTGAGCTAACATCTGTGCCAATCCTCCTCTTTTTGCTGAGGAAGGCTGGCACTGAGCTAACATCCATGCCAATCTTCCTCCACTTTATGTGGGACGCCACCACAGCATGGCCTGACAAGCAGTGGGTCAGTGCGCACCCGGGATCTGAACCTGGGCCGCCAGCAGTAGAGCGCATGCACTTAACCACTACGCCACAAGGGCAGCCCTCTTTGATTCTTGGTTCCATGATTTTATACACTTCCTTACAAGGATTTTTGTTAAATATTGAATTTGCAGTCACAGAACCTGGTTTTGCTCCCCACCTCTGCTCCTTTCTAGCAGTGTGACTTTGGACAAGTCACTTCACTTCTCAGAGCTTTAGTTTCCTCTCTGATTAACCGAGGATAAGAGTACTTAGCTCTAAGAATTAGTGTGAGAGTTAAATGAGATCATGTATTTTAAAGTATTTTTAGGGGCCAGCCCAGTGGCGCAAGCGGTTAAGTTGCACCCACTCTGCTGCGGCAGCCCGGGGTTCACCGGTTCCAATCCCCAGCACGCACTGACACACTGCTTGTTGAGCCATGCTGTGGCGGCGTCTCATATAAAGTAGAGGAAGATGGGCACGGATGTTAGCTCAGGGCCAATCTTCCTCAGCAAAAAAAAAAAAAATTTTAAACTGTAAAATCGTGTGTAACTATATTGTTATAACTAACCATCTTATTACAGGTTCTTACTCTATATAAATATTAAATAAGGCATATTTAACCTAAATTATATCTGAATAATAACTACCATCTTAGCTACTTTTCATATACTGTATATAATCCTAACAACATTTGAGTGAGATATAATTATGCCCATTTTACAGTTGAGAAAGCAGGCTCAGAAAATCAAATAACTTGCATGAGGTCAAATGGCTAGTAAGTGGCAGAGCTGAGACTGAAGCTCCAAAATCCAAGCTTTTCCACTCTGCCCGACTGCCCCCCACATGCCAGCAGGCTAGTTTATAACCCGCTTATACAGCATAAAAAAGGGAGAGTTGAGGGGCTGGCTCAGTGGCATAGTGGTTAAGTTCACGCACTCCACTTAGTTGGCCCAGGGTTCATAGGTTCGGATCCTGAGCGTGGACCTACACACTGCTCATCAAGCCATGCTGTGGCAGGTGGCCCACATATAAAGTAGAGGAAGATGGGCACGGATGTTAGCCCAGGGCCAATCTTCCTCACCAAAAAGAGGAGGATTGGCAACAGATGTTAGCTCAGGGCTAATCTCCCTCACCAAAAAGGAAAGGGGGGGGGTGGGGGCCCTTGACATCTTTCCTCTCACTTCAGGCTAAACCACTCTTAGCCCCACCAGATAGATAGAAATCGTTCTTATCTCTAAAAACTTTGCATATAATTCAACATCCTTCCTCAACAACTACTTCAGTGTTTAATATTTACTGTCCATTACTGTTGTGTAATTCTTCTATTGTTCTAACCTCAATCTTGGACACATTTCTAATTGCACGGTCATTGCAAATTAAAAAAAAACTTGGCAAATAGGGCCGGCCCAGTGGCTTAGCGGTTAAGTGCGTGCACTCTGCTGCTGGCGGCTCGGGTTCGGCTCCCGGGCGCGCACCGACGCACTGCTTCTCCGGCCATGCTGAGGCCACGTCCCACATACTAGAAGGATGTGCAGCAGTGACATACAACTATCTACTGGGGCTTTGCGGGGGATAAATAAATAAATAAATAAACTTGGCAAATAAAATAAATAGAAGTACAAAAATATATATCACTTGTAGTCACATCCGGAGATAATCACAGGTAACATTTTAAAATTTCTTCCACTTTTCAAAATCTATGCACATTTTTACTATCATTATGATTGTAAATACCAAATGAAGTAACATATGCAAAAATTTTAGATGATGTCCTGTTTCTTAGCATCTATTCTTTCTGACTTTAAGATTAACTCATGAAGTTGGCAGGACAATTACATATTTAAACAAACAGAACAAAGAAATGTGATTAGTTATCCTTGATTGGATCCTCATGCAAAAAATGTTATGAAAGATATTTTGTGTACAAATTGGGGCTATTCAAATATGGACTGGGTATGGATAATATTAAAGGACAATTGTTACTTTTCTTGGGTGCAATAATATATGGGGTTGCAACATGTAATGTAGAATATCCTTTTTTTCAGAAACACCTATTGAAGTATTTAGGAGTATAAAATCACAATATCTATAACATACTTTCAAATGATTCAGCAAAAATATATATGGACAAAGGTAATATGAAAAAAATGTCAATAACTGTTGAGTCTGAGAGATAGGTGTACAGGGGTACATTGCACTGTTTTTCAACTTTTCTGTATGTTTGAAATTTTTCACAATAGAATGCTGAGGAAAAAATCCAAAAGAAATGTATAGTTATTGTAGAAAAGTTGCAGAAAACAGAAAAATGTAAGGACAAAAATCAGTATGGTTTTAAACCTTTTCTTGTGTCTTTTGTGATGGTCACATTTCTTGTAAATACTTGAAGAGTTTACTAAAATCAACCTTGCAGTCTTCCTTTCTCTCATCCAGTTGTTCCCAGGTCTTCTTTTCCAGCTCTCTCCTCATCTCTGGGGTCCTCTCTGAACAGTCTTCATGGCTCTTTTTAATAGTGGATGCTGCACGTTTACTAATAAGAGACCTAAATAGTGCCCAGGGTAAAAGAAGACTAATTCGTAGTTCTTTAGTCCTCATAGGACAAGTTTTGTTTGTTTGGCAGGTTAGATAAGTTGATTGTTGTTAGCTGTTCAGAGAGGCCCAAATAAAAAATGTGGTCAACATGCGGGCTGCTTAGTGTCACGTGAGGAAAAACAACCCTCTCTTCCACCACTGCTGCCTCCACAAGTTTCCCCTCCTCAGCCACATTGCAGGAATGAGCCGTGGCCTGAGGGATCAGGCACAAGAACGTGGATACTTCAGCGTGAACCACCACCACTGCTGCCTAAATAATTCTCAAGAATATGACTTGGTGAGGGCAGATCAGCAGCAACAACTCAAACCAAGTTAGCAATATTTGCAACATGCACACATCATGTTCGGTGTTTGAATATAAAACATGCATTTAAAAAATTTTTGTCCTCCAGAATGGTGCTGGCTTTTTAAACCACACTTCCATTTGTTGGCTCACATTCAGCTCCTCATGATAACTCTTAGATCCCAGCCAGTCCTTACCCAGTGTTTTCCCTCCCCATAGTATGACAACCCTGTAATTAACCTTTCCCAGGCTTCGTTCCCTTTATTTCTGACCACATCTCCAATTTACCAATTTCCTTTGATCTGGGTCAATAATTTTTAAAAGCCACCTTTTGGTACTTCCATAAATTGTTTTGGAAATTTTATATTTATGAGAAGAGGTAAACAGATTGCAAGCTCCGTTACAAATCATTATTCTGTGAAGGCTGTAGAATAATTCCTCTGGATGCCAACTCTCATGACACAGCACTCTGGACGTCAGCCCTCTTCGCCTCCTCAGGGACCTCACTCCATCAGCAAGGCCCTTTCTGTCTGTATCTTCCACTTGCCCTCTTTATCAGCCATTGGTGCATTCAGAGCTCTCTCCACTTAAATGAAGGCGAAAAACGTTTCTTCAAACTGCAGACCACTCCGTCTACCCCATCCACTGCAAAGCCAGGTTTTTGGTTGGTTGGTTGGTTGGTTGGTTGGTTGATTAGTTAAGAGGCAACTTAATTGACTATATTCTCACTACCCATTCACTCATTCTTTATACTACAGTATCCTGCTTCGGCACCCACAACAAGATTTTGAAACACTTCTCGTCAAAGTCACCCGTGAACTCCCTGCTGCTACCTCCTCTCTGTCACAACACCACTGATGCCTTCTTTTTATTTTTTTTTTAAAGATTTTATTTATTTATTTTTCCCCCCAAAGCCCCAGTAGATAGTTGTGTGTCATAGCTGCACATCCTTCTAGTTGCTGTATGTGGGATGCGGTCTCAGCATGGCTGGAGAAGCAGCGCGTCGGCGCGAGCCCGGGATCCGAACCCGGGTCGCCAGCAGTGGAGCGCGCACACCCAACCACCAAGCCACGGGGCCGGCCCTGATGCCTTCTTGAAATGCTTCTCTTTCTTTAACTTCAGTGACCTCACCCACACAGCTCTTCTGCCCCTCTTTTCCTTATCTCTAGCCTGAAGTGCCTTCTCTGTCTGTCACTTTTGTGTTGATGTTCCCCAGGGTTCCAGCCTTGTCCCTTTGTTTTCTCACTTCCCAGTCGCACCTGGTCTTATATTACAATCTGTGTTCCCAACTGAAGGCCCAGTTGCTGCATTTTGCAAGCCCTGCCACTAAGTAAAAGGCATCTGTATTAGTCAGCACTCTCCAGAGAACTGGAACCAGTAGGATGTATATACATTGAGAGAGAGGGCGAGATTTATTTTAAGGAAGTGGTGATTACCTAATTCACGTGATTGTAGAGGCTGGCAAGTCCAAACTTTTGCAGGTGGGCAGGCAAGCTGGAGACCCAGGGAAAAGTCAGTGTTGCCGTTCAAGTCCCAAGGCCGTCGACTGGCAGAATTCCCTCCTCTTCTGAGGAGGTCAGGTTTTCTCTATTAAAGCCTTCTACTGACTGGATGAGACTCATTATTATGAAGGCTTGTTATTATTACGGAGGATAATCTGCTTTACCCAAAGTCTGCTGATTTAAATGTTAATGTCATCTGAATACTTTCACAGAAACATCTAGAATAATGTTTAGCCAAATATCTGGGTACTGTGGCCTAGTCAAGTTGACACATAAAATTAACCATCACAGTATCTTGGGATTCTGGAGGCAGCTTATACCATATTTGGGTGTGCCACTTTAGCTTATTTACTGAGTAACCTATTAGGCTGCTAATTTTGAATGGGGCCCAGAACAAGCAAGAGCGCTGTAGCAAGCCCGCAGCTGTGCACCCTATCATCAATTAAGACTTGTGACCCAGCAGATACAACAATGCTGGAGGTATCTGTAGAAGATGAGAAAACTGTGTAAAGCCTTTGGCAAGTCTCAATAGGAGAATCACAGTGCAGACTTCCAGGTTTTTTCATATACTGATGCCATCGTGCCTTAATCGAGATCAGGTACCTGACCATGGTACACTAAGTGACCAGGTGCCCTGAGCTGCCCATTATGAATTGGGTGTAATCTGACCCATCAACCCATAAATTTGGGTGTGGGAAAGGATGTTTATCATAAAAAAGATAAGGTTTATGCAAGATCTAGCTTCAGCACGTTCTGAAGGCACGAGTGAATTTACAGGTGGCTCACACTTCCACGCCTTCTACTCCAATGCCACCTCTCCTTCACTCACACCTATGGTCTCGTAAGAAATTCCACTTGATCAAGGAAGGAAAAATTTGAGCCTGGTTTAGAGATGCAACTACACAACCTGTGGGCACCACCTGAAAGTAAACTGCTGCAGAATCACAACCCCATTTGGGGGTTGCCCTGAAGGTATATGAGGAGAATAAACCTTCCCAGTGGGCAGAAAGTCAAGCCATACATCTGGTATACACTTTTCCTGGAAAGAGAGATCCCCATGTATTTAGGTCTACACACATTCATGGGCTGGAGGTCAGGGACTTAGAAGGTATAAGTTTGGAGAACTGATAAGAAAGAGGTTTGGGAAAGAGGCATGTGGATGTGCCCACTTAATAATGGACATAGAATGTAAGAATATTCTTTCCCATGTGAATGCTCATCTAGGGCATAAGATTGCAGTTCTGTATAATCACGTGGGCAAAATGAGCCACGATGGGTATACCAACCTCTTGCCTCGGCCAACCTGCAATCTGTTCAGTGAGATCATGAATAAAGTGGCCATAGTAGCAGAGATGGAGGTTATGCAGGAGTTCAAGCACATGGACTTCTCATCAAGACTGATTTAGCTACCACCAATACTAGGTGCCCAGCCTACCAACAGCAGAAACCTACACTGAACAGCACAATACCCTGGGGGGAACAGCAGCCATCAGATGGAAGGTGATTTTATGAAATACCGTCCATCATGAAGAGAGCAGTGATTGGTCCTCACTGGAATAATGACTCATTCCAGATATTGATTTGCCTTCCCTGCATGCAAAGCTCCTGCCATCACCACCATCTGTGTACTTACTAAATGCCTATTCACTGTCACAGAATCCCACACAATATTGTTTTGACAAAGGAACTCATTTCACAGCAAAAAGAGTGAGGCAATGAGCTAAGACCCAAAGGATTCACTAGAAGTAGTTAACATTATAGAATGGTTAGAACGGCTATCAAAGATGCAGTTTTCGGGCCGGCCAGGTGGTGCAAGCAGTTAAGTGTGCGCGCTTCACTGCGGCAGCCTGGGGTCCGCCGGTTCGGATCCTGGCTGCGCACTGACACACTGCTTGGCAAGCCATGCTGTGGCGGCGTCCCATATAAAGTGGAGATAGATGGGCATAGATGTTAGCCCAGGGCCAGTCTTCCTCAGCATAAAAAAAAAGAGGAGGATTGGCAGATGTTAGCACAGGGCTGATCTCCTCACACACAAAAAAAAAGACCCAGTTTTGATGATAAATGAGAGACAGAGAGAATGCCTTGCGACATTAGGGTGGTCTTCTACATGATGCTTACATACTCCAAATCAGCTACCAATATAGATGGCTCCTTTTTTTGCCCCACTGGCAGAGGATATAGGTGCAGAAACCAAGGGGAAGAAGTGAGAGTGGCTCTTCTCATTATTATACCTAATCATCTGCTTACAAAATTTTGCTTCTGATATCTGCAAGTTTAGAGGTTTGGTTCCCAAAGGAGGAAGGCTTCTACCAGGAGACACAACATGGTTTTATTTGAACTGAAAGTTGAGGTTTCCATCTGGCTGTTTTGTGTTTTCTCAAGTCACTGAACAAGAAGAGGGATACACTCTCCTGATTGGAGTGATGGATCTGTACTACCAAGGGGATCTGACCTCTGCTTAGTTCTCTCATAACTAGGATGACCAACTTGTACCAATTTGTCTGAGATTTTCCCAGTTTTATCACTCAAAGTCTCACATCCCAGGAAATCCAGGGTCAACCAGGCCACCCAACTAACCTCCCTGAGACAATGAAGGCATTCAGTAAATTTGCTTTCGAGTGGATCTTGTTTATGTCAGACTAAAAGGAAAGCCCTGGATGTCGCACAATTAGCTCATTTATACTCTACTCACATTTCCCATATTTTCTAGGGCACAGATGTAATACTTCAATCTTTATCTTTTTTGTGAATTCTCATTCAACTAATTTTTTCAGCACTGTGGAAAATTTATGTTAGATCTGGAAGAGATCATAGAAATCATCTAATCCAAATCCAAATATTTTATGTTTATTTGCAATACTCTGTTATTTAAACTTCATTATTTTTGTTTTAGTTTATGATTTGTCATGTTCACAAGCATTCATTTCCTTAACTGACCAAAAATTACACTTGCACATTTAATCCAGTGAGTAATTTATTTTTTGCTTGTATAATGCTTATGAGCTCTGACTTTCAAAATCTAGAAAAAGTTCAGTGTTCTTTAGCATCTCATCAAAAAACACTACTCAATGAGGGCTTGTTGATGAGGGACCCTGGTCTTCTAAGTATTGAATATCAGTCTGATTTTCTATTGTGTCTAGATAATGACATCAGTGATTGTCAAAAGGTCTCTTTCCAGATGGACTTGGCTTACAGCACCAATCACAGAGTACAACTCAAGATTAAGATTTATTTCATTCCAGGTCAGAAATAAGTGAGATAAAACCCTGCCACAAATGTCCATTGATGCTACTCTCAACCGAATAATGGAATAAATAGATTGCTAGTCTTGTGTTATGGTCTTATGAATCAGATCTTCTAATTTTTCAAAGACAACAATTAAGAAGAGCAGAATTTGGGCCGGCCCCGTGGCTTAGCGGTTAAGTGTACGCGCTCCGCTGCTGGCGGCCCGGGTTCCGATCCCAGGTGCGCACCGACACACCGCTTCTCCCGCCATGCTGGGGCCGCGTCCCACATACAGCAACTAGGGGGCTGTGCAACTATGACATACAACTATCTACTGGGGCTTTGGGGGAAAAAAGAAAGAAAGAAGATCAGAATTTGCAGAAACAATGAACTGTGAATTTAAATACTAACCAAGAAATATTCATCTTGCTTAGAAACTCATGCCAGGGTTTGTCATGACACCTCCTGTGTAATTGCCAGGAGAGAAAGGAGATTTCTACTGTCAGCTAATGGCCAAAGAAAGAAAAAATTTTTTACCACTATTTTCTTCTTTGACTTTAAAATTCATTCTTTTATAACTTTATTTACTTCTCCTGAGCACATTGGGACTGTTATGGGAGATCCGAATTCCCATCGGTTCAGGCGATTGAACAGGAACCCGGATTACAGAAGCACAAGGGCCAAGAGCAACCACTCCTCCTAGCTCCCAGCTGACGATAGAGGGTGTGATGTCAAGACTAGTAAAGGCCAGATCCGAGCATTAAGGCTCCACTGAGAAGTTCTGTCAATACCTTTGTCAAAAGTTATTTAGTACGGAGAAAAGAGAAATAACAGATATCTCTGAAAGAGAAAAGAATGTTTCAGTGAAAAGGAAGAGTTCAAATCAACAGCTGAAGCATTACACAAAGCTTCAGATTTGAACGATCGTAAACCTTTTTCTAGTTTCTTTTCATAAATCTTGGAGTTAATCGTGTCCCAACAGTGGTAGGAGTCTACTGTAGGTGGTAAAAACTTCTCAAATGGCTTCAGAGCAGAAATCAAATCCAGGTTAGAGCTGTAAGATCCTTCATGAAGAAGTCAGGGAGATTTAAGGTGGTGTCTCATAGATCCTTGAAGATAGACAGAAGGCCTTCTAAAGATTTTAAGAGTGTATCTTGGAGACTTTTCTCTGTTTAAACAGCGGGACTTCTAAAAATCTAAGGCCATTGTCCCACAGCAGCTTCACAGGGAGTCCAAGGTAGATAAAAGCTTATTTCAAAGAGATTTGTGGGCTTGGCTTTTATATAATGGAATGGATTATAAATTGACACTCAGGAAGTATACAAAGTTTTTAAAGTAATTATATCAGCATGATCTGAAAAAGACAGAGACATATGGTACCTGTTATACCTTTACCAGCGTTTCTCAAAGTATAGTTCACTAATTACCTGTGATCCACATCAGACCTCCTGGTCTGAATTTTTGATGGGGAGGGAAAGAGGGAGGCATATCCAGGAACCAATATTTTTAATAGATAATACTTATGAATGTTCGAGTTTGATATCCACCTCAAACAGACCTACTTACCCATCCCTACTGTATTACTCCATGCAGCACTGCCTTCCATTCCCTCATGTTGGAATAGCACTGCCTTCGCTTCCTCACGGAATATCCCTGGTTTAAATTGCCTGTGTTCTGTCCTTTCGGTAAATAGCGGTGGCTCAATTGGGCAGGGGAAATGTGATGCCTGTCTTACATTATACACACACAAAGGTTAATTGGAAATAGATTGCAGCCCTAAATATAAAAAGTAAAATAATGCTTTTAGAAGAAAACAGAGGAGAATATCTTCATAATCTTGAGGTAGACAAAAATTCATTAAAGACAAAAAGTATAAGCATAAAAGATTAAAAATTGCACTTCATTAAAATTAAGAACTTCTTTTCATCAAAACACACCATTAAGAGAGTGAAATGTAAGGTAGAGCCCAGGAGAAGGTATTTGCCATATATATATCCAATGAAGTAATTGTATCCAGGATATGTAAAGAACTCCTACAACTGTAAAAGAAAAAAACATACATCTTATTTTCTTAATGGGCCAAAGACTTGAATAGGCACTTACAAATGAGGTTATCCAAATGGCCAATAAACATATAGAAATGAGTCAAATATCACTAATCATCAGAAAATTGCAAATTAAAACCACATTGAATGGCAAATAAGAATAAAAGGAGTTCAACGTAATTAAGTCATTAGGGAATTGCAAATTTAAAACACAATTAGAGGGCTGGCCCCGTGGCTTAGCGGTTAAGTGCGTGCGCTCCGCTACTGGTGGCCCGGGTTCGGATCCCGGGCGCGCACCAACGCACCGCTTCTCCAGCCATGCTGAGGCCGTGTCCCACATACAGCAACTAGAAGGATGTGCAGCTATGACATACAACTATCTACTGGGGCTTTGGGGGAAAAAAAGGAGGAGGACTGGCAATAGATGTTAGCTCAGAGCCGGTCTTCCTCAGCAAAAAGAGGAGGATTAGCATGGATGTTAGCTCAGGGCTGATCTTCCTCACAAAATAAATAAATAAATAAATAAATAAAACCCAATTAGATCCCACTATACACCTACTAAAATTGCTAAAATTAAAAATTCCATCACTACTCAGGGCTGGCCAGGATGCTGAGCAGCTGAAACTCGTGCACAGTGCTGATGAGCATGCAATGTGGTGCAGCTACTTTGGAAAACAGCTTGGCAGTTTCTTGTGAAAGTAAGTGGACACTTACCACGTGTATTAGTTTGCTAGGGCTCCCGTAATAAAATACCACAGACTGATTGGCTTAAACAACAGAAATTAATTTTCTCACAGCTCTGGAGGCTAGAAGTCCAAGGTCAAGGTGTTGGCAGGCTTGGTTTCTTCTGGGCCTCTCTCTTTGGCTTGCAGACGGCTGCCTTCTCCCTGCATCCTCACATGGCCTTTCTTCTGTGCACTTGTGCCCTTAGTGTCTCTCATGTGTCCTGATCTAATAAGGACACCAGTCAGATTGGATTAGGGTTCACTCTAATGACCCCATTTTAACTTAACTACATCATCATGAACTTACACAATAAACATATGTGTGGTCAAAAGAACAAACAAAAATGAAAAAAAAAAAAAGAATAGTGACTACCACTATGCCTCCACCAGAATAACTAAAAGACTGACAACACTAAGTGTTGGCAAGGATGTGGAACAACTGAAAGAACTGCCTTACATTGATGGTGGGAGTGTAAATTGGTACAAACACTTTGAGAAACTTGTAGCAATTTAAAGCTAAAGATATGTGTACTCTACGACCCAGAAATTCTACTCCAGTAGATATACCCAACAGAAATGAGTGTGTGTATCCACCAAAAGACATGCACAAGAAGGTTCATTGGAAAAACTGGAAATAACCTATATGTCCATCAACAGTAGACTGGATTAAAAAATAATGCTGTGTATTTATATAATGAAATACTATGCAGCAATAAAAAACCAAACTACTGCTACATGCAACCACAGAGATGAATCTCATAGACATGACATTGAGTAAAAGAAGCCTGACATAAGAGAGTACATACTATATCATTCCATTTATATGAAGTTCAAGAACAGGTGAAACTAATTTATAGTGATACTGGTCAGAATAGCATATGATTAGAAGACTTAATATTGTTAAAATGTTCATACTACCCAAAGACATCTACAGAGTCAATGCTATCCCCATCAAAATCCCAATGGCGTTTTTCGCTGATATAGAAAGAACAATACTAAAATGCATATGGAACCACAAAAGACCCAAAGTAGTGAAAGTGATCCTTAGAAAGAACAAAGATGGAGGTATTACACTTAGTGATTTCAAATTATATTACAAACCTACAGTAATTAAAATAGTATAGTACTGGCATAAAGACAAATGTATAGACCAACGAAATAGAATTGAAGGCCTGGAAATAAACCCACACATATATGGTCAATTGATCTTTGACAAGAGCGCCAGGAATACACAATGGGGAAAGGATAGTCTCTTCAATAAATGGTGCTGGGAAAATTTGATATCCACATGCAAAAAAAATGAAATTGGACCCCTACCTTACAGCATATTATAGCATAATCAAAATGGATTAAAGACTTAAATGTAAGACCTGATACTGTAAAACTCCTAAAAAAAAAACATAGGGAAAAAGCTCCTTGACACTAGTCTTGGTAATGATTTCTTGGATACGACACCAAAAGTATAGTCAACAAAAGCAAAAATAGACAGGTGGGAATACATCAAACTAAAAGCTTCTGCACAGCAAAGGAAACAATCAACAGACTGAAAAGGCAGCCTACAGAATGGGAGAAAATATTTGCAAACTACACATCTGATAAGTGGTTAATTTTTAAACATCCATTTTTAAGTCTCATTTGAGGCTTACAATGAAAAGTCACAGGCCCATAAAATGTCTTCCCCTCGCAAGTTGTACAAGTGCATCCGGGACAACTTGGAGCCCACAGAGCATGGACTCAAGATTACTCTGACTGCTCAGGATTGTGTTCCTGCTGGATGGAATCTCCTGGCACCCAGGGGGCCCAGAGCTCTGACCCTGGCTGAGATACAAGAACTAAAAGCACAGTGAGAAAGGAGAAAAATAACAGAGGGAGCCCTTGACTTTGAGGTGTGAAATAAAGGGGAGCCAACAGTACTCTGCTTCTGCACACAAGCACCTCAGCGCATCCCAGAATTGCCGTTTCAAACATTAAACAGGAACCTTTGTTCAGAGATGGGTTCGACGTGCCCATTAGATCTCAGCTTGAAGCCTCTTCTGCCTGTTCCTCCCTCGGCAGAAGTCTCATAATGCATGGCCCTGGGCCCACCCACAGCCCTGTATCGTGCTTCTTTATCATATTGAAGAATGATGCTGAACAACAGTGATACTACCCAAGAGCGTGAGTGTGGTTGGAAAGATTAAGGAAAGGTTCGTATCTGGTTTGTGGCTTTAGTCACTGCTTGCCTCTCTGCCTCTCAAGCTGCCCATTTCAATTCAAATTAAGCAGTGTTTCTCAGACTGTGTGTGCCAACACGCTGTATGTGCGACTGCTGCCTTCCATCCATCACAGCCTAACTTACCCTACTCCAAGTTCCAGGTCAGCATTTCCTGATTGCATTCCTTGTCCCCATCATGCTTCGAGCTGCCCTACTTCTAGCTATTCATCACCCAGCAATTGTTGCTGTTAGCTGTCTTTCTCACATGACCAGCCCTACAAAATGTGCCAGACGGGAATGCCAGTGGGCTGGCTGCAAGCCAGGATGTTGCCCAGTATTTGTCAGTGATCTTAAGTATCATAAATAAATGCCACTGGAGAAATCTGTGCTGAAGCTAAATGCAATACCCAAGGACATCGAAGGCCTAGCTCTTTCTCTGCGAAGTTAGAAAGCGTCCTTGATTCCATGCTCGGGCTGCAATATGGACTAGCGCTTAAGCATACAGGTTTTTAATGCAGACTGCAGAGATCTGCCACAAACTTGTGAAGATACTTTAGCTCTGCTCAGTTACATAGCTCTTAGGGTCATTGTGAGAACTGAATGCGTTAATTTATGTAAAGCAATTAGAACAACGCCTGCCCCATTAAGAGTCCTATAAGTGTTTGCTATTGCTATTTTTCTGCTTGCTCTGCTTAGTGTGCTTGGGTTGACCACTTCAGATCATTTGTTTATTCCTTCAATCAGTATTTACTGCGTGTCTATGATTTTCCAGGCACTGTGGACAGTGATCCATTTCTGTTATGGTAAGCCTTAGCATGGTCATCTGGAAACCCCTTTGCACTCACTGCTGTGGTACTATGGAAGCAATAAGACTCCAGAGAAAAAGAACTATGACCAGTGCACCTAGGCAGGCAGATCCCTAGGCATCCTCTCTTGTTCCCATGCTCCGAGAACAGCCAAGGAAGAATAGAGGCAGACAGAGGACTTGGAAGACACAGTGTCAACTTGACCAGATGCTTGCCCCCTCCCTCAACTCCCCAATCACGCTAGAACTTTGACAGTTCCAGCTTTGGAGGGAAGACAGGGGTAGATGAAGAGGGAGGTGTAGAAGAATCCAGCAAATGGCTAAGGTTACCTTTCTAGCCAATGGGGCCAGATGAAGCTTCAAAATAGAATTAAATTGATTTAGAGAAAATTACCAGGGTAAAGCATGTGAAATTGCTGATACTTGATAATTTTTGGCTTACAAACATCAATTTCATATGGTTCAATCTATAAAATGTTTAATATTTCTTGAGCCCTCTGAGTTTGTAAAAAAACAGTCATACCTGCCACACCTGTTCGTTGTTTTAGAAAAGCTCAAGGTATAAGAAATCTTCATCATGCCACTCAGGCCTTAAATTGAAAAATGAAGACAAATTTAAGCTACCTGTGTTGGGAATTTGATAAATGAGATCTCAGAAGCCCAGACAACAACTGACTCGTGGAAGGCTTACTTATGCTACCCTATAAACCAACATCAGCTGGTTGGATTTTCTTTCTTTAGTCCACTTTCTAACTGGGTCCTGTAATACTCCTTCACAAAATAGGTTTATTAAAAAGCTCAGGAAGGTTTGGGGTCTCCAGAACTTCTCAAGAATCAAGGTACATGGTGGGCTGTATTCCTTGCCAATTTTTTATCCTTATGAAATCTTTAGGTACTATATCCTTATCTGGTTGGAGCTAGAGTATAGATTACACATTTTTTAAAGGGTGACTCTCTGCATTACCAGGACTATAGACATTCCATCTAAAATGAATGCCGAAATGTCTCACTCTCCTTAAAAACAGGTGTGTACCCAATGTCCTAGCAAATTCTCCACTAGAAATTTACCTGAAGCATATAGTTAAAGATAGACATAAAGATTTAGGTACAAAGGTTGTATCAGTGCGAGAATAACTGACATACTCAAACTAGGGTAATTCCAACAGGGTTAATTTACAAAGGTGTGGAGGAGTTGTAGGAAAACAATAAGGAATGGGGCAGGTGCCCAGGGCTAGCAGCAGCAGCAGAGCTGTCACAACCCCTAGACGCAGAAGAAAAGGATAAGAGAAGGACTCGTTATGAGAACTGGGAAGGGAGGATTGTCTAGGGTTGGCCACCTTGAGAATAATGACCGTCAGTGAAAGAGCACAACCAGCTCTAGGAGACCTCACGAGGACGGAGCAGGAGACTGATGCCCTGGTCTCACTCCTGTCCTCTCCTCCAGTCTCCTGCTGGGCTCTATGGAGGCTGAACCCGACTGGAAGCCAGAGGGCAAAGGAAGCAGTTCATGAACTCCCTAAAGGAGAGTAGAGCTGAGAGATGGGTGGAGAAGAGTAGGGAGTGGGTCTGGAGGAATAAACAAGAGCTATCTGGTATAAAGACGTTCATTGCAGCACTGTTTATAATAACATAAGTCTGGAAATAACCTAAATGGCCCAAACTGGGAGGAAATTTTAACAATTTAAGGTATATACACCAAGTGAATGCTATGCAACCATTACAAATACGATGGAGAAAAGCTCACAAAATGACCTGTATAATGTGATTTACCTTTTGTTTTAAAAAATTATATGTGGATATAGATATGCATTTTTATGTGTATAAATACACATACAATACACGCACACACATTCATAGAAAAATAAAGGCTTAAAGTATGTACACCAAGATGTAAATGGGAGTTATTACAGGGAGAGTAGGGTTACAGGTAATTTTACCTAGGTTGTTTTTTTTTTTCTTTGAGCAGGGAAAGTTTAATATAAAGAATTATTAACTAGAGTGGGGGTTGGAGAAACGAGGAGTCAGTAGGAAACAAGAACTCTAAAGAATATAGGACGGGCAGACACCGGGAGCAGCCACAACCCGTAGGTCTGAGATAGAAGGCCCAAGGAACCCTCCACTTCAACCCCCTCACCCCCTGAGGCTGAGATCCAGGCCTGTTTGCAGCGAGTGTGGCCACAGGATGGCAGGAAAGTTGCTGTGCTGTTGAAACTTGCTCAAATCCTCCCTTTAGGGTGCTGGGGAAAGCTATTCACAGGGAGGTGTCTCACCGGAAGCATTCTGCTGCAAAGTGCCCAGAGGTCGGGTCGGGGTATTGGGAGAAGCTGCTGGCCACAGGAGCCTGCCAAGGCAGTGCACTGGAACCGGGGAGAGAAATCCCTTCCATCTAAGTGAAACTCCACCTCCCTGTACCGATAAAGTTTAACAGGTGTCACCTGGCAAAGGAAAAAATATATAAAGGGCCCATCTCCATTTATGCAGGGCAGAAAATGAAGTATGAATTTGAAGGTGAAAAGCAATAAATTGATAACTGGCATACACTCCAAAACCTACCAGCTAGGGGTACTGCATATGAACACACAGATATGCATGTGGTTTTGTAACCTTCTATTTTCTTGCAATAGATGCTGTGGGCGTCTTTCCATGTCAATAAATATAGATCTACATCAACATTTTTCATTGTTGAATGGTATATGCACTTTGTTTTATATTACTGATTCCCTTTAGGTGAACATTTAAATTGTATCTTACTTTTATTATTATGAACAATGCTGTGTTGAATTACTTTAAATGATTATTTTCTCATAAAAAATTGCTAGAAGTTGAATTGTTGTGTTAACAGTTCATTCATAAGGGTACCTGTTTGGTGCATTATTTATTTGATTTAGCAAAAAGAAGCATTTTTTATTTTATGCATTTCTCAAGAACGCATAAAAAAAATGCCGCTTAAGACATTTGATATAGAATCCAAGTCAAATAAGGTCAGATACCAATGTGGTTCTGGGAAGAATTTCTCTGAGAGCCATGTAGCCTGGCCAAGGAAGCTAAATGAGCAAGATGGCACCTACTCTGGCTTTTCATTAAAATAGCATATAGGATTTTTTAAAATCAATAAACTTTATATTTTAGAGCAGTTTTAGGTTCACAGCAAAATTGAACAAAAGTACAGGGAGTTCCCATATGCTCCGTGTCCCTACACACAAACAACCTCCTCCACTATCAACATCCCTCACCAGAGTGGTACATTTATTACAATCAATGTACCTACATTGACATGTCATTATCACTCAAAGTTCACAGTTTACATTAGGGTTCACTCTTGGTATTGTACATTCTATGGGTTTTGACAAATGTATAATGACATGTATTCACCAATGTAGTATCATACAGAGTAGTTTCACTGCCCTAAAAATACTCTGTGTTCTATCTATTCATCCCTCTCTCCCCTTAACCCTTGGCAACCACTAATCTTTTTCTTGTCTCTATAATTTTGCCTTTTCGAGGATGTCATATAGTTAGAATCACACAATAGGTAGCCTTTTCAGATCAGTTTCTTTCACTTAGTAATATGCATTCAAGTTTCCTCTGTGTCTTTTCATGGCATGAGAGCTCATTTCTTTTTAGCAGTCAATATTCCATTGTTTGAATGTACCAGTTTATTTATCCACTCACCTGTTAAAGAACATCTTCGTTGCTTCCAAGTTTAGGCAATCACAAATAAGGCTGCTACAAACATCCATGAGCAGGTTTTTGTGTGGATGTAAGTTGTCAATTCATTTTGGTAAATACCAAGGAGTTCTACTGCTAGATCTTATGGTAAGACTATGTTTAGTTTTGTAAGAAACTGCCAAACTGTCTTCCAAAGTGGCTGAGCCATTCTGCATTCCCACCAGCAACGAATGAGAGTTCCTGTTGCTCCACATCCTCATCAGCATTTGGTGCTGTCAGTGTTTTGGATTTTGGCCATTCCATAGGTGTGTAGTGATATCTCATTATTGTTTTAATTTGCAATTCCCTAATGACATATGATGTTAAACATCTTTTCATGTCCTTACTTGCCATCTGTATATCTTCATTGGTGAGATGTCTGTTAGGATCTTTTGCCCACTTATTAATAAGGTTTTTTTTTTTCTTATTGTTGAGTTTTAAGAGTTCTTCATATATTTTGGATAACAGGCCTTTATCAGATGTATCTTTGGCAAATATTTTCTCCTGGTCTATGGCTTGTCTTCTCATGTTCTTGACAGTGTCTTTCATAAAGCAGATGTTAATTTTATTGAAATACAGCTTATCAATTATTTCTTTCATGGATCGTGCCTTTGGTGTTGTATCTAAAGTCATAATCACCCATTATCATCTATGTTTTCTATGTTATCTTCTAGGAGTTTCAGAGTTTTGCATTTTACATTTGGGAATGATCCATTTTGAGTTAATTTTTGTAAAGGATGAAAGGTCTGTGTCTAGATTCATTTTTTCGCATATAGATTTCTAGTTGTTCCAGCACCATTTGTTGAAAAGACTATCTTTGATCCATTGTATTGCCTTTGCTCCTTTGTTAGAGATTAGTTGATTATATTTATGTGGCTCTATTTCTAGGCTTTCTATTCTATTCCATTAATCTATTTTCTATTATTTTTCCAACACACATTGTCTTGATTACTGTAGCTTTATCATAAGTCTTAAAGTTGGATGGTGTTGATCCTCCAACTATGTTCTTCTCCTTCAATGTTTTGTTGCCTATTCTGGGTCTTTGGCTCTCCACACAAACTTTAGAATCAGCTTGTCAATATCCACAAAATAACTTGCTGGGATTTTGATTTGGATTGCATTGAATCTACAGATCATGTTGGAAAGAACTGAGAGCTTGACAATATTGAGTCTTCCTATCCATGAACATGGAATGCCTCTCCATGTATTTAGTTCTTCTTTAATATTTTTCATCAGACTTTTGTAATTTTGCTCATATAGATCCTGTATATATTTTGTTAGATTTATACCTAAGTATTTCATTTTGGGGGGTATGTGATTTCATTTGGGGGCTTGTGTACGTGATAATGTGTTTTCAATTTCAAATTACACTGTTCATTGCTCAGATATAGGAAAGTGATTGATTTTTGTATATTAACCTTGTATCCAGCCACTTTGCTATAATCGCTTATTTTTGTTCCAGGAGTTTTTTGTTAATTAAAATTTCCAGCAGAATAAAACAGGGTTGTTTTACTCCTATTCTCCAGAAAACCCTTCTCCCAACCTTATTAATTATACTTTGGGATCATCTGGATAACCCTAATCAATCTTCAAGTCTCATTAAATATCTCCTCTTTATAGAATCCTTCCCTAGTCCCTAGATCAGTTTTAGAAACCCCTCTTTATGTTCTTATAGATCCTTGTTCTTCCCTTATCATAATACTAATGCTTTACTTTGATTACTCATTAAAATTCTGCCTGCCTGACTGGAATGTAAAGTTTGTTGAGGTCAAGGACCTTGGGTACCCTATTCATCACTGAGATATAGTATAGACTCTCAATAAACGTTTGTTGAATGAATGAATGATTGTACTCCCCTTCTAATCACCACTAAAAATCTGAAGGATATGTATTATCCTATATTTATCACACAGTGTTGAATCAAGAAACTGAAACCACTTGGAGTATTTAAAGCAGAGGGAATTTACCATAGCGAATGGATAACACAGGAGATGGAAGAGGCTAAGAAGACTATCAGGGAATAGAAGTTACCCAGATGTTAGCAACAGCAGGAAGGTCTTAGGACCCTCAGGTTGGAGGGACAATAGAAAGAATTGATATTACCAGAACCCAGGGGCCACAATTCTGTAGGTCAGAAGTCCAAGAACAGTATGACTCAGCTGAATCCTCTGTTTAGAGTCTCACAAGGCTGAAATCAAGGGGTTGGCAGGACTGCATTCGCTTGCAGAGGCTCTGGGGATAAATCTGCTTCCGTGCTCTTTCAGGTGGTTGAAACAATCCAGCTTCATGCAGGTGTAGGACTGAGGTCCCCGTTTCCTTGCTGGGTGTCAAACAGGGGTTATTCTTAACCTCTAGAGGCTGCCGACATTCCTTGTCTCATGGCCCTCTTCCTCCATCTTCAAAGCCAGCAATGGTAGATCAAGTCTTTCTCTTACGCTTCAAATCTTTCAGATCTCCCATTCTGCCTTGTCTCTCCTGTCCCCAGCCAGAGAAAGTTCTCTATTTTTAAGGGCTCATGTGATTAGAGTGAGTCCACTTGGACAATCTAGGATAATCTCTCCATCTCAAGGTCCGTCACCTTAATCACACCTACAAAGTCTCTTTCGCCATGTAACATTTAACATTTTTGCAGGTTCTGGGGATTAGAGCATGGGCATCTTTAGAGGATCATTATTATTCTTACCACAGCCTCCCATTGGCCAAACTCAGCTAGAATCTAATTGATACAGGGCCTGGAAAACAGGCCTGCAGAGCAGAAGAATGAGGAATAGATCTAGGGGCAAGCAGATTTAGGATCACCACATTTTAAGATAACATTTTTTCTTCTCAAACTAAGACTCGTTTAACAGATAATTGGTCTGCTTTGTAAGTGCAGTCAAAAATAATGAATTAATCCCATTTACTGTAGAAAACAAAACAAAAAAACAGTGATAACACATCCTGCAATGAAATTAATTAAAATATAATGCAATTGTCAGTTGGCTTCCATTATCCATCCAGCCCTGCTTCTCAAATGGGGGCCAGTTAAAATAGGAAGGTTAGGGCTAGGTCAGGCAGGGAAACGGCAGACGATTCTAGTCTTAAAGTGCAGAGGTTGAGAATAAATCCCTGAGTCTACAGTATATTCTTGGCCCAATCCCTCTGGATTAGGCCATTAAGATAATTAGCAACTAACCCAGAGATTTCTGGAATCTTTGCTATTATTCCAGGAGACTTAGCCAGCCACAGTACCCAGAATTGTTTCCAGCAATATTTGTGTCAATAAACTGCCACCAGGTGATATCAAAGTTCAGCAGGGGCCAGGATAGATTAAAATGGCACAGTCGTACTCCTACAACTCTCAGCTACCTTGTCGTGCATTGCTTGCCCTCAATCATTATATGATCCACGCAATAACCAGACTGTGCATTTTATATAGCTTAAATTTTTGGACTCTCTCCTGTCCCCAAGGTACAGAGCGGGTATTTACAGTGTTGCAAAACTCAAATGTTCACTTTTGGTAAACATTCTCCAACATTTTCTTGTTTCTTATTAACAACTCTGTATGGCAACAATGCTTAAAAGGATACTTCAACTTTGAACTTTGTGAATGCAACAGAAGAACTGTTGACAACGATGATGCTAACACGTGGAATGAGAGCACTATCCTCAAGCATAATTGCACACTACACATTACCAATGTGACAGGGAGGAGTTCTGCTACAAACACCCGATTCCTCTCCCAGTCAAAATGCTTAGCAAGGTTCATATGACTGAGAATAGTCTCTGCTCTGGTTCGCCTTTTCATTTTGTGCTGTCCAAATTCTACCGTACCTCTTCTGTCTTGTCCCACTCAGGTCTGCAATAGGCTATCACTTTCTTATGTCTTTGGGTTTTTGGAGAAATTCTCAGTCTTTGTTTTATGCGGTGGTTTAAAATTCACCTTAAGGACAGTGCTGGAAGAAACTTGTTCCCTCCAATGCACCCTAAAAATGCAGACCTCTATTACCAAGTCCCCAGGAACGATGCTTCTCTCTATTCTCCTGGCTCAGGAGCTTTCTCTTCTCTCTAGTGTGAATTCTTTGTTTTCTCTCTGCAGCATAAGAATATGCTCGCAGTTCTGTTCTTTCGTGTTCTTGTATAGCCAGCCACCAAAGGTTTAACTTCTCCTTTGGTGGAAAGAGAAATTTTCAGATTGATGTCTAAGCTGAAAACCAATGCCACTTAGGGCAGGGACTTGTGTTATGTGATCTTTAAAGTTTAACACTTTGACATTTTTCCTGGCTGCTAAAGCTTGAGTTATTTTTTTAATTTTATTTTTAAATTTACATACAGTAAAATGTATTCTCTTTGGTGTACAGTTCTATGAGTTTTGACAAATAAATAGTGTGTATAACCACCACCACAATCAAGATTCAGAACAGTCCCACCATCCCAAAAGACTCCTTTAGGCTCCCCCTTTGTAATCAACCCCTTCCAACCCCTAGCAACCACCGATCTGTTCTCTGTCCCTATAGTTTTGCCTTTCCAAGAATGTTATATAAATGAAATCGTACAGTGTATGTATAGCCTTTTGAGTCTGGTTTCTTTCACTAAGCATAATGCATTGGAGATTTGTTCATGTGGTTGTATATATCAATACTTCATTGTTTTTTATCGCTGAGTAATATTCTATTGTATGTGGTATTAGTTTCCTATGGCTGCTATAATGAAATAACAAATTACCACAAACTTGGTGGCTTAAAGCAACAGAAATGTACTCTCTCACAGTTCTGGAGGCCAGAAGTCCAAAATCAGTATCACTGGGCAAAAATCCAAGTGTTGACTGGGCCTCTGGAGGCTTTAGGGGAGAATCCTTTCCCTGCCTCTTCCAGCCTCTGGTGGCTGCCGGCATTCCTTGGCTTATAGCCACATCACTCCAATCTCTGCCTTTGTGATCACAGTTCCTCCTCTTGTGCCTGTCTGGAGTCAGTTCTCTCTTTGCTTTCCTCTTATAAGGATACACGTGAATCTCCTCATCTCAAGATCTTTAATCCATCTGCAGTCCTTTTTTTGCCATGTAAAGGTAACCTTCACAGGTCCCAGGTATTAGGACATGGATATCCTCCAGAGTGGTATGTTCTAAGAAATGCATCGTTAGGTGATTTTGATGTCATGCAAACATCATAGAGTGTACTTACACAAACCTGGATGGTACAGTCTTCTACTATACCATAGTATGCTACTATACTATGTATGGTACTAGTCTTACGGGACCACCATCATAAATGCATTCCGTCATTATGTGGCGCATGACTGTATTCAGCCTTCCACATACAGATACGCCACAGATTATTTATCTATTTACCCATTGAAAGACATTTAGATTGTTTCCAGTTTGGATCAATTGTGAATAAAGCTGCTACAAATATCTGTATGAAGGTTTTTCGGGGAACATGTTTTCATTTCTCGTGGGTAAATACCCAAGAGTGGGATTGCTGAGTCAAATAGTAGTATATGTTCAACTTTATGAGAAAGTATCAAACTGTTTCCAGAGTGATTGTACCATTTTGCATTCCCACCAGCAGTATATGAGAGTTTCAATTCCTCCACATCCTTGTCAACACTTGGTATTGTCATTTGTTCTGATTTTAGCCATTCTAGGAGGTATGTAGTGGTATTTCCTTGTGGTTTTAATTTGCATTTCCCTAATGACAGTGATGTTGAGCATTTTTTCATGTGTTGAAATTTTAATGTTGCATCATTTCATGCCCTCTCTCAGTTGGCTACATTTTCACTTAGCTCTCTAAATATGCTTTAGTAATGATTTAGAAATAATTAACCACTTTCTAGGCAAAAATCTTACAATTATTAACTTCTCATGAAATTAGAGCTATTGAGTAACTTTTTTTTTTTTTTTTTTTTAAAGATTTTATTTATTCATTTTTTTCCCCCCAAAGCCCCAGCAGATAGTTGTATGTCATAGGTTCACATCCTTCTAGTTGCTGTACGTGGGACTCGGCCTCGCACTGGACGGAGAAGGGGTGCCTTGGGGCGCGCCCGGGATCCGAACCCGGGCCGCCAGCATCAGAGCGCGCACACTTAACCGCTAAGCCACGGAGCCGGCCCTTGAGTAACTTTCAATGTAGAAGAATTCTAACTATCAAAATGAGTCAACACAATATTTATAAAATATACCCAGGGTGCATGGTTAGTATGAGATGATTAGTAAATGTGGTAAACAGTATGTCTACAATAGACATGTGTTCTTCATTTTTATGAACCTGTTTGGATTGATAATCTATATGCACTGTAATAATTCAGGGAATGTTCCCTTTGAAAATGTGGTGTAACATGATACATCTACCTCAAGAAGTCCATATAATTAGGTCTTCAGGGCATGCATGGACATGAAATCTAACATATAACTTTGCTTAGGAACAAGACTATTAACCATGAAAATACTTCCTCTGAAACTGCCAGAAACTCCGAATATCATCAGGGTCTGCTGAGGCACCTGGATAATAATAAGAGCCATTTGAATAAAAATTCATCTTCTGTCAAAAGCCAAAACTTTCATAGACTAGTTCATGCATAAAGTATGCCTTCATGCTTTGAATAGCTTCAGGATAAATTTCCTATGCCAAAGAAATAAGAGAGACAACACAACTACTTCAGGAGGCTTGGAAGACAGGGGAAGTGAAGATCTTAGTATAAAAGACTCAAGTGTAGAATTTTATTCTTTTTAAAAAATCAGAATATTTTAGTTAGTAAAAATAGTAGCAGAAGTGGCGTTCCATTACCCTTGTGACATATGTTAATAAAAATAATAATTATGGTAACCATCTGTTATTACATGTTTACACTATTCTCTGCCAGACACTATTCTAAATACTTGAAATAAATTAACTCATTACCCCTAAGAGTAGGTACTCTTACTACCCCCATTTTACAGATGAGGAAACTGAGAGACAAAGAGATTAAGTAACTTGCCCAAAGGCCCAGTGGAGGATCAGTAGTCAAAGGGAGGCAGACAGGCTCCACCACATCAGGTGACAGCTACCACCCAGGAGTTGTTCCAGTGGCTCCTGGGCGTGGATGATGGCCAGCCTGGCCTGGGGAGCTTTTTGAAATTATGATTCCCAGGCCCCAGGGCCCTGGTCAATCGGTCTGGAATCTGCACTGCTTTGGTAGTTTCCCCAGGTGAGTCTCAGCATTAGCTGGGTTACCAACATCAGGCTGGTTTCCCATTGGTGATTTGACAATGCCTATGTGCTGGTTCTCAACCACCCTATAGAGACTCATAGATTTCCCAAGGATCATTATCAAGTTCCTCCTCGTGGTGATGCGAGGTTAAGACACCACATATTCCAGATCTTACACATGTACTTTGTTGGAGGTAGGCTCCGATTTCTTTTCAAAGTTTCAAATACAATGAGTAAAAGTCAGGATTTCTCATTTCTGAGCTCATCTTTCATTAAAATTTATTTTAATTGCTATCCATATTATATATCTATATTTATTCCTATGGTAAGACTTATAATCTCATTATTTATTCTCTTGGTTTCCCCCAAATGCTGGTGATGACCAAATTTATATTTCTACCCCAGACTTTGAACTCCTGGCCTGAATATCAAATGGCATACTGGATGTTTCTTCCCAGAAGAGCCTCTGATTGAGCATGTCTGAAACTGATCTCCACACACCACACCCCACCAAACCTGCTGCTTCTCCTAAATTCCCTTTCTTGGCCATTGGCCCCAACACCCACTCAGGAACGCAAGCCAGATACTGGGAGTCACTTAGACTCTATTCTCTCCCCTACTGCCCATGACCCAACAGTCACCTACTTGCTGTCTCTCATAGCTTCCTCATTCCCGCTGCCCCTGCATCAATCTACGTCCCCAACACCCCTTGCCTGGACATCACAACGGTCTTCCAGCTCCATGTCTCTGGACTACACTACTGCCAGAGGGCTGCTTTCTTTTCTTTCTTTCTTTTTGTTGAAGAAAGTGTACACTTTTAGATCCAAACTTAACGTTTTTAAAAATGTCATATGTCAACTATACAGCTGAGTATAGAGAATAATATAACAAACAACTGTGTTCTGACTACTAGTTTTATCAAAATTTAACATTGTCATATCTGCCATTTTATTTAAAGAAATGAAGATATATGGATAGATACAGATATTTAAGCCCATCTTGACTAGCCTGGCCCTCATCCCCAAGTCTCTCCTTCCCCAGCACACTCTCATGAATTTGCTATTGTCAATCTCATGTATGTTTTATGCTTTCTCTAGATATTTATGAATCGATAAACAATTTAAAGCGTTGCTTTGTAGGTTTTTAAACTTGACTAAAGTGACGTCATATTGTATATACCCTCTGCAACTTGCTTTCTTCATTCAATTTTCTTTTTTCTTCCTGTGGACACGTTCCCCTAATTCATTCATTTTAACTACCATACGGTATTCCGTTATGTGACTATACCATGATTTGTTTATTTATTCCCTGTTGAAGGACGCTTAGGATTTTTTGCTAAGGCAAACAGTACAGCATTGCTCTCTTTGAGCAGATGTTCCAGAGTTTCTCTAGGCTGTATTCTCAAGAGTGGCATGACCTTCCTGGTCTCCCGCCAGGGAGACATAGAGTTTCCTGTCTTCCTTTCTCTAATCTACACAGTAATTTTGATGAAATACAAATCTGATCCTGTCACTCCCTCGCCCAAGTCCCAAACCTGCCATGCCATTCCTCAGTAAGACGTTCTGTGCTCTGGCCCCGCCTCCTTCGCCAGCCTCCCCTCGCACTCCCCACACCAGCCCCACCCACGCTCCGCTCCCTCAGAATCGCCCCCCCGCTTCCCGCGCTGGGCCACAAGCTGTGGTCGATGTGCATCTTGTCTCCTACCACTTTGCACACTCTTCTTTCTCTCCAGGACTGCCCCCAGACCCCTTCATCCTTCTTACCAGGAAACACCTGATTGTTTTTCAAGGGTCACCTACTCACTGAAACCTTTCCTCACCTGCCAGAGGTCACTGGTTTGAATCCCAGCTCCACCACTTACTTTCTTGGACAAATCTTGAAACTTCTCTGAGTTCAGTTTTCTCATCTACAAACTGAAGATAATAATAACGCCTACCTCATTTGCCTATCATGAGGGTTAAATTTGTTTACTGATATTGACTTTGATTATTGAATTTGATCCTTGATATAGAGCATTTCGTTCAGTACTTGACAATAAGTGTTAGCTCTTGTTCATTTATCTATTATTTCATTAGAATTATTTCTTTTTGTTGCTGTTAGTTATTTCTTTGCATATTTACCTCCCTCTACTAGCAGGCTAGGACCATATCTACTTCACCTTTATGTCACCAGCACAGGGACTGGCATAGAGAAGGCACATCATAAATGCTAAGTGAATACATGGATGATTCTTTGGGCTCTCAGAGCTGCTGGTTAAAAAAAAAAATGTTTAATACTTTGTCGTAGATGGTATCATATTTCCATAGAAAAATGCAACCTCTGGTGACACAATTTTTGTTTCCCTTTTACCATCAAAGCTTTCTTACAATAGCTTCCTGCCTCATTTCTTTAGGTTGGTAATGATGTACAGAAGCCGATCGGTAAATAGTACTAAAAAATTTATTTTGCCACTTGGTTGTTGCCTAGGCAAAGAAGTTGCTTTAAAAAAAAAACCAAAAGCATCGTGGTTGATTTGGTTTCCTTGCTTGCTTACAATCTTGTTGAGGCATGAATTAATACAGAGAATTTCAATGAAAAGGCAGGGACACTCTCTGAAATGTGAAGATCTATGATGTGGGTTCACCAGTAGAAGATGCAAATGAAATTGCTTCTGACCTGGAAGGGAGAGTGACTGGAAAAGAGGAATGGGGACAGGGAGATGACATTCTTTTAGCCTTCTTTCCTCTGTCTCAGTCTTCTTCAGCACTTGGAAACCAGGGACCACACCTCAGGACGGGGTCCTGCAGGGCTCCTCAAACATGCTGGGCCACCAGCCACACTGGCTTCTCCCTGTGGTTTCTGCTCGGCCACCCTGCCCTGGCCAGGCTGCTTGTCTTCCTGCAGTATAGCGGCCTTCTCTCAACCCCTGGGCAGTGGAGGCCCAGAGACTGCTGCCGGCTGCCTGCCTCAACCTGGTGTCTGCCCTCTGCATCCGCCCTCAACCCCCAGCAGCAGTCCTGCCTCGGAGGACAGCTGTCCCGAAGCAGAACGCCGCTCTGACTTCCGAAATACAAATCTAACTGGATGTCCTGTATTTTTATTTGGTAACTGTGGTCACCCTAAACAGAGGGAGATCTCTTAATCCCAGAAATGGTAAATCCTACCCCAACCCCAGGGTGGCCCCAGTTCTAAATCTGTTGTGATCTTCTTACTCTCCTTGGTTAATGATTGGTCTGATGATGGTTTATTACCTAGTGACGATTAATGAAATGAAAAGCCTTATGAGAAGAAAAGCCTCATGAGAAAGCCCTATGCTCTTCACTCTTCTTCCTGCTTTGAAAACAAAAATCAGAGGTACAATAGTCATCTTTTCACTAGGAGGCAACAAGCACGAGGAAAAAGAATCGTCCAGTCCAGTGGTCCTCAAAGTGTGGTCCAAGGACCCCAGGGGGTCCCTCATGCCCTTTCAGGGAGTTCTTGAGGTCATCTCTTCTCCAGCTGCATATCTGTGTGAGGCCAGATTTCCTTCATACACTTCAACTGGATGACCATGGCCCAACAGATTGACTGCAGAAGGAGATATGAGAATCTAGTTGTTCTTTATTAAGCCGGAGATTAAAGAGATTTACAAGACAATGCTAATCTTCTTGCCGACTTTCTTTTTGTTTTGAAAGTACAGTTATTTTTCACAAAAATATGTTAATATGCAATGGGCTTATTATTATTTTCAAATGAATTCATAAATAATGTTTTAAGTTTATAAGTTCTCTAACATGGTAAATATCAATAGATATAACCTACACAAACAAAAACTCTTTGGGGAGGCCCTCAATAATTTTTAAGAATGTAAGGAGGTTCTGGGCCCAAAAGTTTGAGGCCCACTGACCTAGACAATGGTCCTGACAACTTAAGATGCTAAACCGATGTCAGTAGCCACAGCTTCTGGACTTCTTGTAATGAGAAAAATTAACGCCTATTTATTTGACTCCTCTGATAAGATTTTCTATTACTGGCAGCAGATCACAACCTCAAATGATTTTTGAGTAGTCATTGATGAGGCATTATTTAAAACTGATCAACTGAAAAGATAGTTTTAATCACACATGGTTGTTAACTAGTAATAAAATGAAGTAATAAAATGATAAGGTCATAACCATGTGAAATATTATTTATAGAAAGAACAGGGTAAATAGAAATCTTTCAAAGGCACACAAGGGTAACTTTAGAAAATTTGCCTCGTGATTTTTGCTGATAGTCTCCCTACCTCTAGAGAGTTATCTCCTGAATAAATATTCAGTACTTGTATTAAATACAGAATAATTACGAACAAGATATGCATTCTGTAGTCCCTACCTAAGGAGTTTACCTTGAAGACTTTTAAGACCTTCTTTAGATTCTTTGATATTGAGTCTTCTTAATTACAAAGTATTATAGTATCTTTGTGCTCATTTTTCCATTGCATTTGACTTCCTGATCTCCTTATTTATGACACATAATAATTACCTTATTCTTGTAAAATACCTGTGACTTCTCTTAAGCTCTTATCCTTTGCACCTGCACTTTTGTTCCCTGAGCATCCATTCACATAATATTAGCAATGAGGCTTGTGTTACCCAAACGGTTATAGGAAATATTCTCAATCCTTCCTCGTTTTAAGAACAAAGGCATAACTTCCTGTCAGCTCAACAACAGGAAAAAAAAGGCAAATATCTTTGGTGCTCTTTCAGTCAGCAATATTAGAGCTAAAATAAGATATAAATTTGGTTCCGATTTTCATGGAAACTACTAATTAGGGTATTTGGGCATGGAGGGAAGAAACAAGTCTTGCATTCAGAGTTGCTATGCTTTTAAAACATATCTAACAGTATGAAATTCTGCTTTAAGCCACTAAACAGATGAAAGTAACACACTGTCGATCTGTTTTTAAAGCTCCATGTTTGTTCGGGAAGAAGCATACAACTACTGCATTCAAATCCTTTAGATGCTTACAGGCAAAATGTGCCAAATCTGGCACTAAATGAAAAATTGTCAATGAGCTTTTTCTATTCAGAGTGCCCTGTAGCTTTCAAGAACTAGTTTAAAAAGAAGAGTCAACTACTGTCTTCACTTTTGCATCCTAAAATAATTTTCATAGACAACTCACACATCGACCCATATACTCATAATAAATCTTGGGAAAGCTGGGTTTTTAAAAAATTCATTCATTTTTTTAAATTGTGGGAAAATACACATAGCATAAAATGTACTATCTTAACCATTTTGGAGGGTACAGTTCAGTAGTGTTAAGTATATTCATATTGTTGTGCAACCCATCTCCAGAATTGTTTCATCTTGCAAAACTGACACTTTATACCTATTGAACAAGAACTCCCCATTTTACCCTTCCCCCAAGCTCCTGGCAACCACCATTCTGCTTGCTGTGAGTCTGACTATTCTAGATACCTCATATAAGTGAAATCATACCTTATTTATCATTTCGTGATTGATTTATTTCACTGAGCATAATGTCCTCAAGGTTCACCCATGTGTCAGAATTTCTTTCCTTTTTAAGAACTTCAATCTTCTATTGTATTATTGTAAAGACCTATGTTAGGCATTTTGATATAAATGAGAAGAGAAAAATTCATTGTTTTGAAATGAAGAGAGTTTTTCTTAATCAACATCATCTAAACTGTGTATCTGTATACAGTCACACATACACAGATGGTGTGTATATCAACATTATAATTGCCACTATAGGATAATGAAGTAAAGAGATATTCAGAGGCAACTTCTAATACTTCAAATAATGGGAGGATTTACTATTTGGAGAGGAGCGACACTAAACACCTGTGGCATCTCGACATAGACAGGTCCCATCGCCTCCCCAAAGGGCAGTAAAAGAGTGTGCTTTTTCTGTCCATATGTGGCCAACAGAGAATGGAGGTCCACTAGGTAGCCCTAGCTCTCCCTAGGAACTTCCTTTTTTATAAAGTTTATATGATGGGTGGGTGGCCCCAGGGTTCCAACACAGCTATCAAGGGACACCTATGTTTTCGGGATGATGCCAAAACTTAACAGAGATTCATAACTTTGTGTATATTAGCCCATTAGCATGTTCAGGATGTGAAAAAGAAAATTCATCAGTTGTTCAGTTATGAATTATTAGATTAGATTCTATAAAATTGACAATATTTTACTGTTTTGATCTATAAAAACAGCCATTTCACATCGTCCAACCTAATAAAATCCTACTTCTTTTTTTCTTCATCTATCAGAGAATTAATGTAAATGCATTCTTCTTTTAAAACAAAAAGCATAACTAAGCAATTAAGAGAGCAAGCAGCAGCTTCAGAAAGCTCTGCCTCTGAACCCTGACTGTCTCTTTGTGGATGTGTGCACTTGGGTGGTTTCTTAACGTTTCTGGGCATCCTTGACTGGAAAATGCAGGTAGGAACACCACTCTCAGAGAGTTGCTGTGAGGTGGAAATGAGCGAAGATGCTGAAAGTGCTTAGCAGAGAGCCTGGCACATCGTGAGCTCTCAATTAAAGTGAGCTCTCACTATTATCACAACTAAAAACTGGAAAGGTTCACAGATGATGGCTTCTGTAAGGGAAAGTAATTTCAAATATGATGGTTGGACTCAATTCCCCTACTCCTAGTCGAGAGACCCTGAAATCATAGCACAGCACGGCAAGGACTACGATCCTCGTGGCTAATTTTCAGGGCGGATCCTAGCACTTGCTGCTCTCCTTTCTGGAGTGCGTGTCCTCCAAAGATGGCGCGCTGGAATGGCCTGTCAGTGCTGATTTTATAGATTCTGTGAGAGAACGCCATGGAACGTGAGGACTAAATGACTCTCAGTTGTGAATTTCCAGCTTTCTGCCTCTCTGGAAATGAGCTGGCTTCCGATTGCTCCATTGACTGTGTACCAGCCAATGCAAAATGTTGTAATTTAAAAAGTAAGCATATCCCAGAGGATCCTCATGCAGGGTGCATGTCAGTGTGTAAGGAAGAATCTGTGAGGCCAGTCACAGGAACAGTATAGAATACGTAACCTATTCCTCATGGCTCAAAGGCCTCAAGCCTTCTCAAAGGTCAGAGCTTGTCAAACAAGGGAATGAAGAGGCACAGCAGCAGTGGATGGTGTGCAGTTAGCTGTTTCATTTGCATTATGGGGCATGGGTATGTTTTCTCCCTGAGGCCCTCTGTGGCACTCACACTGATATATGCCAGGATTAGGAGGCTGTGTGCCACGGTGAGTTGGGGGATGGGTCTCAGCACTTACTAGCTGAGTGACCTTGCGTGAGTTATTTGACCTTTCTCTGCCTCTACTTCCTTAGCTGTAGATTGGAGATGATAATGGAACCTGTCTCATTATTGGTTGTTGGTGAGATGAAATGAATACATACAAAACACTTAGAAAAGTGCCTGACAAACAGTAAGCACATTATAAGTGTGAACTACTATTGTTATTTTTTTTCACTTACACTTTTAATATGGAGATAGTCAGATCCAGCTGTATATAATGTAATTTTCTAATCTTCTTTTGTGGTAAACTATATATAACGTAAAATTGACTATCTTAACCATTTTTAAGTGTATAGTTCTGTGGCATTAACTATATTCACGTTGTTGTGTGGCCGTCACGTCCATCCACCTTCAAAACTTGTTCATCATCCCAAACTGAAACTCTGTCCCCATTAAGCAATAACTCCTCATTCTTCCCTTTCCCCAGCCCCTGGAAACCACTATTCTGCTTTTTGTCTCTATGAATTTGACTACTCTAGGTACCTCCTATAAGCGAATCATACAGTATTTGTCCTTTTGTGACTGGCTTATTTCACTTAGCATAATGTCATCCATGTTGTAGCATGTGTCAGAGTTTCATTCCTTTTTAAGGCTGAATAATATTCTATTGTATGTATTTACTACATTTTCTTTATCCATGCATCCTTCAATAGACATTTGGGATAATTACACCTTTTGGCTATTGGGAATACTGCTGCTATGAACATTGATGTACACATATCTGTTTGAGTCCCTGTTGTCAATTTTTTGGGATATAAGCCCAGAAGTCTAATTCCTGGGTCATATGGTAAATTCTATGTTTAACTTTTGAGAAACCGCCGTACTGTTTTCCATAGTGGCCATGCAATTTTACATTCCCACGAACAACGTATGAGGGTTCCAATTTCTCCACATCCTTGGAACAATTATATTTTCTTCTTCTTTTAAATTTTTGTAACAGCCATCCTAATGGGTGTGAAGTGGTATCTCATTGTAGTTTTGATTTGCATTTCCCTAATGATTAGTGATGTTGAGCATCTTTTCACGTGCTTATTGGCCATTTGAATAATCTTCTTTGGTGTAACGTAATTTTTAGATATACATTTCCTAATTATTAACCCTAAATAATATTAATGAGACTTAATCAATTTATTAGCATGTAATGAGTGTCTTCTACTATGCCTCATACACCGTATGTATGCCTAGCATAGACAAGTAGCAAGCCCAGTAAGGTGCGTGTTTTATTTTTCCCTCAGCCAGTTAGGATAGCTGAGGTGACCATAGGAAGGAAGTCTCCTGAGTGGAGGAAGTAAGATGGGGAATCTTCTTAGGTAGAATCTTCTTTCAGGTAGAGACTGAAAGTTGTTCTCTTCCTCCTGAAACTCCTCCAGCTGCCATAGCACTTGCAGAAGGCAATTGATGGCCAGCATTCAGGGGCATTTCCTGGCAGCTGTAGCAAGGATTTTGCAGAATTAGAATCACATATATTACAACAAGAGCCATAAAAATACAGTTCTTGGATACTCTGTACTTTAAATCTGCACTCTGAGCAATTTCAGACAGGAGAACAAAGGATTCCTTGCAATGAGGGTTTCTGCTCTGACACTAAGAAGTGATGCGATCACCACTTGGTACAGGATAGGTCTGAAGACAGGAACAGGAAGAACTGAAGACAAGAAGACAAGAGAATGGTCCAGAACCCAGGCAGACACATTCCCCTTAGCCACAGCTGCCTTAAGGCCTCACCAACATCTGAAGGATACAGGACCCCAGAGTCATTTACTCACGAATTCATTCATCAAACACAGACACACAGCCTACTACATGCTGAATGCTGCTTTAGGCTCACAGTGGTGAACAAAGCAAAGTCTCTGTGATCTTAGCTCTTATGTTGTTGGAAGAGGTAGAAAATAAATGATCAAAAACACAATGTTTGAGCTGGAGATAAGTACTATGCAGAAAATAAAAACATTAAAGAGGCACATTTGATTGTACCTGTAAATTGTTATAACTCTCTACATAGTATATCGTTATATCTAAGCTTTATCTGTACATAGTTCATTCCATTGTGTGGATTCAATCATCTCAACTAATCTTCCTCTTATCTTTCAAAGCTCTAAGTAAAGAATATTTACAAATATTATTGAAGAGAGTTATCTGAACCCGGAGCACCAGCCTATGCCAAGCGTGTGTGAGCCAAGCAAGGAACTCTCTCAGAATGGAGCCTGATATGAAAAATAATCAAGCAGAAGATGCACTGTTAAGTGAAAAAGGAACAAGTTGAAAATAAAAGAGTCAGGAGAATAAGACAAGCCACAGACTGGGAGGAAATATTGCAAAAGACACATCTGATAAAGAACTGTTATCCAAAATATATAAAGAACTCTTAAAACTCAACAATAAGAAAACAAACAGCCTGATTGAAAAATGGGCGAAAGACCTTAACAGACACCTCACCAAAGAAGATATGCAGATGGCAAGTAAGCACATGAAAAGATGCTCAACGTCATGTCATCAGAGAAATGCAAATTAAAACAACGAGATAGCACTACTGTGTTAATCTCTCCTCTTGTGTGTCTCTTTTACTCCCACACCACTGCCACACTCACAACACTTCTGACATCACATATGTGGGGGTTTTCCCCCACCAAGCATTCTCTGCGACACCAGTTGGGCATTTTACAATTTAACTCAATTCTGACACTATCTACCTGGAGACAGCATCAGATCCTACAGGTTAAGGGCTCAGTCCCACAAGACTGTCCCCACTTCAGATGCCAATCACAAGTCCAGGTTGTTACCTGTGCTTCTGACCAATCAGTTATAAATCAGAGGTTCCCATCAAACCCTTTTCTGGTTCAATTAATTTTCTAGAGTGGCTCACAGAATTTGGGGAAAGAGTTTACTTACTGTTTACCAGTTTATTATAAAAGGATATGATAAAAGATACAGACAAACATCCAGTTGAGAGAGATTCATACAGCAAGGTATGTGGGAGGGGTGCAGAGCTTCCATGCCCTCTCCAGGCACCACTCTCCCAGCACCCAGACTTCACCAACCTGTAAACTCTCTGAACTTCATATTTTTGGAATTTTATGGAGGCTTCATCATGTAGGCATAATCAATCATTAACTCCATTTCCAGCCCTTCTCCTCTCTCTGGAGAATGGGAGGTGGGGCTGAAAATTCCAAGCTTCTAATCATGGCTTGGTCTTTCTGGTGACCAGCTCTCATCCAGGAGCCCACCCAGAGTCACCTCA